>NW_026871159.1:0-600000 GCF_028564815.1 Eubalaena glacialis | reverse complement strand
GATTTGAGACCCATGGGGTGGGTACCCCGCGGTGTTACTTTAAAGTATCTGCGTTTGCTCACCCAACCTCACCAATCCTCTCAGCCCCAAGAGTGTCCAGCCTTATGTCTCATCCAGCTGTGGGTCTAGATATGGTCAATCCAGGTTGCATCAGAGACCCTGGAAGGATTTTGTAAGAATTTCTCTCTCTTTCACTGTCTTTGTTTTGTGGGTTATTAAAAGTAATTTATGTTTAGAATGGGGCTCGGCTGCTTTTCCCTGCTGTGTTTATGCCACTTTACACCCTCTTGATTCACTTGCAGAGAGATATCGATACATAGGTTTTCAGATTCCTACTAGTCAGTTATATTCTTGTGCGGTGACTAGGGGGTGTTGAGTCCAGTTCACTGAGCAGGGAGTAGGCCTTGTCTATTACATATTTGGCTTATGGAGCGGTCTCTGAGCTAATTTCAAACCCTTGTTTTATGCATCACCCCACCTCACCTTTCCCGTTAAGCAGCCATAGTGTGTCTTCTAAAGGTGTGACTCTGTTCTGTTTTGTAATCCAGTTCAAGTGTAGCGATTTTAACATTCCCTCTCTAAGCGATATCTTAGGATAAGTGTCCCTTTCTGTGTGACTTATTCCACTTAGAATCATTGGACTTAAATCCACTCATCATGCTGCTAACTAGCCTTATGACATTGATTTCATGGCTGAATGATATTCCATTGTGCCAAGTACCACCATTTCTTTATCCATTTTTCTCTTTCCTGGGATATTGAAGGTGTACCGAAGTGGAGGTTCTTGGAAACAGAGCAGCCGTAAAGTTTGGGTGCCTGTGTCCTGTTGATTTTTAGTTTTCCCAATTTATAAGCCCATGAGTGGAAGTGCCCTATGCTCTCTAAGCTGTGTTTATTACTTGTTTCAGGACACACCGTACACTTCTCCAGAGTGCCTGTTGGCAATTTACATCCGCCCATCAGCGTAGCAAGGCTCCCATGTCTCCATGGCCTGTCCTGCTTTTCTGGTTTTTACACTTTGTTCAGCATGGCCCTTTTGACCGATGGCAAGCGAGACTTCTTTGTAGCGCTGATTTGCCCTTCCGGCTTGCTTGGTTGGCCAAAAAGGGCGTATGCGTTTTTTCCTGTATATATTCAGGTAAAAACGCATACGCCCTTTTTGGCCAATGGCATCATTGTCAACGTTTTGCCGCTTTTCATGTGCTTTAAAGGCGAGTCGAATCTGCCTCCTGAAATCTGTTTCCTGCAAATCTGCCTTGCTTTTAAATCCTCTTCGTTGCATTCCCTCAATATATTTGTGGACGAGAGTTCTCATTTATAACTCTGCACGTTTGTGAATTGCAGTGCCCCTGAGCTCCATTTGTCTACTCGCTTTTTTGGGAGCTGGCCGCAAAAGCGCAGGATTGCTTCAGGCCCTATTTTGGTTCTGGGGGGCAGGCTGAGCCTGTGGTTCTTTCTTCTTCCTGATGGGAAAATGGAGTGACCTGTGGCTGTCCCAACACCTAGAACTAGTCTCTCGTTGGTTCCCCATCTTCCCGTTCATCCTCAGGACAAATTGCAACCTGTACGAAACAGGAGTTTAAAGGTGCTGATTCTCCAAGTAGGGAGATGGTTAGTCAAGTGGCTGGAATGGCGAACCCGAGCACAAGGTGAGGAGAAATGAGGTGCGTTTTAGAAACCTTTCCCGATCTCACGGCATACCACCTTCTGGGTTTCCCATGCGTGTTTTGATGTCGGTAGATGCCCTTGTACCTGGAGATTTGAGACCCATGGGGTGGTACCCCGCGGTGTTACTTTAAAGTATCTGCATTTGCTCACCCAACATCACCAATCCTCTCAGCCCCAAGAGTGTCCAGCCTTATGTTTCATCCAGCTGTGGGTCTAGATATGGTCAATCCAGGTTGCATCAGACACCCTGAACGGATTTTGTAAGAATTTCTCTCTCTTTCACTGTCTTTGTTTTGTGGGTTTTTAAGTAATTTATGTTTAGAATGGGGCTTGGCTGCTTTTCCCTGCTTTGTTTATGCCCTTTACACCCTCTTGATTCACTTGCAGAGAGATATCGATACATAGGTTTTCAGATTCTTACTAGTCAGATATATTCTTGTGCGGTGACTAGGGGGTGTTGAGTCCAGTTCACTGAGCAGGGAGTAGGCCTTGTCTATTACATATTTGGCTTATGGAGCGGTCTCTGAGCTAATTTCAAACCCTTGTTTTATGCATCACCCCACCTCACCTTTCCCGTTAAGCAGCCATAGTGTGTCTTCTAAAGATGTGACTCTGTTCTGTTTTGTAATTCAGGTCAAGTGTAGCGATTTTGACATTCCCTCTATAAGCGATATCTTAGGATAAGTGTCTTTTTCTGTGTGACTTATTTCACTTAGAATCATTGGACCTAAATCCACTCATCATGCTGCTAACTAGCCTTATGACATTGATTTCATGGCTGAGTGATATTCCATTGTGCCAAGTCCCACCATTTCTTTATCCATTTTTCTCTTTCCTGGGATATTGAAGGTATACCGAAGTGGAGGTTCTTGGAAACAGAGCAGCCGTAAAGTTTGGGGTGCCTGTGTCTTGTTTAGTTTTAGTTTCCCAATTTATACGCCCATGAGTGGAAGTGCCCTATGCTCTCTAAGCTGTGTTTATTACTTGTTTCAGGACACACCGTACACTTCTCCAGAGTGCCTGTTGGCAATTTACATCCGCCCATCAGCGTAGCAAAGCTCCCATGTCTCCATGGCCTGTCCTGCTTTTCTGGTTTTTATACTTTTTTCAGCATGGTCCTTTTGACCGAGGGCAAGCGAGACTTCTTTGTAGCGCTGATTTGCCCTTCCGGCTTGCTTGGTTGGCCAAAAAGGGCGTATGCGTTTTTTCCTGCATATATTCAGTAAAAAACGCATACGCCCTTTTTGGCCAAGGGCATCATTGTCAACGTTTTGCCGCTTTTCATGGGCTTTAAAGGCGAGTCGAATCTACCTCCTGAAATCTGTTTCCTGCAAATCTGCCTTGCTTTCAAATCCTCTTCGTTGCCTTCACCCAATATATTTGTGGACGAGAGTTGTCATTTATAACTCTGCACGTTTGTGAATTGCCGTGCCCCTGAGCTCCATTTGTCTACTCGCTTTTTTGGGAGCTGGCCGCAAAAGCGCAGGATTGCTTCAGGCCCTATTTTGGTTCTGGGGGGCAGGCTGAGCCTGTGGTTCATTCTTCTTCCTGATGGGAAAATGGAGTGACCTGTGCCTGTCCCAACACCTAAGGCTAGTCTCTCGTTGGTTCCCCGTCTTCCCGTTCATCCCCAGGACAAATTGCAACCTGTACGAAACAGGAGGTTAAAGGTGCTGATTCTCTAGGTAGGGAGATGGTTAGTCAAGCGGCTGGAATGGCGAACCCGAGCACAAGGAGTGGAGAAATGAGGTGCGTTTTAGAAACCTTTCCCAATCTCATGGCGTACCATCTTCTGGGTTTCCCATGCATGTTTTGATGTAGGAAGATGCCCTTGTACCTGGAGATTTGAGACCCATGGGGTGGGTACCCCGCGGTGTTACTTTAAAGTATCTGCGTTTGCTCACCCAACCTCACCAATCCTCTCAGCCCCAAGAGTGTCCAGCCTTATGTCTCATCCAGCTGTGGGTCTAGATATGGTCAATCCAGGTTGCATCAGAGACCCTGGACGGATTTTGTAAGAATTTCTCTCTCTTTCACTGTCTTTGTTTTGTGGGTTATTAAAAGTAATTTATGTTTAGAATGGGGCTCGGCTGCTTTTCCCTGCTGTGTTTATGCCACTTTACACCCTCTTGATTCACTTGCAGAGAGATATCGATACATAGGTTTTCAGATTCCTACTAGTCAGTTATATTCTTGTGCGGTGACTAGGGGGTGTTGAGTCCAGTTCACTGAGCAGGGAGTAGGCCTTGTCTATTACATATTTGGCTTATGGAGCGGTCTCTGAGCTAATTTCAAACCCTTGTTTTATGCATCACCCCACCTCACCTTTCCCGTTTATCAGCCATAGTGTGTCTTCTAAAGGTGTGACTCTGTTCTGTTTTGTAATTCAGTTCAAGTGTAGCGATTTTGACATTCCCTCTCTAAGCGATATCTTAGGATAAGTGTCTTTTTCTGTGTGACTTATTTCACTTAGAATCCTCGTACCTAAATTCACTCATCATGCTGCTAACTAGCCTTAAGACGTTGATTTCATGGCTGAGTGATATTCCATTGTGCCAAGTACCACCATTTCTTTATCCATTTTTCTCTTTCCTGGGGTATTGAAAGTATACCGAAGTGGAGGTTCTTGGAAACAGAGCAGCCGTAAAGTTTGGGGTGCCTGTGTCTTTTTGATTTTTAGTTTTCCCGATTTATACGCCCATGAGTGGACGTGCCCTATGCTCTCTAAGCTGTGTTTATTACTTATTTCAGGACACACCGTACACTTCTCCAGAGTGCCTGTTGGCAATTTACATCCCTCCCATCAGCGTAGCAAGGCTCCCATGTCTCCATGGCCTGTCCTGCTTTTCTGGTTTTTACACTTTTTTCAGCATGGCCCTTTTGACCGAGGGCAAGCGAGACTTCTTTGTAGCGCTGATTTGCCCTTCCGTCTTGCTTGGTTGGCCAAAAAGGGCGTATGCGTTTTTTCCTGAATATATTCAGTAAAAAACGCATACGCCCTTTTTGGCCAAGGGCATCATTTTCAACGTTTTGCCGCTTTTTATGTGCTTTAAAGGCGAGTTGAATCTACCTCCTGAAATCTGTTTCCTGCAAATCTCCCTTGCTTTCAAATCCTCTTCGTTGCCTTCCCTCAATATATTTGTGGACGAGAGTTATCATTTATAACTCTGCACGTTTGTGAATTGCAGTGCCCCTGAGCTCCATTTGTCTACTCGCTTTTTTGGGAGCTGGCCGCAAAAGCGCAGGATTGCTTCAGGCCCTATTTTGGTTCTGGGGGGCAGGCTGAGCCTGTGGTTCATTCTTCTTCCTGATGGGAAAAGGGAGTGACCTGTGCCTGTCCCAAAACCTAGGGCTAGTCTCTCGTTGGTTCCCCGTCTTCCCGTTCATCCCCAGGACAAATTGCAACTTGTACAAAACAGGAGGTTAAAGGTGCTGATTCTCCAAGTAGGGAGATGGTTAGTCAAGCGGCTGGAATGGCGAACCCGAGCACAAGGAGAGGAGAAATGAGGTGCGTTTTAGAAACCTTTCCCAATCTCACGGCGTACCATCTTCTGGGTTTCCCATGCATGTTTTGATGTAGGAAGATGCCCTTATACCTGGAGATTTGAGACCCATGGGGTGGGTACCCCGCGGGGTTACTTTAAAGTATCTGCGTTTGCTCACCCAACCTCACCAATCCTCTCAGCCCCAAGAGTGTCCAGCCTTATGTCTCATCCAGCTGTGGGTCTAGATATGGTCAATCCAGGTTGCATCAGAGACCCTGAACGGATTTTGTAAGAATTTCTCTCTCTTTCACTGTCTTTGTTTTGTGGGTTTTTTAAAGTAATTTATGTTTAGAATGGGGCTTGGCCGCTTTTCCCTGCTGTGTTTATGCTGCTTTACACCCTCTTGATTCACTTGCAGAGAGATATCGATACATAGGTTTTCAGATTCTTACTAGTCAGATATATTCTTGTGCGGTGACTAGGGGGTGTTGAGTCCAGTTCACTGAGCAGGGAGTAGGCCTTGTCTATTACATATTTGGCTTATGGAGCGGTCTCTGAGCTAATTTCAAACCCTTGTTTTATGCATCACCCCACCTCACCTTTCCCGTTTATCAGCCATAGTGTGTCTTCTAAAGGTGTGACTCTGTTCTGTTTTGTAATTCAGTTCAAGTGTAGCGATTTTGACATTCCCTCTCTAAGCGATATCTTAGGATAAGTGTCTTTTTCTGTGTGACTTATTTCACTTAGAATCCTCGTACCTAAATTCACTCATCATGCTGCTAACTAGCCTTAAGACGTTGATTTCATGGCTGAGTGATATTCCATTGTGCCAAGTACCACCATTTCTTTATCCATTTTTCTCTTTCCTGGGGTATTGAAAGTATACCGAAGTGGAGGTTCTTGGAAACAGAGCAGCCGTAAAGTTTGGGGTGCCTGTGTCTTTTTGACTTTTAGTTTTCCCGATTTATACGCCTATGAGTGGACGTGCCCTATGCTCTCTAAGCTGTGTTTATTACTTATTTCAGGGCACACCGTACACTTCTCCAGAGTGCCTGTTGGCAATTTACATCCCTCCCATCAGCGTAGCAAGGCTCCCATGTCTCCATGGCCTGTCCTGCTTTTCTGGTTTTTACACTTTTTTCAGCATGGCCCTTTTGACCGAGGGCAAGCGAGACTTCTTTGTAGCGCTGATTTGCCCTTCCGTCTTGCTTGGTTGGCCAAAAAGGGCGTATGCGTTTTTTCCTGAATATATTCAGTAAAAAACGCATACGCCCTTTTTGGCCAAGGGCATCATTTTCAACGTTTTGCCGCTTTTCATGTGCTTTAAAGGCGAGTTGAATCTACCTCCTGAAATCTGTTTCCTGCAAATCTCCCTTGCTTTCAAATCCTCTTCGTTGCCTTCCCTCAATATATTTGTGGACGAGAGTTATCATTTATAACTCTGCACGTTTGTGAATTGCAGTGCCCCTGAGCTCCATTTGTCTACTCGCTTTTTTGGGAGCTGGCCGCAAAAGCGTAGGATTGCTTCAGGCCCTATTTTGGTTCTGGGGGGCAGGCTGAGCCTGTGGTTCATTCTTCTTCCTGATGGGAAAATGGAGTGACCTGTGCCTGTCCCAAAACCTAGGGCTAGTCTCTCGTTGGTTCCCCATCTTCCCGTTCATCCCCAGGACAAATTGCAACTTGTACGAAACAGGAGGTTAAAGGTGCTGATTCTCCAAGTAGGGAGATGGTTAGTCAAGCGGCTGGAATGGCGAACCCGAGCACAAGGAGAGGAGAAATGAGGTGCGTTTTAGAAACCTTTCCCAATCTCACGGCGTACCATCTTCTGGGTTTCCCATGCATGTTTTGATGTAGGAAGATGCCCTTATACCTGGAGATTTGAGACCCATGGGGTGGGTACCCCGTGGGGTTACTTTAAAGTATCTGCGTTTGCTCACCCAACCTCACCAATCCTCTCAGCCCCAAGAGTGTCCAGCCTTATGTCTCATCCAGCTGTGGGTCTAGATATGGTCAATCCAGGTTGCATCAGAGACCCTGAACGGATTTTGTAAGAATTTCTCTCTCTTTCACTGTCTTTGTTTTGTGGGTTTTTTAAAGTAATTTATGTTTAGAATCGGGCTTGGCCGCTTTTCCCTGCTGTGTTTATGCCGCTTTACACCCTCTTGATTCACTTGCAGAGAGATATCGATACATAGGTTTTCAGATTCTTACTAGTCAGATATATTCTTGTGCGGTGACTAGGGGGTGTTGAGTCTAGTTCACTGAGCAGGGAGTAGGCCTTGTCTATTACATATTTGGCTTATGGAGCGGTCTCTGAGCTAATTTCAAACCCTTGTTTTATGCATCACCCCACCTCACCTTTCCCGTTTATCAGCCATAGTGTGTCTTCTAAAGGTGTGACTCTATTCTGTTTTGTAATTCAGTTCAAGTGTAGCGATTTTGACATTCCCTCTCTAAGCGATATCTTAGGATAAGTGTCTTTTTCTGTGTGACTTATTTCACTTAGAATCCTCGTACCTAAATTCACTCATCATGCTGCTAACTAGCCTTAAGACGTTGATTTCATGGCTGAGTGATATTCCATTGTGCCAAGTACCACCATTTCTTTATCCATTTTTCTCTTTCCTGGGGTATTGAAAGTATACCGAAGTGGAGGTTCTTGGAAACAGAGCAGCCGTAAAGTTTGGGGTGCCTGTGTCTTTTTGATTTTTAGTTTTCCCGATTTATACGCCTATGAGTGGACGTGCCCTATGCTCTCTAAGCTGTGTTTATTACTTATTTCAGGACACACCGTACACTTCTCCAGAGTGCCTGTTGGCAATTTACATCCCTCCCATCAGCGTAGCAAGGCTCCCATGTCTCCATGGCCTGTCCTGCTTTTCTGGTTTTTACACTTTTTTCAGCATGGCCCTTTTGACCGAGGGCAAGCGAGACTTCTTTGTAGCGCTGATTTGCCCTTCCGGCTTGCTTGGTTGGCCAAAAAGGGCGTATGCGTTTTTTCCTGAATATATTCAGTAAAAAACGCATACGCCCTTTTTGGCCAAGGGCATCATTTTCAACGTTTTGCCGCTTTTCATGTGCTTTAAAGGTGAGTTGAATCTACCTCCTGAAATCTGTTTCCTGCAAATCTCCCTTGCTTTCAAATCCTCTTCGTTGCCTTCCCTCAATATATTTGTGGACGAGAGTTATCATTTATAACTCTGCACGTTTGTGAATTGCAGTGCCCCTGAGCTCCATTTGTCTACTCGCTTTTTTGGGAGCTGGCCGCAAAAGCGCAGGATTGCTTCAGGCCCTATTTTGGTTCTGGGGGGCAGGCTGAGCCTGTGGTTCATTCTTCTTCCTGATGGGAAAAGGGAGTGACCTGTGCCTGTCCCAAAACCTAGGGCTAGTCTCTCGTTGGTTCCCCGTCTTCCCGTTCATCCCCAGGACAAATTGCAACTTGTACGAAACAGGAGGTTAAAGGTGCTGATTCTCCAAGTAGGGAGATGGTTAGTCAAGCGGCTGGAATGGCGAACCCGAGCACAAGGAGAGGAGAAATGAGGTGCGTTTTAGAAACCTTTCCCAATCTCACGGCGTACCATCTTCTGGGTTTCCCATGCATGTTTTGATGTAGGAAGATGCCCTTATACCTGGAGATTTGAGACCCATGGGGTGGGTACCCCGCGGGGTTACTTTAAAGTATCTGCGTTTGCTCACCCAACCTCACCAATCCTCTCAGCCCCAAGAGTGTCCAGCCTTATGTCTCATCCAGCTGTGGGTCTAGATATGGTCAATCCAGGTTGCATCAGAGACCCTGAATGGATTTTGTAAGAATTTCTCTCTCTTTCACTGTCTTTGTTTTGTGGGTTTTTTAAAGTAATTTATGTTTAGAATGGGGCTTGGCCGCTTTTCCCTGCTGTGTTTATGCCGCTTTACACCCTCTTGATTCACTTGCCGAGAGATATCGATACATAGGTTTTCAGATTCTTACTACTCAGATATATTCTTGTGCAGTGACTAGGGGGTGTTGAGTCCAGTTCACTGAGCAGGGAGTAGGCCTTGTCTATTACATATTTGGCTTATGGAGCGGTCTCTGAGCTAATTTCAAACCCTTGTTTTATGCATCACCCCACCTCACCTTTCCCGTTTATCAGCCATAGTGTGTCTTCTAAAGGTGTGACTCTGTTCTGTTTTGTAATTCAGTTCAAGTGTAGCGATTTTGACATTCCCTCTCTAAGCGATATCTTAGGATAATTGTCTTTTTCTGTGTGACTTATTTCACTTAGAATCCTCGTACCTAAATTCACTCATCATGCTGCTAACTAGCCTTAAGACATTGATTTCATGGCTGAGTGATATTCCATTGTGCCAAGTACCACCATTTCTTTATCCATTTTTCTCTTTCCTGGGGTATTGAAAGTATACCGAAGTGGAGGTTCTTGGAAACTGAGCAGCCGTAAAGTTTGGGGTGCCTGTGTCTTTTTGATGTTTAGTTTTCCCGATTTATACGCCTATGAGTGGACGTGCCCTATGCTCTCTAAGCTGTGTTTATTACTTATTTCAGGACACACCGTACACTTCTCCAGAGTGCCTGTTGGCAATTTACATCCCTCCCATCAGCGTAGCAAGGCTCCCATGTCTCCATGGCCTGTCCTGCTTTTCTGGTTTTTACACTTTTTTCAGCATGGCCCTTTTGACCGAGGGCAAGCGAGACTTCTTTGTAGCGCTGATTTGCCCTTCCGTCTTGCTTGGCTGGCCAAAAAGGGCGTATGCGTTTTTTCCTGAATATATTCAGTAAAAAACGCATACGCCCTTTTTGGCCAAGGGCATCATTGTCAACGTTTTGCCGCTTTTCATGTGCTTTAAAGGCGAGTCGAATCTACCTCCTGAAATCTGTTTCCTGCAAATCTGCCTTGCTTTTAAATCCTCTTCGTTGCATTCCCTCAATATATTTGTGGACGAGAGTTCTCATTTATAACTCTGCACGTTTGTGAATTGCAGTGCCCCTGAGCTCCATTTGTCTACTCGCTTTTTTGGGAGCTGGCCGCAAAAGCGCAGGATTGCTTCAGGCCCTATTTTGGTTCTGGGGGGCGGGCTGAGCCTGTGGTTCGTTCTTCTTCCTGATGGGAAAATGGAGTGACCTGTGCCTGTCCCAACACCTAGAACTAGTCTCTCGTTGGTTCCCCATCTTCCCGTTCATCCTCAGGACAAATTGCAACCTGTACGAAACAGGAGCTTAAAGGTGCTGATTCTCCAAGTAGGGAGATCGTTAGTCAAGTGGCTGGAATGGCGAACCCGAGCACAAGGTGAGGAGAAATGAGGTGCGTTTTAGAAAACTTTCCCGATCTCACGGCATACCATCTTCTGGGTTTCCCATGCATGTTTTGATGTAGGTAGATGCCCTTGTACCTGGAGAATTGAGACCCATGGGGTGGTACCCCGCGGTGTTACTTTAAAGTATCTGCATTTGCTCACCCAACCTCACCAATCCTCTCAGCCCCAAGAGTGTCCAGCCTTATGTCTCATCCAGCTGTGGGTCTAGATATGGTCAATCCAGGTTGCATCAGACACCCTGAACGGATTTTGTAAGAATTTCTCTCTCTTTCACTGTCTTTGTTTTGTGGGTTTTTAAGTAATTTATGTTTAGAATGGGGCTTGGCTGCTTTTCCCTGCTTTGTTTATGCCCTTTACACCCTCTTGATTCACTTGCAGAGAGATATCGATACATAGGTTTTCAGATTCTTACTAGTCAGATATATTCTTGTGTGGTTACTAGGGGGTGTTGAGTCCAGTTCACTGAGCAGGGAGTAGGCCTTGTCTATTACATATTTGGCTTATGGAGCGGTCTCTGAGCTAATTTCAAACCCTTGTTTTATGCATCACCCCACCTCACCTTTCCCGTTAAGCAGCCATAGTGTGTCTTTCAAAGGTGTGACTCTGTTCTGTTTTGTAATTCAGTTCAAGTGTAGGGATTTTGACATTCCCTCTCTAAGCGATATCTTAGGATAAGTGTCTTTTTCTGTGTGACTTATTTCACTTAGAATCATTGGACCTAAATCCACTCATCATGCTTCTAACTAGCCTTATGACATTGATTTCATGGCTGAGTGATATTCCATTGTGCCAAGTCCAACCATTTCTTTATCCATTTTTCTCTTTCCTGGGATATTGAAGGTGTACCGAAGTGGAGGTTCTTGGAAACAGAGCAGCCGTAAAGTTTGGGGTGCCTGTGTCCAGTTGATTTTTAGTTTTCCCAATTTATACGCCCATGAGTAGAAGTGCCCTATGCTGTCTAAGCTGTGTTTATTACTTGTTTCAGGACACACCGTACACTTCTCCAGAGTGCCTGTTGGCAATTTACATCCGCCCATCAGCGTAGCAAGGCTCCCATGTCTCCATGTCCTGTCCTGCTTTTCTGGTTTTTACACTTTGTTCAGCATGGCCCTTTTGACCGAGGGCAAGCGAGACTTCTTTGTAGCGCTGATTTGCCCTTCCGGCTTGCTTGGTTGGCCAGAAAGGGCGTATGCGTTTTTTCCTGAATATATTCAGGAGAAAACGCATACCCCCTTTTTCTCCAAGGGCATCATTGTCAACGTTTTGCCGCTTTTCATGTGCTTTAAAGGCGAGTCGATTCTACCTCCTGAAATCTGTTTCCTGCAAATCTGCCTTTCTTTCAAATCCTCTTCGTTGCCTTCCCTCAATACATTTGTGGATGACAGTTCTCATTTATAACTCTGCACGTTTGTGAATTGCAGTGCCCCTGAGCTCCATTTGTCTACTCGCTTTTTTGGGAGCTGGCCGCAAATGCGCAGGATTGCTTCAGGCCCTATTTTGGTTCTGGGGGGCAGGCTGAGCCTGTGGTTCGTTCTTCTTCCTGATGGGAAAATGGAGTGACCTGTGCCTGTCCCAACACCTAAGGCTAGTCTCTCGTTGGTTCCCCTTCTTCCCGTTCATCCCCAGGACAAATTGCAACCTGTACGAAACAGGAGGTTAAAGGTGCTGAATCTCCAAGTAGGGAGATGGTTAGTCAAGCGGCTGGAATGGCGAACCCGAGCACAAGGAGAGGAGAAATGAGGTGCGTTTTAGAAACCTTTCCCAATCTCACGGCGTACCATCTTCTGGGTTTCCCATGCATGTTTTGATGTAGGAAGATGCCCTTGTACCTGGAGATTTGAGACCCATGGGGTGGGTACCCCGCGGTGTTACTTTAAAGTATCTGCGTTTGCTCACCCAACCTCACCAATCCTCTCAGCCCCAAGAGTGTCCAGCCTTATGTCTCATCCAGCTGTGGGTCTAGATATGGTCAATCCAGGTTGCATCAGAGACCCTGGACGGATTTTGTAAGAATTTCTCTCTCTTTCACTGTCTTTGTTTTGTGGGTTATTAAAAGTAATTTATGTTTAGAATGGGGCTCGGCTGCTTTTCCCTGCTGTGTTTATGCCACTTTACACCCTCTTGATTCACTTGCAGAGAGATATCGATACATAGGTTTTCAGATTCCTACTAGTCAGTTATATTCTTGTGCGGTGACTAGGGGGTGTTGAGTCCAGTTCACTGAGCAGGGAGTAGGCCTTGTCTATTACATATTTGGCTTATGGAGCGGTCTCTGAGCTAATTTCAAACCCTTGTTTTATGCATCACCCCACCTCACCTTTCCCGTTAAGCAGCCATAGTGTGTCTTCTAAAGGTGTGACTCTGTTCTGTTTTGTAATCCAGTTCAAGTGTAGCGATTTTAACATTCCCTCTCTAAGCGATATCTTAGGATAAGTGTCCCTTTCTGTGTGACTTATTCCACTTAGAATCATTGGACTTAAATCCACTCATCATGCTGCTAACTAGCCTTATGACATTGATTTCATGGCTGAATGATATTCCATTTTGCCAAGTACCACCATTTCTTTATCCATTTTTCTCTTTCCTGGGATATTGAAGGTGTACCGAAGTGGAGGTTCTTGGAAACAGAGCAGCCGTAAAGTTTGGGTGCCTGTGTCCTGTTGATTTTTAGTTTTCCCAATTTATAAGCCCATGAGTGGAAGTGCCCTATGCTCTCTAAGCTGTGTTTATTACTTGTTTCAGGACACACCGTACACTTCTCCAGAGTGCCTGTTGGCAATTTACATCCGCCCATCAGCGTAGCAAGGCTCCCATGTCTCCATGGCCTGTCCTGCTTTTCTGGTTTTTACACTTTGTTCAGCATGGCCCTTTTGACCGATGGCAAGCGAGACTTCTTTGTAGCGCTGATTTGCCCTTCCGGCTTGCTTGGTTGGCCAAAAAGGGCGTATGCGTTTTTTCCTGTATATATTCAGGTAAAAACGCATACGCCCTTTTTGGCCAATGGCATCATTGTCAACGTTTTGCCGCTTTTCATGTGCTTTAAAGGCGAGTCGAATCTGCCTCCTGAAATCTGTTTCCTGCAAATCTGCCTTGCTTTTAAATCCTCTTCGTTGCATTCCCTCAATATATTTGTGGACGAGAGTTCTCATTTATAACTCTGCACGTTTGTGAATTGCAGTGCCCCTGAGCTCCATTTGTCTACTCGCTTTTTTGGGAGCTGGCCGCAAAAGCGCAGGATTGCTTCAGGCCCTATTTTGGTTCTGGGGGGCAGGCTGAGCCTGTGGTTCTTTCTTCTTCCTGATGGGAAAATGGAGTGACCTGTGCCTGTCCCAACACCTAGAACTAGTCTCTCGTTGGTTCCCCATCTTCCCGTTCATCCTCAGGACAAATAGCAACCTGTACGAAACAGGAGCTTAAAGGTGCTGATTCTCCAAGTAGGGAGATGGTTAGTCAAGTGGCTGGAATGGCGAACCCGAGCACAAGGTGAGGAGAAATGAGGTGCGTTTTAGAAACCTTTCCCGATCTCACGGCATACCACCTTCTGGGTTTCCCATGCGTGTTTTGATGTCGGTAGATGCCCTTGTACCTGGAGATTTGAGACCCATGGGGTGGTACCCCGCGGTGTTACTTTAAAGTATCTGCATTTGCTCACCCAACATCACCAATCCTCTCAGCCCCAAGAGTGTCCAGCCTTATGTTTCATCCAGCTGTGGGTCTAGATATGGTCAATCCAGGTTGCATCAGACACCCTGAACGGATTTTGTAAGAATTTCTCTCTCTTTCACTGTCTTTGTTTTGTGGGTTTTTAAGTAATTTATGTTTAGAATGGGGCTTGGCTGCTTTTCCCTGCTTTGTTTATGCCATTTACACCCTCTTGATTCACTTGCAGAGAGATATCGATACATAGGTTTTCAGATTCTTACTAGTCAGATATATTCTTGTGCGGTGACTAGGGGGTGTTGAGTCCAGTTCACTGAGCAGGGAGTAGGCCTTGTCTATTACATATTTGGCTTATGGAGCGGTCTCTGAGCTAATTTCAAACCCTTGTTTTATGCATCACCCCACCTCACCTTTCCCGTTAAGCAGCCATAGTGTGTCTTCCAAAGATGTGACTCTGTTCTGTTTTGTAATTCAGGTCAAGTGTAGCGATTTTGACATTCGCTCTATAAGCGATATCTTAGGATAAGTGTCTTTTTCTGTGTGACTTATTTCACTTAGAATCATTGGACCTAAATCCACTCATCATGCTGCTAACTAGCCTTATGACATTGATTTCATGGCTGAGTGATATTCCATTGTGCCAAGTCCCACCATTTCTTTATCCATTTTTCTCTTTCCTGGGATATTGAAGGTGTACCGAAGTGGAGGTTCTTGGAAACAGAGCAGCCGTAAAGTTTGGGGTGCCTGTGTCTTGTTTAGTTTTAGTTTCCCAATTTATACGCCCATGAGTGGAAGTGCCCTATGCTCTCTAAGCTGTGTTTATTACTTATTTCAGGACACACCGTAAACTTCTCCAGAGTGCCTGTTGGCAATTTACATCCCTCCCATCAGCGTAGCAAGGCTCCCATGTCTCCATGGCCTGTCCTGCTTTTCTGGTTTTTACACTTTTTTCAGCATGGCCCTTTTGACCGAGGGCAAGCGAGACTTCTTTGTAGCGCTGATTTGCCCTTCCGTCTTGCTTGGTTGGCCAAAAAGGGCGTATGCGTTTTTTCCTGAATATATTCAGTAAAAAACGCATACGCCCTTTTTGGCCAAGGGCATCATTTTCAACGTTTTGCCGCTTTTCATGTGCTTTAAAGGCGAGTTGAATCTACCTCCTGAAATCTGTTTCCTGCAAATCTCCCTTGCTTTCAAATCCTCTTCGTTGCCTTCCCTCAATATATTTGTGGACGAGAGTTATCATTTATAACTCTGCACGTTTGTGAATTGCAGTGCCCCTGAGCTCCATTTGTCTACTCGCTTTTTTGGGAGCTGGCCGCAAAAGCGCAGGATTGCTTCAGGCCCTATTTTGGTTCTGGGGGGCAGGCTGAGCCTGTGGTTCATTCTTCTTCCTGATGGGAAAAGGGAGTGACCTGTGCCTGTCCCAAAACCTAGGGCTAGTCTCTCGTTGGTTCCCCGTCTTCCCGTTCATCCCCAGGACAAATTGCAACTTGTACGAAACAGGAGGTTAAAGGTGCTGATTCTCCAAGTAGGGAGATGGTTAGTCAAGCGGCTGGAATGGCGAACCCGAGCACAAGGAGAGGAGAAATGAGGTGCGTTTTAGAAACCTTTCCCAATCTCACGGCATACCATCTTCTGGGTTTCCCATGCATGTTTTGATGTAGGAAGATGCCCTTGTACCTGGAGATTTGAGACCCATGGGGTGGGTACCCCGCGGGGTTACTTTAAAGTATCTGCATTTGCTCACCCAACCTCACCAATCCTCTCAGCCCCAAGAGTGTCCAGCCTTATGTCTCATCCAGCTGTGGGTCTAGATATGGTCAATCCAGGTTGCATCAGAGACCCTGAATGGATTTTGTAAGAATTTCTCTCTCTTTCACTGTCTTTGTTTTGTGGGTTTTTTAAAGTAATTTATGTTTAGAATGGGGCTTGGCCGCTTTTCCCTGCTGTGTTTATGCCGCTTTACACCCTCTTGATTCACTTGCAGAGAGATATCGATACATAGGTTTTCAGATTCTTACTAGTCAGATATATTCTTGTGCGGTGACTAGGGGGTGTTGAGTCCAGTTCACTGAGCAGGGAGTAGGCCTTGTCTATTACATATTTGGCTTATGGAGCGGTCTCTGAGCTAATTTCAAACCCTTGTTTTATGCATCACCCCACCTCACCTTTCCCGTTTATCAGCCATAGTGTGTCTTCTAAAGGTGTGACTCTGTTCTGTTTTGTAATTCAGTTCAAGTGTAGCGATTTTGACATTCCCTCTCTAAGCGATATCTTAGGATAAGTGTCTTTCTCTGTGTGACTTATTTCACTTAGAATCCTCGTACCTAAATCCACTCATCATGCTGCTAACTAGCCTTTTGACATTGATTTCATGGTTGAGTGATATTCCATT
Organism: Eubalaena glacialis; assembly: GCF_028564815.1. NCBI lineage: Eukaryota > Metazoa > Chordata > Mammalia > Artiodactyla > Balaenidae > Eubalaena > Eubalaena glacialis. Next base: position 583,479 of record NW_026871159.1, on the reverse strand, counting down.
GTGCCAAGTACCACCATTTCTTTATCCATTTTTCTCTTTCCTGGGATATTGAAGGTGTACCGAAGTGGAGGTTCTTGGAAACAGAGCAGCCGTAAAGTTTGGGGTGCCTGTGTCCAGTTGATTTTTAGTTTTCCCAATTTATACGCCCATGAGTAGAAGTGCCCTATGCTGTCTAAGCTGTGTTTAATCCCTGTTTCAGGACACACCGTACACTTCTCCAGAGTGCCTGTTGGCAATTTACATCCGCCCATCAGCGTAGCAAGGCTCCCATGTCTCCATGGCCTGTCCTGCTTTTCTGGTTTTTACACTTTGTTCAGCATGGCCCTTTTGACCGAGGGCAAGCGAGACTTCTTTGTAGCGCTGATTTGCCCTTCCGGCTTGCTTGGTTGGCCAGAAAGGGCGTATGCGTTTTTTCCTGAATATATTCAGGAGAAAACGCATACCCCCTTTTTCTCCAAGGGCATCATTGTCAACGTTTTGCCGCTTTTCATGTGCTTTAAAGGCGAGTCGATTCTACCTCCTGAAATCTGTTTCCTGCAAATCTGCCTTTCTTTCAAATCCTCTTCGTTGCCTTCCCTCAATACATTTCTGGATGACAGTTCTCATTTATAACTCTGCACGTTTGTGAATTGCAGTGCCCCTGAGCTCCATTTGTCTGCTCGCTTTTTTGGGAGCTGGCCGCAAATGCGCAGGATTGCTTCAGGCCCTATTTTGGTTCTGGGGGGCAGGCTGAGCCTGTGGTTCGTTCTTCTTCCTGATGGGAAAATGGAGTGACCTGTGCCTGTCCCAACACGTAAGGCTAGTCTCTCGTTGGTTCCCCGTCTTCCCGTTCATCCCCAGGACAAATTGCAACCTGTACGAAACAGGAGGTTAAAGGTGCTGATTCTCCAAGTAGGGAGATGGTTAGTCAAGCGGCTGGAATGGCGAACCCGAGCACAAGGAGAGGAAAAATGAGGTGCGTTTTAGAAACCTTTCCCAATCTCACGGCGTACCATCTTCTGGGTTTCCCATGCATGTTTTGATGTAGGAAGATGCCCTTGTACCTGGAGATTTGAGACCCATGGGGTGGGTACACCGCGGTGTTACTTTAAAGTATCTGCGTTTGCTCACCCAACCTCACCAATCCTCTCAGCCCCAAGAGTGTCCAGCCTTATGTCTCATCCAGCTGTGGGTCTAGATATGGTCAATCCAGGTTGCATCAGAGACCCTGGACGGATTTTGTAAGAATTTCTCTCTCTTTCACTGTCTTTGTTTTGTGGGTTTTTTAAGTAATTTATGTTTAGAATGGGGCTTGGCTGCTTTTCCCTGCTGTGTTTATGCCGCTTTACACCCTCTTGATTCACTTGCAGAGAGATATCGATACATAGGTTTTCAGATTCCTACTAGTCAGTTATATTCTTGTGCGGTGACTAGGGGGTGTTGAGTCCAGTTCACTGAGCAGGGAGTAGGCCTTGTCTATTACATATTTGGCTTATGGAGCGGTCTCTGAGCTAATTTCAAACCCTTGTTTTATGCATCACCCCACCTCACCTTTCCCGTTAAGCAGCCATAGTGTGTCTTCTAAAGGTGTGACTCTGTTCTGTTTTCTAATCCAGTTCAAGTGTAGCGATTTTAACATTCCCTCTCTAAGCGATATCTTAGGATAAGTGTCCCTTTCTGTGTGACTTATTCCACTTAGAATCATTGGACTTAAATCCACTCATCATGCTGCTAACTAGCCTTATGACATTGATTTCATGGCTGAGTGATATTCCATTGTGCCAAGTACCACCATTTCTTTATCCATTTTTCTCTTTCCTGGGATATTGAAGGTGTACCGAAGTGGAGGTTCTTGGAAACAGAGCAGCCGTAAAGTTTGGGTGCCTGTGTCCTGTTGATTTTTAGTTTTCCCAATTTATAAGCCCATGAGTGGAAGTGCCCTATGCTCTCTAAGCTGTGTTTATTACTTGTTTCAGGACACACCGTACACTTCTCCAGAGTGCCTGTTGGCAATTTACATCCGCCCATCAGCGTAGCAAGGCTCCCATGTCTCCATGGCCTGTCCTGCTTTTCTGGTTTTTACACTTTGTTCAGCATGGCCCTTTTGACCGATGGCAAGCGAGACTTCTTTGTAGCGCTGATTTGCCCTTCCGGCTTGCTTGGTTGGCGAAAAAGTGCGTATGCGTTTTTTCCTGTATATATTCAGGTAAAAACGCATACGCCCTTTTTGGCCAAGGGCATCATTGTCAACGTTTTGCCGCTTTTCATGTGCTTTAAATGTGAGTCGAATCTGCCTCCTGAAATCTGTTTCTTGCAAATCTGCCTTGCTTTTAAATCCTCTTCGTTGCATTCCCTCAATATATTTGTGGACGAGAGTTCTCATTTATAACTCTGCACGTTTGTGAATTGCAGTGCCCCTGAGCTCCATTTGTCTACTCGCTTTTTTGGGAGCTGGCCGCAAAAGCGCAGGATTGCTTCAGGCCCTATTTTGGTTCTGGGGGGCAGGCTGAGCCTTTGGTTCTTTCTTCTTCCTGATGGGAAAATGGAGTGACCTGTGCCTGTCCCAACACCTAGAACTAGTCTCTCGTTGGTTCCCCATCTTCCCGTTCATCCTCAGGACAAATTGCAACCTGTACGAAACAGGAGCTTAAAGGTGCTGATTCTCCAAGTAGGGAGATGGTTAGTCAAGTGGCTGGAATGGCGAACCCGAGCACAAGGTGAGGAGAAATGAGGTGCGTTTTAGAAACCTTTCCCGATCTCACGGCATACCACCTTCTGGGTTTCCCATGCATGTTTTGATGTAGGTAGATGCCCTTGTACTTGGAGATTTGAGACCCATGGGGTGGTACCCCGCGGTGTTACTTTAAAGTATCTGCATTTGCTCACCCAACCTCACCAATCCTCTCAGCCCCAAGAGTGTCCAGCCTTATGTTTCATCCAGCTGTGGGTCTAGATATGGTCAATACAGGTTGCATCAGACACCCTGAACGGATTTTGTAAGAATTTCTCTCTCTTTCACTGTCTTTGTTTTGTGGGTTTTTAAGTAATTTATGTTTAGAATGGGGCTTGGCTGCTTTTCCCTGCTTTGTTTATGCCCTTTACACCCTCTTGATTCACTTGCAGAGAGATATCGATACATAGGTTTTCAGATTCTTACTAGTCAGATATATTCTTGTGCGGTGACTAGGGGGTGTTGAGTCCAGTTCACTGAGCAGGGAGTAGGCCTTTTCTATTACATATTTGGCTTATGGAGCGGTCTCTGAGCTAATTTCAAACCCTTGTTTTATGCATCACCCCACCTCACCTTTCCCGTTATGCAGCCATAGTGTGTCTTCTAAAGATGTGACTCTGTTCTGTTTTGTAATTCAGGTCAAGTGTAGCGATTTTGACATTCCCTCTATAAGCGATATCTTAGGATAAGTGTCTTTTTCTGTGTGACTTATTTCACTTAGAATCATTGGACCTAAATCCACTCATCATGCTGCTAACTAGCCTTATGACATTGATTTCATGGCTGAGTGATATTCCATTGTGCCAAGTCCCACCATTTCTTTATCCATTTTTCGCTTTCTGGGATATTGAAGGTGTACCGAAGTGGAGGTTCTTGGAAACAGAGCAGCCGTAAAGTTTGGGGTGCCTGTGTCTTGTTTAGTTTTAGTTTCCCAATTTATACGCCCATGAGTGGAAGTGCCCTATGCTCTCTAAGCTGTGTTTATTACTTGTTTCAGGACACACCGTACACTTCTCCAGAGTGCCTGTTGGCAATTTACATCCGCCCATCAGCGTAGCAAGGCTCCCATGTCTCCATGGCCTGTCCTGCTTTTCTGGTTTTTATACTTTTTTCAGCATGGTCCTTTTGACCGTGGGCAAGCGAGACTTCTTTGTAGTGCTGATTTGCCCTTCCGGCTTGCTTGGTTGGCCAGAAAGGGCGTATGCGTTTTTTCCTGAATATATTCAGGAAAAAACGCATACGCCCTTTTTCTCCAAGGGCATCATTGTCAACGTTTTGCCGCTTTTCATGTGCTTTAAAGGCGAGTCGATTCTACCTCCTGAAATCTGTTTCCTGCAAATCTGCCTTGCTTTCAAATCCTCTTCGTTGCCTTCCCTCAATACATTTGTGGATGACAGTTCTCATTTATAACTCTGCACGTTTGTGAATTGCAGTGCCCCTGAGCTCCATTTGTCTACTCGCTTTTTTGGGAGCTGGCCGCAAATGCGCAAGATTGCTTCAGACCCTATTTTGGTTCTGGGGGGCAGGCTGAGCCTGTGGTTCGTTCTTCTTCCTGATGGGAAAATGGAGTGACCTGTGCCTGTCCCAACACCTAAGGCTAGTCTCTCGTTGGTTCCCCGTCTTCCCGTTCATCCCCAGGACAAATTGCAACCTGTACGAAACAGGAGGTTAAAGGTGCTGATTCTCCAAGTAGGGAGATGGTTAGTCAAGCGGCTGGAATGGCGAACCCGAGCACAAGGAGAGGAGAAATGAGGTGCGTTTTAGAAACCTTTCCCAATCTCACGGCGTACCATCTTCTGGGTTTCCCATGCATGTTTTGATGTAGGAAGATGCCCTTGTACCTGGAGATTTGAGACCCATGGGGTGGGTACACCGCGGTGTTACTTTAAAGTATCTGCGTTTGCTCACCCAACCTCACCAATCCTATCAGCGCACAGAGTGTCCAGCCTTATGTCTCATCCAGCTGTGGGTCTAGATATGGTCAATCCAGGTTGCATCAGAGACCCTGAACGGATTTTGTAAGAATTTCTCTCTATTTCACTGTCTTTGTTTTGTGGGTTTTTTAAAGTAATTTATGTTTAGAATGGGGCTTGGCTGCTTTTCCCTGCTGTGTTTATGCCGCTTTACACCCTCTTGATTCACTTGCAGAGAGATATCGATACATAGGTTTTCAGATTCTTACTAGTCAGGTCTATTCTTGTGCGGTGACTAGGGGGTGTTGAGTCCAGTTCACTGAGCAGGGAGTAGGACTTGTCTATTACATATTTGGCTTATGGAGCGGTCTCTGAGCTAATTTCAAACCCTTGTTTTATGCATCACCCCACCTCACCTTTCCCGTTAAGCAGCCATAGTGTGTCTTCTAAAGGTGTGACTCTGTTCTGTTTTGTAATTCAGTTCAAGTGTAGCGATTTTGACATTCCCTCTATAAGTGATATCTTAGGATAAGTGTCTTTTTCTGTGTGACTTATTTCACTTACAATCCTCGTACCTAAATCCACTCATCATGCTGCTAACTAGCTTTATGACGTTGATTTCATGGCTGAGTGATATTCCATTGTGCCAAGTATCACCATTTCTTTATCCATTTTTCTCTTTCTGGGATATTGAAGGTGTACCGAAGTGGAGGTTTTTGGAAACAGAGCAGCCGTAAAGTTTGGGGTGCCTCTGTCTTGTTTAGTTTTAGTTTTCCCAATTTATACGCCCATGAGTGGAAGTGCCCTATGCTCTCTAAGCTGTGTTTATTACTTGTTTCAGGACACACCGTACACTTCTCCAGAGTGCCTGTTGGCAATTTTCATCCGCCCATCAGTGTAGCAAGGCTCCCATGTCTCCATGGCCTGTCCTGCTTTTCTGGTTTTTACACATTTTTCAGCATGACCCTTTTGACCGAGGGAAAGCGAGAGTTCTTTGTGGCGCTGATTTGCCATTCCGGCTTGCTTGGTTGGCCAAAAAGGGCGTATACGTTTTTTCCTGAACATATTCAGAAAAAAACGCATACGCCATTTTTGGCGAAGGGCATCATTGTCAACGTTTTGCCGCTTTTCATGTGCTTTAAAGGCGAGTCGAATCTACCTCCTGAAATCTGTTTCCTGCAAATCTGCCTTGCCTTCAAATCCTCTTCGTTGCCTTCCCTCAATATATTTGTGGATGACAGTTCTCATTTATAACTCTGCACGTTTGTGAATTGCAGTGCCCCTGAGCTCCATTTGTCTACTCGCTTTTTTGGGAGCTGGCCGCAAATGCGCAGGATTGCTTCAGGTAATAATTTGGTTCTGGGGGGCAGGCTGAGCCTGTGGTTCATTCTTCTTCCTGATGGGAAAATGGAGTGACCTGTGCCTGTCCCAACACCTAGGCCTAGTCTCTCGTTGGTTCCCCGTCTTCCCGTTCATCCTCAGGACAAATTGCAACCTGTACGAAACAGGAGGTTAAAGGTGCTGATTCTCCTAGTAGGGAGATGTTTAGTCAAGCGGCTGGAATGGCGAACCCGAGCACAAGGAGAGGAGAAATGAGGTGCGTTTTAGAAACCTTTCCCGATCTCACGGCATACCAACTTCTGGGTTTCCCATGCATGTTTTGATGTAGGAAGATGCCCTTGTACCTGGAGATTTGAGACCCATTGGGTGGTACCTCGCGGTGTTACTTTAAAGTATCGGCGTTTGCTCACCCAACCTCACCAATCCTCTCAGCCCCAAGAGTGTCCAGCCTTATGTCTCATCCAGCTGTGGGTCTAGCTATGGTCAATCCAGGTTGCGTCAGAGACCCTGAACGGATTTTGTAAGTATTTCTCTCTCTTTCACTTTCTTTGTTTTGTGGGTTTTTTAAAGTAATTTATGTTTAGAATGGGGCTTGGCTGCTTTTCCCTGCTGTGTTTATGCCGCTTTACACCCTCTTGATTCACTTGCAGAGAGATATCGATACATAGGTTTTCAGATTCTTACTAGTCAGATATATTCTTGTGCAGTGACTAGGGGGTGTTGAGTCCAGTTCACTGAGCAGGGAGTAGGCCTTGTCTATTACATATTTGGCTTATGGAGCGGTCTCTGAGCTAATTTCAAACCCTTGTTTTATGCATCACCCCACCTCACCTTTCCCGTTAAGCAGCCATAGTGTGTCTTCTAAAGATGTGACTCTGTTCTGTTTTGTAATTCAGGTCAAGTGTAGCGATTTTGACATTCCCTCTATAAGCGATATCTTAGGATAAGTGTCTTTTTCTGTGTGACTTATTTTACTTAGAATCATTGGACCTAAATCCACTCATCATGCTGCTAACTAGCCTTATGACATTGATTTCATGGCTGAGTGATATTCCATTGTGCCAAGTACCACCATTTCTTTACCCATTTTTCTCTTTCCTGGGATATTGAAGGTGTACCGAAGTGGAGGTTCTTGGAAACAGAGCAGCCGTAAAGTTTGGGGTGCCTGTGTCTTGTTTAGTTTTAGTTTCCCAATTTATACGCCCATGAGTGGAAGTGCCCTATGCTCTCTAAGCTGTGTTTATTACTTGTTTCAGGACACACCGTACACTTCTCCAGAGTGCCTGTTGGCAATTTACATCCGCCCATCAGCGTAGCAAGGCTCCCATGTCTCCATGTCCTGTCCTGCTTTTCTGGTTTTTATACTTTTTTCAGCATGGTCCTTTTGACCGAGGGCAAGCGAGACTTCTTTGTAGTGCTGATTTGCCCTTCCGGCTTGCTTGGTTGGCCATAAAGGGCCTATGCGTTTTTTCCTGCATATATTCAGTAAAAAACGCATACGCCCTTTTTGGCCAAGGGCATCATTGTCAACGTTTTGCCGCTTTTCATGTGCTTTAAAGGCGAGTCGAATCTACCTCCTGAAATCTGTTTCCTGCAAATCTGCCTTGCTTTCAAATCCTCTTCGTTGCCTTCACTCAATATATTTGTGGACGAGAGTTGTCATTTATAACTCTGCACGTTTGTGAATTGCCGTGCCCCTGAGCTCCATTTGTCTACTCGCTTTTTTGGGAGCTGGCCGCAAAAGCGCAGGATTGCTTCAGGCCCTATTTTGGTTCTGGGGGGCAGGCTGAGCCTGTGGTTCATTCTTCTTCCTGATGGGAAAATGGAGTGACCTGTGCCTGTCCCAACACCTAAGGCTAGTCTCTCGTTGGTTCCCCGTCTTCCCGTTCATCCCCAGGACAAATTGCAACCTGTACGAAACAGGAGGTTAAAGGTGCTGATTCTCCAAGTAGGGAGATGGTTAGTCAAGCGGCTGGAATGGCGAACCCGAGCACAAGGAGAGGAGAAATGAGGTGCGTTTTAGAAACCTTTCCCAATCTCATGGCGTACCATCTTCTGGGTTTCCCATGCATGTTTTGATGTAGGAAGATGCCCTTGTACCTGGAGATTTGAGACCCATGGGGTGGGTACCCCGCGGTGTTACTTTAAAGTATCTGCGTTTGCTCACCCAACCTCACCAATCCTCTCAGCCCCAAGAGTGTCCAGCCTTATGTCTCATCCAGCTGTGGGTCTAGATATGGTCAATCCAGGTTGCATCAGAGACCCTGGACGGATTTTGTAAGAATTTCTCTCTCTTTCACTGTCTTTGTTTTGTGGGTTTTTTAAGTAATTTATGTTTAGAATTGGGCTTGGCTGCTTTTCCCTGCTGTGTTTATGCCGCTTTACACCCTCTTGATTCACTTGCAGAGAGATATCGATACATAGGTTTTCAGATTCCTACTAGTCAGTTATATTCTTGTGCGGTGACTAGGGGGTGTTGAGTCCAGTTCACTGAGCAGGGAGTAGGCCTTGTCTATTACATATTTGGCTTATGGAGCGGTCTCTGAGCTAATTTCAAACCCTTGTTTTATGCATCACCCCACCTCACCTTTCCCGTTAAGCAGCCATAGTGTGTCTTCTAAAGGTGTGACTCTGTTCTGTTTTGTAATTCAGTTCAAGTGTAGCGATTTTAACTTTCCCTCTCTAAGAGATATCTTAGGATAAGTGTCCCTTTCTGTGTGACTTATTCCACTTAGAATCATTGGACTTAAATCCACTCATCATGCTGCTAACTAGCCTTATGACATTGATTTCATGGCTGAGTGATATTCCATTGTGCCAAGTACCACCATTTCTTTATCCATTTTTCTCTTTCCTGGGATATTGAAGGTGTACCGAAGTGGAGGTTCTTGGAAACAGAGCAGCCGTAAAGTTTGGGTGCCTGTGTCCTGTTGATTTTTAGTTTTCCCAATTTATAAGCCCATGAGTGGAAGTGCCCTATGCTCTCTAAGCTGTGTTTATTACTTGTTTCAGGACACACCGTACACTTCTCCAGAGTTCCTGTTGGCAATTTACATCCGCCCATCAGCGTAGCAAGGCTCCCATGTCTCCATGGCCTGTCCTGCTTTTCTGGTTTTTACACTTTGTTCAGCATGGCCCTTTTGACCGATGGCAAGCGAGACTTCTTTGTAGCGCTGATTTGCCCTCCGGCTTGCTTGGTTGGCCAAAAAGGGCGTATGCGTTTTTTCCTGTATGTATTCAGGAAAAAACGCATACGCCCTTTTTCTCCAAGGGCATCATTGTCAACGTTTTGCCGCTTTTCATGTGCTTTAAAGGCGAGTCGAATCTGCCTCCTGAAATCTGTTTCCTGCAAATCTGCCTTGCTTTTAAATCCTCTTCGTTGCATTCCCTCAATATATTTGTGGACGAGAGTTCTCATTTATAACTCTGCACGTTTGTGAACTGCAGTGCCCCTGAGCTCCATTTGTCTACTCGCTTTTTTGGGAGCTGGCCGCAAAAGCGCAGGATTGCTTCAGGCCCTATTTTGGTTCTGGGGGGCAGGCTGAGCCTGTGGTTCTTTCTTCTTCCTGATGGGAAAATGGAGTGACCTGTGCCTGTCCCAACACCTAGAACTAGTCTCTCGTTGGTTCCCCATCTTCCCGTTCATCCTCAGGACAAATTGCAACCTGTACGAAACAGGAGCTTAAAGGTGCTGATTCTCCAAGTAGGGAGATGGTTAGTCAAGTGGCTGGAATGGCGAACCCGAGCACAAGGTGAGTAGAAATGAGGTGCGTTTTAGAAACCTTTCCCGATCTCACGGCATACCACCTTCTGGGTTTCCCATGCATGTTTTGATGTAGGTAGATGCCCTTGTACCTGGAGATTTGAGACCCATGGGGTGGGTACCCCGCGGTGTTACTTTAAAGTATCTGCATTTGCTCACCCAACCTCACCAATCCTCTCAGCCCCAAGAGTGTCCAGCCTTATGTTTCATCCAGCTGTGGGTCTAGATATGTCAATCCAGGTTGCATCAGACACCCTGAACGGATTTTGTAAGAATTTCTCTCTCTTTCACTGTCTTTGTTTTGTGGGTTTTTAGTAATTTATGTTTAGAATGGGGCTTGGCTGCTTTTCCCTGCTTTGTTTATGCCCTTTACACCCTCTTGATTCACTTGCAGAGAGATATCGATACATAGGTTTTCAGATTCTTACTAGTCAGATATATTCTTGTGCGGTGACTAGGGGGTGTTGAGTCCAGTTCACTGAGCAGGGAGTAGGCCTTTTCTATTACATATTTGGCTTATGGAGCGGTCTCTGAGCTAATTTCAAACCCTTGTTTTATGCATCACCCCACCTCACCTTTCCCGTTAAGCAGCCATAGTGTGTCTTTTAAAGGTGTGACTCTGTTCTGTTTTGTAATTCAGTTCAAGTGTAGCGATTTTGACATTCGCTCTATAAGCGATATCTTAGGATAAGTGTCTTTTTCTGTGTGACTTATTTCACTTAGAATCATTGGACCTAAATCCACTCATCATGCTGCTAACTAGCCTTATGACATTGATTTCATGGCTGAGTGATATTCCATTGTGCCAAGTCCCACCATTTCTTTATCTATTTTTCTCTTTCCTGGGATATTGAAGGTGTACCGAAGTGGAGGTTCTTGGAAACAGAGCAGCCGTAAAGTTTGGGGTGCCTGTGTCCAGTTGATTTTTAGTTTTCCCAATTTATACGCCCATGAGTAGAAGTGCCCTATGCTGTCTAAGCTGTGTTTATTACTTGTTTCAGGACACACCGTACACTTCTCCAGAGTGCCTGTTGTCAATTTACATCCGCCCATCAGCGTAGCAAGGCTCCCATGTCTCCATGGCCTGTCCTGCTTTTCTGGTTTTTACACTTTTTTCAGCATGGCCCTTTTGACCGAGGGCAAGCGAGACTTCTTTGTAGCGCTGATTTGCGCTTCCGGCTTGCTTGGTTGGCCAAAAAGGGCGTATGGGTTTTTTCCTGAATATATTCAGGAAAAAACGCATACGCCCTGTTTCTCCAAGGGCATCATTGTCAACGTTTTGCCGCTTTTCATGTGCTTTAAAGGCGAGTCGAATCTACCTCCTGAAATCTGTTTCCTGCAAATCTGCCTTGCTTTCAAATCCTCTTCGTTGCCTTTCCTCAATATATTTGTGGACGAGAGTTCTCATTTATAAGTCTGCACGTTTGTGAATTGCAGTGCCCCTGAGCTCCATTTGTCTACTCGCTTTTTTGGGAGCTGGCCGCAAAAGCGCAGGATTGCTTCAGGCCCTATTGTGGTTCTGGGGGGCAGGCTGAGCCTGTGGTTCATTCTTCTTCCTGATGGGAAAATGGAGTGACCTGTGCCTGTCCCAACACCTAGGGCTAGTCTCTCGTTGGTTCCCCGTCTTCCCGTTCATACTCAGGACAAATTGCAACCTGTACGAAACAGGAGGTTAAAGGTGCTGATTCTCAAGTAGGGAGATGGTTAGTCAAGCGGCTGGAATGGCAAACCCGAACACAAGGAGAGGAGGAATGAGGTGCGTTTTAGAAACGTTTCCCGATCTCACGGCATACCATCTTCTGGGTTTCCCATGCATGTTTTGATGTAGGAAGATGCCCTTGTACCTGGAGATTTGAGACCCATGCGGTGTGTACCCCGCGGTGTTACTTTAAAGTATCTGAGTTTGCTCACCCAACCTCACCAATCCTATCAGCGCACAGAGTGTCCAGCCTTATGTCTCATCCAGCTGTGGGTCTAGATATGGTCAATCCAGGTTGCATCAGAGACCCTGAACGGATTTTGTAAGAATTTCTCTCTATTTCACTGTCTTTGTTTTGTGGGTTTTTTAAAGTAATTTATGTTTAGAATGGGGCTTGGCTGCTTTTCCCTGCTGTGTTTATGCCGCTTTACACCCTCTTGATTCACTTGCAGAGAGATATCGATACATACGTTTTCAGATTCTTACTAGTCAGGTCTATTCTTGTGCGGTGACTAGGGGGTGTTGAGTCCAGTTCACTGAGCAGGGAGTAGGCCTTGTCTATTACATATTTGGCTTATGGAGCGGTCTCTGAGCTAATTTCAAACCCTTGTTTTATGCATCACCCCACCTCACCTTTCCCGTTAAGCAGCCATAGTGTGTCTTCTAAAGGCGTGACTCTGTTCTGTTTTGTAATTCAGTTCAAGTGTAGCGATTTTGACATTCCCTCTATAAGTGATATCTTAGGATAAGTGTCTTTTTCTGTGTGACTTATTTCACTTACAATCCTCGTACCTAAATCCACTCATCATGCTGCTAACTAGCTTTATGACGTTGATTTCATGGCTGAGTGATATTCCATTGTGCCAAGTATCACCATTTCTTTATCCATTTTTCTCTTTCTGGGATATTGAAGGTGTACCGAAGTGGAGGTTCTTGGAAACAGAGCAGCCGTAAAGTTTGGGGTGCCTGTGTCTTGTTTAGTTTTAGTTTTCCCAATTTATACGCCCATGAGTGGAAGTGCCCTATGCTCTCTAAGCTGTGTTTATTACTTGTTTCAGGACACACCGTACACTTCTCCAGAGTGCCTGTTGGCAATTTAAATCCGCCCATCAGTGTAGCAAGGCTCCCATGTCTCCATGGCCTGTCCTGCTTTTCTGGTTTTTATACTTTTTTCAGCATGGTCCTTTTGACCGAGGGCAAGCGAGACTTCTTTGTAGCGCTGATTTGCCCTTCCGGCTTGCTTGGTTGGCCAAAAAGGGCGTATGCGTTTTTTCCTGCATATATTCAGTAAAAAACGCATACGCCTTTTTTGGCCAAGGGCATCATTGTCAACGTTTTGCCGCTTTTCATGGGCTTTAAAGGCGAGTCGAATCTACCTCCTGAAATCTGTTTCCTGCAAATCTGCCTTGCTTTCAAATCCTCTTCGTTGCCTTCACTCAATATATTTGTGGACGAGAGTTCTCATTTATAACTCTGCACGTTTGTGAATTGCAGTGCCCCTGAGCTCCATTTGTCTACTCGCTTTTTTGGGAGCTGGCCGCAAAAGCGCAGGATTGCTTCAGGCCCTATTTTGGTTCTGGGGGGCAGGCTGAGCCTGTGGTTCGTTCTTCTTCCTGATGGGAAAATGGAGTGACCTGTGCCTGTCCCAACACCTAGGGCTAGTCTCTCGTTGGTTCCCCGTCTTCCCGTTCATCCTCAGGACAAATTGCAACCTGTACGAAACAGGAGGTTAAAGGTGCTGATTCTCCTAGTAGGGAGATGTTTATTCAAGCGGCTGGAATGGCGAACCCGAGCACAAGGAGAGGAGAAATGAGGTGCGTTTTAGAAACCTTTCCCGATCTCACGGCATACCAACTTCTGGGTTTCCCATGCATGTTTTGATGTAGGAAGATGCCCTTGTACCTGGAGATTTGAGACCCATTGGGTGGTACCTCGCGGTGTTACTTTAAAGTATCGGCGTTTGCTCACCCAACCTCACCAATCCTCTCAGCCCCAAGAGTGTCCAGCCTTATGGCTCATCCAGCTGTGGGTCTATCTATGGTCAATCCAGGTTGCGTCAGAGACCCTGAACGGATTTTGTAAGTATTTCTCTCTCTTTCACTTTCTTTGTTTTGTGGGTTTTTTAAAGTAATTTATGTTTAGAATGGGGCTTGGCTGCTTTTCCCTGCTGTGTTTATGCCGCTTTACACCCTCTTGATTCACTTGCAGAGAGATATCGATACATAGGTTTTCAGATTCTTACTAGTCAGATATATTCTTGTGCAGTGACTAGGGGGTGTTGAGTCCAGTTCACTGAGCAGGGAGTAGGCCTTGTCTATTACATATTTGGCTTATGGAGCGGTCTCTGAGCTAATTTCAAACCCTTGTTTTATGCATCACCCCACCTCACCTTTCCCGTTAAGCAGCCATAGTGTGTCTTCTAAAGGTGTGACTCTGTTCTGTTTTGTAATTCAGTTCAAGTGTAGCGATTTTAACATTCCCTCTCTAAGCGATATCTTAGGATAATTGTCCCTTTCTGTGTGACTTATTTCACTTAGAATCATTGGACCTAAATCCACTCATCATGCTGCTAACTAGCCTTATGACATTGATTTCATGGCTGAGTGATATTCCATTGTGCCAAGTCCCACCATTTCTTTATCCATTTTTCTCTTTCCTGGGATATTGAAGGTGTACCGAAGTGGAGGTTCTTGGAAACAGAGCAGCCGTAAAGTTTGGGGTGCCTGTGTCCTGTTGATTTTTAGTTTTCCCAATTTATAAGCCCATGAGTGGAAGTGCCCTATGCTCTCTAAGCTGTGTTTATTACTTGTTTCAGGACACACCGTACAATTCTCCAGAGTGCCTGTTGGCAATTTACATCCGCCCATCAGCGTAGCAAGGCTCCCATGTCTCCATGGCCTGTCCTGCTTTTCTGGTTTTTACACTTTGTTCAGCATGGCCCTTTTGACCGAGGGCAAGCGAGACTTCTTTGTAGCGCTGATTTGCCCTTCCGGCTTGCTTGGTTGGCCAGAAAGGGCGTATGCGTTTTTTCCTGAATATATTCAGGAGAAAACGCATACCCCCTTTTTCTCCAAGGGCATCATTGTCAACGTTTTGCCGCTTTTCATGTGCTTTAAAGGCGAGTCGAATCTACCTCCTGAAATCTGTTTCCTGCAAATCTGCCTTTCTTTCAAATCCTCTTCGTTGCCTTCCCTCAATACATTTGTGGATGACAGTTCTCATTTATAACTCTGCACGTTTGTGAATTGCAGTGCCCCTGAGCTCCATTTGTCTACTCGCTTTTTTGGGAGCTGGCCGCAAATGAGCAGGATTGCTTCAGGCCCTATTGTGGTTCTGGGGGGCAGGCTGAGCCTGTGGTTCGTTCTTCTTCCTGATGGGAAAATGGAGTGACCTGTGTCTGTCCCAACACCTAAGGCTAGTCTCTCGTTGGTTCCCCGTCTTCCCGTTCATCCCCAGGACAAATTGCAACCTGTACGAAACAGGAGGTTAAAGGTGCTGATTCTCCAAGTAGGGAGATGGTTAGTCTTGCGGCTGGAATGGCGAACCCGAGCACAAGGAGAGGAGAAATGAGGTGCGTTTTAGAAACCTTTCCTGATCTCACGGCATACCAACTTCTGGGTTTCCCATGCATTTTTTGATGTAGGAAGATGCCCTTGTACCTGGAGATTTGAGACCCATGGGGTGGGTACACCGCGGTGTTACTTTAAAGTATCTGCGTTTGCTCACCCAACCTCACCAATCCTGTCAGCCCCAAGAGTGTCCAGCCTTATGTCTCATCAAGCTGTGGGTCTAGATATGGTCAATCCAGGTTGCATCAGAGACCCTGGACGGATTTTGTAAGAATTTCTCTCTCTTTCACTGTCTTTGTTTTGTGGGTTTTTTAAGTAATTTATGTTTAGAATGGGGCTTGGCTGCTTTTCCCTGCTGTGTTTATGCCGCTTTACACCCTCTTGATTCACTTGCAGAGAGATATCGATACATAGGTTTTCAGATTCCTACTAGTCAGTTATATTCTTGTGCGGTGACTAGGGGGTGTTGAGTCCAGTTCACTGAGCAGGGAGTAGGCCTTGTCTATTACATATTTGGCTTATGGAGCGGTCTCTGAGCTAATTTCAAACCCTTGTTTTATGCATCACCCCACCTCACCTTTCCCGTTAAGCAGCCATAGTGTGTCTTCTAAAGGTGTGACTCTGTTCTGTTTTGTAATTCAGTTCAAGTGTAGCGATTTTAACTTTCCCTCTCTAAGAGATATCTTAGGATAAGTGTCCCTTTCTGTGTGACTTATTCCACTTAGAATCATTGGACTTAAATCCACTCATCATGCTGCTAACTAGCCTTATGACATTGATTTCATGGCTGAGTGATATTCCATTGTGCCAAGTACCACCATTTCTTTATCCATTTTTCTCTTTCCTGGGATATTGAAGGTGTACCGAAGTGGAGGTTCTTGGAAACAGAGCAGCCGTAAAGTTTGGGTGCCTGTGTCCTGTTGATTTTTAGTTTTCCCAATTTATAAGCCAATGAGTGGAAGTGCCCTATGCTCTCTAAGCTGTGTTTATTACTTGTTTCAGGACACACCGTACACTTCTCCAGAGTGCCTGTTGGCAATTTACATCCGCCCATCAGCGTAGCAAGGCTCCCATGTCTCCATGGCCTGTCCTGCTTTTCTGGTTTTTACACTTTGTTCAGCATGGCCCTTTTGACCGATGGCAAGCGAGACTTCTTTGTAGCGCTGATTTGCCCTCCGGCTTGCTTGGTTGGCCAAAAAGGGCGTATGCGTTTTTTCCTGTATGTATTCAGGAAAAAACGCATACGCCCTTTTTCTCCAAGGGCATCATTGTCAACGTTTTGCCGCTTTTCATGTGCTTTAAAGGCGAGTCGAATCTGCCTCCTGAAATCTGTTTCCTGCAAATCTGCCTTGCTTTTAAATCCTCTTCGTTGCATTCCCTCAATATATTTGTGGACGAGAGTTCTCATTTATAACTCTGCACGTTTGTGAACTGCAGTGCCCCTGAGCTCCATTTGTCTACTCGCTTTTTTGGGAGCTGGCCGCAAAAGCGCAGGATTGCTTCAGGCCCTATTTTGGTTCTGGGGGGCAGGCTGAGCCTGTGGTTCTTTCTTCTTTCTGATGGGAAAATGGAGTGACCTGTGCCTGTCCCAACACCTAGAACTAGTCTCTCGTTGGTTCCCCATCTTCCCGTTCATCCTCAGGACAAATTGCAACCTGTACGAAACAGGAGCTTAAAGGTGCTGATTCTCCAAGTAGGGAGATGGTTAGTCAAGTGGCTGGAATGGCGAACCCGAGCACAAGGTGAGTAGAAATGAGGTGCGTTTTAGAAACCTTTCCCGATCTCACGGCATACCACCTTCTGGGTTTCCCATGCATGTTTTGATGTAGGTAGATGCCCTTGTACCTGGAGATTTGAGACCCATGGGGTGGGTACCCCGCGGTGTTACTTTAAAGTATCTGCATTTGCTCACCCAACCTCACCAATCCTCTCAGCCCCAAGAGTGTCCAGCCTTATGTTTCATCCAGCTGAGGGTCTAGATATGTCAATCCAGGTTGCATCAGACACCCTGAACGGATTTTGTAAGAATTTCTCTCTCTTTCACTGTCTTTGTTTTGTGGGTTTTTAGTAATTTATGTTTAGAATGGGGCTTGGCTGCTTTTCCCTGCTGTGTTTATGCCGCTTTACACCCTCTTGATTCACTTGCAGAGAGATATCGATACATAGGTTTTCAGATTCCTACTAGTCAGTTATATTCTTGTGCGGTGACTAGGGGGTGTTGAGTCCAGTTCACTGAGCAGGGAGTAGGCCTTGTCTATTACATATTTGGCTTATGGAGCGGTCTCTGAGCTAATTTCAAACCCTTGTTTTATGCATCACCCCACCTCACCTTTCCCGTTAAGCAGCCATAGTGTGTCTTCTAAAGGTGTGACTCTGTTTTGTTTTGTAATTCAGTTCAAGTGTAGCGATTTTGACATTCGCTCTATAAGCGATATCTTAGGATAAGTGTCTTTTTCTGTGTGACTTATTTCACTTAGAATCATTGGACCTAAATCCACTCATCATGCTGCTAACTAGCCTTATGACATTGATTTCATGGCTGAGTGATATTCCATTGTGCCAAGTCCCACCATTTCTTTATCCATTTTTCTCTTTCCTGGGATATTGAAGGTGTACCGAAGTGGAGGTTCTTGGAAACAGAGCAGCCGTAAAGTTTGGGGTGCCTGTGTCTTGTTTAGTTTTAGTTTCCCAATTTATACGCCCATGAGTGGAAGTGCCCTATGCTCTCTAAGCTGTGTTTATTACTTGTTTCAGGACACACCGTACACTTCTCCAGAGTGCCTGTTGGCAATTTACATCCGCCCATCAGCGTAGCACGGCTCCCATGTCTCCATGGCCTGTCCTGCTTTTCTGGTTTTTATACTTTTTTCAGCATGGTCCTTTTGACCGAGGGCAAGCGAGACTTCTTTGTAGCGCTGATTTGCCCTTCCGGCTTGCTTGGTTGGCCGAAAAGGGCGTATGCGTTTTTTCCTGCATATATTCAGTAAAAAACGCATACGCCCTTTTTGGCCAAGGGCATCATTGTCAACGTTTTGCCGCTTTTCATGGGCTTTAAAGGCGAGTCGAATCTACCTCCTGAAATCTGTTTCCTGCAAATCTGCCTTGCTTTCAAATCCTCTTCGTTGCCTTCACTCAATATATTTGTGGACGAGAGTTGTCATTTATAACTCTGCACGTTTGTGAATTGCCGTGCCCCTGAGCTCCATTTGTCTACTCGCTTTTTTGGGAGCTGGCCGCAAAAGCGCAGGATTGCTTCAGGCCCTATTTTGGTTCTGGGGGGCAGGCTGAGCCTGTGGTTCATTCTTCTTCCTGATGGGAAAATGGAGTGACCTGTGCCTGTCCCAAAACCTAAGGCTAGTCTCTCGTTGGTTCCCCATCTTCCCGTTCATCCCCAGGACAAATTGCAACCTGTACGAAACAGGAGGTTAAAGGTGCTGATTCTCCAAGTAGGGAGATGGTTAGTCAAGCGGCTGGAATGGCGAACCCGAGCACAAGGAGAGGAGAAATGAGGTGCGTTTTAGAAACCTTTCCCAATCTCATGGCGTACCATCTTCTGGGTTTCCCATGCATGTTTTGATGTAGGAAGATGCCCTTGTACCTGGAGATTTGAGACCCATGGGGTGGGTACACCGCGGTGTTACTTTAAAGTATCTGCGTTTGCTCACCCAACCTCACCAATCCTCTCAGCCCCAAGAGTGTCCAGCCTTATGTCTCATCCAGCTGTGGGTCTAGATATGGTCAATCCAGGTTGCATCAGAGACCCTGGACGGATTTTGTAAGAATTTCTCTCTCTTTCACTGTCTTTGTTTTGTGGGTTTTTTAAAGTAATTTATGTTTAGAATGGGGCTTGTCTGCTTTTCCCTGCTGTGTTTATGCCGCTTTACACCCTCTTGATTCACTTGCAGAGAGATATCGATACATAGGTTTTCAGATTCCTACTAGTCAGTTATATTCTTGTGCGGTGACTAGGGGGTGTTGAGTCCAGTTCACTGAGCAGGGAGTAGGCTTTGTCTATTACATATTTGGCTTATGGAGCGGTCTCTGAGCTAATTTCAAACCCTTGTTTTATGCATCACCCCACCTCACCTTTCCCGTTAAGCAGCCATAGTGTGTCTTCTAAAGGTGTGACTCTGTTCTGTTTTGTAATTCAGTTCAAGTGTAGCGATTTTAACATTCCCTCTCTAAGCGATATCTTAGCATAATTGTCCCTTTCTGTGTGACTTATTTCACTTAGAATCATTGGACCTAAATCCACTCATCATGCTGCTAACTAGCCTTATGACATTGATTTCATGGCTGAGTGATATTCCATTGTGCCAAGTCCCACCATTTCTTTATCCATTTTTCTCTTTCCTGGGATATTGAAGGTGTACCGAAGTGGAGGTTCTTGGAAACAGAGCAGCCGTAAAGTTTGGGGTGCCTGTGTCCTGTTGATTTTTAGTTTTCCCAATTTATAAGCCCATGAGTGGAAGTGCCCTATGCTCTCTAAGCTGTGTTTATTACTTGTTTCAGGACACACCGTACACTTCTCCAGAGTGCCTGTTGGCAATTTACATCCGCCCATCAGCGTAGCAAGGCTCC
The DNA here is from genome assembly GCF_028564815.1 of Eubalaena glacialis. Taxonomy (NCBI): domain Eukaryota; kingdom Metazoa; phylum Chordata; class Mammalia; order Artiodactyla; family Balaenidae; genus Eubalaena; species Eubalaena glacialis. The sequence continues at coordinate 563,903 of NW_026871159.1, read as the reverse complement.
CATGTCTCCATGGCCTGTCCTGCTTTTCTGGTTTTTACACTTTTTTCAGCATGGCCCTTTTGACCGAGGGCAAGCGAGACTTCTTTGTAGCGCTGATTTGCCCTTCCGGCTTGCTTGGTTGGCCAAAAAGGGCGTATGCGTTTTTTCCTGTATATATTCAGGTAAAAACGCATACGCCCTTTTTGGCCAAGGGCATCATTGTCAACGTTTTGCCGCTTTTCATGTGCTTTAAAGGCGAGTCGAATCTACCTCCTGAAATCTGTTTCCTGCAAATCTGCCTTGCTTTTAAATCCTCTTCGTTGCATTCCCTCAATATATTTGTGGACGAGAGTTCTCATTTATAACTCTGCACGTTTGTGAATTGCAGTGCCCCTGAGCTCCATTTGTCTACTCGCTTTTTTGGGAGCTGGCCGCAAAAGCGCAGGATTGCTTCAGGCCCTATTTTGGTTCTGGGGGGCAGGCTGAGCCTGTGGTTCGTTCTTCTTCCTGATGGGAAAATGGAGTGACCTGTGCCTGTCCCAACACCTAGAACTAGTCTCTCGTTGGTTCCCCATCTTCCCGTTCATCCTCAGGACAAATTGCAACCTGTACGAAACAGGAGCTTAAAGGTGCTGATTCTCCAAGTAGGGAGATGGTTAGTCAAGCGGCTGGAATGGCGAACCCGAGCACAAGGAGAGGAGAAATGAGGTGCGTTTTAGAAACCTTTCCCGATCTCACGGCATACCAACTTCTGGGTTTCCCATGCATGTTTTGATGTAGGAAGATGCCCTTGTACCTGGAGATTTGAGACCCATTGGGTGGTACCTCGCGGTGTTACTTTAAATTATCGGCGTTTGCTCACCCAACCTCACCAATCCTCTCAGCCCCAAGAGTGTCCAGCCTTATGTCTCATCCAGCTGTGGGTCTAGCTATGGTCAATCCAGGTTGCGTCAGAGACCCTGAACGGATTTTGTAAGTATTTCTCTCTCTTTCACTTTCTTTGTTTTGTGGGTTTTTTAAAGTAATTTATGTTTAGAATGGGGCTTGGCTGCTTTTCCCTGCTGTGTTTATGCCGCTTTACACCCTCTTGATTCACTTGCAGAGAGATATCGATACATAGGTTTTCAGATTCTTACTAGTCAGATATATTCTTGTGCAGTGACTAGGGGGTGTTGAGTCCAGTTCACTGAGCAGGGAGTAGGCCTTGTCTATTACATATTTGGCTTATGGAGCGGTCTCTGAGCTAATTTCAAACCCTTGTTTTATGCATCACCCCACCTCACCTTTCCCGTTAAGCAGCCATAGTGTGTCTTCTAAAGATGTGACTCTGTTCTGTTTTGTAATTCAGGTCAAGTGTAGCGATTTTGACATTCCCTCTATAAGCGATATCTTAGGATAAGTGTCTTTTTCTGTGTGACTTATTTTACTTAGAATCATTGGACCTAAATCCACTCATCATGCTGCTAACTAGCCTTATGACATTGATTTCATGGCTGAGTGATATTCCATTGTGCCAAGTCCTACCATTTCTTTATCCATTTTTCTCTTTCCTGGGATATTGAAGGTGTACCGAAGTGGAGGTTCTTGGAAACAGAGCAGCCGTAAAGTTTGGGGTGCCTGTGTCTTGTTTAGTTTTAGTTTCCCAATTTATACGCCCATGAGTGGAAGTGCCCTATGCTCTCTAAGCTGTGTTTATTACTTGTTTCAGGACACACCGTACACTTCTCCAGAGTGCCTGTTGGCAATTTACATCCGCCCATCAGCGTAGCAAGGCTCCCATGTCTCCATGGCCTGTCCTGCTTTTCTGGTTTTTATACTTTTTTCAGCATGGTCCTTTTGACCGAGGGCAAGCGAGACTTCTTTGTAGCGCTGATTTGCCCTTCCGGCTTGCTTGGTTGGCCGAAAAGGGCGTATGCGTTTTTTCCTGCATATATTCAGTAAAAAACGCATACGCCCTTTTTGGCCAAGGGCATCATTGTCAACGTTTTGCCGCTTTTCATGGGCTTTAAAGGCGAGTCGAATCTACCTCCTGAAATCTGTTTCCTGCAAATCTGCCTTGCTTTCAAATCCTCTTCGTTGCCTTCCCTCAATATATTTGTGGACAAGAGTTCTCATTTATAACTCTGCACGTTTGTGAATTGCAGTGCCCCTGAGCTCCATTTGTCTCCTCGCTTTTTTGGGAGCTGGCCGCAAAAGCGCAGGATTGCTTCAGGCCCTATTTTGGTTCTGGGGGGCAGGCTGAGCCTGTGGTTCATTCTTCTTCCTGATGGGAAAATGGAGTGACCTGTGCCTGTCCCAACACCTAGGGCTAGTCTCTCGTTGTTTCCCCGTCTTCCCCTTCATCCTCAGGACAAATTGCAACCTGGACGAAACAGGAGGTTAAAGGTGCTGATTCTCCAATTAGGGAGATGGTTAGTCAAGTGGCTGGAATGGCGAACCCGAGCACAAGGAAAGGAGAAATGAGGTGCGTTTTAGAAACCTTTCCCGATCTCATGGCATACCATCTTCTGGGTTTCCCATGCATGTTTTGATGTAGGAAGATTCCCTTGTACCTGGAGATTTGAGACCCATGGGGTGGGTACCCCGCGGTGTTACTTTAAAGTATCTGCATTTGCTCACCCGACCTCACCAATCCTCTCAGCCCCAAGAGTGTCCAGCCTTATGTCTCATCCAGCTGTGGGTCTAGATATGGTCAATCCAGGTTGCATCAGAGACCCTGAACGGATTTTGTAAGAATTTCTCTCTCTTTCACTGTCTTTGCTTTGTGGGTTTTTTAAAGTAATGTATGTTTAGAATGGGGTTTGGCTGCTTTTCCCTGCTGTGTTTATGCCGCTTTACACCCTCTTGATTCACTTGCAGACAGATATCGATACATAGGTTTTCAGATTCTTACTAGTCAGATATATTCTTGTGTGGTGACTAGGGTGTGTTGAGTCCAGTTCACTGAGCAGGGAGTAGGCCTTGTCTATTACATATTTGGCTTATGGAGCGGTGTCTGAGCTAATTTCAAACCCTTGTTTTATGCATCACCCCACCTCACCTTTCCGGTTAAGCAGCCATAGTGTGTCTTCTAAAGGTGTGCCTCTGTTCTGTTTTGTAATTCAGTTCAAGTTTAGCGATTTTGACATTCCCTCTATAAGCGATATCTTAGGATAAGTGCCTTTTTCTGTGTGACTTATTTCACTTAGAATCATCGTACCTAAATCCACTCATCATGCTGCTAACTAGCCTTATGACATTGATTTCATGGCTGAGTGATATTCCATTGTGCCAAGTACCACCATTTCTTTATCCATTTTTCTCTTTCCTGGGATATTGAAGGTGTACCGAAGTGGAGGTTCTTGGCAACAGAGCAGCCGTAAAGTTTGGGGTGCCTGTGTCTTGTTGATTTTTAGTTTTCCCAATTTACACGCCCATGAGTGGAAGTGCCCTATGCTCTCTACACTGTGTTTATTACTTGTTTCAGGACACACCGTACTCTTCTCCAGAGTGCCTGTTGGCAATTTACATCCCGCCCATCAGCGTAGCAAGGCTCCCATGTCTCCATGGCCTGTCCTGCTTTTCTGGTTTTTACACTTTGTTCAGCATGGCCCTTTTGACCGAGGGCAAGCGAGACTTCTTTGTAGCGCTGATTTGCCCTTCCGGCTTGCTTGGTTGGCCAAAAAGGGCGTATGCGTTTTTTCCTGAATATATTCAGGAAAAAACGCATACGCCCTTTTTGGCCAAGGGCATCATTGTCAACGTTTTGCCGCTTTTCATGTGCTTTAAAGGCGAGTCGAATCTACCTCCTGAAATCTGTTTCCTGCAAATCTGCCTTGCTTTCAAATCCTCTTCGTTGCCTTCCCTCAATATATTTGTGGACGAGAGTTCTCATTTATAACTCTGCACGTTTGTGAATTGCAGTGCCCCTGAGCTCCATTTGTCTCCTCGCTTTTTTGGGAGCTGGCCGCAAAAGCGCAGGATTGCTTCAGGCCCTATTTTGGTTCTGGGGGGCAGGCTGAGCCTGTGGTTCATTCTTCTTCCTGATGGGAAAATGGAGTGACCTACGCCTGTCCCAACACCTAGGGCTCGTCTCTCGTTGGTTCCGCGTCTTCCCGTTCATCCTCAGGAAAAATTGCAACCTGTACAATCAGGAGGTTGAAGGTGCTGATTCTCCAAGTAGGGAGATGGTTGGTCAAGCAGCTGGAATGGCGAACCCGAGCACAAGGAGAGGAGAAATGAGGTGCGTTTTAGAAACCTTTCCCGATCTCATGGCATACCATCTTCTGGGTTTCCCATGCATGTTTTGATGTAGGAAGATGCCCTTGTACCTGGAGATTTGAGACCCATGGGGTGTGTTCCCCGCAGTTTTACTTTAAAGTATCTGCGTTTGCTCACCCAACCTCACCAATCCTCTCAGCCCCAAGAGTGTCCAGCCTTATGTCTCATCCAGCTGTGGGTCTAGATATGGTCAATCCAGGTTGCATCAGAGACCCTGAACGGATTTTGTAAGAATTTCTCTCTCTTTCACTGTCTTTGTTTTGTGGGTTTTTTAAAGTAATTTATGTTTAGAATGGGGCTTGGCTGCTTTTCCCTGCTGTGTTTATGCCGCTTTACACCCTCTTGATTCACTTGCAGAGAGATATCGATACATAGGTTTTCAGATTCTTACTACTCAGATATATTCTTGTGTGGTGACTAGGGTGTGTTGAGTCCAGTTCACTGAGCAGGGAGTAGGCCTTGTCTATTACATATTTGGCTTATGGAGCGGTCTCTGAGCTAATTTCAAACCCTTGTTTTATGAATCACCCCACCTCACCTTTCCCGTTAAGCAGCCATAGTGTGTCTTCTAAAGGTGTGACTCTGTTCTGTTTTGTAATTCAGTTCAAGTGTAGCGATTTTGACATTCCCTCTATAAGCGTTATCTTAGGATAAGTGTCTTTTTCTGTGTGACTTATTTCACTTAGAATCATCGTCGCTAAATCCACTCATCATGCTGCTAACTAGCCTTATGGCATTGATTTCATGGCTGAGTGACATTCCATTGTGCCAATTACCACCATTTGTTTATCCATTTTTCTCTTTCCTGGGATATTGAAGGTGTACCGAAGTGGAGGTTCTTGGAAACAGAGCAGCTGTAAATTTTGGGGTGCCTGTGTCTTGTTGATTTTTAGTTTTCCCAATTTATACGCCCATGAGTGGAAGTGCCCTATGCTCTCTAAGCTGTGTTTATTACTTGTTTCAGGACACACCGTACACTTCTCCAGAGTGCCTGTTGGCAATTTACATCCCGCCCATCAGCGTAGCAAGGCTCCCATGTCTCCATGGCCTGTCCTGCTTTTCTGGTTTTTACACTTTTTTCAGCATGGCCCTTTTGACCGAGGGCAAGCGAGACTTCTTTGTAGCGCTGATTTGCCCTTCCGGCTTGCTTGGTTGGCCAAAAAGGGCGTATGCGTTTTTTCCTGAATATATTCAGGAAAAAACGCATACGCCCTTTTTGGCCAAGGGCATCATTGTCAACGTTTTGCCGCTTTTCATGTGCTTTAAAGGCGAGTCGAATCTACCTCCTGAAATCTGTTTCCTGCAAATCTGCCTTGCTTTCAAATCCTCTTCTTTGCCTTCCCTCAATATATTTGTGGACGAGAGTTCTCATTTATAACTCTGCACGTTTGTGAATTGCAGTGCCCCTGAGCTCCATTTGTCTCCTCGCTTTTTTGGGAGCTGGCCGCAAAAGCGCAGGATTGCTTCAGGCCCTATTTTGGTTCTGGGGGGCAGGCTGAGCCTGTGGTTCATTCTTCTTCCTGATGGGAAAATGGAGTGACCTACGCCTGTCCCAACACCTAGGGCTCGTCTCTCGTTGGTTCCTCGTCTTCCCGTTCATCCTCAGGACAAATTGCAACCTGTACAATCAGGAGGTTAAAGGTGCTGATTCTCCAAGTAGGGAGATGGTTGGTCAAGCAGCTGGAATGGCGAACCCGAGCACAAGGAGAGGAGAAATGAGGTGCGTTTTAGAAACCTTTCCCGATCTCATGGCATACCATCTTCTGGCTTTCCCATGCATGTTTTGATGTAGGAAGATTCCCTTGTACCTGGAGATTTGAGACCCATGGGGTGGGTACCCCGCGGTGTTACTTTAAAGTATCTGCATTTGCTCACCCGACCTCACCAATCCTCTCAGCCCCAAGAGTGTCCAGCCTTATGTCTCATCCAGCTGTGGGTCTAGATATGGTCAATCCAGGTTGCATCAGAGACCCTGAACGGATTTTGTAAGAATTTCTCTCTCTTTCACTGTCTTTGCTTTGTGGGTTTTTTAAAGTAATGTATGTTTAGAATGGGGTTTGGCTGCTTTTCCCTGCTGTGTTTATGCCGCTTTACACCCTCTTGATTCACTTGCAGACAGATATCGATACATAGGTTTTCAGATTCTTACTAGTCAGATATATTCTTGTGTGGTGACTAGGGTGTGTTGAGTCCAGTTCACTGAGCAGGGAGTAGGCCTTGTCTATTACATATTTGGCTTATGGAGCGGTGTCTGAGCTAATTTCAAACCCTTGTTTTATGCATCACCCCACCTCACCTTTCCGGTTAAGCAGCCATAGTGTGTCTTCTAAAGGTGTGCCTCTGTTCTGTTTTGTAATTCAGTTCAAGTTTAGCGATTTTGACATTCCCTCTATAAGCGATATCTTAGGATAAGTGCCTTTTTCTGTGTGACTTATTTCACTTAGAATCATCGTACCTAAATCCACTCATCATGCTGCTAACTAGCCTTATGACATTGATTTCATGGCTGAGTGATATTCCATTGTGCCAAGTACCACCATTTCTTTATCCATTTTTCTCTTTCCTGGGATATTGAAGGTGTACCGAAGCGGAGGTTCTTGGCAACAGAGCAGCCGTAAAGTTTGGGGTGCCTGTGTCTTGTTGATTTTTAGTTTTCCCAATTTACACGCCCATGAGTGGAAGTGCCCTATGCTCTCTACACTGTGTTTATTACTTGTTTCAGGACACACCGTACTCTTCTCCAGAGTGCCTGTTGGCAATTTACATCCCGCCCATCAGCGTAGCAAGGCTCCCATGTCTCCATGGCCTGTCCTGCTTTTCTGGTTTTTACACTTTGTTCAGCATGGCCCTTTTGACCGAGGGCAAGCGAGACTTCTTTGTAGCGCTGATTTGCCCTTCCGGCTTGCTTGGTTGGCCAAAAAGGGCGTATGCGTTTTTTCCTGAATATATTCAGGAAAAAACGCATACGCCCTTTTTGGCCAAGGGCATCATTGTCAACGTTTTGCCGCTTTTCATGTGCTTTAAAGGCGAGTCGAATCTACCTCCTGAAATCTGTTTCCTGCAAATCTGCCTTGCTTTCAAATCCTCTTCGTTGCCTTCCCTCAATATATTTGTGGACGAGAGTTCTCATTTATAACTCTGCACGTTTGTGAATTGCAGTGCCCCTGAGCTCCATTTGTCTCCTCGCTTTTTTGGGAGCTGGCCGCAAAAGCGCAGGATTGCTTCAGGCCCTATTTTGGTTCTGGGGGGCAGGCTGAGCCTGTGGTTCATTCTTCTTCCTGATGGGAAAATGGAGTGACCTACGCCTGTCCCAACACCTAGGGCTCGTCTCTCGTTGGTTCCGCGTCTTCCCGTTCATCCTCAGGAAAAATTGCAACCTGTACAATCAGGAGGTTAAAGGTGCTGATTCTCCAAGTAGGGAGATGGTTGGTCAAGCAGCTGGAATGGCGAACCCGAGCACAAGGAGAGGAGAAATGAGGTGCGTTTTAGAAACCTTTCCCGATCTCATGGCATACCATCTTCTGGGTTTCCCATGCATGTTTTGATGTAGGAAGATGCCCTTGTACCTGGAGATTTGAGACCCATGGGGTGTGTTCCCCGCAGTTTTACTTTAAAGTATCTGCGTTTGCTCACCCAACCTCACCAATCCTCTCAGCCCCAAGAGTGTCCAGCCTTATGTCTCATCCAGCTGTGGGTCTAGATATGGTCAATCCAGGTTGCATCAGAGACCCTGAACGGATTTTGTAAGAATTTCTCTCTCTTTCACTGTCTTTGTTTTGTGGGTTTTTTAAAGTAATTTATGTTTAGAATGGGGCTTGGCTGCTTTTCCCTGCTGTGTTGATGCCGCTTTACACCCTCTTGATTCACTTGCAGAGAGATATCGATACATAGGTTTTCAGATTCTTACTACTCAGATATATTCTTGTGTGGTGACTAGGGTGTGTTGAGTCCAGTTCACTGAGCAGGGAGTAGGCCTTGTCTATTACATATTTGGCTTATGGAGCGGTCTCTGAGCTAATTTCAAACCCTTGTTTTATGAATCACCCCACCTCACCTTTCCCGTTAAGCAGCCATAGTGTGTCTTCTAAAGGTGTGACTCTGTTCTGTTTTGTAATTCAGTTCAAGTGTAGCGATTTTGACATTCCCTCTATAAGCGATATCTTAGGATAAGTGTCTTTTTCTGTGTGACTTATTTCACTTAGAATCATCGTCGCTAAATCCACTCATCATGCTGCTAACTAGCCTTATGGCATTGATTTCATGGCTGAGTGACATTCCATTGTGCCAATTACCACCATTTGTTTATCCATTTTTCTCTTTCCTGGGATATTGAAGGTGTACCGAAGTGGAGGTTCTTGGAAACAGAGCAGCTGTAAATTTTGGGGTGCCTGTGTCTTGTTGATTTTTAGTTTTCCCAATTTATACGCCCATGAGTGGAAGTGCCCTATGCTGTCTAAGCTGTGTTTATTACTTGTTTCAGGACACACCGTACACTTCTCCAGAGTGCCTGTTGGCAATTTACATCCCGCCCATCAGCGTAGCAAGGCTCCCATGTCTCCATGGCCTGTCCTGCTTTTCTGGTTTTTACACTTTTTTCAGCATGGCCCTTTTGACCGAGGGCAAGCGAGACTTCTTTGTAGCGCTGATTTGCCCTTCCGGCTTGCTTGGTTGGCCAAAAAGGGCGTATGCGTTTTTTCCTGAATATATTCAGGAAAAAACGCATACGCCCTTTTTGGCCAAGGGCATCATTGTCAACGTTTTGCCGCTTTTCATGTGCTTTAAAGGCGAGTCGAATCTACCTCCTGAAATCTGTTTCCTGCAAATCTGCCTTGCTTTCAAATCCTCTTCTTTGCCTTCCCTCAATATATTTGTGGACGAGAGTTCTCATTTATAACTCTGCACGTTTGTGAATTGCAGTGCCCCTGAGCTCCATTTGTCTCCTCGCTTTTTTGGGAGCTGGCCGCAAAAGCGCAGGATTGCTTCAGGCCCTATTTTGGTTCTGGGGGGCAGGCTGAGCCTGTGGTTCATTCTTCTTCCTGATGGGAAAATGGAGTGACCTACGCCTGTCCCAACACCTAGGGCTCGTCTCTCGTTGGTTCCTCGTCTTCCCGTTCATCCTCAGGACAAATTGCAACCTGTACAATCAGGAGGTTAAAGGTGCTGATTCTCCAAGTAGGGAGATGGTTGGTCAAGCAGCTGGAATGGCGAACCCGAGCACAAGGAGAGGAGAAATGAGGTGCGTTTTAGAAACCTTTCCCGATCTCATGGCATACCATCTTCTGGCTTTCCCATGCATGTTTTGATGTAGGAAGATTCCCTTGTACCTGGAGATTTGAGACCCATGGGGTGGGTACCCCGCGGTGTTACTTTAAAGTATCTGCATTTGCTCACCCGACCTCACCAATCCTCTCAGCCCCAAGAGTGTCCAGCCTTATGTCTCATCCAGCTGTGGGTCTAGATATGGTCAATCCAGGTTGCATCAGAGACCCTGAACGGATTTTGTAAGAATTTCTCTCTCTTTCACTGTCTTTGCTTTGTGGGTTTTTTAAAGTAATGTATGTTTAGAATGGGGTTTGGCTGCTTTTCCCTGCTGTGTTTATGCCGCTTTACACCCTCTTGATTCACTTGCAGACAGATATCGATACATAGGTTTTCAGATACTTACTAGTCAGATATATTCTTGTGTGGTGACTAGGGTGTGTTGAGTCCAGTTCACTGAGCAGGGAGTAGGCCTTGTCTATTACATATTTGGCTTATGGAGCGGTGTCTGAGCTAATTTCAAACCCTTGTTTTATGCATCACCCCACCTCACCTTTCCGGTTAAGCAGCCATAGTGTGTCTTCTAAAGGTGTGCCTCTGTTCTGTTTTGTAATTCAGTTCAAGTTTAGCGATTTTGACATTCCCTCTATAAGCGATATCTTAGGATAAGTGCCTTTTTCTGTGTGACTTATTTCACTTAGAATCATCGTACCTAAATCCACTCATCATGCTGCTAACTAGCCTTATGACATTGATTTCATGGCTGAGTGATATTCCATTGTGCCAAGTACCACCATTTCTTTATCCATTTTTCTCTTTCCTGGGATATTGAAGGTGTACCGAAGCGGAGGTTCTTGGCAACAGAGCAGCCGTAAAGTTTGGGGTGCCTGTGTCTTGTTGATTTTTAGTTTTCCCAATTTATACGCCCATGAGTGGAAGTGCCCTATGCTCTCTACGCTGTGTTTATTACTTGTTTCAGGACACACCGTACTCTTCTCCAGAGTGCCTGTTGGCAATTTACATCCCGCCCATCAGCGTAGCAAGGCTCCCATGTCTCCATGGCCTGTCCTGCTTTTCTGGTTTTTACACTTTGTTCAGCATGGCCCTTTTGACCGAGGGCAAGCGAGACTTCTTTGTAGCGCTGATTTGCCCTTCCGGCTTGCTTGGTTGGCCAAAAAGGGCGTATGCGTTTTTTCCTGAATATATTCAGGAAAAAACGCATACGCCCTTTTTGGCCAAGGGCATCATTGTCAACGTTTTGCCGCTTTTCATGTGCTTTAAAGGCGAGTCGAATCTACCTCCTGAAATCTGTTTCCTGCAAATCTGCCTTGCTTTCAAATCCTCTTCGTTGCCTTCCCTCAATATATTTGTGGACGAGAGTTCTCATTTATAACTCTGCACGTTTGTGAATTGCAGTGCCCCTGAGCTCCATTTGTCTCCTCGCTTTTTTGGGAGCTGGCCGCAAAAGCGCAGGATTGCTTCAGGCCCTATTTTGGTTCTGGGGGGCAGGCTGAGCCTGTGGTTCATTCTTCTTCCTGATGGGAAAATGGAGTGACCTACGCCTGTCCCAACACCTAGGGCTCGTCTCTCGTTGGTTCCGCGTCTTCCCGTTCATCCTCAGGAAAAATTGCAACCTGTACAATCAGGAGGTTAAAGGTGCTGATTCTCCAAGTAGGGAGATGTTTGGTCAAGCAGCTGGAATGGCGAACCCGAGCACAAGGAGAGGAGAAATGAGGTGCGTTTTAGAAACCTTTCCCGATCTCATGGCATACCATCTTCTGGGTTTCCCATGCATGTTTTGATGTAGGAAGATGCCCTTGTACCTGGAGATTTGAGACCCATGGGGTGTGTTCCCCGCAGTTTTACTTTAAAGTATCTGCGTTTGCTCACCCAACCTCACCAATCCTCTCAGCCCCAAGAGTGTCCAGCCTTATGTCTCATCCAGCTGTGGGTCTAGATATGGTCAATCCAGGTTGCATCAGAGACCCTGAACGGATTTTGTAAGAATTTCTCTCTCTTTCACTGTCTTTGTTTTGTGGGTTTTTTAAAGTAATTTATGTTTAGAATGGGGCTTGGCTGCTTTTCCCTGCTGTGTTGATGCCGCTTTACACCCTCTTGATTCACTTGCAGAGAGATATCGATACATAGGTTTTCAGATTCTTACTACTCAGATATATTCTTGTGTGGTGACTAGGGTGTGTTGAGTCCAGTTCACTGAGCAGGGAGTAGGCCTTGTCTATTACATATTTGGCTTATGGAGCGGTCTCTGAGCTAATTTCAAACCCTTGTTTTATGAATCACCCCACCTCACCTTTCCCGTTAAGCAGCCATAGTGTGTCTTCTAAAGGTGTGACTCTGTTCTGTTTTGTAATTCAGTTCAAGTGTAGCGATTTTGACATTCCCTCTATAAGCGATATCTTAGGATAAGTGTCTTTTTCTGTGTGACTTATTTCACTTAGAATCATCGTCGCTAAATCCACTCATCATGCTGCTAACTAGCCTTATGGCATTGATTTCATGGCTGAGTGACATTCCATTGTGCCAATTACCACCATTTGTTTATCCATTTTTCTCTTTCCTGGGATATTGAAGGTGTACCGAAGTGGAGGTTCTTGGAAACAGAGCAGCTGTAAATTTTGGGGTGCCTGTGTCTTGTTGATTTTTAGTTTTCCCAATTTATACGCCCATGAGTGGAAGTGCCCTATGCTCTCTAAGCTGTGTTTATTACTTGTTTCAGGACACACCGTACACTTCTCCAGAGTGCCTGTTGGCAATTTACATCCCGCCCATCAGCGTAGCAAGGCTCCCATGTCTCCATGGCCTGTCCTGCTTTTCTGGTTTTTACACTTTGTTCAGCATGGCCCTTTTGACCGAGGGCAAGCGAGACTTCTTTGTAGCGCTGATTTGCCCTTCCGGCTTGCTTGGTTGGCCAAAAAGGGCGTATGCGTTTTTTCCTGAATATATTCAGGAAAAAACGCATACGCCCTTTTTGGCCAAGGGCATCATTGTCAACGTTTTGCCGCTTTTCATGTGCTTTAAAGGCGAGTCGAATCTACCTCCTGAAATCTGTTTCCTGCAAATCTGCCTTGCTTTCAAATCCTCTTCGTTGCCTTCCCTCAATATATTTGTGGACGAGAGTTCTCATTTATAACTCTGCACGTTTGTGAATTGCAGTGCCCCTGAGCTCCATTTGTCTCCTCGCTTTTTTGGGAGCTGGCCGCAAAAGCGCAGGATTGCTTCAGGCCCTATTTTGGTTCTGGGGGGCAGGCTGAGCCTGTGGTTCATTCTGCTTCCTGATGGGAAAATGGAGTGACCTACGCCTGTCCCAACACCTAGGGCTCGTCTCTCGTTGGTTCCTCGTCTTCCCGTTCATCCTCAGGACAAATTGCAACCTGTACAATCAGGAGGTTAAAGGTGCTGATTCTCCAAGTAGGGAGATGGTTGGTCAAGCAGCTGGAATGGCGAACCCGAGCACAAGGAGAGGAGAAATGAGGTGCGTTTTAGAAACCTTTCCCGATCTCATGGCATACCATCTTCTGGCTTTCCCATGCATGTTTTGATGTAGGAAGATTCCCTTGTACCTGGAGATTTGAGACCCATGGGGTGGGTACCCCGCGGTGTTACTTTAAAGTATCTGCATTTGCTCACCCGACCTCACCAATCCTCTCAGCCCCAAGAGTGTCCAGCCTTATGTCTCATCCAGCTGTGGGTCTAGATATGGTCAATCCAGGTTGCATCAGAGACCCTGAACGGATTTTGTAAGAATTTCTCTCTCTTTCACTGTCTTTGCTTTGTGGGTTTTTTAAAGTAATGTATGTTTAGAATGGGGTTTGGCTGCTTTTCCCTGCTGTGTTTATGCCGCTTTACACCCTCTTGATTCAATTGCAGAGAGATATCGATACATAGGTTTTCAGATTCATACTAATCAGATATAATCTTGTGCGGTGACTAGGGGGTGTTGAGTCCAGTTAACTGAGCAGGGAGTAGGCCTTGTCTATTACATATTGGGCTTATGGAGCGGTGTCTGAGCTAATTTCAAACCCTTGTTTTATGCATCACCCCACCTCACCTTTCCGGTTAAGCAGCCATAGTGTGTCTTCTAAAGGTGTGCCTCTGTTCTGTTTTGTAATTCAGTTCAAGTTTAGCGATTTTGACATTCCCTCTATAAGCGATATCTTAGGATAAGTGCCTTTTTCTGTGTGACTTATTTCACTTAGAATCATCGTACCTAAATCCACTCATCATGCTGCTAACTAGCCTTATGACATTGATTTCATGGCTGAGTGATATTCCATTGTGCCAAGTACCACCATTTCTTTATCCATTTTTCGCTTTCCTGGGATATTGAAGGTGTACCAAAGCGGAGGTTCTTGGCAACAGAGCAGCCGTAAAGTTTGGGGTGCCTGTGTCTTGTTGATTTTTAGTTTTCCCAATTTATACGCCCATGAGTGGAAGTGCCCTATGCTCTCTACACTGTGTTTATTACTTGTTTCAGGACACACCGTACTGTTCTCCAGAGTGCCTGTTGGCAATTTACATCCCGCCCATCAGCGTAGCAAGGCTCCCATGTCTCCATGGCCTGTCCTGCTTTTCTTGTTTTTACACTTTGTTCAGCATGGCCCTTTTGACCGAGGCCAAGCGAGACTTCTTTGTAGCGCTGATTTGCCCTTCCGGCTTGCTTGGTTGGCCAAAAAGGGCGTATGCGTTTTTTCCTGAATATATTCAGGAAAAAACGCATACGCCCTTTTTGGCCAAGGGCATCATTGTCAACGTTTTGCCGCTTTTCATGTGCTTTAAAGGCGAGTCGAATCTACCTCCTGAAATCTGTTTCCTGCAAATCTGCCTTGCTTTCAAATCCTCTTCGTTGCCTTCCCTCAATATATTTGTGGACGAGAGTTCTCATTTATAACTCTGCTCGTTTGTGAATTGCAGTGCCCCTGAGCTCCATTTGTCTCCTCGCTTTTTTGGGAGCTGGCCGCAAAAGCGCAGGATTGCTTCAGGCCCTATTTTGGTTCTGGGGGGCAGGCTGAGCCTGTGGTTCATTCTTCTTCCTGATGGGAAAATGGAGTGACCTACGCCTGTCCCAACACCTAGGGCTCGTCTCTCGTTGGTTCCTCGTCTTCCCGTTCATCCTCAGGACAAATTGCAACCTGTACAATCAGGAGGTTAAAGGTGCTGATTCTCCAAGTAGGGAGATGGTTGGTCAAGCAGCTGGAATGGCGAACCCGAGCACAAGGAGAGGAGAAATGAGGTGCGTTTTAGAAACCTTTCCCGATCTCATGGCATACCATCTTCTGGGTTTCCCATGCATGTTTTGATGTAGGAAGATGCCCTTGTACCTGGAGATTTGAGACCCATGGGGTGTGTTCCCCGCAGTTTTACTTTAAAGTATCTGCGTTTGCTCACCCAACCTCACCAATCCTCTCAGCCCCAAGAGTGTCCAGCCTTATGTCTCATCCAGCTGTGGGTCTAGATATGGTCAATCCAGGTTGCATCAGAGACCGTGAACGGATTTTGTAAGAATTTCTCTCTCTTTCACTGTCTTTGTTTTGTGGGTTTTTTAAAGTAATTTATGTTTAGAATGGGGTTTGGCTGCTTTTCCCTGCTGTGTTGATGCCGCTTTACACCCTCTTGATTCACTTGCAGAGAGATATCGATACATAGGTTTTCAGATTCATACTAGTCAGATATATTCTTGTGCGGTGACTAGGGGGTGTTGAGTCCAGTTCACTGAGCAGGGAGTAGGCCTTGTCTATTACATATTTGGCTTATGGAGCGGTGTCTGAGCTAATTTCAAACCCTTGTTTTATGCATCACCCCACCTCACCTTTCCCGTTAAGCAGCCATAGTGTGTCTTCTAAAGGTGTGACTCTGTTCTGTTTGTAATTCAGTTCAAGTGTAGCGATTTTGACATTCCCTCTATAAGCGATATCTTAGGATAAGTGCCTTTTTCTGTGTGACTTATTTCACTTAGAATCATCGTACCTAAATCCACTCATCATGCTGCTAACTAGCCTTATGACATTGATTTCATGGCTGAGTGATATTGCATTGTGCCAAGTACCACCATTTCTTTATCCATTTTTCTCTTTCCTGGGATATTGAAGGTGTACCGAAGCGGAGGTTCTTGGCAACAGAGCAGCCGTAAACTTTAGGGTGCCTGTGTCTTGTTGATTTTTAGTTTTCCCAATTTATACGCCCATGAGTGGAAGTGCCCTATGCTCTCTACGCTGTGTTTATTACTTGTTTCAGGACACACCGTACTCTTCTCCAGAGTGCCTGTTGGCAATTTACATCCCGCCCATCAGCGTAGCAAGGCTCCCATGTCTCCATGGCCTGTCCTGCTTTTCTGGTTTTTACAGTTTGTTCAGCATGGCCCTTTTGACCGAGGGCAAGCGAGACTTCTTTGTAGCGCTGATTTGCCCTTCCGGCTTGCTTGGTTGGCCAAAAAGGGCGTATGCGTTTTTTCCTGAATATATTCAGGAAAAAACGCCTACGCCCTTTTTGGCCAAGGGCATCATTGTCAACGTTTTGCCACTTTTCATGTGCTTTAAAGGCGAGTTGAATCTACCTCCTGAAATCTGTTTCCTGCAAATCTGCCTTGCTTTCAAATCCTCTTCGTTGCCTTCCCTCAATATATTTGTGGACGAGAGTTCTCATTTATAACTCTGCATGTTTGTGAATTGCAGTGCCCCTGAGCTCCATTTGTCTCCTCGCTTTTTTGGGAGCTGGCCCCAAAAATGCAGGATTGCTTCAGGCCCTATTTTGGTTCTGGGGGGCAGGCTGAGCCTGTGGTTCATTCTTCTTCCTGATGGGAAAATGGAGTGACCTGTGCCTGTCCCAACACCTAGGGCTAGTCTCTCGTTGTTTCCCCGTCTTCCCCTTCATCCTCAGGACAAATTGCAACCTGGACGAAACAGGAGGTTAAAGGTGCTGATTCTCCAATTAGGGAGATGTTTAGTCAAGTGGCTGGAATGGCGAACTTGTGCACAAGGAGAGGAGAAATGAGGTGCGTTTTAGAAACCTTTCCTGATCTCATGGCATACCATCTTCTGGGTTTCCCATGCATGTTTTGATGTAGGAAGATTCCCTTGTACCTGGAGATTTGAGACCCATGGGGTGTGTTCCCCGCAGTTTTACTTTAAAGTATCTGCGTTTGCTCACCCAACCTCACCAATCCTCTCAGCCCCAAGAGTGTCCAGCCTTATGTCTCATCCAGCTGTGGGTCTAGATATGGTCAATCCAGGTTGCATCATAGACCCTGAACGGATTTTGTAAGAATTTCTCTCTCTTTCACTGTCTTTGTTTTGTGGGTTTTTTAAAGTAATTTATGTTTAGAATCGGGCTTGGCTGCTTTTCCCTGCTGTGTTGATGCCGCTTTACACCCTCTTGATTCACATGCAGAGAGATATCGATACATAGGTTTTCAGATTCTTACTACTCAGATATATTCTTGTGTGGTGACTAGGGTGTGTTGAGTCCAGTTCACTGAGCAGGGAGTAGGCCTTGTCTATTACATATTTGGCTTATGGAGCGGTCTCTGACCTAATTTCAAACCCTTGTTTTATGCATCACCCCACCTCACCTTTCCCGTTAAGCAGCCATAGTGTGTCTTCTAAAGGTGTGACTCTGTTCTGTTTTGTAATTCAGTTCAAGTGTAGCGATTTTGACATTCCCTCTATAAGCGATATCTTAGGATAAGTGCCTTTTTCTGTGTGACTTATTTCACTTAGAATCATCGTACCTAAATCCACTCATCATGCTGCTAACTAGCCTTATGACATTGATTTCATGGCTGAGTGACATTCCATTGTGCCAATTACCACCATTGGTTTATCCATTTTTCTCTTTCCTGGGATATTGAAGGTGTACCGAAGCAGAGGTTCTTGGCAACAGAACAGCCGTAAAGTTTGGGGTGCCTGTGTCTTGTTTATTTTTAGTTTTCCCAATTTATACGCCCATGAGTGGAAGTGCCCTATGCTCTCTACGCTGTGTTTATTACTTGTTTCAGGACACACCGTACACTTCTCCAGTGTGCCTGTTGGCAATTTACATCCCGCCCATCAGCGTAGCAAGGCTCCCATGTCTCCATGGCCTGTCCTGCTTTTCTGCTTTTTACACTTTCTTCAGCATGGCCCTTTTGACCGAGGGAAAGCGAGACTTCTTTGTAGCGCTGAGTTGCCCTTCCGGCTTGCTTGGTTGGCCAAAAAGGGCGTATGCGTTTTTTCCTGAATATATTCAGGAAAAAACGCATACGCCCTTTTTGGCCAAGGGCCTCATTGTCAACGTTTTGCCGCTTTTCATGTGCTTTAAAGGCGAGTCGAATCTACCTCCTGAAATCTGTTTCCTGCAAATCTGCCTTGCTTTCAAATCCTCTTCGTTGCCTTCCCTCAATATATTTGTGGACAAGAGTTCTCATTTATAACTCTGCACGTTTGTGAATTGCAGTGCCCCTGAGCTCCATTTGTCTCCTCGCTTTTTTGGGAGCTGGCCGCAAAAGCGCAGGATTGCTTCAGGCCCTATTTTGGTTCTGGGGGGCAGGCTGAGCCTGTGGTTCATTCTTCTTCCTGATGGGAAAATGGAGTGACCTGTGCCTGTCCCAACACCTAGGGCTAGTCTCTCGTTGTTTCCCCGTCTTCCCCTTCATCCTCAGGACAAATTGCAACCTGGACGAAACAGGAGGTTAAAGGTGCTGATTCTCCAATTAGGGAGATGGTTAGTCAAGTGGCTGGAATGGCGAACCCGAGCACAAGGAAAGGAGAAATGAGGTGCGTTTTAGAAACCTTTCCCGATCTCATGGCATACCATCTTCTGGGTTTCCCATGCATGTTTTGATGTAGGAAGATTCCTTTGTACCTGGAGATTTGAGACCCATGGGGTGGGTACCCCGCGGTGTTACTTTAAAGTATCTGCATTTGCTCACCCGACCTCACCAATCCTCTCAGCCCCAAGAGTGTCCAGCCTTATGTCTCATCCAGCTGTGGGTCTAGATATGGTCAATCCAGGTTGCATCAGAGACCCTGAACGGATTTTGTAAGAATTTCTCTCTCTTTCACTGTCTTTGCTTTGTGGGTTTTTTAAAGTAATGTATGTTTAGAATGGGGTTCGGCTGCTTTTCCCTGCTGTGTTGATGCCGCTTTACACCCTCTTGATTCACTTGCAGAGAGATATCGATACATAGGTTTTCAGATTCATACTAATCAGATATAATCTTGTGCGGTGACTAGGGGGTGTTGAGTCCAGTTAACTGAGCAGGGAGTAGGCCTTGTCTATTACATATTGGGCTTATGGAGCGGTGTCTGAGCTAATTTCAAACCCTTGTTTTATGCATCACCCCACCTCACCTTTCCGGTTAAGCAGCCATAGTGTGTCTTCTAAAGGTGTGCCTCTGTTCTGTTTTGTAATTCAGTTCAAGTTTAGCGATTTTGACATTCCCTCTATAAGCGATATCTTAGGATAAGTGCCTTTTTCTGTGTGACTTATTTCACTTAGAATCATCGTACCTAAATCCACTCATCATGCTGCTAACTAGCCTTATGACATTGATTTCATGGCTGAGTGATATTCCATTGTGCCAAGTACCACCATTTCTTTATCCATTTTTCTCTTTCCTGGGATATTGAAGGTGTACCAAAGCGGAGGTTCTTGGCAACAGAGCAGCCGTAAAGTTTGGGGTGCCTGTGTCTTGTTGATTTTTAGTTTTCCCAATTTATACGCCCATGAGTGGAAGTGCCCTATGCTCTCTACACTGTGTTTATTACTTGTTTCAGGACACACCGTACTGTTCTCCAGAGTGCCTGTTGGCAATTTACATCCCGCCCATCAGCGTAGCAAGGCTCCCATGTCTCCATGGCCTGTCCTGCTTTTCTTGTTTTTACACTTTGTTCAGCATGGCCCTTTTGACCGAGGCCAAGCGAGACTTCTTTGTAGCGCTGATTTGCCCTTCCGGCTTGCTTGGTTGGCCAAAAAGGGCGTATGCGTTTTTTCCTGAATATATTCAGGAAAAAACGCATACGCCCTTTTTGGCCAAGGGCATCATTGTCAACGTTTTGCCGCTTTTCATGTGCTTTAAAGGCGAGTCGAATCTACCTCCTGAAATCTGTTTCCTGCAAATCTGCCTTGCTTTCAAATCCTCTTCGTTGCCTTCCCTCAATATATTTGTGGACGAGAGTTCTCATTTATAACTCTGCACGTTTGTGAATTGCAGTGCCCCTGAGCTCCATTTGTCTCCTCGCTTTTTTGGGAGCTGGCCGCAAAAGCGCAGGATTGCTTCAGGCCCTATTTTGGTTCTGGGGGGCAGGCTGAGCCTGTGGTTCATTCTTCTTCCTGATGGGAAAATGGAGTGACCTACGCCTGTCCCAACACCTAGGGCTCGTCTCTCGTTGGTTCCTCGTCTTCCCGTTCATCCTCAGGACAAATTGCAACCTGTACAATCAGGAGGTTAAAGGTGCTGATTCTCCAAGTAGGGAGATGGTTGGTCAAGCAGCTGGAATGGCGAACCCGAGCACAAGGAGAGGAGAAATGAGGTGCGTTTTAGAAACCTTTCCCGATCTCATGGCATACCATCTTCTGGGTTTCCCATGCATGTTTTGATGTAGGAAGATGCCCTTGTACCTGGAGATTTGAGACCCATGGGGTGTGTTCCCCGCAGTTTTACTTTAAAGTATCTGCGTTTGCTCACCCAACCTCACCAATCCTCTCAGCCCCAAGAGTGTCCAGCCTTATGTCTCATCCAGCTGTGGGTCTAGATATGGTCAATCCAGGTTGTATCAGAGACCGTGAACGGATTTTGTAAGAATTTCTCTCTCTTTCACTGTCTTTGTTTTGTGGGTTTTTTAAAGTAATTTATGTTTAGAATGGGGTTTGGCTGCTTTTCCCTGCTGTGTTGATGCCGCTTTACACCCTCTTGATTCACTTGCAGAGAGATATCGATACATAGGTTTTCAGATTCATACTAGTCAGATATATTCTTGTGCGGTGACTAGGGGGTGTTGAGTCCAGTTCACTGAGCAGGGAGTAGGCCTTGTCTATTACATATTTGGCTTATGGAGCGGTGTCTGAGCTAATTTCAAACCCTTGTTTTATGCATCACCCCACCTCACCTTTCCCGTTAAGCAGCCATAGTGTGTCTTCTAAAGGTGTGACTCTGTTCTGTTTGTAATTCAGTTCAAGTGTAGCGATTTTGACATTCCCTCTATAAGCGATATCTTAGGATAAGTGCCTTTTTCTGTGTGACTTATTTCACTTAGAATCATCGTACCTAAATCCACTCATCATGCTGCTAACTAGCCTTATGACATTGATTTCATGGCTGAGTGATATTGCATTGTGCCAAGTACCACCATTTCTTTATCCATTTTTCTCTTTCCTGGGATATTGAAGGTGTACCGAAGCGGAGGTTCTTGGCAACAGAGCAGCCGTAAACTTTAGGGTGCCTGTGTCTTGTTGATTTTTAGTTTTCCCAATTTATACGCCCATGAGTGGAAGTGCCCTATGCTCTCTACGCTGTGTTTATTACTTGTTTCAGGACACACCGTACTCTTCTCCAGAGTGCCTGTTGGCAATTTACATCCCGCCCATCAGCGTAGCAAGGCTCCCATGTCTCCATGGCCTGTCCTGCTTTTCTGGTTTTTACAGTTTGTTCAGCATGGCCCTTTTGACCGAGGGCAAGCGAGACTTCTTTGTAGCGCTGATTTGCCCTTCCGGCTTGCTTGGTTGGCCAAAAAGGGCGTATGCGTTTTTTCCTGAATATATTCAGGAAAAAACGCCTACGCCCTTTTTGGCCAAGGGCATCATTGTCAACGTTTTGCCACTTTTCATGTGCTTTAAAGGCGAGTTGAATCTACCTCCTGAAATCTGTTTCCTGCAAATCTGCCTTGCTTTCAAATCCTCTTCGTTGCCTTCCCTCAATATATTTGTGGACGAGAGTTCTCATTTATAACTCTGCATGTTTGTGAATTGCAGTGCCCCTGAGCTCCATTTGTCTCCTCGCTTTTTTGGGAGCTGGCCCCAAAAATGCAGGATTGCTTCAGGCCCTATTTTGGTTCTGGGGGGCAGGCTGAGCCTGTGGTTCATTCTTCTTCCTGATGGGAAAATGGAGTGACCTGTGCCTGTCCCAACACCTAAGGCTAGTCTCTCGTTGTTTCCCCGTCTTCCCCTTCATCCTCAGGACAAATTGCAACCTGGACGAAACAGGAGGTTAAAGGTGCTGATTCTCCAATTAGGGAGATGTTTAGTCAAGTGGCTGGAATGGCGAACTTGTGCACAAGGAGAGGAGAAATGAGGTGCGTTTTAGAAACCTTTCCTGATCTCATGGCATACCATCTTCTGGGTTTCCCATGCATGTTTTGATGTAGGAAGATTCCCTTGTACCTGGAGATTTGAGACCCATGGGGTGTGTTCCCCGCAGTTTTACTTTAAAGTATCTGCATTTGCTCACCCAACCTCACCAATCCTCTCAGCCCCAAGAGTGTCCAGCCTTATGTCTCATCCAGCTGTGGGTCTAGATATGGTCAATCCAGGTTGCATCATAGACCCTGAACGGATTTTGTAAGAATTTCTCTCTCTTTCACTGTCTTTGTTTTGTGGGTTTTTTAAAGTAATTTATGTTTAGAATCGGGCTTGGCTGCTTTTCCCTGCTGTGTTGATGCCGCTTTACACCCTCTTGATTCACTTGCAGAGAGATATCGATACATAGGTTTTCAGATTCTTACTACTCAGATATATTCTTGTGTGGTGACTAGGGTGTGTTGAGTCCAGTTCACTGAGCAGGGAGTAGGCCTTGTCTATTACATATTTGGCTTATGGAGCGGTCTCTGAGCTAATTTCAAACCCTTGTTTTATGCATCACCCCACCTCACCTTTCCCGTTAAGCAGCCATAGTGTGTCTTCTAAAGGTGTGACTCTGTTCTGTTTTGTAATTCAGTTCAAGTGTAGCCATTTTGACATTCCCTCTATAAGCGATATCTTAGGATAAGTGCCTTTTTCTGTGTGACTTATTTCACTTAGAATCATCGTACCTAAATCCACTCATCATGCTGCTAACTAGCCTTATGACATTGATTTCATGGCTGAGTGACATTCCATTGTGCCAATTACCACCATTGGTTTATCCATTTTTCTCTTTCCTGGGATATTGAAGGTGTACCGAAGTGGAGGTTCTTGGAAACAGAGCAGCTGTAAATTTTGGGGTGCCTGTGTCTTGTTGATTTTTAGTTTTCCCAATTTATACGCCCATGAGTGGAAGTGCCCTATGCTCTCTAAGCTGTGTTTATTACTTGTTTCAGGACACACCGTACACTTCTCCAGAGTGCCTGTTGGCAATTTACATCCCGCCCATCAGCTTAGCACGGCTCGCATGTCTCCATGGCCTGTCCTGCTTTTGTGGTTTTTACACTTTTTTCAGCATGGCCCTTTTGACCAAGGGCAAGCGAGACTTCTTTGTAGCGCTGATTTCCCCTTCCGGCTTGCTTGGTTGGCCAAAAAGGGCGTATGCGTTTTTTCCTGAATATATTCAGGAAAAAACGCATACGCCCTTTTTGGCCAAGGGCATCATTGTCAACGTTTTGCCGCTTTTCATGTGCTTTACAGGCGAGTCGAATCTACCTCCTGAAATCTGTTTCCTGCAAATCTGCCTTGCTTTCAAATCCTCTTCGTTGCCTTCCCTCAATATATTTGTGGACGAGAGTTCTCATTTATAACTCTGCACGTTTGTGAATTGCAGTGCCCCTGAGCTCCATTTGTCTCCTCGCTTTTTTGGGAGCTGGCCGCAAAAGCGCAGGATTGCTTCAGGCCCTATTTTGGTTCTGGGGGGCAGGCTGAGCCTGTGGTTCATTCTTCTTCCTGATGGGAAAATGGAGTGACCTACGCCTGTCCCAACACCTAGGGCTCGTCTCTCGTTGGTTCCTCGTCTTCCCGTTCATCCTCAGGACAAATTGCAACCTGTACAATCAGGAGGTTAAAGGTGCTGATTCTCCAAGTAGGGAGATGGTTGGTCAAGCAGCTGGAATGGCGAACCCGAGCACAAGGAGAGGAGAAATGAGGTGCGTTTTAGAAACCTTTCCCGATCTCATGGCATACCATCTTCTGGGTTTCCCATGCATGTTTTGATGTAGGAAGATGCCCTTGTACCTGGAGATTTGAGACCCATGGGGTGTGTTCCCCGCAGTTTTACTTTAAAGTATCTGCGTTTGCTCACCCAACCTCACCAATCCTCTCAGCCCCAAGAGTGTCCAGCCTTATGTCTCATCCAGCTGTGGGTCTAGATATGGTCAATCCAGGTTGCATCAGAGACCGTGAACGGATTTTGTAAGAATTTCTCTCTCTTTCACTGTCTTTGTTTTGTGGGTTTTTTAAAGTAATTTATGTTTAGAATGGGGTTTGGCTGCTTTTCCCTGCTGTGTTGATGCCGCTTTACACCCTCTTGATTCACTTGCAGAGAGATATCGATACATAGGTTTTCAGATTCATACTAGTCAGATATATTCTTGTGCGGTGACTAGGGGGTGTTGAGTCCAGTTCACTGAGCAGGGAGTAGGCCTTGTCTATTACATATTTGGCTTATGGAGCGGTGTCTGAGCTAATTTCAAACCCTTGTTTTATGCATCACCCCACCTCACCTTTCCCGTTAAGCAGCCATAGTGTGTCTTCTAAAGGTGTGACTCTGTTCTGTTTGTAATTCAGTTCAAGTGTAGCGATTTTGACATTCCCTCTATAAGCGATATCTTAGGATAAGTGCCTTTTTCTGTGTGACTTATTTCACTTAGAATCATCGTACCTAAATCCACTCATCATGCTGCTAACTAGCCTTATGACATTGATTTCATGGCTGAGTGATATTGCATTGTGCCAAGTACCACCATTTCTTTATCCATTTTTCTCTTTCCTGGGATATTGAAGGTGTACCGAAGCGGAGGTTCTTGGCAACAGAGCAGCCGTAAACTTTAGGGTGCCTGTGTCTTGTTGATTTTTAGTTTTCCCAATTTATACGCCCATGAGTGGAAGTGCCCTATGCTCTCTACGCTGTGTTTATTACTTGTTTCAGGACACACCGTACTCTTCTCCAGAGTGCCTGTTGGCAATTTACATCCCGCCCATCAGCGTAGCAAGGCTCCCATGTCTCCATGGCCTGTCCTGCTTTTCTGGTTTTTACAGTTTGTTCAGCATGGCCCTTTTGACCGAGGGCAAGCGAGACTTCTTTGTAGCGCTGATTTGCCCTTCCGGCTTGCTTGGTTGGCCAAAAAGGGCGTATGCGTTTTTTCCTGAATATATTCAGGAAAAAACGCCTACGCCCTTTTTGGCCAAGGGCATCATTGTCAACGTTTTGCCACTTTTCATGTGCTTTAAAGGCGAGTTGAATCTACCTCCTGAAATCTGTTTCCTGCAAATCTGCCTTGCTTTCAAATCCTCTTCGTTGCCTTCCCTCAATATATTTGTGGACGAGAGTTCTCATTTATAACTCTGCATGTTTGTGAATTGCAGTGCCCCTGAGCTCCATTTGTCTCCTCGCTTTTTTGGGAGCTGGCCCCAAAAATGCAGGATTGCTTCAGGCCCTATTTTGGTTCTGGGGGGCAGGCTGAGCCTGTGGTTCATTCTTCTTCCTGATGGGAAAATGGAGTGACCTGTGCCTGTCCCAACACCTAGGGCTAGTCTCTCGTTGTTTCCCCGTCTTCCCCTTCATCCTCAGGACAAATTGCAACCTGGACGAAACAGGAGGTTAAAGGTGCTGATTCTCCAATTAGGGAGATGTTTAGTCAAGTGGCTGGAATTGCGAACTTGTGCACAAGGAGAGGAGAAATGAGGTGCGTTTTAGAAACCTTTCCTGATCTCATGGCATACCATCTTCTGGGTTTCCCATGCATGTTTTGATGTAGGAAGATTCCCTTGTACCTGGAGATTTGAGACCCATGGGGTGTGTTCCCCGCAGTTTTACTTTAAAGTATCTGCATTTGCTCACCCAACCTCACCAATCCTCTCAGCCCCAAGAGTGTCCAGCCTTATGTCTCATCCAGCTGTGGGTCTAGATATGGTCAATCCAGGTTGCATCATAGACCCTGAACGGATTTTGTAAGAATTTCTCTCTCTTTCACTGTCTTTGTTTTGTGGGTTTTTTAAAGTAATTTATGTTTAGAATCGGGCTTGGCTGCTTTTCCCTGCTGTGTTGATGCCGCTTTACACCCTCTTGATTCACTTGCAGAGAGATATCGATACATAGGTTTTCAGATTCTTACTACTCAGATATATTCTTGTGTGGTGACTAGGGTGTGTTGAGTCCAGTTCACTGAGCAGGGAGTAGGCCTTGTCTATTACATATTTGGCTTATGGAGCGGTCTCTGAGCTAATTTCAAACCCTTGTTTTATGCATCACCCCACCTCACCTTTCCCGTTAAGCAGCCATAGTGTGTCTTCTAAAGGTGTGACTCTGTTCTGTTTTGTAATTCAGTTCAAGTGTAGCCATTTTGACATTCCCTCTATAAGCGATATCTTAGGATAAGTGCCTTTTTCTGTGTGACTTATTTCACTTAGAATCATCGTACCTAAATCCACTCATCATGCTGCTAACTAGCCTTATGACATTGATTTCATGGCTGAGTGACATTCCATTGTGCCAATTACCACCATTGGTTTATCCATTTTTCTCTTTCCTGGGATATTGAAGGTGTACCGAAGTGGAGGTTCTTGGAAACAGAGCAGCTGTAAATTTTGGGGTGCCTGTGTCTTGTTGATTTTTAGTTTTCCCAATTTATACGCCCATGAGTGGAAGTGCCCTATGCTCTCTAAGCTGTGTTTATTACTTGTTTCAGGACACACCGTACACTTCTCCAGAGTGCCTGTTGGCAATTTACATCCCGCCCATCAGCTTAGCACGGCTCGCATGTCTCCATGGCCTGTCCTGCTTTTGTGGTTTTTACACTTTTTTCAGCATGGCCCTTTTGACCAAGGGCAAGCGAGACTTCTTTGTAGCGCTGATTTCCCCTTCCGGCTTGCTTGGTTGGCCAAAAAGGGCGTATGCGTTTTTTCCTGAATATATTCAGGAAAAAACGCATACGCCCTTTTTGGCCAAGGGCATCATTGTCAACGTTTTGCCGCTTTTCATGTGCTTTACAGGCGAGTCGAATCTACATCCTGAAATCTGTTTCCTGAAAATCTGCCTTACTTTCAAATCCTCTTCGTTGCCTTCCCTCAATATATTTGTGGACGAGAGTTCTCATTTATAACTCTGCACGTTTGTGAATTGCAGTGCCCCTGAGCTCCATTTGTCTACTCGCTTTTTTGGGAGCTGGCCGCAAAAGCGCAGGATTGCTTCAGGCCCTATTTTGGTTCTGGGGGGCAGGCTGAGCCTGTGGTTCATTCTTCTTCCTGATGGGAAAATGGAGTGACCTGTGCCTGTCCCAACACCTAGGGCTAGTCTCTCGTTGGTTGCCCGTCTTCCCGTTTATCCTCAGGAAAATTGCAACCTGTACGATACAGGAGTTTAAAGATGCTGATTCTCCAAGTAGGGAGATGGTGAATCAAGCGGCTGGAATGGGGAACCCGAGCACAAGGAGAGGAGAAATGAGGTGCGTTTTAGAAACCTTTCCCGATCTCACGGCATACCATCTTCTGGGTTTCACATGCATGTTTGGATGTAGGAAGATGCCCTTGTACCTGGAGATTTGAGACCCATGGGGTGGGTACCCCGCGGTATTACTTTAAAGTATCTGCGTTTGCTCACCCAACCTCACCAATCCTCTCAGCCCCAAGAGTGTCCAGCCTTATGTCTCATCCAGCTGTGGGTCTAGATATGGTCAATCCAGGTTGCATCAGAGACACTGAACGGATTTTGTAAGAATTTCTCTCTCTTTCACTGTCTTTGCTTTGTGGGTTTTTTAAAGTAATGTATGTTTAGAAGGGGTTTGGCTGCTTTTCCCTGCTGTGTTTATGCCGCTTTACACCCTCTTGATTCACTTGCAGAGAGATATCGATACATAGGTTTTCAGATTCATACTAATCAGATATAATCTTGTGCGGTGACTAGGGGGTGTTGAGTCCAGTTAACTGAGCAGGGAGTAGGCCTTGTCTATTACATATTTGGCTTATGGAGCGGTGTCTGAGCTAATTTCAAACCCTTGTTTTATGCATCACCCCACCTCACCTTTCCGGTTAAGCAGCCATAGTGTGTCTTCTAAAGGTGTGCCTCTGTTCTGTTTTGTAATTCAGTTCAAGTTTAGCGATTTTGACATTCCCTCTATAAGCGATATCTTAGGATAAGTGCCTTTTTCTGTGTGACTTATTTCACTTAGAATCATCGTACCTAAATCCACTCATCATGCTGCTAACTAGCCTTATGACATTGATTTCATGGCTGAGTGATATTCCATTGTGCCAAGTACCACCATTTCTTTATCCATTTTTCTCTTTCCTGGGATATTGAAGGTGTACCGAAGCGGAGGTTCTTGGCAACAGAGCAGCTGTAAAGTTTGGGGTGCCTGTGTCTTGTTGATTTTTAGTTTTCCCAATTTATATGCCCATGAGTGGAAGTGCCCTATGCTCTCTACACTGTGTTTATTACTTGTTTCAGGACACACCGTACTCTTCTCCAGAGTGCCTGTTGGCAATTTACATCCCGCCCATCAGCGTAGCAAGGCTCCCATGTCTCCATGGCCTGTCCTGCTTTTCTGGTTTTTACAGTTTGTTCAGCATGGCCCTTTTGACCGAGGGCATGCGAGACTTCTTTGTAGCGCTGATTTGCCCTTCCGGCTTGCTTGGTTGGCCAAAAAGGGCGTATGCGTTTTTTCCTGAATATATTCAGGAAAAAACGCATACGCCCTTTTTGGCCAAGGGCATCATTGTCAACGTTTTGCCGCTTTTCATGTGCTTTAAAGGCGAGTCGAATCTACCTCCTGAAATCTGTCTCCTGCAAATCTGCCTTGCTTTCAAATCCTCTTCGTTGCCTTCCCTCAATATATTTGTGGACGAGAGTTCTCATTTATAACTCTGCACGTTTGTGAATTGCAGTGCCCCTGAGCTCCATTTGTGTCCTCGCTTTTTTGGGAGCTGGCCGCAAAAATGCAGGATTGCTTCAGGCCCTATTTTGGTTCTGGGGGGCAGGCTGAGCCTGTGGTTCATTCTTCTTCCTGATGGGAAAATGGAGTGACCTACGCCTGTCCCAACACCTAGGGCTCGTCTCTCGTTGGTTCCGCGTCTTCCCCTTCATCCTCAGGACAAATTGCAACCTGGACGAAAGAGGAGGTTAAAGGTGCTGATTCTCCAAGTAGGGAGATGTTTGGTCAAGCAGCTGGAATGGCGAACCCGAGCACAAGGAGAGGAGAAATGAGGTGCGTTTTAGAAACCTTTCCCGATCTCATGGCATACCATCTTCTGGGTTTCCCATGCATGTTTTGATGTAGGAAGATGCCCTTGTACCTGGAGATTTGAGACCCATGGGGTGTGTTCCCCGCAGTTTTACTTTAAAGTATCTGCGTTTGCTCACCCAACCTCACCAATCCTCTCAGCCCCAAGAGTGTCCAGCCTTATGTCTCATCCAGCTGTGGGTCTAGATATGGTCAATCCAGGTTGCATCAGAGACCCTGAACGGATTTTGTAAGAATTTCTCTCTCTTTCACTGTCTTTGTTTTGTGGGTTTTTTAAAGTAATGTATGTTTAGAATGGGGTTTGGCTGCTTTTCCCTGCTGCGTTTATGCCGCTTTACACCCTCTTGATTCACTTGCAGAGAGATATCAATACACACGTTTTCAGATTCATACTAGTCAGATATATTCTTGTGCGGTGACTAGGGGGTGTTGAGTCCAGTTCACTGAGCAGGGAGTAGGCCTTGTCTATTACATATTGGGCTTATGGAGCGGTCTCTGAGCTAATTTCAAACCCTTGTTTTATGCATCACCCCACCTCACCTTTCCCGTTCAGCAGCCATAGTGTGTCTTCTAAAGGTGTGACTCTGTTCTGTTTGTAATTCAGTTCAAGTGTAGCGATTTTGACATTCCCTCTATAAGCGATATCTTAGGATAAGTGCCTTTTTCTGTGTGACTTATTTCACTTAGAATCATCGTACCTAAATCCACTCATCATGCTGCTAACTAGCCTTATGACATTGATTTCATGGCTGAGTGATATTGCATTGTGCCAAGTACCACCATTTCTTTATCCATTTTTCTCTTTCCTGGGATATTGAAGGTGTACCGAAGCGGAGGTTCTTGGCAACAGAGTAGCTGTAAAGTTTGGGGTGCCTGTGTCTTGTTGATTTTTAGTTTTCCCAATTTATACGCCCATGAGTGGAAGTGCCCTATGCTCTCTACACTGTGTTTATTACTTGTTTCAGGACACACCGTACTCTTCTCCAGAGTGCCTGTTGGCAATTTACATCCCGCCCATCAGCGTAGCAAGGCTCCCATGTCTCCATGGCCTGTCCTGCTTTTCTGGTTTTTACACTTTGTTCAGCATGGCCCTTTTGACCGAGGGCAAGCGAGACTTCTTTGTAGCGCTGATTTGCCCTTCCGGCTTGCTTGGTTGGCCAAAAAGGGCGTATGCGTTTTTTCCTGAATATATTCAGGAAAAAACGCATACGCCCTTTTTGGCCAAGGGCATCATTGTCAACGTTTTGCCGCTTTTCATGTGCTTTAAAGGCGAGTCGAATCTACCTCCTGAAATCTGTTTCCTGCAAATCTGCCTTGCTTTCAAATCCTCTTCGTTGCCTTCCCTCAATATATTTGTGGACGAGAGTTCTCATTTATAACTCTGCACGTTTGTGAATTGCAGTGCCCCTGAGCTCCATTTGTGTCCTCGCTTTTTTGGGAGCTGGCCGCAAAAATGCAGGATTGCTTCAGGCCCTATTTTGGTTCTGGGGGGCAGGCTGAGCCTGTGGTTCATTCTTCTTCCTGATGGGAAAATGGAGTGACCTACGCCTGTCCCAACACCTAGGGCTCGTCTCTCGTTGGTTCCGCGTCTTCCCCTTCATCCTCAGGACAAATTGCAACCTGGACGAAACAGGAGGTTAAAGGTGCTGATTCTCCAAGTAGGGAGATGTTTGGTCAAGCAGCTGGAATGGCGAACCCGAGCACAAGGAGAGGAGAAATGAGGTGCGTTTTAGAAACCTTTCCCGATCTCATGGCATACCATATTCTGGGTTTCCCATGCATGTTTTGATGTAGGAAGATGCCCTTGTACCTGGAGATTTGAGACCCATGGGGTGTGTTCCCCGCAGTTTTACTTTAAAGTATCTGCGTTTGCTCACCCAACCTCACCAATCCTCTCAGCCCCAAGAGTGTCCAGCCTTATGTCTCATCCAGCTGTGGGTCTAGATATGGTCAATCCAGGTTGCATCAGAGACCCTGAAAGGATTTTGTAAGAATTTCTCTCTCTTTCACTGTCTTTGTTTTGTGGGTTTTTTAAAGTAATTTATGTTTAGAATGGGGTTTGGCTGCTTTTCCCTGCTGTGTTGATGCCGCTTTACACCCTCTTGATTCACTTGCAGAGAGATATCGATACATAGGTTTTCAGATTCATACTAGTCAGATATATTCTTGTGCGGTGACTAGGGGGTGTTGAGTCCAGTTCACTGAGCAGGGAGTAGGCCTTGTCTATTACATATTTGGCTTATGGAGCGGTGTCTGAGCTAATTTCAAACCCTTGTTTTATGCATCACCCCACCTCACCTTTCCGGTTAAGCAGCCATAGTGTGTCTTCTAAAGGTGTGACTCTGTTCTGTTTGTAATTCAGTTCAAGTGTAGCGATTTTGACATTCCCTCTATAAGCGATATCTTAGGATAAGTGCCTTTTTCTGTGTGACTTATTTCACTTAGAATCATCGTACCTAAATCCACTCATCATGCTGCTAACTAGCCTTATGACATTGATTTCATGGCTGAGTGATATTCCATTGTGCCAAGTACCACCATTTGTTTATCCATTTTTCTCTTTCCTGGGATATTGAAGGTGTACCGAAGTGGAGGTTCTTGGCAACAGAGCAGCCGTAAAGTTTGGGGTGCCTGTGTCTTGTTTATTTTTAGTTTTCCCAATTTATACGCCCATGAGTGGAAGTGCCCTATGCTCTCTACGCTGTGTTTATTACTTGTTTCAGGACACACCGTACACTTCTCCAGAGTGCCTGTTGGCAATTTACATCCCGCCCATCAGCGTAGCAAGGCTCCCATGTCTCCATGGCCTGTCCTGCTTTTCTGGTTTTTACAGTTTGTTCAGCATGGCCCTTTTGACCGAGGGCAAGCGAGACTTCTTTGTAGCGCTGATTTGCCCTTCCGGCTTGCTTGGTTGGCCAAAAAGGGCGTATGCGTTTTTTCCTGAATATATTCAGGAAAAAACGCATACGCCCTTTTTGGCCAAGGGCATCATTGTCAACGTTTTGCCGCTTTTCATGTGCTTTAAAGGCGAGTCGAATCTACCTCCTGAAATCTGTTTCCTGCAAATCTGCCTTGCTTTCAAATCCTCTTCGTTGCCTTCCCTCAATATATTTGTGGACGAGAGTTCTCATTTATAACTCTGCACGTTTGTGAATTGCAGTGCCCCTGAGCTCCATTTGTCTCCTCGCTTTTTTGGGAGCTGGCCGCAAAAGCGCAGGATTGCTTCAGGCCCTATTTTGGTTCTGGGGGGCAGGCTGAGCCTGTGGTTCATTCTTCTTCCTGATGGGAAAATGGAGTGACCTGTGCCTGTCCCAACACCTAGGGCTAGTCTCTCGTTGTTTCCCCGCCTTCCCCTTCATCCTCAGGACAAATTGCAACCTGGACGAAATAGGAGTTTAAAGGTGCTGATTCTCCAATTAGGGAGATGGTTAGTCAAGTGGCTGGAATGGCGAACCCGAGCACAAGGAGAGGAGAAATGAGGTGCGTTTTAGAAACCTTTCCCGATCTCATGGCATACCATCTTCTGGGTTTCCCATGCATGTTTTGATGTAGGAAGATGCCCTTGTACCTGGAGATTTGAGACCCATGGGGTGTGTTCCCCACAGTATTACTTTAAAGTATCTGCGTTTGCTCACCCAACCTCACCAATCCTCTCAGCCCCAAGAGTGTCCAGCCTTATGTCTCATCCAGCTGTGGGTCTAGATATGGTGAATCCAGGTTGCATCAGAGACCCTGAACGGATTTTGTAAGAATTTCTCTCTCTTTCACTGTCTTTGTTTTGTGGGTTTTTTAAAGTAATTTATGTTTAGAATCGGGCTTGGCTGCTTTTCCCTGCTGTGTTGATGCCGCTTTACACCCTCTTGATTCACTTGCAGAGAGATATCGATACATATGTTTTCAGATTCTTACTACTCAGATATATTCTTGTGTGGTGACTAGGGTGTGTTGAGTCCAGTTCACTGAGCAGGGAGTAGGCCTTGTCTATTACATATTTGGCTTATGGAGCGGTCTCTGAGCTAATTTCAAACCCTTGTTTTATGCATCACCCCACCTCACCTTTCCGGTTAAGCAGCCATAGTGTGTCTTCTAAAGGTGTGACTCTGTTCTCTTTTGTAATTCAGTTCAAGTGTAGCGATTTTGACATTCCCTCTATAAGCGATATCTTAGGATAAGTGTCTTTTTCTGTGTGACTTATTTCACTTAGAATCATCGTACCTAAATCCACTCATCATGCTGCTAACTAGCCTTATGACATTGATTTCATGGCTGAGTGATATTCCATTGTGCCAAGTACCACCATTTCTTTATCCATTTTTCTCTTTCCTGGGATATTGAAGGTGTACCGAAGCGGAGGTTCTTGGCAAAAGAACAGCCGTAAAGTTTGGGGTGCCTGTGTCTTGTTGATTTTTAGTTTTCCCAATTTATACGCCCATGAGTGGAAGTGCCCTATGCTCTCTACGCTGTGTTTATTACTTGTTTCAGGACACACCGTACACTTCTCCAGAGTGCCTGTTGGCAATTTACATCCCGCCCATCAGCGTAGCAAGGCTCCCATGTCTCCATGGCCTGTCCTGCTTTTCTGGTTTTTACACTTTCTTCAGCATGGCCCTTTTGACCGAGGGCAAGCGAGACTTCTTTGTAGCGCTGATTTGCCCTTCCGGCTTGCTTGGTTGGCCAAAAAGGGCGTATGCGTTTTTTCCTGAATATATTCAGGAAAAAACGCATACGCCCTTTTTGGCCAAGGGCCTCATTGTCAACGTTTTGCCGCTTTTCATGTGCTTTACAGGCGAGTCGAATCTACATCCTGAAATCTGTTTCCTGCAAATCTGCCTTGCTTTCAAATCCTCTTCGTTGCCTTCCCTCAATATATTTGTGGACGAGAGTTCTCATTGATAACTCTGCACGTTTGTGAATTGCAGTGCCCCTGAGCTCCATTTGTCTCCTCGCTTTTTTGGGAGCTGGCCGCAAAAGCACAGGATTGCTTCAGGCCCTATTTTGGTTCTGGGAGGCAGGCTGAGCCTGTGGTTCATTCTTCTTCCTGATGGGAAAATGGAGTGACCTGTGCCTGTCCCAACACCTAGGGCTAGTCTCTCGTTGTTTCCCCGTCTTCCCCTTCATCCTCAGGACAAATTGCAACCTGGACGAAACAGGAGGTTAAAGGTGCTGATTCTCCAATTAGGGAGATGGTTAGTCAAGTGGCTGGAATGGCGAACCCGAGCACAAGGAAAGGAGAAATGAGGTGCGTTTTAGAAACCTTTCCCGATCTCATGGCATACCATCTTCTGGGTTTCCCATGCATGTTTTGATGTAGGATGATTCCCTTGTACCTGGAGATTTGAGGCCCATGGGGTGGGTACCCCGCGGTGTTACTTTAAAGTATCTGCATTTGCTCACCCGACCTCACCAATCCTCTCAGCCCCAAGAGTGTCCAGCCTTATGTCTCATCCAGCTGTGGGTCTAGATATGGTCAATCCAGGTTGCATCAGAGACCCTGAACGGATTTTGTAAGAATTTCTCTCTCTTTCACTGTCTTTGCTTTGTGGGTTTTTTAAAGTAATGTATGTTTAGAAGGGGTTTGGCTGCTTTTCCCTGCTGTGTTTATGCCGCTTTACACCCTCTTGATTCACTTGCAGAGAGATATCGATACATAGGTTTTCAGATTCATACTAATCAGATATAATCTTGTGCGGTGACTAGGGGGTGTTGAGTCCAGTTAACTGAGCAGGGAGTAGGCCTTGTCTATTACATATTTGGCTTATGGAGCGGTGTCTGAGCTAATTTCAAACCCTTGTTTTATGCATCACCCCACCTCACCTTTCCGGTTAAGCAGCCATAGTGTGTCTTCTAAAGGTGTGCCTCTGTTCTGTTTTGTAATTCAGTTCAAGTTTAGCGATTTTGACATTCCCTCTATAAGCGATATCTTAGGATAAGTGCCTTTTTCTGTGTGACTTATTTCACTTAGAATCATCGTACCTAAATCCACTCATCATGCTGCTAACTAGCCTTATGACATTGATTTCATGGCTGAGTGATATTCCATTGTGCCAAGTACCACCATTTCTTTATCCATTTTTCTCTTTCCTGGGATATTGAAGGTGTACCGAAGCGGAGGTTCTTGGCAACAGAGCAGCTGTAAAGTTTGGGGTGCCTGTGTCTTGTTGATTTTTAGTTTTCCCAATTTATACGCCCATGAGTGGAAGTGCCCTATGCTCTCTACACTGTGTTTATTACTTGTTTCAGGACACACCGTACTCTTCTCCAGAGTGCCTGTTGGCAATTTACATCCCGCCCATCAGCGTAGCAAGGCTCCCATGTCTCCATGGCCTGTCCTGCTTTTCTGGTTTTTACACTTTGTTCAGCATGGCCCTTTTGACCGAGGGCAAGCGAGACTTCTTTGTAGCGCTGATTTGCCCTTCCGGCTTGCTTGGTTGGCCAAAAAGGGCGTATGCGTTTTTTCCTGAATATATTCAGGTAAAAACGCATACGCCCTTTTTGGCCAAGGGCATCATTGTCAACGTTTTGCCGCTTTTCATGTGCTTTAAAGGCGAGTCGAATCTACCTCCTGAAATCTGTTTCCTGCAAATCTGCCTTGCTTTCAAATCCTCTTCGTTGCCTTCCCTCAATATATTTGTGGACGAGAGTTCTCATTTATAACTCTGCACGTTTGTGAATTGCAGTGCCCCTGAGCTCCATTTGTGTCCTCGCTTTTTTGGGAGCTGGCCGCAAAAATGCAGGATTGCTTCAGGCCCTATTTTGGTTCTGGGGGGCAGGCTGAGCCTGTGGTTCATTCTTCTTCCTGATGGGAAAATGGAGTGACCTACGCCTGTCCCAACACCTAGGGCTCGTCTCTCGTTGGTTCCGCGTCTTCCCCTTCATCCTCAGGACAAATTGCAACCTGGACGAAACAGGAGGTTAAAGGTGCTGATTCTCCAAGTAGGGAGATGTTTGGTCAAGCAGCTGGAATGGCGAACCCGAGCACAAGGAGAGGAGAAATGAGGTGCGTTTTAGAAACCTTTCCCGATCTCATGGCATACCATATTCTGGGTTTCCCATGCATGTTTTGATGTAGGAAGATGCCCTTGTACCTGGAGATTTGAGACCCATGGGGTGTGTTCCCCGCAGTTTTACTTTAAAGTATCTGCGTTTGCTCACCCAACCTCACCAATCCTCTCAGCCCCAAGAGTGTCCAGCCTTATGTCTCATCCAGCTGTGGGTCTAGATATGGTCAATCCAGGTTGCATCAGAGACCCTGAAAGGATTTTGTAAGAATTTCTCTCTCTTTCACTGTCTTTGTTTTGTGGGTTTTTTAAAGTAATTTATGTTTAGAATGGGGTTTGGCTGCTTTTCCCTGCTGTGTTGATGCCGCTTTACACCCTCTTGATTCACTTGCAGAGAGATATCGATACATAGGTTTTCAGATTCATACTAGTCAGATATATTCTTGTGCGGTGACTAGGGGGTGTTGAGTCCAGTTCACTGAGCAGGGAGTAGGCCTTGTCTATTACATATTTGGCTTATGGAGCGGTGTCTGAGCTAATTTCAAACCCTTGTTTTATGCATCACCCCACCTCACCTTTCCGGTTAAGCAGCCATAGTGTGTCTTCTAAAGGTGTGACTCTGTTCTGTTTGTAATTCAGTTCAAGTGTAGCGATTTTGACATTCCCTCTATAAGCGATATCTTAGGATAAGTGCCTTTTTCTGTGTGACTTATTTCACTTAGAATCATCGTACCTAAATCCACTCATCATGCTGCTAACTAGCCTTATGACATTGATTTCATGGCTGAGTGATATTCCATTGTGCCAAGTACCACCATTTGTTTATCCATTTTTCTCTTTCCTGGGATATTGAAGGTGTACCGAAGTGGAGGTTCTTGGCAACAGAGCAGCCGTAAAGTTTGGGGTGCCTGTGTCTTGTTGATTTTTAGTTTTCCCAATTTATACGCCCATGAGTGGAAGTGCCCTATGCTCTCTACGCTGTGTTTATTACTTGTTTCAGGACACACCGTACACTTCTCCAGAGTGCCTGTTGGCAATTTACATCCCGCCCATCAGCGTAGCAAGGCTCCCATGTCTCCATGGCCTGTCCTGCTTTTCTGGTTTTCACAGTTTGTTCAGCATGGCCCTTTTGACCGAGGGCAAGCGAGACTTCTTTGTAGCGCTGATTTGCCCTTCCGGCTTGCTTGGTTGGCCAAAAAGGGCGTATGCGTTTTTTCCTGAATATATTCAGGAAAAAACGCATACGCCCTTTTTGGCCAAGGGCATCATTGTCAACGTTTTGCCGCTTTTCATGTGCTTTAAAGGCGAGTCGAATCTACCTCCTGAAATCTGTTTCCTGCCAATCTGCCTTGCTTTCAAATCCTCTTCGTTGCCTTCCCTCAATATATTTGTGGACGAGAGTTCTCATTTATAACTCTGCACGTTTGTGAATTGCAGTGCCCCTGAGCTCCATTTGTGTCCTCGCTTTTTTGGGAGCTGGCCGCAAAAATGCAGGATTGCTTCAGGCCCTATTTTGGTTCTGGGGGGCAGGCTGAGCCTGTGGTTCATTCTTCTTCCTGATGGGAAAATGGAGTGACCTACGCCTGTCCCAATACCTAGGGCTCGTCTCTCGTTGGTTCCGCGTCTTCCCCTTCATCCTCAGGACAAACTGCAACCTGGACGAAACAGGAGGTTAAAGGTGCTGATTCTCCAAGTAGGGAGATGGTTAGTCAAGCGGCGGGAATGGCGAACCCGAGCACAAGGAGAGGAGAAATGAGGTGCGTTTTAGAAACTTTTTCCGATCTCACGGCATACCATCTTCTGGGTTTCCCATGCATGTTTTGTTGTACGAAGATGCCCTTGTACCTGGAGATTTGAGACCCATGGGGTGTGTTCCCCGCAGTTTTACTTTAAAGTATCTGCGTTTGCTCACCCAACCTCACCAATCCTCTCAGCCCCAAGAGTGTCCAGCCTTATGTCTCATCCAGCTGTGGGTCTAGATATGGTCAATCCAGGTTGCATCAGAGACCCTGAACGGATTTTGTAAGAATTTCTCTCTCTTTCACTGTCTTTGTTTTGTGGGTTTTTTAAAGTAATTTATGTTTAGAATGGGGTTTGGCTGCTTTTCCCTGCTGTGTTGATGTCGCTTTACACCCTCTTGATTCACTTGCAGAGAGATATCGATACATAGGTTTTCAGATTCATACTAGTCAGATATATTCTTGTGCGGTGACTAGGGGGTGTTGAGTCCAGTTCACTGAGCAGGGAGTAGGCCTTGTCTATTACATATTTGGCTTATGGAGCGGTCTCTGAGCTAATTTCAAACCCTTGTTTTATGCATCACCCCACCTCACCTTTCCGGTTAAGCAGCCATAGTGTGTCTTCTAAAGGTGTGACTCTGTTCTCTTTTGTAATTCAGTTCAAGTGTAGCGATTTTGACATTCCCTCTATAAGCGATATCTTAGGATAAGTGTCTTTTTCTGTGTGACTTATTTCACTTAGAATCATCGTACCTAAATCCACTCATCATGCTGCTAACTAGCCTTATGACATTGATTTCATGGCTGAGTGATATTCCATTGTGCCAAGTACCACCATTTCTTTATCCATTTTTCTCTTTCCTGGGATATTGAAGGTGTACCGAAGCGGAGGTTCTTGGCAAAAGAACAGCCGTAAAGTTTGGGGTGCCTGTGTCTTGTTGATTTTTAGTTTTCCCAATTTATACGCCCATGAGTGGAAGTGCCCTATGCTCTCTACGCTGTGTTTATTACTTGTTTCAGGACACACCGTACACTTCTCCAGAGTGCCTGTTGGCAATTTACATCCCGCCCATCAGCGTAGCAAGGCTCCCATGTCTCCATGGCCTGTCCTGCTTTTCTGGTTTTTACACTTTCTTCAGCATGGCCCTTTTGACCGAGGGAAAGCGAGACTTCTTTGTAGCGCTGATTTGCCCTTCCGGCTTGCTTGGTTGGCCAAAAAGGGCGTATGCGTTTTTTCCTGAATATATTCAGGAAAAAACGCATACGCCCTTTTTGGCCAAGGGCCTCATTGTCAACGTTTTGCCGCTTTTCATGTGCTTTACAGGCGAGTCGAATCTACATCCTGAAATCTGTTTCCTGCAAATCTGCCTTGCTTTCAAATCCTCTTCGTTGCCTTCCCTCAATATATTTGTGGACGAGAGTTCTCATTGATAACTCTGCACGTTTGTGAATTGCAGTGCCCCTGAGCTCCATTTGTCTCCTCGCTTTTTTGGGAGCTGGCCGCAAAAGCTCAGGATTGCTTCAGGCCCTATTTTGGTTCTGGGGGGCAGGCTGAGCCTGTGGTTCATTCTTCTTCCTGATGGGAAAATGGAGTGACCTGTGCCTGTCCCAACACCTAGGGCTAGTCTCTCGTTGTTTCCCCGCCTTCCCCTTCATCCTCAGGACAAATTGCAACCTGGACGAAATAGGAGTTTAAAGGTGCTGATTCTCCAATTAGGGAGATGGTTAGTCAAGTGGCTGGAATGGCGAACCCGAGCACAAGGAGAGGAGAAATGAGGTGCGTTTTAGAAACCTTTCCCGATCTCATGGCATACCATCTTCTGGGTTTCCCATGCATGTTTTGATGTAGGAAGATGCCCTTGTACCTGGAGATTTGAGACCCATGGGGTGTGTTCCCCACAGTATTACTTTAAAGTATCTGCGTTTGCTCACCCAACCTCACCAATCCTCTCAGCCCCAAGAGTGTCCAGCCTTATGTCTCATCCAGCTGTGGGTCTAGATATGGTGAATCCAGGTTGCATCAGAGACCCTGAACGGATTTTGTAAGAATTTCTCTCTCTTTCACTGTCTTTGTTTTGTGGGTTTTTTAAAGTAATTTATGTTTAGAATCGGGCTTGGCTGCTTTTCCCTGCTGTGTTGATGCCGCTTTACACCCTCTTGATTCACTTGCAGAGAGATATCGATACATATGTTTTCAGATTCTTACTACTCAGATATATTCTTGTGTGGTGACTAGGGTGTGTTGAGTCCAGTTCACTGAGCAGGGAGTAGGCCTTGTCTATTACATATTTGGCTTATGGAGCGGTCTCTGAGCTAATTTCAAACCCTTGTTTTATGCATCACCCCACCTCACCTTTCCGGTTAAGCAGCCATAGTGTGTCTTCTAAAGGTGTGACTCTGTTCTCTTTTGTAATTCAGTTCAAGTGTAGCGATTTTGACATTCCCTCTATAAGCGATATCTTAGGATAAGTGTCTTTTTCTGTGTGACTTATTTCACTTAGAATCATCGTACCTAAATCCACTCATCATGCTGCTAACTAGCCTTATGACATTGATTTCATGGCTGAGTGATATTCCATTGTGCCAAGTACCACCATTTCTTTATCCACTTTTCTCTTTCCTGGTAAATTGAAGGTGTACCGAAGCGGAGGTTCTTGGAAACAGAGCAGCCGTAAACTTTAGGGTGCCTGTGTCTTGTTGATTTTTAGTTTTCCCAATTTATACGCCCATGAGTGGAAGTGCCCTATGCTCTCTACGCTGTGTTTATTACTTGTTTCAGGACACACCGTACTCTTCTCCAGAGTGCCTGTTGGCAATTTACATCCCGCCCATCAGCGTAGCAAGGCTCCCATGTCTCCATGGCCTGTCCTGCTTTTCTGGTTTTTACAGTTTGTTCAGCATGGCCCTTTTGACCGAGGGCAAGCGAGACTTCTTTGTAGCGCTGATTTGCCCTTCCGGCTTGCTTGCTTGGCCAAAAAGGGCGTATGCGTTTTTTCCTGAATATATTCAGGAAAAAACGCATACGCCCTTTTTGGCCAAGAGCATCATTGTCAACGTTTTGTCACTTTTCATGTGCTTTAAAGGCGAGTCGAATCTACCTCCTGAAATCTGTTTCCTGCAAATCTGCCTTGCTTTCAAATCCTCTTCGTTGCCTTCCCTCAATATATTTCTGGACGAGAGATCTCATTTATAACTCTGCACGTTTGTGAATTGCAGTGCCCCTGAGCTCCATTTGTCTCCTCACTTTTTTGGGAGCTGGCCGCAAAAGCGCAGGATTGCTTCAGGCCCTATTTTGGTTTTGGGGGGCCGGCTGAGCCTGTGGTTCATTCTTCTTCCTGATGGGAAAATGGAGTGACCTGTGCCTGTCCCAACACCTAGGGCTAGTCTCTCGTTGGTTCCCCGTCTTCCCGTTCATCCTCAGGACAAACTGCAACCTGGACGAAACAGTAGGTTAAAGGTGCTGATTCTCCAAGTAGGGAGATGGTTAGTCAAGCGGCTGGAATGGCGAACCCGAGCACAAGGAGAGGAGAAATGAGGTGCGTTTTAGAAACTTTTCCCGATCTCACGGCATACCATCTTCTGGGTTTCCCATGCATGTTTTGATGTAGGAAGATGCCCTTGTACCTGGAGATTTGAGACCCATGGGGTGGGTACCCCGCAGTATTACTTTAAAGTATCTGCATTTGCTCACCCAACCTCACCAATCCTCTCAGCCCCAAGAGTGTCCAGCCTTATGTCTCATCCAGCTGTGGGTCTAGATATGGTCAATCCAGGTTGCATCAGA
Source organism: Eubalaena glacialis (assembly GCF_028564815.1). Taxonomy (NCBI): domain Eukaryota; kingdom Metazoa; phylum Chordata; class Mammalia; order Artiodactyla; family Balaenidae; genus Eubalaena; species Eubalaena glacialis. Next base: position 522,532 of record NW_026871159.1, on the reverse strand, counting down.
GACCCTGAACGGATTTTGTAAGAATTTCTCTCTCTTTCACTGTCTTTGCTTTGTGGCTTTTTTAAAGTAATGTATGTTTAGAATGGGGTTTGGCTGCTTTTCCCTGCTGTGTTTATGCCGCTTTACACCCTCTTGATTCACTTGCAGAGAGATATCGATACATAGGTTTTCAGATTCATACTAGTCAGATATATTCTTGTGCGGTGACTAGGGGGTGTTGAGTCCAGTTCACTGAGCAGGGAGTAGGCCTTGTCTAGTACATATTTGGCTTATGGAGCGGTGTCTGAGCTAATTTCAAACCCTTGTTTTATGCATCACCCCACCTCACCTTTCCAGTTAAGCAGACATAGTGTGTCTTCTAAAGGTGTGACTCTGTTCTGTTTTGTAATTCAGTTCAAGTGTAGCGATTTTGACATTCCCTCTATAAGCGATATCTTAGGATAAGTGCCTTTTTCTGTGTGACTTATTTCACTTAGAATCATCGTACCTAAATCCACTCATCATGCTGCTAACTAGCCTTATGACATTGATTTCATGGCTGAGTGATATTCCATTGTGCCAAGTACCACCATTTCTTTATCCATTTTTCTCTTTCCTGGGATATTGAAGGTGTACCGAAGCGGAGGTTCTTGGCAACAGAGCAGCCGTAAACTTTAGGGTGCCTGTGTCTTGTTGATTTTTAGTTTTCCCAATTTATACGCCCTTGAGTGGAAGTGCCCTATGCTCTCTACGCTGTGTTTATTACTTGTTTCAGGACACACCGTACTCTTCTCCAGATTGCCTGTTGGCAATTTACATCCCGCCCATCAGCGTAGCAAGGCTCCCATGTCTCCATGGCCTGTCCTGCTATTCTGGTTTTTACAGTTTGTTCAGCATGGCCCTTTTGACCGAGGGCAAGCGAGACTTCTTCGTAGCGCTGATTTGCCCTTCCGGCTTGCTTGCTTGGCCAAAAAGGGCGTATGCGTTTTTTCCTGAATATATTCAGGAAAAATCGCATACGCCCTTTTTGGCCAAGGGCATCATTGTCAACGTTTTGTCACTTTTCATGTGCATTAAAGGCGAGTCGAATCTACCTCCTGAAATCTGTTTCCTGCAAATCTGCCTTGCTTTCAAATCCTCTTCGTTGCCTTCCCTCAAAATATTTGTGGACGAGAGATCTCATTTATAACTCTGCACGTTTGTGAATTGCAGTGCCCCTGAGCTCCATTTGTCTCCTCGCTTTTTTGGGAGCTGGCCGCAAAAGCGCAGGATTGCTTCAGGCCCTATTTTGGTTCTGGGGGGCAGGCTGAGCCTGTGGTTCATTCTTCTTCCTGATGTGAAAATGGAGTGACCTGTGCCTGTCCCAACACCTAGGGCTAGTCTCTCGTTGGTTCCCCGTCTTCCCGTTCATCCTCAGGACAAACTGCAACCTGGACGAAACAGGAGGTTAAAGGTGCTGATTCTCCAAGTAGGGAGATGGTTAGTCAAGCGGCTGGAATGGCGAACCCGAGCACAAGGAGAGGAGAAATGAGGTGCGTTTTAGAAACTTTTTCCGATCTCACGGCATACCATCTTCTGGGTTTCCCATGCATGTTTTGATGTACGAAGATGCCCTTGTACCTGGAGATTTGAGACCCATGGGGTGGGTACCCCGCAGTATTACTTTAAAGTATCTGCATTTGCTCACCCAACCTCACCAATCCACTCAGCCCCAAGAGTGTCCAGCCTTATGTCTCATCCAGCTGTGGGTCTAGATATGGTCAATCCAGGTTGCATCAGAGACCCTGAACGGATTTTGTAAGAATTTCTCTCTCTTTCACTGTCTTTGCTTTGTGGGTTTTTTAAAGTAATGTATGTTTAGAATGGGGTTTGGCTGCTTTTCCCTGTTGTGTTTATGCCGCTTTACACCCTCTTGATTCACTTGCAGAGAGATATCAATACATAGGTTTTCAGATTCATACTAGTCAGATATATTCTTGTGCGGTGACTAGGGGGTGTTGAGTCCAGTTCACTGAGAAGGGAGTAGGCCTTGTCTATTACATATTTGGCTTATGGAGCGGTGTCTGAGCTAATTTCAAACCCTTGTTTTATGCATCACCCCACCTCACCTTTCCGGTTAAGCAGCCATAGTGTGTCTTCTAAAGGTGTGCCTCTGTTCTGTTTTGTAATTCAGTTCAAGTGTAGCGATTTTGACATTCCCTCTATAAGCGATATCTTAGGATAAGTGCCTTTTTCTGTGTGACTTATTTCACTTAGAATCATCGTACCTAAATCCACTCATCATGCTGCTAACTAGCCTTATGACATTGATTTCATGGCTGAGTGATATTCCATTGTGCCAAGTACCACCATTTCTTTATCCATTTTTCTCTTTCCTGGGATATTGAAGGTGTACCGAAGCGGAGGTTCTTGGCAACAGAGCAGCCATAAAGTTTGGGGTGCCTGTGTCTTGTTGATTTTTAGTTTTCCCAATTTATACGCCCATGAGTGGAAGTGCCCTATGCTCTCTACGCTGTGTTTATTATTTGTTTCAGGACACACCGTACTCTTCTCCAGAGTGCCTGTTGGCAATTTACATCCCGCCCATCAGCGTAGCAAGGCTCCCATGTCTCCATGGCCTGTCCAGCTTTTCTGCTTTTTACACTTTGTTCAGCATGGCCTTTTGACCGAGGGCAAGCGAGACTTCTTTGTAGCGCTGATTTGCCATTCCGGCTTGCTTGGTTGGCCAAAAAGGGCGTATGCGTTTTTTCCTGAATATATTCAGGAAAAAACGCATACGCCCTTTTTGACCAAGGGCATCATTGTCAACGTTTTGCCGCTTTTCATGTGCTTTAAAGGCGAGTCGAATCTACCTCCTGAAATCTGTTTCCTGCAAATCTGCCTTGCTTTCAAATCCTCTTCGTTGCCTTCCCTCAATATATTTGTGGACGAGAGTTCTCATTTATAACTCTGCACGTTTGTGAATTGCAGTGCCCCTGAGCTCCATTTGTGTCCTCGCTTTTTTGGGAGCTGGCCGCAAAAGCGCAGGATTGCTTCAGGCCCTATTTTGGTTTTGGGGGGCAGGCTGAGCCTGTGGTTCATTCTTCTTCCTGATGTGAAAATGGAGTGACCTGTGCCAGTCCCAACAGCTAGGGCTAGTCTCTCGTTGGTTCCCCGTCTTCCCGTTCATCCTCAGGACAAATTGCAACCTGGACGAAACAGGAGGTTAAAGGTGCTGATTCTCCAAGTAGGGAGATGGTTAGTCAAGCGGCTGGAATGGCGAACCCGAGCACAAGGAGAGGAGAAATGAGGTGCGTTTTAGAAACCTTTCCCGATCTCATGGCATACCATCTTCTGGGTTTCCCATGCATGTTTTGATGTAGGAAGATGCCCTTGTACCTGGAGATTTGAGACCCATGGGGTGTGTTCCCCGCAGTGTTACTTTAAATTATCTGCGTTTGCTCACCCAACCTCAGCAATCCTCTCAGCCCCAAGAGTGTCCAGCCTTATATCTCATCCAGCTGTGGGTCTAGATATGGTCAATCCAGGTTGCATCAGAAACCCTGAACGGATTTTGTAAGAATTTCTCTCTCTTTCACTGTCTTTGCTTTGTGGCTTTTTTAAAGTAATGTATGTTTAGAATGGGGTTTGGCTGCTTTTCCCTGCTGTGTTTATGCCGCTTTACACCCTCTTGATTCACTTGCAGAGAGATATCAATACATAGGTTTTCAGATTCATACTAGTCAGATATATTCTTGTGCGGTGACTAGGGGGTGTTGAGTCCAGTTCAGTGAGCAGGGAAAAGGCCTTGTCTAGTACATATTTGGCTTATGGAGCGGTGTCTGAGCTAATTTCAAACCCTTGTTTTATGCATCACCCCACCTCACCTTTCCGGTTAAGCAGCCATAGTGTGTCTTCTAAAGGTGTGCCTCTGTTCTGTTTTGTAATTCAGTTCAAGTGTAGCGATTTTGACATTCCCTCTATAAGCGATATCTTAGGATAAGTGCCTTTTTCTGTGTGACTATTTCACTTAGAATCATCGTACCTAAATCCACTCATCATGCTGCTAACTAGCCTTATGACATTGATTTCATGGCTGAGTGATATTGCATTGTGCCAAGTACCACCATTTCTTTATCCATTTTTCTCTTTCCTGGGATATTGAAGGTGTACCGAAGCGGAGGTTCTTGGCAACAGAGCAGCCGTAAAGTTTGGGGTGCCTGTGTCTTGTTGATTTTTAGTTTTCCCAATTTATACGCCCATGAGTGGAAGTGCCCTATGCTCTCAACGCTGTGTTTATTACTTGTTTCAGGACACACCGTAGTCTTCTCCAGAGTGCCTGTTGGCAATTTACATCCCACCCATCAGCGTAGCAAGGCTCCCATGTCTCCATGGCCTCTCCTGCTATTCTGGTTTTTACAGTTTGTTCAGCATGGCCCTTTTGACCGAGGGCAAGCGAGACTTCTTTGTAGCGCTGATTTGCCCTTCCGGCTTGCTTGGTTGGCCAAAAAGGGCGTATGCGTTTTTTCCTGAATATATTCAGGAAAAAGCGCATACGCCCTTTTTGGCCAAGGGCATCATTGTCAACATTTTGCCGCTTTTCATGTGCTTTAAAGGCGAGTCGAATCTACCTCCTGAAATCTGTTTCCTGCAAATCTGCCTTGCTTTCAAATCCTCTTCGTTGCCTTCCCTCAATATATTTGTGGACGAGAGTTCTCATTTATAACTCTGCACGTTTGTGAATTGCAGTGCCCCTGAGCTCCATTTGTCTCCTCGCTTTTTTTGGAGCTGGCCGCAAAAGCGCAGGATTGCTTCAGGCCCTATTTTGGTTCTGGGGGGCAGGCTGAGCCTGTGGTCCATTCTTCTTCCTGATGGGAAAATGGAGTGACCTGTGCCAGTCCCAAAACCTAGGGCTAGTCTCTCGTTGGTTCCCCGTCTTCCCGTTCATCCTCAGGACAAATTGCAACCTGGACGAAACAGGAGGTTAAAGCTGCTGATTCTCCAAGTAGGGAGATGGTTAGTCAAGCGGCTGGAATGGCGAACCCGAGCACAAGGAGAGGAGAAATGAGGTGCGTTTTAGAAACCTTTCCCGATCTCACGGCATACCATCTTCTGGGTTTCCCATGCATGTTTTGATGTAGGAAGATGCCCTTGTACCTGGAGATTTGAGACCCATGGGGTGTGTTCCCCGCAGTGTTACTTTAAATTATCTGCGTTTGCTCACCCAACCTCACCAATCCTCTCAGCCCCAAGAGTGTCCAGCCTTATATCTTATCCAGCTGTGGGTCTCGATATGGTCAATCCAGGTTTCATCAGAGACCCTGAACGGATTTTGTAAGAATTTCTCTCTCTTTCACTGTCTTTGCTTTGTGGCTTGTATAAAGTAATGCATGTTTAGAATGGGGTTGGGCTGCTTTTCCCTGCTGTGTTGATGCCGCTTTACACCCTCTTGATTCACTTGCAGAGAGATATCGATACATAGGTTTTCAGATTCATACTAGTCAGATATATTCTTGTGCGGTGACTAGGGGGTGTTGAGTCCAGTTCACTGAGCAGGGAGTAGGCCTTGTCTAGTACATATTTGGCTTATGGAGCGGTGTCTGAGCTAATTTCAAACCCTTGTTTTATGCATCACCCCACCTCACCTTTCCAGTTAAGCAGACATAGTGTGTCTTCTAAAGGTGTGACTCTGTTCTGTTTTGTAATTCAGTTCAAGTGTAGCGATTTTGACATTCCCTCTATAAGCGATATCTTAGGATAAGTGCCTTTTTCTGTGTGACTTATTTCACTTAGAATCATCGTACCTAAATCCACTCATCATGCTGCTAACTAGCCTTATGACATTGATTTCATGGCTGAGTGATATTGCATTGTGCCAAGTACCACCATTTCTTTATCCATTTTTCTCTTTCCTGGGATATTGAAGGTGTACCGAAGCGGAGGTTCTTGGCAACAGAGCAGCCATAAACTTTAGGGTGCCTGTGTCTTGTTGATTTTTAGTTTTCCCAATTTATACGCCCTTGAGTGGAAGTGCCCTATGCTCTCTACGCTGTGTTTATTACTTGTTTCAGGACACACCGTACTCTTCTCCAGATTGCCTGTTGGCAATTTACATCCCGCCCATCAGCGTAGCAAGGCTCCCATGTCTCCATGGCCTGTCCTGCTATTCTGGTTTTTACAGTTTGTTCAGCATGGCCCTTTTGACCGAGGGCAAGCGAGACTTCTTCGTAGCGCTGATTTGCCCTTCCGGCTTGCTTGGTTGGCCAAAAAGGGCGTATGCGTTTTTTCCTGTATATATTCAGGAAAAAACGCATACGCCCTTTTTGGCCAAGGGCATCATTGTCAACGTTTTGCCGCTTTTCATGTGCTTTAAAGGCGAGTCGAATCTACCTCCTGAAATCTGTTTCCTGCAAATCTGCCTTGCTTTCAAATCCTCTTCGTTGCCTTCCCTCAAAATATTTGTGGATGAGAGATCTCATTTATAACTCTGCACGTTTGTGAATTGCAGTGCCCCTGAGCTCCATTTGTCTCCTCGCTTTTTTGGGAGCTGGCCGCAAAAGCGCAGGATTGCTTCAGGCCCTTTTTTGGTTCTGGGGGGCAGGCTGAGCCTGTGGTTCATTCTTCTTCCTGATGTGAAAATGGAGTGACCTGTGCCTGTCCCAACAGCTAGGGCTAGTCTCTCGTTGGTTCCCCGTCTTCCCGTTCCTCCTCAGGACAAACTGCAACCTGGACGAAACAGGAGGTTAAAGGTGCTGATTCTCCAAGTAGGGAGATGGTTAGTCAAGCGGCTGGAATGGCGAACCCGAGCACAAGGAGAGGAGAAATGAGGTGCGTTTTAGAAACTTTTTCCGATCTCACGGCATACCATCTTCTGGGTTTCCCATGCATGTTTTGATGTACGAAGATGCCCTTGTACCTGGAGATTTGAGACCCATGGGGTGGGTACCCCGCAGTATTACTTTAAAGTATCTGCATTTGCTCACCCAACCTCACCAATCCTCTCAGCCGCAAGAGTGTCCAGCCTTATGTCTCATCCAGCTGTGGGTCTAGATATGGTCAATCCAGGTTGCATCAGAAACCCTGAACGGATTTTGTAAGAATTTCTCTCTCTTTCACTGTCTTTGCTTTGTGGCTTTTTTAAAGAAATGTATGTTTAGAATGGGGTTTGGCTGCTTTTCCCTGCTGTGTTTATGCCGCTTTACACCCTCTTGATTCACTTGCAGAGAGATATCGATACATAGGTTTTCAGATTCATACTAGTCAGATATATTCTTGTGCGGTGACTAGGGGGTGTTGAGTCCAGTTCACTGAGCAGGGAGTAGGCCTTGTCTAGTACATATTTGGCTTATGGAGCGGTGTCTGAGCTAATTTCAAACCCTTGTTTTATGCATCACCCCACCTCACCTTTCCAGTTAAGCAGACATAGTGTGTCTTCTAAAGGTGTGACTCTGTTCTGTTTTGTAATTCAGTTCAAGTGTAGCGATTTTGACATTCCCTCTATAAGCGATATCTTAGGATAAGTGCCTTTTTCTGTGTGACTTATTTCACTTAGAATCATCGTACCTAAATCCACTCATCATGCTGCTAACTAGCCTTATGACATTGATTTCATGGCTGAGTGATATTGCATTGTGCCAAGTACCACCATTTCTTTATCCATTTTTCTCTTTCCTGGGATATTGAAGGTGTACCGAAGCGGAGGTTCTTGGCAACAGAGCAGCCATAAACTTTAGGGTGCCTGTGTCTTGTTGATTTTTAGTTTTCCCAATTTATACGCCCTTGAGTGGAAGTGCCCTATGCTCTCTACGCTGTGTTTATTACTTGTTTCAGGACACACCGTACTCTTCTCCAGATTGCCTGTTGGCAATTTACATCCCGCCCATCAGCGTAGCAAGGCTCCCATGTCTCCATGGCCTGTCCTGCTATTCTGGTTTTTACAGTTTGTTCAGCATGGCCCTTTTGACCGAGGGCAAGCGAGACTTCTTCGTAGCGCTGATTTGCCCTTCCGGCTTGCTTGGTTGGCCAAAAAGGGCGTATGCGTTTTTTCCTGTATATATTCAGGAAAAAACGCATACGCCCTTTTTGGCCAAGGGCATCATTGTCAACGTTTTGCCGCTTTTCATGTGCTTTAAAGGCGAGTCGAATCTACCTCCTGAAATCTGTTTCCTGCAAATCTGCCTTGCTTTCAAATCCTCTTCGTTGCCTTCCCTCAAAATATTTGTGGATGAGAGATCTCATTTATAACTCTGCACGTTTGTGAATTGCAGTGCCCCTGAGCTCCATTTGTCTCCTCGCTTTTTTGGGAGCTGGCCGCAAAAGCGCAGGATTGCTTCAGGCCCTTTTTTGGTTCTGGGGGGCAGGCTGAGCCTGTGGTTCATTCTTCTTCCTGATGTGAAAATGGAGTGACCTGTGCCTGTCCCAACAGCTAGGGCTAGTCTCTCGTTGGTTCCCCGTCTTCCCGTTCCTCCTCAGGACAAACTGCAACCTGGACGAAACAGGAGGTTAAAGGTGCTGATTCTCCAAGTAGGGAGATGGTTAGTCAAGCGGCTGGAATGGCGAACCCGAGCACAAGGAGAGGAGAAATGAGGTGCGTTTTAGAAACTTTTTCCGATCTCACGGCATACCATCTTCTGGGTTTCCCATGCATGTTTTGATGTACGAAGATGCCCTTGTACCTGGAGATTTGAGACCCATGGGGTGGGTACCCCGCAGTATTACTTTAAAGTATCTGCATTTGCTCACCCAACCTCACCAATCCTCTCAGCCGCAAGAGTGTCCAGCCTTATGTCTCATCCAGCTGTGGGTCTAGATATGGTCAATCCAGTTTGCATCAGAAACCCTGAACGGATTTTGTAAGAATTTCTCTCTCTTTCACTGTCTTTGCTTTGTGGCTTTTTTAAAGAAATGTATGTTTAGAATGGGGTTTGGCTGCTTTTCCCTGCTGTGTTTATGCCGCTTTACACCCTCTTGATTCACTTGCAGAGAGATATCGATACATAGGTTTTCAGATTCATACTAGTCAGATATATTCTTGTCCGGTGACTAGGGAGTGTTGAGTCCAGTTCACTGAGAAGGGAGTAGGCCTTGTCTATTACATATTTGGCTTATGGAGCGGTCTCTGAGCTAATTTCAAACCCTTGTTCTATGCATCACCCCACCTCACCTTTCCCGTTAAGCAGCCATAGTGTGTCTTCTAAAGGTGTGCCTCTGTTCTGTTTTGTAATTCACTTCAAGTGTAGCGATTTTGACATTCCCTCTATAAGCGATATCTTAGGATAAGTGCCTTTTTCTGTGTGACTTATTTCACTTAGAATCATCGTACCTAAATCCACTCATCATGCTGCTAACTAGCCTTATGACATTGATTTCATGGCTGAGTGATATTCCATTGTGCCAAGTACCACCATTTCTTTATCCTTTTTTCTCTTTCCTGGGATATTGAAGGTGTACCGAAGCGGAGGTTCTTGGCAACAGAGCAGCCATAAAGTTTGGGGTGCCTGTGTCTTGTTGATTTTTAGTTTTCCCAATTTATACGCCCATGAGTGGAAGTGCCCTATGCTCTCTACGCTGTGTTTATTATTTGTTTCAGGACACACCGTACTCTTCTCCAGAGTGCCTGTTGGCAATTTACATCCCGCCCATCAGCGTAGCAAGGCTCCCATGTCTCCATGGCCTGTCCAGCTTTTCTGCTTTTTACACTTTGTTCAGCATGGCCTTTTGACCGAGGGCAAGCGAGACTTCTTTGTAGCGCTGATTTGCCATTCCGGCTTGCTTGGTTGGCCAAAAAGGGCGTATGCGTTTTTTCCTGAATATATTCAGGAAAAAACGCATACGCCCTTTTTGACCAAGGGCATCATTGTCAACGTTTTGCCGCTTTTCATGTGCTTTAAAGGCGAGTCGAATCTACCTCCTGAAATCTGTTTCCTGCAAATCTGCCTTGCTTTCAAATCCTCTTCATTGCCTTCCCTCAATATAGTTGTGGACGAGAGTTCTCATTTATAACTCTGCACGTTTGTGAATTGCAGTGCCCCTGAGCTCCATTAGTCTCCTCGCTTTTTTGGGAGCTGGCCGCAAAAGCGCAGGATTGCTTCAGGCCCTATTTTGGTTTTGGGGGGCAGGCTGAGCCTGTGGTTCATTCTTCTTCCTGATGGGAAAATGGAGTGACCTGTGCCTGTCCCAACACCTAGGGCTAGTCTCTCGTTGGTTCCCCGTCTTCCCGTTCATCCTCAGGACAAATTGCAACCTGGACGAAACAGGAGGTTAAAGGTGCTGATTCTCCAAGTAGGGAGATGGTTAGTCAAGCGGCTGGAATGGCGAACCCGAGCACAAGGAGAGGAGAAATGAGGTGCGTTTTAGAAACCTTTCCCGATCTCATGGCATACCATCTTCTGGGTTTCCCATGCATGTTTTGATGTAGGAAGATTCCCTTGTACCTGGAGATTTGAGACCTATGGGGTGTGTTCCCCGCAGTGTTACTTTAAATTATCTGCGTTTGCTCACCCAACCTCAGCAATCCTCTCAGCCCCAAGAGTGTCCAGCCTTATATCTCATCCAGCTGTGGGTCTAGATATGGTCAATCCAGGTTGCATCAGAAACCCTGAACGGATTTTGTAAGAATTTCTCTCTCTTTCACTGTCTTTGCTTTGTGGCTTTTTTAAAGTAATGTATGTTTAGAATGGGGTTTGGCTGCTTTTCCCTGCTGTGTTTATGCCGCTTTACACCCTCTTGATTCACTTGCAGAGAGATATCAATACATAGGTTTTCAGATTCATACTAGTCAGATATATTCTTGTGCGGTGACTAGGGGGTGTTGAGTCCAGTTCAGTGAGCAGGGAAAAGGCCTTGTCTATTACATATTTGGCTTATGGAGCGGTGTCTGAGCTAATTTCAAACCCTTGTTTTATGCATCACCCCACCTCACCTCTCCGGTTAAGCAGCCATAGTGTGTCTTCTAAAGGTGTGCCTCTGTTCTGTTTTGTAATTCAGTTCAAGTGTAGCGATTTTGACATTCCCTCTATAAGCGATATCTTAGGATAAGTGCCTTTTTCTGTGTGACTATTTCACTTAGAATCATCGTACCTAAATCCACTCATCATGCTGCTAACTAGCCTTATGACATTGATTTCATGGCTGAGTGATATTGCATTGTGCCAAGTACCACCATTTCTTTATCCATTTTTCTCTTTCCTGGGATATTGTAGGTGTACCGAAGCGGAGGTTCTTGGCAACAGAGCAGCCGTAAAGTTTGGGGTGCCTGTGTCTTGTTGATTTTTAGTTTTCCCAATTTATACGCCCATGAGTGGAAGTGCCCTATGCTCTCAACGCTGTGTTTATTACTTGTTTCAGGACACACCGTAGTCTTCTCCAGAGTGCCTGTTGGCAATTTACATCCCACCCATCAGCGTAGCAAGGCTCCCATGTCTCCATGGCCTCTCCTGCTATTCTGGTTTTTACAGTTTGTTCAGCATGGCCCTTTTGACCGAGGGCAAGCGAGACTTCTTTGTAGCGCTGATTTGCCCTTCCGGCTTGCTTGGTTGGCCAAAAAGGGCGTATGCGTTTTTTCCTGAATATATTCAGGAAAAAGCGCATACGCCCTTTTTGGCCAAGGGCATCATTGTCAACATTTTGCCGCTTTTCATGTGCTTTAAAGGCGAGTCGAATCTACCTCCTGAAATCTGTTTCCTGCAAATCTGCCTTGCTTTCAAATCGTCTTCGTTGCCTTCCCTCAATATATTTGTGGACGAGAGTTCTCATTTATAACTCTGCACGTTTGTGAATTGCAGTGCCCCTGAGCTCCATTTGTCTCCTCGCTTTTTTGGGAGCTGGCCGCAAAAGCGCAGGATTGCTTCAGGCCCTATTTTGGTTCTGGGGGGCAGGCTGAGCCTGTGGTCCATTCTTCTTCCTGATGGGAAAATGGAGTGACCTGTGCCAGTCCCAACACCTAGGGCTAGTCTCTCGTTGGTTGCCCGTCTTCCCGTTCATCCTCAGGACAAATTGCAACCTGGACGAAACAGGAGGTTAAAGGTGCTGATTCTCCAAGTAGGGAGATGGTTAGTCAAGCGGCTGGAATGGCGAACCCGAGCACAAGGAGAGGAGAAATGAGGTGCGTTTTAGAAACCTTTCCCGATCTCACGGCATACCATCTTCTGGGTTTCCCATGCATGTTTTGATGTAGGAAGATGCCCTTGTACCTGGAGATTTGAGACCCATGGGGTGTGTTCCCCGCAGTGTTACTTTAAATTATCTGCGTTTGCTCACCCAACCTCACCAATCCTCTCAGCCCCAAGAGTGTCCAGCCTTATATCTTATCCAGCTGTGGGTCTCGATATGGTCAATCCAGGTTTCATCAGAGACCCTGAACGGATTTTGTAAGAATTTCTCTCTCTTTCACTGTCTTTGCTTTGTGGCTTGTATAAAGTAATGTATGTTTAGAATGGGGTTGGGCTGCTTTTCCCTGCTGTGTTGATGCCGCTTTACACCCTCTTGATTCACTTGCAGAGAGATATCAATACATAGGTTTTCAGATTCATACTAGTCAGTTATATTCTTGTGCGGTGACTAGGGGGTGTTGAGTCCAGTTCACTGAGCAGGGAGTAGGCCTTGTCTATTACATATTTGGCTTATGGAGCGGTGTCTGAGCTAATTTCAAACCCTTGTTTTATGCATCACCCCACCTCACCTCTCCGGTTAAGCAGCCATAGTGTGTCTTCTAAAGGTGTGCCTCTGTTCTGTTTTGTAATTCAGTTCAAGTGTAGCGATTTTGACATTCCCTCTATAAGCGATATCTTAGGATAAGTGCCTTTTTCTGTGTGACTATTTCACTTAGAATCATCGTACCTAAATCCACTCATCATGCTGCTAACTAGCCTTATGACATTGATTTCATGGCTGAGTGATATTGCATTGTGCCAAGTACCACCATTTCTTTATCCATTTTTCTCTTTCCTGGGATATTGTAGGTGTACCGAAGCGGAGGTTCTTGGCAACAGAGCAGCCGTAAAGTTTGGGGTGCCTGTGTCTTGTTGATTTTTAGTTTTCCCAATTTATACGCCCATGAGTGGAAGTGCCCTATGCTCTCAACGCTGTGTTTATTACTTGTTTCAGGACACACCGTAGTCTTCTCCAGAGTGCCTGTTGGCAATTTACATCCCACCCATCAGCGTAGCAAGGCTCCCATGTCTCCATGGCCTCTCCTGCTATTCTGGTTTTTACAGTTTGTTCAGCATGGCCCTTTTGACCGAGGGCAAGCGAGACTTCTTTGTAGCGCTGATTTGCCCTTCCGGCTTGCTTGGTTGGCCAAAAAGGGCGTATGCGTTTTTTCCTGAATATATTCAGGAAAAAGCGCATACGCCCTTTTTGGCCAAGGGCATCATTGTCAACATTTTGCCGCTTTTCATGTGCTTTAAAGGCGAGTCGAATCTACCTCCTGAAATCTGTTTCCTGCAAATCTGCCTTGCTTTCAAATCGTCTTCGTTGCCTTCCCTCAATATATTTGTGGACGAGAGTTCTCATTTATAACTCTGCACGTTTGTGAATTGCAGTGCCCCTGAGCTCCATTTGTCTCCTCGCTTTTTTGGGAGCTGGCCGCAAAAGCGCAGGATTGCTTCAGGCCCTATTTTGGTTCTGGGGGGCAGGCTGAGCCTGTGGTCCATTCTTCTTCCTGATGGGAAAATGGAGTGACCTGTGCCAGTCCCAACACCTAGGGCTAGTCTCTCGTTGGTTCCCCGTCTTCCCGTTCATCCTCAGGACAAATTGCAACCTGGACGAAACAGGAGGTTAAAGGTGCTGATTCTCCAAGTAGGGAGATGGTTAGTCAAGCGGCTGGAATGGCGAACCCGAGCACAAGGAGAGGAGAAATGAGGTGCGTTTTAGAAACCTTTCCCGATCTCACGGCATACCATCTTCTGGGTTTCCCATGCATGTTTTGATGTAGGAAGATGCCCTTGTACCTGGAGATTTGAGACCCATGGGGTGTGTTCCCCGCAGTGTTACTTTAAATTATCTGCGTTTGCTCACCCAACCTCACCAATCCTCTCAGCCCCAAGAGTGTCCAGCCTTATATCTTATCCAGCTGTGGGTCTCGATATGGTCAATCCAGGTTTCATCAGAGACCCTGAACGGATTTTGTAAGAATTTCTCTCTCTTTCACTGTCTTTGCTTTGTGGCTTGTATAAAGTAATGTATGTTTAGAATGGGGTTGGGCTGCTTTTCCCTGCTGTGTTGATGCCGCTTTACACCCTCTTGATTCACTTGCAGAGAGATATCAATACATAGGTTTTCAGATTCATACTAGTCAGTTATATTCTTGTGCGGTGACTAGGGGGTGTTGAGTCCAGTTCACTGAGCAGGGAGTAGGCCTTGTCTATTACATATTTGGCTTATGGAGCGGTGTCTGAGCTAATTTCAAACCCTTGTTTTATGCATCACCCCACCTCACCTTTCCGTTTAAGCAGCCATAGTGTGTCTTCTAAAGGTGTGCCTCTGTTCTATTTTGTAATTCAGTTCAAGTGTAGCGATTTTGACATTCCCTCTATAAGCGATATCTTAGGATAAGTGCCTTTTTCTGTGTGACTTATTTCACTTAGAATCATCGTACCTAAATCCACTCATCATGCTGCTAACTAGCCTTTTGTCATTGATTTCATGGCTGAGTGATATTCCATTGTGCCAAGTACCACCATTTCTTTATCCATTTTTCTCTTTCCTGGGATATTGAAGGTGTACCGAAGCGGAGGTTCTTGGCAACAGAGCAGCCGTAAAGTTTGGGGTGCCTGTGTCTTGTTGACTTTTAGTTTTCCCAATTTATACGCCCATGAGTGGAAGTGCCCTATGCTCTCAACGCTGTGTTTATTACTTGTTTCAGTACACACCGTACTCTTCTCCAGAGTGCCTGTTGGGAATTTACATCCCGCCCATCAGCATAGCAAGGCTCGCATGTCTCCATGGCCTGTCCTGCTTTTCTGTTTTTTACACTTTGTTCAGCATGGCCCTTTTGACCGAGGGCAAGCGAGACTTCTTTGTAGCGCTGATTTGCCCTTCCGGCTTGCTTGGTTGGCCAAAAAGGGCGTATGCGTTTTTTCCTGAATATATTCAGGAAAAAACGCATACGCCCTTTTTGGCCAAGGGCATCATTGTCAACGTTTTGCCGCTTTTCATGTGCTTTAAAGGCGAGTCGAATCTACCTCCTGAAATCTGTTTCTTGCAAATCTGCCTTGCTTTCAAATCCTCTTCATTGCCTTCCGTCAATATATTTGTGGACGAGAGTTCTCATTAATAACTCTGCACGTTTGTGAATTGCAGTGCCCCTGAGCTCCATTTGTCTCCTCGCTTTTTTGGGAGCTGGCCGCAAAAGCGCAGGATTGCTTCAGGCCCTATTTTGGTTCTGGGGGGCAGGCTGAGCCTGTGGTTCATTCTTCTTCCTGATGGGAAAATGGAGTGACCTATGCCTATCCCCACACCTAGGGCTCGTCTCTCATTGGTTCCACGTCTTCCCGTTCATCCTCAGGACAGATTGCAACCTGTACAATCAGGAGGTTAAAGGTGCTCATTCTCCAAATGGGGAGATGGTTAGTCAAGCAGCTGGAATGGTGAACCCGAGCACAAGGAGAGGAGAAATGAGGTGCGTTTTAGAAACCTTTCCCGATCTCACGGCATACCATCTTCTGGGTTTCCCATGCATGTTTTGATGTAGGAAGATGCCCTTGTACCTGGAGATTTGAGACCCATGGGGTGTGTTCCAGGCAGTGTTACTTTAAAGTATCTGCGTTTGCTCACCCAACCTCACCAATCCTCTCAGCCCCAAGAGTGTCCAGCCTTATGTCTCATCCAGCTGTGGGTCTAGATATGGTCAATCCAGGTTGCATCAGAGACCCTGAACGGATTTTGTAAGAATTTCTCTCTCTTTCACTGTCTTTGCTTTGTGGGTTTTTTAAAGTAATGTATGTTTAGAATGGGGTTTGGCTGCTTTTCCCTGCTGTGTTTATGCCGCTTTACACCCTCTTGATTCACTTGCAGAGAGATATCAATACATAGGTTTTCAGATTCATACTAGTCAGATATATTCTTGTGCGGTGACTAGGGGGTGTTGAGTCCAGTTCACTGAGCAGGGAGTAGGCCTTGTCTAGTACATATTTGGCTTATGGAGCGGTGTCTGAGCTAATTTCAAACCCTTGTTTTATGCATCACCCCAGCTCACCTTTCCTGTTAAGCAGCCATATTGTGTCTTCTAAAGGTGTGCCTCTGTTCTGTTTTGTAATTCAGTTCAAGTGTAGCGATTTTGGCATTCCCTCTATAAGCGATATCTTAGGATAAGTGTCTTTTTCTGTGTGACTTATTTCACTTAGAATCATCGTATGTAAATCCACTCATCATGCTGCTAACTAGCCTTATGACATTGATTTCATGGCTGAGTGATATTCCATTGTGCCAAGTACCACCATTTCTTTATCCATTTTTCTCTTTCCTGGGATATTGAAGGTGTACCGAAGCGGAGGTTCTTGGCAACAGAGCAGCCGTAAACTTTAGGGTGCCTGTGTCTTGTTGATTTTTAGTTTTCCCAATTTATACGCCCATGAGTGGAAGTGCCCTATGCTCTCTACGCTGTGTTTATTACTTGTTTCAGGACACACCGTACTCTTCTCCAGAGTGCCTGTTGGCAATTTATATCCCACCCATCAGTGTAGCAAGGCTCCCATGTCTCCATGGCCTGTCCTGCTTTTCTGGTTTTTATATTTTGTTCAGCATGGCCCTTTTGACCGAGGGCAAGCGAGACTTCTTTGTAGCGCTGATTTGCCCTTCCGGCTTGCTTGGTTGGCCAAAAAGGGCGTATGCGTTTTTTCCTGAATATATTCGGGAAAAAACGCATACGCCCTTTTTGGCCAAGGGCATCATTGTCAACGTTTTGCCGCTTTTCATGTGCTTTAAAGGCGAGTCAAATCTACCTACTGAAATTTGTTTCCTGCAAATCTGCCTTGCTTTCAAATCCTCTTCGTTGCCTTCCCTCAATATATTTGTGGACGAGAGTTCTCATTTATAACTCTGCACGTTTGTGAATTGCAGTGCCCCTGAGCTCGATTTGTCTCCTCGCTTTTTTGGAGCTGGCCGCAAAAGCGCAGGATTGCTTCAGGCCCTATTTTTGTTCTGGGGGGCAGGCTGAGCCTGTGGTTCATTCTTCTTCCTGATGGGAAAATGGAGTGACCTATGCCTGTCCCAACACCTAGGGCTCGTCTCTCATTGGTTCCACGTATTCCCGTTCATCCTCAGGACAGATTGCAACCTGTACAATCAGGAGGTTAAAGCTGCTCATTCTCCAAATAGGGAGATGGTTAGTCAAGCAGCTGGAATGGTGAACCCGAGCACAAGGAGAGGAGAAATGAGGTGCGTTTTAGAAACCTTTCCCGATCTCATGGCATACCATCTTCTGGGTTTCCCATGCATGTTTTGATGTAGGAAGATGCCCTTGTACCTGGAGATTTGAGACCCATGGGGTGTGTTCCCCGCAGTGTTACTTTAAAGTATCTGCGTTTGCTCACCCAACCTCACCAATCCTCTCAGCTCCAAGAGTGTCCAGCCTTATGTCTCATCCAGCTGTGGGTCTAGATATGGTCAATCCAGGTTGCATCTGAGACCCTGAACGGATTTTGTAAGAATTTCTCTCTCTTTCAGTGTCTTGGTTTTGTGGGTTTTTTAAGTAATTTATGTTTAGAATCGGGCTTGGCTGCTTTTCCCTGCTGTGTTGATGCCGCTTTACACCCTCTTGATTCACTTGCAGGGAGATATCCATACATAGGTTTTCAGATTCTTACTAGTCAGATATATTCTTGTGTGGTGACTAGGGGGTGTTGAGTCCAGTTCACTGAGCAGGGAGTAGGCCTTGTCTATTACATATTAGGCTCATGGAGCGGTCTCTGAGCTAATTTCAAACCCTTGTTTTATGCATCACCCCACCTCACCTTTCCTGTTAAGCAGCCATAGTGTGTCTTCTAAAGGTGTGACTCTGTTCTGTTTTGTAATTCAGTTCAAGTGTAGCGATTTTGACATTCCCTCTATAAGCGATATCTTAGGATAAGTGTCTTTTTCTGTGTGACTTATTTCACTTAGAATCATCGTACCTAAATCCACTCATCATGCTGCTAACTAGCCTTATGACATTGATTTCATGGCTGAGTGATATTCCATTGTGCCAAGTACCACCATTTCTTTATCCATTTTTCTCTTTCCTGGGATATTGAAGGTGTACCGAAGCGGAGATTCTTGGCAACAGAGCAGCCGTAAACTTTAGGGTGCCTGTGTCTTGTTGATTTTTAGTTTTCCCAATTTATACGCCCATGAGTGGAAGTGCCCTATGCTCTCTACGCTGTGTTTATTACTTGTTTCAGGACACACCGTACTGTTCTCCAGAGTGCCTGTTGGCAATTTACATCCCGCCCATCAGCGTAGCAAGGCTCCCCTGTCTCCATGGCCTGTCCTGCTTTTCTGGTTTTTACAGTTTGTTCAGCATGGCCCTTTTGACCGAGGGCAAGCGAGACTTCTTTGTAGCGCTGATTTGCCCTTCTGGCTTGCTTGGTTGGCCAAAAAGGGCGTATGCGTTTTTTCCTGAATATATTCAGGAAAAAACGCATACGCCCTTTTTGGCCAAGGGCATCATTGTCAACGTTTTGCCGCTTTTCATGTGCTTTAAAGGCGAGTCGAATCTACCTCCTGAAATCTGTTTCCTGCAAATCTGCCTTGCTTTCAAATCCTCTTCGTTGCCTTCCCTCAATATATTTGTGGACGAGAGTTCTCATTTATAACTCTGCACGTTTGTGAATTGCAGTGCCCCTGAGCTCCATTTGTCTCCTCGCTTTCTTGGGAGCTGGCCGCAAAAGCGCAGGATTGCTTCAGGCCCTATTTTGGTTCTGGGGGGCAGGCTGAGCCTGTGGTTCATTCTTCTTCCTGATGGGAAAATGGAGTGACCTGTGCCTGTCCCAACACCTAGGGCTCGTCTCTCATTGGTTCCCCGTCTTCCCGTTCATCCTCAGGACAAATTGCAACCTGGACGAAACAGGAGGTTAAAGGTGCTGATTCTCCAAGTAGGGAGATGGTTAGTCAAGCGGCTGGAATGGCGAACCCGAGCACAAGGAGAGGAGAAATGAGGTGCGTTTTAGAAACCTTTCCCGATCTCACGGCATACCATCTTCTGGCTTTCCCATGCATGTTTTGATGTAGGAAGATGCCCTTGTACCTGGAGATTTGAGACCCATGGGGTGGGTACCCCGCGGTGTTACTTTAAAGTATCTGGGTTTGCTCACCCAACCTCACCAATCCTCTCAGCCCCAAGAGTGTCCAGCCTTATGTCTCATCCAGCTGTGGGTCTAGATATGGTCAATCCAGGTTGCATCATAGACCCTGAATGGATTTTGTAAGAATTTCTCTCTCTTTAACTGTCTTTGTTTTGTGGGTTTTTTAAAGTAATTTATGTTTAGAATCGGGCTAGGCTGATTTTCCCTGCTGTGTTGATGCCGCTTTACACCCTCTTGATTCACTTGCAGAGAGATATCGATACATAGGTTTTCATATTCTTATTAGTCAAATATATTCTTGTGTGGTGACTAGGGTGTGTTGACTGCAGTTCACTGAGCAGGGAGTAGGCCTTGTCTATTACATATTTGGCTTATTGAGCGGTCTCTGAGCTAATTTCAAACCCTTGTTTTATGCATCACCCCACCTCACCTTTCCGGTTAAGCAGCCATAGTGTGTCTTCTAAAGGTGTGACTCTGTTCTCTTTTGTAATTCAGTTCAAGTGTAGCGATTTTGACATTCCCTCTATAAGCGATATCTTAGGATAAGTGTCTTTTTCTGTGTGACTTATTTCACTTAGAATCATCGTACCTAAATCCACTCATCATGCTGCTAACTAGCCTTATGACATTGATTTCATGGCTGAGTGATATTCCATTGTGCCAAGTACCACCATTTCTTTATCCATTTTTCTCTTTCCTGGGATATTGAAGGTGTACCGAAGCGGAGGTTCTTGGAAACAGAGCAGCCGTAAACTTTAGGGTGCCTGTGTCTTGTTGATTTTTAGTTTTCCCTATTTATATGCCCATGAGTGGAAGTGCCCTATGCTCTCTATGCTGTGTTTATTACTTGTTTCAGGACACACCGTACTCTTCTCCAGAGTGCCTGTTGGCAATTTACATCCCGCCCATCAGCGTAGCAAGGCTCCCATGTCTCCATGGCCTGTCCTGCTTTTCTGGTTTTTACACTTTGTTCAGCATGGCCCTTTTGACCGAGGGCAAGCGAGACTTCTTTGTAGCGCTGATTTGCCCTTCCGGCTTGCTTGCTTGGCCAAAAAGGGCGTATGCGTTTTTTCCTGAATATATTCAGGAAAAAACGCATACGCCCTTTTTGGCCAAGGGCATCATTGTCAACGTTTTGCCGCTTTTCATGTGCTTTAAAGGCGAGTCGAATCTACCTCCTGAAATCTGTTTCCTGCAAATCTGCCTTGCTTTCAAATCCTCTTCGTTGCCTTCCGTCAATATATTTGTGCACGAGAGTTCTCATTTATAACTCTGCACGTTTGTGAATTGCAGTGCCCCTGAGCTCCATTTGTCTCCTCGCTTTTTAGGAAGCTGGCCGCAAAAGCGCAGGATTGCTTCAGGCCCTATTTTAGTTCTGGGGGGCAGGCTGAGCCTGTGGTTCATTCTTCTTCCTGATGGGAAAATGGAGTGACCTATGCCTGTCCCAACACCTAGGGCTCGTCTCTCGTTGGTTCTGCGTCTTCCCATTCATCCTCAGGACAAATTGCAACCTGTACAATCAGGAGGTTAAAGGTGCTGATTCTCCAAGTAGAGAGATGGTTAGTCAAGCGGCTGGAATGGCGAACCCGAGCACAAGGAGAGGAGAAATGAGGTGCGTTTTAGAAACCTTTCCCGATCTCACGGCATACCATCTTCTGGGTTTCCCATGCATGTTTTGATGTAGGAAGATTCCCTTGTACCTGGAGATTTGAGACCCATGGGGTGGGTACACCGCGGTATTACTTTAAAGTATCTGCATTTGCTCACCAAACCTCACCAATCCTCTCAGCCCCAAGAGTGTCCAGACTTATGTCTCATCCAGCTGTGGGTCTAGATATGGTCAATCCAGGTTGCATCAGAGACCCTGAACGGATTTTGTAAGAATTTCTCTCTCTTTCACTGTCTTTGCTTTGTGGGTTTTTTAAAGTAATGTATGTTTAGAATGGGGTTTGGCTGCTTTTCCCTGCTGTGTTTATGCCGCTTTACACCCTCTTGATTCACTTGCAGAGAGATATCAATACATAGGTTTTCAGATTCATACTAGTCAGATATATTCTTGTGCGGTGACTAGGGGGTGTTGAGTCCAGTACACTGAGCAGGGAGTAGGCCTTGTCTATTACATATTTGGCTTATGGAGCGGTGTCTGAGCTAATTTCAAACCCTTGTTTTATGCATCACCCCACCTCACCTTTCCCGTTAAGCAGCCATAGTGTGTCTTCTAAAGGTGTGCCTGTGTTCTGTTTTGTAATTCAGTTCAAGTGTAACGATTTTGACATTCCCTCAATAAGCGATATCTTAGGAGAAGGGCCTTTTACTGTGTGACTTATTTCACTTAGAATCATCGTACCTAAATCCACTCATCATGCTGCTAACTAGCCTTATGATATTGATTTCATGGCTGAGTGATATTCCATTGTGTCAAGTACCACCATTTCTTTATCCATTTTTCTCTTTCCTGGGATATTGAAGGTGTACCGAAGCGGAGGTTCTTGGCAACAGAGCAGCCGTAAACTTTAGGGTGCCTGTGTCTTGTTGATTTTTAGTTTTCCCAATTTATACGCCCATGAGTGGAAGTGCCCTATGCTCTCAACGCTGTGTTTATTACTTGTTTCAGGACACACCGTACTCTTCTCCAGAGTGCCTGTTGGCAATTTATATCCCACCCATCAGCGTAGCAAGGCTCCCATGTCTCCATGGCCTGTCCTGCTTTTCTGGTTTTTACACTTTGTTCAGCATGGCCCTTTTGACCGAGGGCAAGCGAGACTTCTTTGTAGCGCTGATTTGCCCTTCCGGCTTGCTTGGTTGGCCAAAAAGGGCGTATGCATTTTTTCCTGAATATATTCGGGAAAAAACGCATACGCCCTTTTTGGCCAAGGGCATCATTGTCAACGTTTTGCCGCTTTTCATGTGCTTTAAAGGCGAGTCGAATCTACCTCCTGAAATCTGTTTCCTGCAAATCTGCCTTGCTTTCAAATCCTCTTCGTTGCCTTCCCTCAATATATTTGTGGACGAGAGTTCTCGTTTATAACTCTGCACGTTTGTGAATTGCAGTGCCCCTGAGCTCCATTTGTCTCCTGGCTTTTTTTGGAGCTGGCCGCAAAAGCGCAGGATTGCTTCAGGCCCTATTTTGGTTCTGGGGGGCAGGCTGAGCCTGTGGTTCATTCTTCTTCCTGATGGGAAAATGGAGTGACCTATGCCTGTCCCAACACCTAGGGCTCGTCGCTCGTTGGTTCCGCGTCTTCCCGTTCATCCTCAGGAGAAATTGCAACCTGTACAATCAGGAGGTTAAAGGTGCTGATTCTTCAAGTAGGGAGATGGTTAGTCAAGCGGCTGGAATGGCGAACCCGAGCACAAGGAGAGGAGAAATGAGGTGCGTTTTAGAAACCTTTCCTGATCTCATGGCATACCATCTTTTGGGTTTCCCATGCATGTTTTGATGTAGGAAGATTCCCTTGTACCTGGAGATTTGAGACCCATGGGGTGGGTACCCCGCGGTATTACTTTAAAGTATCTGCATTTGCTCACCCAACCTCACCAATCCTCTCAGCCCCAAGAGTGTCCAGCCTTATGTCTCATCCAGCTGTGGGTCTAGATATGGTCAATTCAGGTTGCATCAGAGACCCTGAACGGATTTTGTAAGAATTTCTCTCTCTTTCACTGTCTTTGCTTTGTGGGTTTTTTAAAGTAATGTATGTTTAGAATGGGGTTTGGCTGCTTTTCCCTGCTGTGTTTATGCCGCTTTACACCCTCTTGATTCACTTGCAGAGAGATATCAATACATAGGTTTTCAGATTCATACTAGTCAGATATATTCTTGTGCGGTGACTAGGGGGTGTTGAGTCCAGTACACTGAGCAGGGAGTAGGCCTTGTCTATTACATATTTGGCTTATGGAGCGGTGTCTGAGCTAATTTCAAACCCTTGTTTTATGCATCACCCCACCTCACCTTTCCCGTTAAGCAGCCATAGTGTGTCTTCTAAAGGTGTGCCTCTGTTCTGTTTTGTAATTCAGTTCAAGTGTAACGATTTTGACATTCCCTCAATAAGCGATATCTTAGGAGAAGGGCCTTTTACTGTGTGACTTATTTCACTTAGAATCATCGTACCTAAATCCACTCATCATGCTGCTAACTAGCCTTATGATATTGATTTCATGGCTGAGTGATATTCCATTGTGTCAAGTACCACCATTTCTTTATCCATTTTTCTCTTTCCTGGGATATTGAAGGTGTACCGAAGCGGAGGTTCTTGGAAACAGAGTAGCCGTAAACTTTAGGGTGCCTGTGTCTTGTTGATTTTTAGTTTTCCCAATTTATACGCCCATGAGTGGAAGTGCCCTATGCTATCAACGCTGTGTTTATTACTTGTTTCAGGACACACCGTACTCTTCTCCAGAGTGCCTGTTGGCAATTTATATCCCACCCATCAGCGTAGCAAGGCTCCCATGTCTCCATGGCCTGTCCTGCTTTTCTGGTTTTTACACTTTGTTCAGCATGGCCCTTTTGACCGAGGGCAAGCGAGACTTCTTTGTAGCGCTGATTTGCCCTTCCGGCTTGCTTGCTTGGCCTAAAAGGGCGTATGCGTTTTTTCCTGAATATATTCGGGAAAAAACGCATACGCCCTTTTTGGCCAAGGGCATCATTGTCAACGTTTTGCCGCTTTTCATGTGCTTTAAAGGCGAGTCGAATCTACCTCCTGAAATCTGTTTCCTGCAAATCTGCCTTGCTTTCAAATCCTCTTCGTTGCCTTCCCTCAAAATATTTGTGGACGAGAGTTCTCATTTATAACTCTGCACGTTTGTGAATTGCAGTGCCCCTGAGCTCCATTTGTCTCCTCGCTTTTTTGGGAGCTGGCCGCAAAAGCGCAGGATTGCTTCAGGCCCTATATTGGTTCTGGGGGGCAGGCTGAGCCTGTGGTTCATTCTTCTTCCTGATGGGAAAATGGAGTGACCTATGCCTGTCCCAACACCTAGGGCTCGTCGCTCGTTGGTTCCGCGTCTTCCCGTTCATCCTCAGGAGAAATTGCAACCTGTACAATCAGGAGGTTAAAGGTGCTGATTCTTCAAGTAGGGAGATGGTTAGTCAAGCGGCTGGAATGGCGAACCCGAGCACAAGGAGAGGAGAAATGAGGTGCGTTTTAGAAACCTTTCCCGATCTCATGGCATACCATCTTCTGGGTTTCCCATGCATGTTTTGATGTAGGAAGATGCCCTTGTACCTGGAGATTTGAGATCCATGGGGTGTGTTCCCAGCAGTGTTACTTTAAAGTATCTGCGTTTGCTCACCGAACCTCACCAATCCTCTCAGCCCCAAGAGTGTCCAGCCTTATGTCTCATCCAGCTGTGGGTCTAGATATGGTCAATCCAGGTTGCATCATAGACCCTGAACGGATTTTGTAAGAATTTCTCTCTCTTTCACTGTCTTTGTTTTGTGAGTTTTTTAAAGTAATTTATGTTTAGAATCGGGCTTGGCTGCTTTTCCCTGCTGTGTTGATGCCGCTTTACACCCTCTTGATTCACTTGCAGAGAGATATCGATACATAGGTTTTCAGATTCTTACTAGTCAGATATATTCTTGTGTGGTGACTAGGGTGTGTTGAGTCCAGTTCACTGAGCAGGGAGTAGGCCTTGTCTATTACATATTTGGCTTATGGAGCGGTGTCTGAGCTAATTTCAAACCCTTGTTTTATGCATCACCCCACCTCACCTTTCCCGTTAAGCAGCCATAGTGTGTCTTCTAAAGGTGTGACTCTTTTCTCTTTTGTAATTCAGTTCAATTGTAGCGATTTTGACATTCCCTCTATAAGCAATATCTTAGGTTAAGTGTCTTTTTCTGTGTGACTTATTTCAATTAGAATCATCGTACCTAAATCCACACATCATGCTGCTAACTAGCCTTATGACATTGATTTCATGGCTGAGTGATATTCCATTGTGCCAAGTACCACCATTTCTTTATCCATTTTTGTCTTTCCTGGGATACTGAAGGTGTACCGAAGTGGAGGTTCTTGGAAACAGAGCAGCCGTAAACTTTAGGGTGCCTGTGTCTTGTTGATTTTTAGTTTTCCCAATTTATACGCCCATGAGTGGAAGTGCCCTATGCTCTCTACGCTGTGTTTATTACTTGTTTCAGGACACACCGTACTCTTCTCCAGAGTGCCTGTTGGCAATTTACATCCCGCCCATCAGCGTAGCAAGGCTCCCATGTCTCCATGGCCTGTCCTGCTTTTCTGGTTTTTACACTTTGTTCAGCATGGCCCTTTTGACCGAGGGCAAGTGAGACTTCTTTGTAGCGCTGATTTGCCCTTCCGGCTTGCTTGGTTGGCCAAAAAGGGCGTATGCGTTTTTTCCTGAATATATTCAGGAAAAAACGCATACGCCCTTTTTGGCCAATGGCTTCATTGTCAACGTTTTGCCGCTTTTCATGTGCTTTAAAGGCGAGTCGAATCTACCTCCTGAAATCTGTTTCCTGCAAATCTGCCTTGCTTTCAAATCCTCTTCGTTGCCTTCCCTCAATATATTTGTGGACGAGAGTTCTCATTTATAACTCTGCACGTTTGTGAATT
Source organism: Eubalaena glacialis (assembly GCF_028564815.1). Classification (NCBI taxonomy): domain Eukaryota; kingdom Metazoa; phylum Chordata; class Mammalia; order Artiodactyla; family Balaenidae; genus Eubalaena; species Eubalaena glacialis. The sequence continues at coordinate 496,731 of NW_026871159.1, read as the reverse complement.
GCAGTGCCCCTGAGCTCCATTTGTCTCCTCGCTTTTTTGGGAGCTGGCCGCAAAAACGCAGGATTGCTTCAGGCCCTATTTTGGTTCTGGGGGGCAGGCTGAGCCTGTGGTTCATTCTTCTTCCTGATGGGAAAATGGAGCGACCTATGCCTGTCCCAACACCTAGGGCTCGTCTCTCGTTGGTTCCGCGTCTTCCCGTTCATCCTCAGGACAGATTGCAACCTGTACAATCAGGAGGTTAAAGGTGCTGATTCTCCAAGTAGGGAGATGGTTAGTCAAGCAGCTGGAATGGTGAACCCGAGCACAAGGAGAGGAGAAATGAGGTGCGTTTTAGAAACCTTTCCCGATCTCATGGCATACCATCTTCTGGGTTTCCCATGCATGGTTTGATGTAGGAAGATGCCATTGTACCTGGAGATTTGAGACCCATGGGGTGTGTTCCCCGCAGTGTTACTTTAAATTATCTGCGTTTGCTCACCCAACCTCACCAATCCTCTCAGCCCCAAGAGTGTCCAGCCTTATGTCTCATCCAGCTGTGGGTCTAGATATGGTCAATGCAGGTTGCATCAGAGACCCTGAATGGATTTTGTAAGAATTTCTCTCTCTTTCACTGTCTTTGTTTTGTGGGTTTTTTAAAGTAATTTATGTTTAGAATCGGGCTTGGCTGCTTTTCCCTGCTGTGTTGATGCCGCTTTACACCCTCTTGATTCACTTGCAGAGAGATATCGATATATAGGTTTTCAGATTCTTACTAGTCAGATATATTATTGTGTGGTGACTAGGGTGTGTTGAGTCCAGTTCACTGAGCAGGGAGTAGGCCTTGTCTATTATATATTTGGCTTATGGAGCGGTCTCTGAGCTAATTTCAAACCCTTGTTTTATGCATCACCCCACCTCACCTTTCCCGTTAAGCAGCCATAGTGTGTCTTCTAAAGGTGTGACTCTGTTCTGTTTTGTAATTCAGTTCAAGTGTAGCGATTTTGACATTCCCTCTATAAGCGATATCTTAGGATAAGTGTCTTTTTCTGTGTGACTTATTTCACTTAGAATCATCGTATCTAAATCCAATCATCATGCTGCTAACTAGCCTTATGACATTGATTTCATGGCTGAGTGATATTCCATTGTGCCAAGTACCACCATTTCTTTATCCATTTTTCTCTTTCCTGGGATATTGAAGGTGTACCGAAGCGGAGGTTCTTGGAAACAGAGCAGCCGTAAATTTTAGGGTGCCTGTGTCTTGTTGATTTTTAGTTTTCCCAATTTATACGCCCATGAGTGCAAGTGCCCTATGCTCTCTACGCTGTGTTTATTACTTGTTTCAGGACACACCGTACTCTTCTCCAGAGTGCCTGTTGGCAATTTACATCCCGCCCATCAGCGTAGCAAGGCTCCCATGTCTCCATGGCCTGTCCTGCTTTTCTGGTTTTTACACTTTGTTCAGCATGGCCCTTTTGACCGAGGGCAAGCGAGACTTCTTTGTAGCGCTGATTTGCCCTTCCGGCTTGCTTGCTTGGCCTAAAAGGGCGTATGCGTTTTTTCCTGAATATATTCAGGAAAAAACGCATACGCCCTTTTTGGCCAAGGGCATCATTGTCAACGTTTTGCCGCTTTTCATGTGCTTTAAAGGCGAGTCGAATCTACCTCCTGAAATCTGTTTCCTGCAAATCTGCCTTGCTTTCAAATCCTCTTCGTTGCCTTCCCTCAATATATTTGTGGACGAGAGTTCTCATTTATAACTCTGCACGTTTGTGAATTGCAGTGCCCCTGAGCTCCATTTGTCTCCTCGCTTTTTTGGGAGCTGGCCGCAAAAGCGCAGGATTGCTTCAGGCCCTATTTTGGTTCTGGGGGGCAGGCTGAGCCTGTGGTTCATTCTTCTTCCTGATGGGAAAATGGAGTGACCTGTGCCTGTCCCAACACCTAGGGCTCGTCTCTCGTTGGTTCCGCGTCTTCCCGTACATCCTCAGGACAAATTGCAACCTGTACAATCAGGAGGTTAAAGGTGCTGATTCTCCAAGTAGGGAGATGGTTAGTCAAGTGGCTGGAATGGCGAACCCGAGCACAAGGAGAGGAGAAATGAGGTGCGTTTTAGAAACCTTTCCCGATCTCATGGCATACCATATTCTGGGTTTCCCATGCATGTTTTGATGTAGGAAGATGCCCTTGTACCTGGAGATTTGAGACCCATGGGGTGTGTTCCCAGCAGTGTTACTTTAAAGTATCTGCATTTCTCACACAACCTCACCAATCCGCTCAGCCCCAAGAGTGTCCAGCCTTATGTCTCATCCAGCTGTGGGTCTAGATATGGTCAATCCAGGTTGCATCAGAGACCCTGAATGGATTTTGTAAGAATTTCTCTCTCTTTAACTGTCTTTGTTTTGTGGGTTTTTAAAAGTAATTTATGTTTAGAATCGGGCTTGGCTGCTTTTCCCTGCTGCGTTGATGCTGCTTTACACCCTCTTGATTCACTTGCAGAGAGATATCGATACATAGGTTTTCAGATTCTTACTAGTCAGATATATTCTTGTGTGGTGACTAGGGTGTGTTGAGTCCAGTTCACTGAGCAGGGAGTAGGCCTTGTCTATTACATATTTGGCTTATGGAGAGGTTTCTGAGCTAATTTCAAACCCTTGTTTTATGCATCACCCCACCTCACCTTTCCCGTTAAGCAGCCATAGTGTGTCTTCTAAAGGTGTGACTCTGTTCTGTTTTGTAATTCAGTTCAAGTGTAGCGATTTTGACATTCCCTCTATAAGCGATATCTTAGGATAAGGGCCTTTTTCTGTGTGACTTATTTCACTTAGAATCATCGTACCTAAATCCACTCATCATGCTGCTAACTAGCCTTATGACATTGATTTCATGGCTGAGTGATATTCCATTGTGCCAAGTACCACCATTTCTTTATCCATTTTTCTCTTTCCTGGGATACTGAAGGTGTACCGAAGTGGAGGTTCTTGGAAACAGAGCAGCCGTAAACTTTAGGGTGCCTGTGTCTTGTTGATTTTTAGTTTTCCCAATTTATACGCCCATGAGTGGAAGTGCCCTATGCTCTCTACGCTGTGTTTATTACTTGTTTCAGGACACACCGTACTCTTCTCCAGAGTGCCTGTTGGCAATTTACATCCCGCCCATCAGCGTAGCAAGGCTCCCATGTCTCCATGGCCTGTCCTGCTTTTCTGGTTTTTACACTTTGTTCAGCATGGCCCTTTTGACCGAGGGCAAGTGAGACTTCTTTGTAGCGCTGATTTGCCCTTCCGGCTTGCTTGGTTGGCCAAAAAGGGCGTATGCGTTTTTTCCTGAATATATTCAGGAAAAAACGCATACGCCCTTTTTGGCCAAGGGCTTCATTGTCAACGTTTTGCCGCTTTTCATGTGCTTTAAAGGCGAGTCGAATCTACCTCCTGAAATCTGTTTCCTGCAAATCTGCCTTGCTTTCAAATCCTCTTGGTTGCCTTCCCTCAATATATTTGTGGACGAGAGTTCTCATTTATAACTCTGCACGTTTGTGAATTGCAGTGCCCCTGAGCTCCATTTGTCTCCTCGCTTTTTTGGGAGCTGGCCGCAAAAACGCAGGATTGCTTCAGGCCCTATTTTGGTTCTGGGGGGCAGGCTGAGCCTGTGGTTCATTCTTCTTCCTGATGGGAAAATGGAGTGACCTATGCCTGTCCCAACACCTAGGGCTCGTCTCTCGTTGGTTCCGCGTCTTCCCGTTCATCCTCAGGACAGATTGCAACCTGTAGAATCAGGAGGTTAAAGGTGCTGATTCTCCAAGTAGGGAGATGGTTAGTCAAGCAGCTGGAATGGTGAACCCGAGCACAAGGAGAGGAGAAATGAGGTGCGTTTTAGAAACCTTTCCCGATCTCATGGCATACCATCTTCTGGGTTTCCCATGCATGGTTTGATGTAGGAAGATGCCCTTGTACCTGGAGATTTGAGACCCATGAGGTGTGTTCCCCGCAGTGTTACTTTAAAGTATCTGCGTTTGCTCACCCAACCTCACCAATCCTCTCAGCCCCAAGAGTGTCCAGCCTTATGTCTCATCCAGCTGTGGGTCTAGATATGGTCAATCCAGGTTGCATCATAGACCCTGAACGGATTTTGTAAGAATTTCTCTCTCTTTCACTGTCTTTGTTTTGTGGGTTTTTTAAAGTAATTTATGTTTAGAATCGGGCTTGGCTGCTTTTCCCTGCTGTGTTGATGCCGCTTTACACCCTCTTGATTCACTTGCAGAGAGATATCGATACATAGGTTTTCAGATTCTTACTAGTCAGATATATTCTTGTGTGGTGACTAGGGTGTGTTGAGTTCAGTTCACTGAGCAGGGAGTAGGCCTTGTCTATTACATATTTGACTTATGGAGCGGTCTCTGAGCTAATTTCAAACCCTTGTTTTATGCATCACCCCACCTCACCTTTCCCGTTAAGCAGCCATAGTGTGTCTTCTAAAGGTGTGACTCTGTTCTGTTTTGTAATTCAGTTCAAGTGTAGCGATTTTCACATTCCCTCTATAAGCGATATCTTAGGATAAGTGTCTTTTTCTGTGTGACTTATTTCAATTAGAATCATCGTACCTAAATCCACACATCATGCTGCTAACTAGCCTTATGACATTGATTTCATGGCTGAGTGATATTCCATTGTGCCAAGTACCACCATTTCTTTATCCATTTTTGTCTTTCCTGGGATACTGAAGGTGTACCGAAGTGGAGGTTCTTGGAAACAGAGCAGCCGTAAACTTTAGGGTGCCTGTGTCTTGTTGATTTTTAGTTTTCCCAATTTATACGCCCATGAGTGGAAGTGCCCTATGCTCTCTACGCTGTGTTTATTACTTGTTTCAGGACACACCGTACTCTTCTCCAGAGTGCCTGTTGGCAATTTACATCCCGCCCATCAGCGTAGCAAGGCTCCCATGTCTCCATGGCCTGTCCTGCTTTTCTGGTTTTTACACTTTGTTCAGCATGGCCCTTTTGACCGAGGGCAAGTGAGACTTCTTTGTAGCGCTGATTTGCCCTTCCGGCTTGCTTGGTTGGCCAAAAAGGGCGTATGCGTTTTTTCCTGAATATATTCAGGAAAAAACGCATACGCCCTTTTTGGCCAATGGCTTCATTGTCAACGTTTTGCCGCTTTTCATGTGCTTTAAAGGCGAGTCGAATCTACCTCCTGAAATCTGTTTCCTGCAAATCTGCCTTGCTTTCAAATCCTCTTCGTTGCCTTCCCTCAATATATTTGTGGACGAGAGTTCTCATTTATAACTCTGCACGTTTGTGAATTGCAGTGCCCCTGAGCTCCATTTGTCTCCTCGCTTTTTTGGGAGCTGGCCGCAAAAACGCAGGATTGCTTCAGGCCCTATTTTGGTTCTGGGGGGCAGGCTGAGCCTGTGGTTCATTCTTCTTCCTGATGGGAAAATGGAGCGACCTATGCCTGTCCCAACACCTAGGGCTCGTCTCTCGTTGGTTCCGCGTCTTCCCGTTCATCCTCAGGACAGATTGCAACCTGTACAATCAGGAGGTTAAAGGTGCTGATTCTCCAAGTAGGGAGATGGTTAGTCAAGCAGCTGGAATGGTGAACCCGAGCACAAGGAGAGGAGAAATGAGGTGCGTTTTAGAAACCTTTCCCGATCTCATGGCATACCATCTTCTGGGTTTCCCATGCATGGTTTGATGTAGGAAGATGCCATTGTACCTGGAGATTTGAGACCCATGGGGTGTGTTCCCCGCAGTGTTACTTTAAATTATCTGCGTTTGCTCACCCAACCTCACCAATCCTCTCAGCCCCAAGAGTGTCCAGCCTTATGTCTCATCCAGCTGTGGGTCTAGATATGGTCAATGCAGGTTGCATCAGAGACCCTGAATGGATTTTGTAAGAATTTCTCTCTCTTTCACTGTCTTTGTTTTGTGGGTTTTTTAAAGTAATTTATGTTTAGAATCGGGCTTGGCTGCTTTTCCCTGCTGTGTTGATGCCGCTTTACACCCTCTTGATTCACTTGCAGAGAGATATCGATATATAGGTTTTCAGATTCTTACTAGTCAGATATATTATTGTGTGGTGACTAGGGTGTGTTGAGTCCAGTTCACTGAGCAGGGAGTAGGCCTTGTCTATTATATATTTGGCTTATGGAGCGGTCTCTGAGCTAATTTCAAACCCTTGTTTTATGCATCACCCCACCTCACCTTTCCCGTTAAGCAGCCATAGTGTGTCTTCTAAAGGTGTGACTCTGTTCTGTTTTGTAATTCAGTTCAAGTGTAGCGATTTTGACATTCCCTCTATAAGCGATATCTTAGGATAAGTGTCTTTTTCTGTGTGACTTATTTCACTTAGAATCATCGTATCTAAATCCAATCATCATGCTGCTAACTAGCCTTATGACATTGATTTCATGGCTGAGTGATATTCCATTGTGCCAAGTACCACCATTTCTTTATCCATTTTTCTCTTTCCTGGGATATTGAAGGTGTACCGAAGCGGAGGTTCTTGGAAACAGAGCAGCCGTAAATTTTAGGGTGCCTGTGTCTTGTTGATTTTTAGTTTTCCCAATTTATACGCCCATGAGTGCAAGTGCCCTATGCTCTCTACGCTGTGTTTATTACTTGTTTCAGGACACACCGTACTCTTCTCCAGAGTGCCTGTTGGCAATTTACATCCCGCCCATCAGCGTAGCAAGGCTCCCATGTCTCCATGGCCTGTCCTGCTTTTCTGGTTTTTACACTTTGTTCAGCATGGCCCTTTTGACCGAGGGCAAGCGAGACTTCTTTGTAGCGCTGATTTGCCCTTCCGGCTTGCTTGCTTGGCCTAAAAGGGCGTATGCGTTTTTTCCTGAATATATTCAGGAAAAAACGCATACGCCCTTTTTGGCCAAGGGCATCATTGTCAACGTTTTGCCGCTTTTCATGTGCTTTAAAGGCGAGTCGAATCTACCTCCTGAAATCTGTTTCCTGCAAATCTGCCTTGCTTTCAAATCCTCTTCGTTGCCTTCCCTCAATATATTTGTGGACGAGAGTTCTCATTTATAACTCTGCACGTTTGTGAATTGCAGTGCCCCTGAGCTCCATTTGTCTCCTCGCTTTTTTGGGAGCTGGCCGCAAAAGCGCAGGATTGCTTCAGGCCCTATTTTGGTTCTGGGGGGCAGGCTGAGCCTGTGGTTCATTCTTCTTCCTGATGGGAAAATGGAGTGACCTGTGCCTGTCCCAACACCTAGGGCTCGTCTCTCGTTGGTTCCGCGTCTTCCCGTACATCCTCAGGACAAATTGCAACCTGTACAATCAGGAGGTTAAAGGTGCTGATTCTCCAAGTAGGGAGATGGTTAGTCAAGTGGCTGGAATGGCGAACCCGAGCACAAGGAGAGGAGAAATGAGGTGCGTTTTAGAAACCTTTCCCGATCTCATGGCATACCATATTCTGGGTTTCCCATGCATGTTTTGATGTAGGAAGATGCCCTTGTACCTGGAGATTTGAGACCCATGGGGTGTGTTCCCAGCAGTGTTACTTTAAAGTATCTGCATTTCTCACACAACCTCACCAATCCGCTCAGCCCCAAGAGTGTCCAGCCTTATGTCTCATCCAGCTGTGGGTCTAGATATGGTCAATCCAGGTTGCATCAGAGACCCTGAATGGATTTTGTAAGAATTTCTCTCTCTTTAACTGTCTTTGTTTTGTGGGTTTTTAAAAGTAATTTATGTTTAGAATCGGGCTTGGCTGCTTTTCCCTGCTGCGTTGATGCTGCTTTACACCCTCTTGATTCACTTGCAGAGAGATATCGATACATAGGTTTTCAGATTCTTACTAGTCAGATATATTCTTGTGTGGTGACTAGGGTGTGTTGAGTCCAGTTCACTGAGCAGGGAGTAGGCCTTGTCTATTACATATTTGGCTTATGGAGAGGTTTCTGAGCTAATTTCAAACCCTTGTTTTATGCATCACCCCACCTCACCTTTCCCGTTAAGCAGCCATAGTGTGTCTTCTAAAGGTGTGACTCTGTTCTGTTTTGTAATTCAGTTCAAGTGTAGCGATTTTGACATTCCCTCTATAAGCGATATCTTAGGATAAGGGCCTTTTTCTGTGTGACTTATTTCACTTAGAATCATCGTACCTAAATCCACTCATCATGCTGCTAACTAGCCTTATGACATTGATTTCATGGCTGAGTGATATTCCATTGTGCCAAGTACCACCATTTCTTTATCCATTTTTCTCTTTCCTGGGATATTGAAGGTGTACCGAAGTGGAGGTTCTTGGAAACAGAGCAGCCGTAAACTTTAGGGTGCCTGTGTCTTGTTGATTTTTAGTTTTCCCAATTTATACGCCCATGAGTGGAAGTGCCCTATGCTCTCTACGCTGTGTTTATTACTTGTTTCAGGACACACCGTACTCTTCTCCAGAGTGCCTGTTGGCAATTTACATCCCGCCCATCAGCGTAGCAAGGCTCCCATGTCTCCATGGCCTGTCCTGCTTTTCTGGTTTTTACACTTTGTTCAGCATGGCCCTTTTGACCGAGGGCAAGCGAGACTTCTTTGTAGCGCTGATTTGCCCTTCCGGCTTGCTTGGTTGGCCAAAAAGGGCGTATGCGTTTTTTCCTGAATATATTCAGGAAAAAACGCATACGCCCTTTTTGGCCAAGGGCATCATTGTCAACGTTTTGCCGCTTTTCATGTGCTTTAAAGGCGAGTCGAATCTACCTCCTGAAATCTGTTTCCTGCAAATCTGCCTTGCTTTCAAATCCTCTTCGTTGCCTTCCCTCAATATATTTGTGGACGAGAGTTCTCATTTATAACTCTGCACGTTTGTGAATTGCAGTGCCCCTGAGCTCCATTTGTCTCCTCGCTTTTTTGGGAGCTGGCCGCAAAAGCGCAGGATTGCTTCAGGCCCTAATTTGGTTCTGGGGGGCAGGCTGAGCCTGTGGTTCATTCTTCTTCCTGATGGGAAAATGGAGTGACCTATGCCTGTCCCAACACCTAGGGCTCGTCTCTCATTGGTTCCGCGTCTTCCCGTTCATCCTCAGGACAAATTGCAACCTGGACGAAACAGGAGGTTAAAGGTCCTCATTCTCCAAGTAGGGAGATGGTTAGTCAAGCGGCTGGAATGGCGAACCCGAGCACAAGGAGAGGAGAAATGAGGTGCGTTTTAGAAACCTTTCCCGATCTCACGGCATACCATCTTCTGGGTTTCCCATGCATGTTTTGATGTAGGAAGATTCCCTTGTACCTGGAGATTTGAGACCCATGGGGTGGGTACCCCGCGGTATTACTTTAAAGTATCTGCATTTGCTCACCCAACCTCACCAATCCTCTCAGCCCCAAGAGAGTCCAGCCTTATGTCTCATCCAGCTGTGGGTCTAGATATGGTCAATCCAGGTTGCATCAGAGACCCTGAACGGATTTTGTAAGAATTTCTCTCTCTTTCACTGTCTTTGCTTTGTGGGTTTTTTAAAGTAATGTATGTTTAGAATGGGGTTTGGCTGCTTTTCCCTGCTGTGTTTATGCCGCTTTACACCCTCTTGATTCACTTGCAGAGAGATATCGATACATAGGTTTTCAGATTCATACTAGTCAGATATATTCTTGTGCGGTGACTAGGGGGTGTTGAGTCCAGTTCACTGAGCAGGGAGTAGGCCTTGTCTAGTACATATTTGGCTTATGGAGCGGTGTCTGAGCTAATTTCAAACCCTTGTTTTATGCATCACCCCACCTCACCTTTCCGGTTAAGCAGCCATAGTGTGTCTTCTAAAGGTGTGCCTCTGTTCTGTTTTGTAATTCAGTTCAAGTGTAGCGATTTTGACATTTCCTCTATAAGCGATATCTTAGGATAAGTGTCTTTTTCTGTGTGACTTATTTCACTTAGAATCATCGTACCTAAATCCACTCATCATGCTTCTAACTAGCCTTATGACATTGATTTCATGGCTGAGTGATATTCCATTGTGCCAAGTACCACCATTTCTTTATCCATTTTTCTCTTTCCTGGGATATTGAAGGTTTACCGAAGCGGAGATTCTTGGAAACAGAGCAGCCGTAAACTTTAGGGTGCCTGTGTTTTGTTGATTTTTAGTTTTCCCAATTTATACGCCCATGAGTGGAAGTGCCCTATGCTCTCTACGCTGTGTTTATTACTTGTTTCAGGACACACCGTACTCTTCTCCAGAGTGCCTGTTGGCAATTTACATCCCGCCCATCAGCGTAGCAAGGCTCCCATGTCTCCATGGCCTGTCCTGCTTTTCTGGTTTTTACAGTTTGTTCAGCATGGCCCTTTTGACCGAGGGCAAGCGAGACTTCTTTGTAGCGCTGATTTGCCCTTCTGGCTTGCTTGGTTGGCCAAAAAGGGCGTATGCGTTTTTTCCTGAATATATTCAGGAAAAAACGCATACGCCCTTTTTGGCCAAGGGCATCATTGTCAACGTTTTGCCGCTTTTCATGTGCTTTAAAGGCGAGTCGAATCTACCTCCTGAAATCTGTTTCCTGCAAATCTGCCTTGCTTTCAAATCCTCTTCGTTGCCTTCCCTCAATATATTTGTGGACGAGAGTTCTCATTTATAACTCTGCACGTTTGTGAATTGCAGTGCCCCTGAGCTCCATTTGTCTCCTCGCTTTTTTGGGAGCAGGCCGCAAAAGCGCAGGATTGCTTCAGGCCCTATTTTGGTTCTGGGGGGCAGGCTGAGCCTGTGGTTCATTCTTCTTCCTGATGGGAAAATGGAGTGACCTATGCCTGTCCCAACACCTAGGGCTCGTCTCTCGTTGGTTCCGGGTCTTCCCGTTCATCCTCAGGACAAATTGCAACCAGTACAATCAGGAGGTTAAAGGTGCTGATTCTCCAAGTAGGGAGATGGTTAGTCAAGCGGCTGGAATGGCGAACCCGAGCACAAGGAGAGGAGAAATGAGGTGCGTTTTAGAAACCTTTCCCGATCTCATGGCATACCATCTTCTGGGTTTCCCATGCATGTTTTGATGTAGGAAGATGCCCTTGTACCTGGAGATTTGAGACCCATGGGGTGTGTTCCCAGCAGTGTTACTTTAAAGTATCTGGGTTTGCTCACCCAACCTCACCAATCCTCTCAGCCCCAAGAGTGTCCAGCCTTATGTCTCATCCAGCTGTGGGTCTAGATATGGTCAATCCAGGTTGCATCATAGACCCTGAATGGATTTTGTAAGAATTTCTCTCTCTTTCACTATCTTTGTTTTGTGGGTTTTTTAAAGTAATTTATGTTTAGAATCGGGCTTGGCTGCTTTTCCCTGCTGCGTTGATGCTGCTTTACACCCTCTTGATTCACTTGCAGAGAGGTATCGATACATAGGTTTTCAGATTCTTACTAGTCAGATATATTCTTGTGTGGTGACTAGGGTGTGTTGAGTCCAGTTCACTGAGCAGGGAGTAGGCCTTGTCTATTACATATTTGGCTTATGGAGCGGTCTCTGAGCTAATTTCAAACCCTTGTTTTATGCATCACCCCACCTCACCTTTCCCGTTAAGCAGCCATAGTGTGTCTTCTAAAGGTGTGACTCTGTTCTGTTTTGTAATTCAGTTCAAGTGTAGCGATTTTCACATTCCCTCTATAAGCGATATCTTAGGATAAGTGTCTTTTTCTGTGTGACTTATTTCACTTAGAATCATCGTACCTAAATCCACACATCATGCTGCTAACTAGCCTTATGACATTGATTTCATGGCTGAGTGATATTCCATTGTGCCAAGTACCACCATTTCTTTATCCATTTTTCTCTTTCCTGGGATACTGAAGGTGTACCGAAGTGGAGGTTCTTGGAAACAGAGCAGCCGTAAACTTTAGGGTGCCTGTGTCTTGTTGATTTTTAGTTTTCCCAATTTATACGCCCATGAGTGGAAGTGCCCTATGCTCTCTACGCTGTGTTTATTACTTGTTTCAGGACACACCGTACTCTTCTCCAGAGTGCCTGTTGGCAATTTACATCCCGCCCATCAGCGTAGCAAGGCTCCCATGTCTCCATGGCCTGTCCTGCTTTTCTGGTTTTTACACTTTGTTCAGCATGGCCCTTTTGACCGAGGGCAAGTGAGACTTCTTTGTAGCGCTGATTTGCCCTTCCGGCTTGCTTGGTTGGCCAAAAAGGGCGTATGCGTTTTTTCCTGAATATATTCAGGAAAAAACGCATACGCCCTTTTTGGCCAAGGGCTTCATTGTCAACGTTTTGCCGCTTTTCATGTGCTTTAAAGGCGAGTCGAATCTACCTCCTGAAATCTGTTTCCTGCAAATCTGCCTTGCTTTCAAATCCTCTTGGTTGCCTTCCCTCAATATATTTGTGGACGAGAGTTCTCATTTATAACTCTGCACGTTTGTGAATTGCAGTGCCCCTGAGCTCCATTTGTCTCCTCGCTTTTTTGGGAGCTGGCCGCAAAAACGCAGGATTGCTTCAGGCCCTATTTTGGTTCTGGGGGGCAGGCTGAGCCTGTGGTTCATTCTTCTTCCTGATGGGAAAATGGAGTGACCTATGCCTGTCCCAACACCTAGGGCTCGTCTCTCGTTGGTTCCGCGTCTTCCCGTTCATCCTCAGGACAGATTGCAACCTGTAGAATCAGGAGGTTAAAGGTGCTGATTCTCCAAGTAGGGAGATGGTTAGTCAAGCAGCTGGAATGGTGAACCCGAGCACAAGGAGAGGAGAAATGAGGTGCGTTTTAGAAACCTTTCCCGATCTCATGGCATACCATCTTCTGGGTTTCCCATGCATGGTTTGATGTAGGAAGATGCCCTTGTACCTGGAGATTTGAGACCCATGAGGTGTGTTCCCCGCAGTGTTACTTTAAAGTATCTGCGTTTGCTCACCCAACCTCACCAATCCTCTCAGCCCCAAGAGTGTCCAGCCTTATGTCTCATCCAGCTGTGGGTCTAGATATGGTCAATCCAGGTTGCATCATAGACCCTGAACGGATTTTGTAAGAATTTCTCTCTCTTTCACTGTCTTTGTTTTGTGGGTTTTTTAAAGTAATTTATGTTTAGAATCGGGCTTGGCTGCTTTTCCCTGCTGTGTTGATGCCGCTTTACACCCTCTTGATTCACTTGCAGAGAGATATCGATACATAGGTTTTCAGATTCTTACTAGTCAGATATATTCTTGTGTGGTGACTAGGGTGTGTTGAGTTCAGTTCACTGAGCAGGGAGTAGGCCTTGTCTATTACATATTTGACTTATGGAGCGGTCTCTGAGCTAATTTCAAACCCTTGTTTTATGCATCACCCCACCTCACCTTTCCCGTTAAGCAGCCATAGTGTGTCTTCTAAAGGTGTGACTCTGTTCTGTTTTGTAATTCAGTTCAAGTGTAGCGATTTTCACATTCCCTCTATAAGCGATATCTTAGGATAAGTGTCTTTTTCTGTGTGACTTATTTCAATTAGAATCATCGTACCTAAATCCACACATCATGCTGCTAACTAGCCTTATGACATTGATTTCATGGCTGAGTGATATTCCATTGTGCCAAGTACCACCATTTCTTTATCCATTTTTGTCTTTCCTGGGATACTGAAGGTGTACCGAAGTGGAGGTTCTTGGAAACAGAGCAGCCGTAAACTTTAGGGTGCCTGTGTCTTGTTGATTTTTAGTTTTCCCAATTTATACGCCCATGAGTGGAAGTGCCCTATGCTCTCTACGCTGTGTTTATTACTTGTTTCAGGACACACCGTACTCTTCTCCAGAGTGCCTGTTGGCAATTTACATCCCGCCCATCAGCGTAGCAAGGCTCCCATGTCTCCATGGCCTGTCCTGCTTTTCTGGTTTTTACACTTTGTTCAGCATGGCCCTTTTGACCGAGGGCAAGTGAGACTTCTTTGTAGCGCTGATTTGCCCTTCCGGCTTGCTTGGTTGGCCAAAAAGGGCGTATGCGTTTTTTCCTGAATATATTCAGGAAAAAACGCATACGCCCTTTTTGGCCAATGGCTTCATTGTCAACGTTTTGCCGCTTTTCATGTGCTTTAAAGGCGAGTCGAATCTACCTCCTGAAATCTGTTTCCTGCAAATCTGCCTTGCTTTCAAATCCTCTTCGTTGCCTTCCCTCAATATATTTGTGGACGAGAGTTCTCATTTATAACTCTGCACGTTTGTGAATTGCAGTGCCCCTGAGCTCCATTTGTCTCCTCGCTTTTTTGGGAGCTGGCCGCAAAAACGCAGGATTGCTTCAGGCCCTATTTTGGTTCTGGGGGGCAGGCTGAGCCTGTGGTTCATTCTTCTTCCTGATGGGAAAATGGAGCGACCTATGCCTGTCCCAACACCTAGGGCTCGTCTCTCGTTGGTTCCGCGTCTTCCCGTTCATCCTCAGGACAGATTGCAACCTGTACAATCAGGAGGTTAAAGGTGCTGATTCTCCAAGTAGGGAGATGGTTAGTCAAGCAGCTGGAATGGTGAACCCGAGCACAAGGAGAGGAGAAATGAGGTGCGTTTTAGAAACCTTTCCCGATCTCATGGCATACCATCTTCTGGGTTTCCCATGCATGGTTTGATGTAGGAAGATGCCATTGTACCTGGAGATTTGAGACCCATGGGGTGTGTTCCCCGCAGTGTTACTTTAAATTATCTGCGTTTGCTCACCCAACCTCACCAATCCTCTCAGCCCCAAGAGTGTCCAGCCTTATGTCTCATCCAGCTGTGGGTCTAGATATGGTCAATGCAGGTTGCATCAGAGACCCTGAATGGATTTTGTAAGAATTTCTCTCTCTTTCACTGTCTTTGTTTTGTGGGTTTTTTAAAGTAATTTATGTTTAGAATCGGGCTTGGCTGCTTTTCCCTGCTGTGTTGATGCCGCTTTACACCCTCTTGATTCACTTGCAGAGAGATATCGATATATAGGTTTTCAGATTCTTACTAGTCAGATATATTATTGTGTGGTGACTAGGGTGTGTTGAGTCCAGTTCACTGAGCAGGGAGTAGGCCTTGTCTATTATATATTTGGCTTATGGAGCGGTCTCTGAGCTAATTTCAAACCCTTGTTTTATGCATCACCCCACCTCACCTTTCCCGTTAAGCAGCCATAGTGTGTCTTCTAAAGGTGTGACTCTGTTCTGTTTTGTAATTCAGTTCAAGTGTAGCGATTTTGACATTCCCTCTATAAGCGATATCTTAGGATAAGTGTCTTTTTCTGTGTGACTTATTTCACTTAGAATCATCGTATCTAAATCCAATCATCATGCTGCTAACTAGCCTTATGACATTGATTTCATGGCTGAGTGATATTCCATTGTGCCAAGTACCACCATTTCTTTATCCATTTTTCTCTTTCCTGGGATATTGAAGGTGTACCGAAGCAGAGGTTCTTGGAAACAGAGCAGCCGTAAATTTTAGGGTGCCTGTGTCTTGTTGATTTTTAGTTTTCCCAATTTATACGCCCATGAGTGGAAGTGCCCTATGCTCTCTACGCTGTGTTTATTACTTGTTTCAGGACACACCGTACTCTTCTCCAGAGTGCCTGTTGGCAATTTACATCCCGCCCATCAGCGTAGCAAGGCTCCCATGTCTCCATGGCCTGTCCTGCTTTTCTGGTTTTTACACTTTGTTCAGCATGGCCCTTTTGACCGAGGGCAAGCGAGACTTCTTTGTAGCGCTGATTTGCCCTTCCGGCTTGCTTGGTTGGCCAAAAGGGGCGTATGCGTTTTTTCCTGAATATATTCAGGAAAAAACGCATACGCCCCTTTTGGCCAAGGGCTTCATTGTCAACGTTTTGCCGCTTTTCATGTGCTTTAAAGGCGAGTCGAATCTACCTCCTGAAATCTGTTTCCTGCAAATCTGCCTTGCTTTCAAATCCTCTTCGTTGCCTTCCCTCAATATATTTGTGGACGAGAGTTCTCATTTATAACTCTGCACGTTTGTGAATTGCAGTGCCCCTGAGCTCCATTTGTCTCCTCGCTTTTTTGGGAGCTGGCCGCAAAAGCGCAGGATTGCTTCAGGCCCTATTTTGGTTCTGGGGGGCAGGCTGAGCCTGTGGTTCATTCTTCTTCCTGATGGGAAAATGGAGTGACCTATGCCTGTCCCAACACCTAGGGCTCGTCTCTCGTTGGTTCCGCGTCTTCCCGTTCATCCTCAGGACAGATTGCAACCTGTACAATCAGGAGGTTAAAGGTGCTGATTCTCCAAGTAGGGAGATGGTTAGTCAAGCGGCTGGAATGGCGAACCCGAGCACAAGGAGAGGAGAAATGAGGTGCGTTTTAGAAACCTTTCCCGACCTCATGGCATACCATCTTCTGGGTTTCCCATGCATGTTTTGATGTAGGAAGATGCCCTTGTACCTGGAGATTTGAGACCCATGGGGTGTGTTCCCCGCAGTGTTACTTTAAAGTATCTGGGTTTGCTCACCCAACCTCACCAATCCTCTCAGCCCCAAGAGTGTCCAGCCTTATGTCTCATCCAGCTGTGGGTCTAGATATGGTCAATCCAGGTTGCATCATAGACCCTGAATGGATTTTGTAAGAATTTCTCTCTCTTTAACTGTCTTTGTTTTGTGGGTTTTTTAAAGTAATTTATGTTTAGAATCGGGCTTGGCTGCTTTTCCCTGCAGCGTTGATGCTGCTTTACACCCTCTTGATTCACTTGCAGAGAGATATCGATACATAGGTTTTCAGATTCTTACTAGTCAGATATATTCTTGTGTGGTGACTAGGGTGTGTTGAGTCCAGTTCACTGAGCAGGGAGTAGGCCTTGTCTATTACATATTTGGCTTATGGAGCGGTCTCTGAGCTAATTTTAAACCCTTGTTTTATGCATCACCCCACCTCACCTTTCCCGTTAAGCAGCCATAGTGTGTCTTCTAAAGGTGTGACTCTGTTCTGTTTTGTAATTCAGTTCAAGTGTAGCGATTTTGACATTCCCTCTATAAGCGATATCTTAGGATAAGTTTCTTTTTCTGTGTGACTTATTTCAATTAGAATCATCGTACCTAAATTCAATCATCATGCTGCTAACTAGCCTTATGACATTGATTTCATGGCTGAGTGATATTGCATTGTGCCAAGTACCACCATTTCTTTATCCATTTTTCTCTTTCCTGGGATATTGAAGGTGTACCGAAGCGGAGGTTCTTGGAAACAGAGCAGCCATAAATTTTAGGGTGCCTGTGTCTTGTTGATTTTTAGTTTTCCCAATTTATACGCCCATGAGTGGAAGTGCCCTATGCTCTCTACGCTGTGTTTATTACTTGTTTCAGGACACACCGTACTCTTCTCCAGAGTGCCTGTTGGCAATTTACATCCCGCCCATCAGCGTAGCAAGGCTCCCATGTCTCCATGGCCTGTCCTGCTTTTCTGGTTTTTACACTTTGTTCAGCATGGCCCTTTTGACCGAGGGCAAGCGAGACTTCTTTGTAGCGCTGATTTGGCCTTCCGGCTTGCTTGGTTGGCCAAAAGGGGCGTATGCGTTTTTTCCTGAATATATTCAGGAAAAAACGCATACGCCCCTTTTGGCCAAGGGCTTCATTGTCAACGTTTTGCCGCTTTTCATGTGCTTTAAAGGCGAGTCGAATCTACCTCCTGAAATCTGTTTCCTGCAAATCTGCCTTGCTTTCAAATCCTCTTCGTTGCCTTCCCTCAATATATTTGTGGACGAGAGTTCTCATTTATAACTCTGCACGTTTGTGAATTGCAGTGCCCCTGAGCTCCATTTGTCTCCTCGCTTTTTTGGGAGCTGGCCGCAAAAGCGCAGGATTGCTTCAGGCCCTATTTTGGTTCTGGGGGGCAGGCTGAGCCTGTGGTTCATTCTTCTTCCTGATGGGAAAATGGAGTGACCTATGCCTGTCCCAACACCTAGGGCTCGTCTCTCGTTGGTTCCGCGTCTTCCCGTTCATCCTCAGGACAGATTGCAACCTGTACAATCAGGAGGTTAAAGGTGCTGATTCTCCAAGTAGGGAGATGGTTAGTCAAGCGGCTGGAATGGCGAACCCGAGCACAAGGAGAGGAGAAATGAGGTGCGTTTTAGAAACCTTTCCCGACCTCATGGCATACCATCTTCTGGGTTTCCCATGCATGTTTTGATGTAGGAAGATGCCCTTGTACCTGGAGATTTGAGACCCATGGGGTGTGTTCCCCGCAGTGTTACTTTAAAGTATCTGGGTTTGCTCACCCAACCTCACCAATCCTCTCAGCCCCAAGAGTGTCCAGCCTTATGTCTCATCCAGCTGTGGGTCTAGATATGGTCAATCCAGGTTGCATCATAGACCCTGAATGGATTTTGTAAGAATTTCTCTCTCTTTAACTGTCTTTGTTTTGTGGGTTTTTTAAAGTAATTTATGTTTAGAATCGGGCTTGGCTGCTTTTCCCTGCAGCGTTGATGCTGCTTTACACCCTCTTGATTCACTTGCAGAGAGATATCGATACATAGGTTTTCAGATTCTTACTAGTCAGATATATTCTTGTGTGGTGACTAGGGTGTGTTGAGTCCAGTTCACTGAGCAGGGAGTAGGCCTTGTCTATTACATATTTGGCTTATGGAGCGGTCTCTGAGCTAATTTTAAACCCTTGTTTTATGCATCACCCCACCTCACCTTTCCCGTTAAGCAGCCATAGTGTGTCTTCTAAAGGTGTGACTCTGTTCTGTTTTGTAATTCAGTTCAAGTGTAGCGATTTTGACATTCCCTCTATAAGCGATATCTTAGGATAAGTTTCTTTTTCTGTGTGACTTATTTCAATTAGAATCATCGTACCTAAATTCAATCATCATGCTGCTAACTAGCCTTATGACATTGATTTCATGGCTGAGTGATATTGCATTGTGCCAAGTACCACCATTTCTTTATCCATTTTTCTCTTTCCTGGGATATTGAAGGTGTACCGAAGCGGAGGTTCTTGGAAACAGAGCAGCCATAAATTTTAGGGTGCCTGTGTCTTGTTGATTTTTAGTTTTCCCAATTTATACGCCCATGAGTGGAAGTGCCCTATGCTCTCTACGCTGTGTTTATTACTTGTTTCAGGACACACCGTACTCTTCTCCAGAGTGCCTGTTGGCAATTTACATCCCGCCCATCAGCGTAGCAAGGCTCCCATGTCTCCATGGCCTGTCCTGCTTTTCTGGTTTTTACACTTTGTTCAGCATGGCCCTTTTGACCGAGGGCAAGCGAGACTTCTTTGTAGCGCTGATTTGCCCTTCCGGCTTGCTTGGTTGGCCAAAAAGTGCGTATGCGTTTTTTCCTGAATATATTCAGGAAAAACGCATACGCCCTTTTTGGCCAAGGGCATCATTGTCAACGTTTTGCCGCTTTTCATGTGCTTTAAAGGCGAGTCGAATCTACCTCCTGAAATCTGTTTCCTGCAAATCTGCCTTGCTTTCAAATCCTCTTCGTTGCCTTCCCTCAATATATTTGTGGACGAGAGTTCTCATTTATAACTCTGCACGTTTGTGAATTGCAGTGCCCCTGAGCTCCATTTGTCTCCTCGCTTTTTTGGGAGCTGGCCGCAAAAGCGCAGGATTGCTTCAGGCCCTATTTTGGTTCTGGGGGGCAGGCTGAGCCTGTGGTTCATTCTTCTTCCTGATGGGAAAATGGAGTGACCTATGCCTGTCCCAACACCTAGGGCTCATCTCTCGTTGGTTCTGCGTCTTCCCATTCATCCTCAGGACAAATTGCAACCTGTACAATCAGGAGGTTAAAGGTGCTGATTCTCCAAGTAGGGAGATGGTTAGTCAAGCGGCTGGAATGGCGAACCCGAGCACAAGGAGAGGAGAAATGAGGTGCGTTTTAGAAACCTTTCCCGATCTCATGGCATACCATCTTCTGGGTTTCCCATGCATGTTTTGATGTAGGAAGATGCCCTTGTACCTGGAGATTTGAGACCCATGGGGTGTGTTCCCCGCAGTGTTACTTTAAAGTATCTGGGTTTGCTCACCCAACCTCACCAATCCTCTGAGCCCCAAGAGTGTCCAGCCTTATGTCTCATCCAGCTGTGGGTCTAGATATGGTCAATGCAGGTTGCATCATAGACCCTGAACGGATTTTGTAAGAATTTCTCTCTCTTTCACTGTCTTTGTTTTGTGGGTTTTTTAAAGTAATTTATGTTTAAAATCGGGCTTGGCTGCTTTTCCCTGCTGTGTTGATGCCGCTTTACACCCTCTTGATTCACTTGCAGAGAGATATCGATACATAGGTTTTCAGATTCTTACTAGTCAGATATATTCTTGTGTGGTGACTAGGGTGTGTTGAGTCCAGTTCACTGAGCAGGGAGTAGGCCTTGTCTATTACATATTTGACTTATGGAGCGGTCTCTGAGCTAATTTCAAACCCTTGTTTTATGCATCACCCCACCTCACCTTTCCCGTTAAGCAGCCATAGTGTGTCTTCTAAAGGTGTGACTCTGTTCTGTTTTGTAATTCAGTTCAAGTGTAGCGATTTTGACATTCCCTCTATAAGCGATATCTTAGGATAAGTGTCTTTTTCTGTGTGACTTATTTCAATTAGAATCATCGTACCTAAATGCACACATCATGCTGCTAACTAGCCTTATGACATTGATTTCATGGCTGAGTGATATTCCATTGTGCCAAGTACCACCATTTCTTTATCCATTTTTCTCTTTCCTGGGATACTGAAGGTGTACCGAAGTAGAGGTTCTTGGAAACAGAGCAGCCGTAAACTTTAGGGTGCCTGTGTCTTGTTGATTTTTAGTTTTCCCAATTTATACGCCCATGAGTGGAAGTGCCCTATGCTCTCTACGCTGTGTTTATTACTTGTTTCAGAACACACCGTACTCTTCTCCAGAGTGCCTGTTGGCAATTTACATCCCGCCCATCAGCGTAGCTAGGCTCCCATGTCTCCATGGCCTGTCCTGCTTTTCTGGATTTTACACTTTGTTCAGCATGGCCCTTTTGACCAAGAGCAAGCGAGACTTCTTTGTAGCGCTGATTTGCCCTTCCGGCTTGCATGGTTGGCCAAAAAGGGCGTATGCGTTTTTTCCTGAATATATTCAGGAAAAAACGCATACGCCCTTTTTGGCCAAGGGCATCATTATCAACGTTTTGCCGCTTTTCATGTGCTTTAAAGGCGAATCGAATCTACCTCCTGAAATCTGTTTCCTGCAAATCTGCCTTGCATTCAAATCCTCTTCGTTGCCTTCCGTCAATATATTTGTGGACGAGAGTTCTCATTTATAACTCTGCACGTTTGTGAATTGCAGTGCCCCTGAGCTCCATTTGTCTCCTCGCTTTTTTGGGAGCTGGCCGCAAAAGCGCAGGATTGCTTCAGGCCCTATTTTGGTTCTGGGGGGCAGGCTGAGCCTGTGGTTCATTCTTCTTCCTGATGGGAAAATGGAGTGACCTGTGCCTGTCCCAACACCTAGGGCTAGTCTCTCGTTGGTTCCCCGTCTTCCCGTTTATCTTCAGGACAAATTGCAACCTGGACGAAACAGGAGGTTAAAGGTGCTGATTCTCCAAGTAGGGAGATGGTTAATCAAGCGGCTGGAATGGCGAACCCGAGCACAAGGAGAGGAGAAATGAGGTGCGTTTTAGAAACCTTTCCCGATCTCACGGCATACCATCTTCTGGGTTTCCCATGCATGTTTTGATGTAGGAAGATGCCCTTGTACCTGGAGATTTGAGACCCATGGGGTGTGTTCCCAGCAGTGTTACTTTAAAGTATCTGGGTTTGCTCACCCAACCTCACCAATCCTCTCAGCCCCAAGAGTGTCCAGCCTTATGTCTCATCCAGCTGTGGGTGTAGATATGGTCAATCCAGGTTGCATCATAGACCCTGAATGGATTTTGTAAGAATTTCTCTCTCTTTAACTGTCTTTGTTTTGTGGGTTTTTTAAAGTAATTTATGTTTAGAATCGGGCTTGGCTGCTTTTCCCTGCTGTGTTGATGCCGCTTTACACCCTCTTGATTCACTTGCAGAGAGATATCGATACATAGGTTTTCAGATTCTTACTAATCAGATATATTCTTGTGTGGTGACTAGGGTGTGTTGAGTCCAGTTCACTGAGCAGGGAGTAGGCCTTGTCTATTACATATTTGCCTTATGGAGCGGTCTCTGAGCTAATTTCAAACCCTTGTTTTATGCATCACCCCACCTCACCTTTCCCGTTAAGCAGCCATAGTGTGTCTTCTAAAGGTGTGACTCTGTTCTGTTTTGTAATTCAGTTCAAGTGTAGCGATTTTGACATTCCCTCTATAAGCGATATCTTAGGATAAGGGCCTTTTTCTGTGTGACTTATATCACTTAGAATCATCGTACCTAAATCCACTCATCATGCTGCTAACAAGCCTTATGACATTGATTTCATGGCTGAGTGATATTCCATTATGCCAAGTACCACCATTTCTTTATCCATTTTTCTCTTTCCTGGGATATTGAAGGTGTACCGAAGCAGAGGTTCTTGGCAAAAGAACAGCCGTAAAGTTTGGGGTGCCGGTGTCTTGTTGAATTTTAGTTTTCCCAATTTATACGCCCATGAGTGGAAGTGTCCTATGCTCTCTACGCTGTGTTTATTACTTGTTTCAGGACACACTGTACTCTTCTCCAGGGTGCCTTTTGGCAATTTACATCCCGCCCATCAGCGTAGCAAGGCTCCCATGTCTCCATGGCCTGTCCTGCTTTTCTGGTTTTTACACTTTTTTCAGCATGGCCCTTTTGACCGAGGGCAAGCGAGACTTCTTTGTAGCGCTGATTTGCCCTTCGGCTTGCTTGGTTGGCCAAAAAGGGCGTATGCGTTTTTTCCTGAATATATTCAGGAAAAAACGCATACGCCCTTTTTGGCCAAGGGCATCATTGTCAACGTTTTTCCGCTTTTCATGTGCTTTAAAGGCGAGTCGAATCTACCTCCTGAAATCTGTTTCCTGCAAATCTGCCTTGCTTTCAAATCCTCTTCGTTGCCTTCCCTCAATATATTTGTGGACGAGAGTTCTCATTTATAACTCTGCACGTTTGTGAATTGCAGTGCCCCTGAGCTCCATTTGTCTCCTCGCTTTTTTGGGAGCTGGCCGCAAAAGCGCAGGATTGCTTCAGGCCCTATTTTGGTTCTGGGGGGCAGGCTGAGCCTGTGGTTCATTCTTCTTCCTGATGGGAAAATGGAGTGACCTATGCCTGTCCCAACACCTAGGGCTCGTCTCTCGTTGGTTCTGCGTCTTCCCATTCATCCTCAGGACAAATTGCAACCTGTACAATCAGGAGGTTAAAGGTGCTGATTCTCCAAGTAGGGAGATGGTTAGTCAAGCGGCTGGAATGGCGAACCCGAGCACAAGGAGAGGAGAAATGAGGTGCGTTTTAGAAACCTTTCCCGATCTCATGGCATACCATCTTCTGGGTTTCCCATGCATGTTTTGATGTAGGAAGATGCCCTTGTACCTGGAGATTTGAGACCCATGGGGTGTGTTCCCAGCAGTGTTACTTTAAAGTATCTGGGTTTGCTCACCCAACCTCACCAATCCTCTCAGCCCCAAGAGTGTCCAGCCTTATGTCTCATCCAGCTGTGGGTCTAGATATGGTCAATCCAGGTTGCATCATAGACCCTGAATGGATTTTGTAAGAATTTCTCTCTCTTTAACTGTCTTTGTTTTGTGGGTTTTTTAAAGTAATTTATGTTTAG
Organism: Eubalaena glacialis; assembly: GCF_028564815.1. NCBI lineage: Eukaryota > Metazoa > Chordata > Mammalia > Artiodactyla > Balaenidae > Eubalaena > Eubalaena glacialis. The sequence goes on along the minus strand of NW_026871159.1, from coordinate 473,227 downwards.
AATCGGGCTTGGCTGCTTTTCCCTGCTGTGTTGATGCTGCTTTACACCCTCTTGATTCACTTGCAGAGAGATATCGATACATAGGTTTTCAGATTCTTACTAGTCAGATATATTCTTGTGTGGTGACTAGGGTGTGTTGAGTCCAGTTCACTGAGCAGGGAGTAGGCCTTGTCTATTACATATTTGGCTTATGGAGCGGTCTCTGAGCTAATTTCAAACCCTTGTTTTATGCATCACCCCACCTCACCTTTCCCGTTAAGCAGCCATAGTGTGTCTTCTAAAGGTGTGACTCTGTTTTGTTTTGTAATTCAGCTCATGTGTAGCGATTTTGACATTCCCTCTATAAGCGATATCTTAGGATAAGTGTCTTTTTCTGTGTGACTTATTTCACTTAGAATCATCGTACCTAAATCCACTCATCATGCTGCTAAGTAGCCTTATGAGATTGATTTCATGGCTGAGTGATATTCCATTGTGCCAAGTACCACCATTTCTTTATCCATTTTTCTCTTTCCTGGGATATTGAAGGTGTACCGAAGCGGAGGTTCTTGGAAACAGAGCAGCCGTAAAGTTTGGGGTGCCTGTGTCTTGTTGATTTTTAGTTTTCCCAATTTATACGCCCATGAGTGGAAGTGCCCTATGCTCTCTACGCTGTGTTTATTACTTGTTTCAGGACACACCGTACTCTTCTCCAGAGTGCCTGTTGGCAATTTACATCCCGCCCATCAGCGTAGCAAGGCTCCCATGTCTCCATGGCCTGTCCTGCTTTTCTGGTTTTTACACTTTGTTCAGCATGGCCCTTTTGGTCGAGGGCAAGTGAGACTTCTTTGTAGCGCTGATTTGCCCTTCCGGCTTGCTTGGTTGGCCAAAAAGGGCGTATGCGTTTTTTCCTGAATATATTCAGGAAAAAACGCATACGCCCTTTTTGGCCAAGGGCATCATTGTCAACGTTTTGCCGCTTTTCATGTGCTTTAAAGGCGAGTCGAATCTACCTCCTGAAATCTGTTTCCTGCAAATCTGCCTTGCTTTCAAATCCTCTTCGTTGCCTTCCCTCAATATATTTGTGGACGAGAGTTCTCATTTATAACTCTGCACGTTTGTGAATTGCAGTGCCCCTGAGCTCCATTTGTCTCCTCGCTCTTTTGGGAGCTGGCCGCAAAAGCGCAGGATTGCTTCAGGCCCTATTTTGGTTCTGGGGGGCAGGCTGAGCCTGTGGTTCATTCTTCTTCCTGATGGGAAAATGGAGTGACCTGTGCCTGTCCCAACACCTAGGGCTAGTCTCTCGTTGGTTCCCCGTCTTCCCGTTTATCTTCAGGACAAATTGCAACCTGGACGAAACAGGAGGTTAAAGGTGCTGATTCTCCAAGTAGGGAGATGGTTAGTCAAGCGGCTGGAATGGCGAACCCGAGCACAAGGAGAGGAGAAATGAGGTGCGTTTTAGAAACCTTTCCCGATCTCACGGCATACCATCTTCTGGGTTTCCCATGCATGTTTTGATGTAGGAAGATGCCCTTGTACCTGGAGATTTGAGACCCATGGGGTGTGTACCCCGCGGTGTTACTTTAAAGTATCTGCGTTTGCTCACCCAACCTCACCAATCCTCTCAGCCCCAAGAGTGTCCAGCCTTATGTCTCATCCAGCTGTGGGTGTAGATATGGTCAATCCAGGTTGCATCAGAGACCCTGAACGGATTTTGTAAGAATTTCTCTCTCTTTCACTGTCTTTGTTTTGTGGGTTTTTTAAAGTAATTTATGTTTAGAATCGGGCTTGGCTGCTTTTCCCTGCTGTGTTGATGCCGCTTTACACCCTCTTGATTCACTTGCAGAGAGATATCGATACATAGGTTTTCAGATTCTTACTAGTCAGATATATTCTTGTGTGGTGACTAGGGTGTGTTGAGTCCAGTTCACTGAGCAGGGAGTAGGCCTTGTCTATTACATATTTGACTTATGGAGCGGTGTCTGAGCTAATTTCAAACCCTTGTTTTATGCATCACCCCACCTCACCTTTCCCGTTAAGCAGCCATAGTGTGTCTTCTAAAGGTGTGACTCTGTTCTGTTTTGTAATTCAGTTCAAGTGTAGCGATTTTGACATTCCCTCTATAAGCGATATCTTAGGATAAGTGTCTTTTTCTGTGTGACTTATTTCAATTAGAATCATCGTACCTAAATCCACTCATCATGCTGCTAACTAGCCTTATGACATTGATTTCATGGCTGAGTGATATTCCATTGTGTCAAGTACCACCATTTCTTTATCCATTTTTCTCTTTCCTGGGATACTGAAGGTGTACCGAAGTGGAGGTTCTTGGAAACAGAGCAGCCGTAAACTTTAGGGTGCCTGTGTCTTGTTGATTTTTAGTTTTCCCAATTTATACGCCCATGAGTGGAAGTGCCCTATGCTCTCTACGCTGTGTTTATTACTTGTTTCAGGACACACCGTACTCTTCTCCAGAGTGCCTGTTGGCAATTTACATCCCGCCCATCAGCGAAGCTAGGCTCCCATGTCTCCATGGCCTGTCCTGCTTTTCTGGTTTTTACACTTTGTTCAGCATGGCCCATTTGACCGAGGGCAAGCGAGACTTCTTTGTAGCGCTGATTTGCCCTTCTGGCTTGCTTGGTTGGCCAAAAAGGGCGTATGCGTTTTTTCCTGAATATATTCAGGAAAAAACGCATACGCCCTTTTTGGCCAAGGGCATCATTGTCAACGTTTTGCCGCTTTTCATGTGCTTTAAAGGCGAATCAAATCTACCTCCTGAAATCTGTTTCCTGCAAATCTGCCTTGCATTAAAATCCTCTTCGTTGCCTTCCCTCAATATATTTGTGGACGAGAGTTCTCATTTATAACTCTGCACGTTTGTGAATTGCAGTGCCCCTGAGCTCCATTTGTCTCCTCGCTCTTTTGGGAGCTGGCCGCAAAAGCGCAGGATTGCTTCAGGCCCTATTTTGGTTCTGGGGGGCAGGCTGAGCCTGTGGTTCATTCTTCTTCCTGATGGGAAAATGGAGTGACCTGTGCCTGTCCCAACACCTAGGGCTAGTCTCTCGTTGGTTCCCCGTCTTCCCGTTTATCTTCAGGACAAATTGCAACCTGGACGAAACAGGAGGTTAAAGGTGCTGATTCTCCAAGTAGGGAGATGGTTAGTCAAGCGGCTGGAATGGCGAACCCGAGCACAAGGAGAGGAGAAATGAGGTGCGTTTTAGAAACCTTTCCCGATCTCACGGCATACCATCTTCTGGGTTTCCCATGCATGTTTTGATGTAGGAAGATTCCCTTGTACCTGGAGATTTGAGACCCATGGGGTGTGTTCCCCGCAGTGTTACTTTAAATTATCTGCATTTGCTCACCCAACCTCACCAATCCTCTCAGCCCCAAGAGTGTCCAGCCTTCTGTCTCATCCAGCTGTGGGTCTAGATATGGTCAATCCAGGTTGCATCAGAGACCCTGAACGGATTTTGTAAGAATTTCTCTCTCTTTCACTGTCTTTGTTTTGTGGGTTTTTTAAAGTAATTTATGTTTAGAATCGGGCTTGGCTGCTTTTCCCTGCTGTGTTGATGCCGCTTTACACCCTCTTGATTCACTTGCAGAGAGATATCGATACATAGGTTTCCAGATTCTTACTAATCAGATATATTCTTGTGTGGTGACTAGGGTGTGTTGAATCCAGTTCACTGAGCAGGGAGTAGGCCTTGTCTATTACATATTTGCCTTATGGAGCGGTCTCTGAGCTAATTTTAAACCCTTGTTTTATGCATCACCCCACCTCACCTTTCCCGTTAAGCAGCCATAGTGTGTCTTCTAAAGGTGTGACTCTGTTCTGTTTTGTAATTCAGTTCAAGTGTAGCGATTTTGACATTCCCTCTATAAGCAATATTTTAGGATAAGGGCCTTTTTCTGTGTGACTTATATCACTTAGAATCATCGTACCTAAATCCACTCATCATGCTGCTAACAAGCCTTATGACATTGATTTCATGGCTGAGTGATATTCCATTGTGCCAAGTACCACCATTTCTTTATCCATTTTTCTCTTTCCTGGGATATTGAAGGTGTACCGAAGCAGAGGTTCTTGGAAACAGAGCAGCCGTAAACTTTAGGGTGCCTGTGTCTTGTTGATTTTTAGTTTTCCCAATTTATACGCCCATGAGTGGAAGTGCCCTATGCTCTCTACGCTGTGTTTATTACTTGTTTCAGGACACACCGTACTCTTCTCCAGAGTGCCTGTTGGCAATTTACATCCTGCCCATCAGCGTAGCAAGGCTCCCATGTCTCCATGGCCTGTCCTGCTTTTCTGGTTTTTACACTTTGTTCAGCATGGCCCTTTTGACCGAGGGCAAGCGAGACTTCTTTGTAGCGCTGATTTGCCCTTCGGCTTGCTTGGTTGGCCAAAAAGGGCGTATGCGTTTTTTCCTGAATATATTCAGGAAAAAACGCATACGCCCTTTTTGGCCAAGGGCATCATTGTCAACGTTTTGCCGCTTTTCATGTGCTTTAAAGGCGAGTCGAATCTACCTCCTGAAATCTGTTTCCTGCAAATCTGCCTTGCTTTCAAATCCTCTTCGTTGCCTTCCCTCAATATATTTGTGGACGAGAGTTCTCATTTATAACTCTGCACGTTTGTGAATTGCAGTGCCCCTGAGCTCCATTTGTCTCCTCGCTTTTTTGGGAGCTGGCCGCAAAAGCGCAGGATTGCTTCAGGCCCTATTTTGGTTCTGGGGGGCAGGCTGAGCCTGTGGTTCATTCTTCTTCCTGATGGGAAAATGGAGTGACCTATGCCTGTCCCAACACCTAGGGCTCGTCTCTCGTTGGTTCCGCGTCTTCCCGTTCATCCTCAGGACAAATTGCAACCTGTACAATCAGGAGGTTAAAGGTGCTGATTCTCCAAGTAGGGAGATGGTTAGTCAAGCGGCTGGAATGGCGAACCCGAGCACAAGGAGAGGAGAAATGAGGTGCGTTTTAGAAACCTTTCCCGATCTCATGGCATACCATCTTCTGGGTTTCCCATGCATGTTTTGATGTAGGAAGATTCCCTTGTACCTGGAGATTTGAGACCCATGGGGTGTGTTCCCCGCAGTGTTACTTTAAAGTATCTGCATTTGCTCACCCAACCTCACCAACCCTCTCAGCCCCAAGAATGTCCAGCCTTATGTCTCATCCAGCTGTGGGTCTTGATATGGTCAATGCAGGTTGCATCAGAGACCCTGAACGGATTTTGTAAGAATTTCTCTCTCTTTCACTGTCTTTGTTTTGTGGGTTTTTTAAAGTAATTTATGTTTAGAATCGGGCTTGGCTGCTTTTCCCTGCTGTGTTGATGCCGCTTTACACCCTCTTGATTCACTTGCAGAGAGATATCGATACATAGGTTTTCAGATTCATACTAGTCAGATATATTCTTGTGCGGTGACTAGGGGGTGTTGAGTCCAGTTCACTGAGCAGGGAGTAGGCCTTGTCTATTACATATTTGGCTTATGGAGCGGTGTCTGAGCTAATTTCAAACCCTTGTTTTATGCATCACCCCACCTCACCTTTCCGGTTAAGCAGCCATAGTTTGTCTTCTAAAGGTGTGACTCTGTTCTGTTTTGTAATTCAGTTCAAGTGTAGCGATTTTGACATTCCCTCTATAAGCGATATCTTAGGATAAGGGCCTTTTTCTGTGTGACTTATTTCACTTAGAATCACCGTACCTAAATCCACTGATCATGCTGCTAACTAGCCTTATGACATTGATTTCATGGCTGAGTGATATTCCATTGTGCCAAGTACCACCATTTCTTTATCCATTTTTCTCTTTCCTGGGATATTGAAGGTGTACCGAAGCGGAGGTTCTTGGAAACAGAGCAGCCGTAAACTTTAGGGTGCCTGTGTCTTGTTGATTTTTAGTTTTCCCAATTTATACGCCCATGAGTGGAAGTGCCCTATGCTCTCTACGCTGTGTTTATTACTTGTTTCAGGACACACCGTACTCTTCTCCAGAGTGCCTGTTGGCAATTTACATCCTGCCCATCAGCGTAGCAAGGCTCCCATGTCTCCATGGCCTGTCCTGCTTTTCTGGTTTTTACACTTTGTTCAGCATGGCCCTTTTGACCGAGGGCAAGCGAGACTTCTTTGTAGCGCTGATTTGCCCTTCCGGCTTGCTTGGTTGGCCAAAAAGGGCGTATGCGTTTTTTCCTGAATATATTCAGGAAAAAACTCATACGCCCTTTTTGGCTAAGGGCATGATTGTCAACGTTTTGCCGCTTTTCATGTGCTTTAAAGGCGAGTCGAATCTACCTCCTGAAATCTGTTTCCTGCAAATCTGCCTTGCTTTCAAATCCTCTTCGTTGCCTTCCCTCAATATATTTGTGGACGAGAGTTCTCATTTATAACTCTGCACGTTTGTGAATTGCAGTGCCCCTGAGCTCCATTTGTCTCCTCGCTCTTTTGGGAGCTGGCCGCAAAAGCGCAGGATTGCTTCAGGCCCTATTTTGGGTCTGAAGGGCAGGCTGAGCCTGTGGTTCATTCTTCTTCCTGATGGGAAAATGGAGTGACCTATGCCTGTCCCAACACCTAGGGCTCGTCTCTCGTTGGTTGCCCGTCTTCCCATTCATCCTCAGGACAAATTGCAACCTGTACAATCAGGAGGTTAAAGGTGCTGATTCTCCAAGTAGGGAGATGGTTAGTCAAGCGGCTGGAATGGCGAACCCGAGCACAAGGAGAGGAGAAATGAGGTGCGTTTTAGAAACCTTTCCTGATCTCACAGCATACAATCTTCTGGGTTTCCCATGCATGTTTTGATGTAGGAAGATGCCCTTGTACCTGGAGATTTGAGACCCATGGGGTGTGTACCCCGCGGTGTTACTTTAAAGTATCTGCGTTTGCTCACCCAACCTCACCAATCCTCTCAGCCCCAAGAGTGTCCAGCCTTATGTCTCATCCAGCTGTGGGTCTAGATATGGTCAATCCAGGTTGCATCATACACCCTGAACGGATTTTGTAAGAATTTCTCTCTCTTTCACTGTCTTTGTTTTGTGGGTTTTTTAAAGTAATTTATGTTTAGAATCGGGCTTGGCTGCTTTTCCCTGCTGTGTTGATGCCGCTTTACACCCTCTTGATTCACTTGCAGAGAGATATCGATACATAGGTTTTCAGATTCATACTAGTCAGATATATTCTTGTGCGGTGACTAGGGGGTGTTGAGTCCAGTTCACTGAGCAGGGAGTAGGCCTTGTCTATTACATATTTGGCTTATGGAGCGGTGTCTGAGCTAATTTCAAACCGTTGTTTTATGCATCACCCCACCTCACCTTTCCGGTTAAACAGCCATAGTTTGTCTTCTAAAGGTGTGCCTCTGTTCTGTTTTGTAATTCAGTTCAAGTGTAGCGATTTTGACATTCCCTCTATAAGCGATATCTTAGGATAAGTGTCTTTTTCTGTGTGACTTATTTCACTTAGAATCATCGTACCTAAATCCACTCATCATGCTGCTAACTAGCCTTATGACATTGATTTCATGGCTGAGTGATATTCCATTGTGCCAAGTACCACCATTTCTTTATCCATTTTTCTCTTTCCTGGGATATTGAAGGTGTACCGAAGTGGAGGTTCTTGGAAACAGAGCAGCCGTAAACTTTAGGGTGCCTGTGTCTTGTTGATTTTTAGTTTTCCCAATTTATACGCCCATGAGTGGAAGTGCCCTATGCTCTCTACGCTGTGTTTATTACTTGTTTCAGGACACACCGTACTCTTCTCCAGAGTGCCTGTTGGCAATTTACATCCCGCCCATCAGCGTAGCAAGGCTCCCATGTCTCCATGGCCTGTCCTGTTTTTCTGGTTTTTACACTTTGTTCAGCATGGCCCTTTTGATCGAGGGCAAGTGAGACTTCTTTGTAGCGCTGATTTGCCCTTCCGGCTTGCTTGGTTGGCCAAAAAGGGCGTATGCGTTTTTTCCTGAATATATTCAGGAAAAAACGCATACGCCCTTTTTGGCCAAGGGCATCATTGTCAACGTTTTGCCGCTTTTCATGTGCTTTAAAGGCGAGTCGAATCTACCTCCTGAAATCTGTTTCCTGCAAATCTGCCTTGCTTTCAAATCCTCTTCGTTGCCTTCCCTCAATATATTTGTGGACGAGAGTTCTCATTTATAACTCTGCACGTTTGTGAATTGCAGTGCCCCTGAGCTCCATTTGTCTCCTCGCTTTTTTGGGAGCTGGCCGCAAAAGCGCAGGATTGCTTCAGGCCCTATTTTGGTTCTGGGGGGCAGGCTGAGCCTGTGGTTCATTCTTCTTCCTGATGGGAAAATGGAGTGACCTGTGCCTGTCCCAAAACCTAGGGCTAGTCTCTCGTTGGTTCCCCGTCTTCCCGTTCATCCTCAGGACAAATTGCAACCTGGACGAAACAGGAGGTTAAAGGTGCTGATTCTCCAAGTAGGGAGATGGTTAGTCAAGCGGCTGGAATGGCGAACCCGAGCACAAGGAGAGGAGAAATGAGGTGCGTTTTAGAAACCTTTCCCGATCTCACGGCATACCATCTTCTGGGTTTCCCATGCATGTTTTGATGTAGGAAGATGCCCTTGTACCTGGAGATTTGAGACCCATGGGGTGTGTACCCCGCGGTGTTACTTTAAAGTATCTGCGTTTGCTCACCCAACCTCACCAATCCTCTCAGCCCCAAGAGTGTCCAGCCTTATGTCTCATCCAGCTGTGGGTGTAGATATGGTCAATCCAGGTTGCATCAGAGACCCTGAACGGATTTTGTAAGAATTTCTCTCTCTTTCACTGTCTTTGTTTTGTGGGTTTTTTAAAGTAATTTATGTTTAGAATCGGGCTTGGCTGCTTTTCCCTGCTGTGTTGATGCCGCTTTACACCCTCTTGATTCACTTGCAGAGAGATATCGATACATAGGTTTTCAGATTCTTACTAGTCAGATATATTCTTGTGTGGTGACTAGGGTGTGTTGAGTCCAGTTCACTGAGCAGGGAGTAGGCCTTGTCTATTACATATTTGACTTATGGAGCGGTGTCTGAGCTAATTTCAAACCCTTGTTTTATGCATCACCCCACCTCACCTTTCCCGTTAAGCAGCCATAGTGTGTCTTCTAAAGGTGTGACTCTGTTCTGTTTTGTAATTCAGTTCAAGTGTAGCGATTTTGACATTCCCTCTATAAGCGATATCTTAGGATAAGTGTCTTTTTCTGTGTGACTTATTTCAATTAGAATCATCGTACCTAAATCCACTCATCATGCTGCTAACTAGCCTTATGACATTGATTTCATGGCTGAGTGATATTCCATTGTGTCAAGTACCACCATTTCTTTATCCATTTTTCTCTTTCCTGGGATACTGAAGGTGTACCGAAGTGGAGGTTCTTGGAAACAGAGCAGCCGTAAACTTTAGGGTGCCTGTGTCTTGTTGATTTTTAGTTTTCCCAATTTATACGCCCATGAGTGGAAGTGCCCTATGCTCTCTACGCTGTGTTTATTACTTGTTTCAGGACACACCGTATTCTTCTCCAGAGTGCCTGTTGGCAATTTACATCCCGCCCATCAGCGAAGCTAGGCTCCCATGTCTCCATGGCCTGTCCTGCTTTTCTGGTTTTTACACTTTGTTCAGCATGGCCCTTTTGACCGAGGGCAAGCGAGACTTCTTTGTAGCGCTGATTTGCCCTTCTGGCTTGCTTGGTTGGCCAAAAAGGGCGTATGCGTTTTTTCCTGAATATATTCAGGAAAAAACGCATACGCCCTTTTTGGCCAAGGGCATCATTGTCAACGTTTTGCCGCTTTTCATGTGCTTTAAAGGCGAATCAAATCTACCTCCTGAAATCTGTTTCCTGCAAATCTGCCTTGCATTAAAATCCTCTTCGTTGCCTTCCCTCAATATATTTGTGGACGAGAGTTCTCATTTATAACTCTGCACGTTTGTGAATTGCAGTGCCCCTGAGCTCCATTTGTCTCCTCGCTCTTTTGGGAGCTGGCCGCAAAAGCGCAGGATTGTTTCAGGCCCTATTTTGGTTCTGGGGGGCAGGCTGAGCCTGTGGTTCATTCTTCTTCCTGATGGGAAAATGGAGTGACCTGTGCCTGTCCCAACACCTAGGGCTAGTCTCTCGTTGGTTCCCCGTCTTCCCGTTTATCTTCAATACAAATTGCAACCTGGACGAAACAGGAGGTTAAAGGTGCTGATTCTCCAAGTAGGGAGATGGTTAATCAAGCGGCTGGAATGGCGAACCCGAGCACAAGGAGAGGAGAAATGAGGTGCGTTTTAGAAACCTTTCCCGATCTCATGGCATACCATCTTCTGGGTTTCACATGCATGTTTTGATGTAGGAAGATGCCCTTGTACCTGGAGATTTGAGACCCATGGGGTGTGTTCCCAGCAGTGTTACTTTAAAGTATCTGGGTTTGCTCACCCAACCTCACCAATCCTCTCAGCCCCAAGAGTGTCCAGCCTTATGTCTCATCCAGCTGTGGGTGTAGATATGGTCAATCCAGGTTGCATCATAGACCCTGAATGGATTTTGTAAGAATTTCTCTCTCTTTAACTGTCTTTGTTTTGTGGGTTTTTTAAAGTAATTTATGTTTAGAATCGGGCTTGGCTGCTTTTCCCTGCTGTGTTGATGCCGCTTTACACCCTCTTGATTCACTTGCAGAGAGATATCGATACATAGGTTTTCAGATTCTTACTAATCAGATATATTCTTGTGTGGTGACTAGGGTGTGTTGAGTCCAGTTCACTGAGCAGGGAGTAGGCCTTGTCTATTACATATTTGCCTTATGGAGCGGTCTCTGAGCTAATTTCAAACCCTTGTTTTATGCATCACCCCACCTCACCTTTCCCGTTAAGCAGCCATAGTGTGTCTTCTAAAGGTGTGACTCTGTTCTGTTTTGTAATTCAGTTCAAGTGTAGCGATTTTGACATTCCCTCTATAAGCGATATCTTAGGATAAGGGCCTTTTTCTGTGTGACTTATATCACTTAGAATCATCGTACCTAAATCCACTCATCATGCTGCTAACAAGCCTTATGACATTGATTTCATGGCTGAGTGATATTCCATTATGCCAAGTACCACCATTTCTTTATCCATTTTTCTCTTTCCTGGGATATTGAAGGTGTACCGAAGCAGAGGTTCTTGGCAAAAGAACAGCCGTAAAGTTTGGGGTGCCGGTGTCTTGTTGAATTTTAGTTTTCCCAATTTATACGCCCATGAGTGGAAGTGCCCTATGCTCTCTACGCTGTGTTTATTACTTGTTTCAGGACACACCGTACTCTTCTCCAGAGTGCCTGTTGGCAATTTACATCCCGCCCATCAGCGTAGCAAGGCTCCCATGTCTCCATGGCCTGTCCTGCTTTTCTGGTTTTTACACTTTGTTCAGCATGGCCCTTTTGGTCGAGGGCAAGTGAGACTTCTTTGTAGCGCTGATTTGCCCTTCCGGCTTGCTTGGTTGGCCAAAAAGGGCGTATGCGTTTTTTCCTGAATATATTCAGGAAAAAACGCATACGCCCTTTTTGGCCAAGGGCATCATTGTCAACGTTTTGCCGCTTTTCATGTGCTTTAAAGGCGAGTCGAATCTACCTCCTGAAATCTGTTTCCTGCAAATCTGCCTTGCTTTCAAATCCTCTTCGTTGCCTTCCCTCAATATATTTGTGGACGAGAGTTCTCATTTATAACTCTGCACGTTTGTGAATTGCAGTGCCCCTGAGCTCCATTTGTCTCCTCGCTCTTTTGGGAGCTGGCCGCAAAAGCGCAGGATTGCTTCAGGCCCTATTTTGGTTCTGGGGGGCAGGCTGAGCCTGTGGTTCATTCTTCTTCCTGATGGGAAAATGGAGTGACCTGTGCCTGTCCCAACACCTAGGGCTAGTCTCTCGTTGGTTCCCCGTCTTCCCGTTTATCTTCAGGACAAATTGCAACCTGGACGAAACAGGAGGTTAAAGGTGCTGATTCTCCAAGTAGGGAGATGGTTAGTCAAGCGGCTGGAATGGCGAACCCGAGCACAAGGAGAGGAGAAATGAGGTGCGTTTTAGAAACCTTTCCCGATCTCACGGCATACCATCTTCTGGGTTTCCCATGCATGTTTTGATGTAGGAAGATGCCCTTGTACCTGGAGATTTGAGACCCATGGGGTGTGTACCCCGCGGTGTTACTTTAAAGTATCTGCGTTTGCTCACCCAACCTCACCAATCCTCTCAGCCCCAAGAGTGTCCAGCCTTATGTCTCATCCAGCTGTGGGTGTAGATATGGTCAATCCAGGTTGCATCAGAGACCCTGAACGGATTTTGTAAGAATTTCTCTCTCTTTCACTGTCTTTGTTTTGTGGGTTTTTTAAAGTAATTTATGTTTAGAATCGGGCTTGGCTGCTTTTCCCTGCTGTGTTGATGCCGCTTTACACCCTCTTGATTCACTTGCAGAGAGATATCGATACATAGGTTTTCAGATTCTTACTAGTCAGATATATTCTTGTGTGGTGACTAGGGTGTGTTGAGTCCAGTTCACTGAGCAGGGAGTAGGCCTTGTCTATTACATATTTGACTTATGGAGCGGTGTCTGAGCTAATTTCAAACCCTTGTTTTATGCATCACCCCACCTCACCTTTCCCGTTAAGCAGCCATAGTGTGTCTTCTAAAGGTGTGACTCTGTTCTGTTTTGTAATTCAGTTCAAGTGTAGTGATTTTGACATTCCCTCTATAAGCGATATCTTAGGATAAGTGTCTTTTTCTGTGTGACTTATTTCAATTAGAATCATCGTACCTAAATCCACTCATCATGCTGCTAACTAGCCTTATGACATTGATTTCATGGCTGAGTGATATTCCATTGTGCCAAGTACCACCATTTCTTTATCCATTTTTCTCTTTCCTGGGATATTGAAGGTGTACCGAAGTGGAGGTTCTTGGAAACAGAGCAGCCGTAAACTTTAGGGTGCCTGTGTCTTGTTGATTTTTAGTTTTCCCAATTTATACGCCCATGAGTGGAAGTGCCCTATGCTCTCTACGCTGTGTTTATTACTTGTTTCAGGACACACCGTACTCTTCTCCAGAGTGCCTGTTGGCAATTTACATCCCGCCCATCAGCGTAGCAAGGCTCCCATGTCTCCATGGCCTGTCCTGCTTTTCTGGTTTTTACACTTTGTTCAGCATGGCCCTTTTGACCGAGGGCAAGCGAGACTTCTTTGTAGCGCTGATTTGCCCTTCCGGCTTGCTTGGTTGGCCAAAAAGGGCGTATGCGTTTTTTCCTGAATATATTCAGGAAAAAACGCATACGCCCTTTTTGGCTAAGGGCATGATTGTCAACGTTTTGCCGCTTTTCATGTGCTTTAAAGGCGAGTCGAATCTACCTCCTGAAATCTGTTTCCTGCAAATCTGCCTTGCTTTCAAATCCTCTTCGTTGCCTTCCCTCAATATATTTGTGGACGAGAGTTCTCATTTATAACTCTGCACGTTTGTGAATTGCAGTGCCCCTGAGCTCCATTTGTCTCCTCGCTCTTTTGGGAGCTGGCCGCAAAAGCGCAGGATTGCTTCAGGCCCTATTTTGGGTCTGGGGGGCAGGCTGAGCCTGTGGTTCATTCTTCTTCCTGATGGGAAAATGGAATGACCTATGCCTGTCCCAACACCTAGGGCTCGTCTCTCGTTGGTTGCCCGTCTTCCCATTCATCCTCAGGACAAATTGCAACCTGTACAATCAGGAGGTTAAAGGTGCTGATTCTCCAAGTAGGGAGATGGTTAGTCAAGCGGCTGGAATGGCGAACCCGAGCACAAGGAGAGGAGAAATGAGGTGCGTTTTAGAAACCTTTCCTGATCTCACAGCATACAATCTTCTGGGTTTCCCATGCATGTTTTGATGTAGGAAGATGCCCTTGTACCTGGAGATTTGAGACCCATGGGGTGTGTACCCCGCGGTGTTACTTTAAAGTATCTGCGTTTGCTCACCCAACCTCACCAATCCTCTCAGCCCCAAGAGTGTCCAGCCTTATGTCTCATCCAGCTGTGGGTCTAGATATGGTCAATCCAGGTTGCATCATACACCCTGAACGGATTTTGTAAGAATTTCTCTCTCTTTCACTGTCTTTGTTTTGTGGGTTTTTTAAAGTAATTTATGTTTAGAATCGGGCTTGGCTGCTTTTCCCTGCTGTGTTGATGCCGCTTTACACCCTCTTGATTCACTTGCAGAGAGATATCGATACATAGGTTTTCAGATTCATACTAGTCAGATATATTCTTGTGCGGTGACTAGGGGGTGTTGAGTCCAGTTCACTGAGCAGGGAGTAGGCCTTGTCTATTACATATTTGGCTTATGGAGCGGTGTCTGAGCTAATTTCAAACCCTTGTTTTATGCATCACCCCACCTCACCTTTCCGGTTAAACAGCCATAGTTTGTCTTCTAAAGGTGTGCCTCTGTTCTGTTTTGTAATTCAGTTCAAGTGTAGCGATTTTGACATTCCCTCTATAAGCGATATCTTAGGATAAGTGTCTTTTTCTGTGTGACTTATTTCACTTAGAATCATCGTACCTAAATCCACTCATCATGCTGCTAACTAGCCTTATGACATTGATTTCATGGCTGAGTGATATTCCATTGTGCCAAGTACCACCATTTCTTTATCCATTTTTCTCTTTCCTGGGATATTGAAGGTGTACCGAAGTGGAGGTTCTTGGAAACAGAGCAGCCGTAAACTTTAGGGTGCCTGTGTCTTGTTGATTTTTAGTTTTCCCAATTTATACGCCCATGAGTGGAAGTGCCCTATGCTCTCTACGCTGTGTTTATTACTTGTTTCAGGACACACCGTACTCTTCTCCAGAGTGCCTGTTGGCAATTTACATCCCGCCCATCAGCGTAGCAAGGCTCCCATGTCTCCATGGCCTGTCCTGCTTTTCTGGTTTTTACACTTTGTTCAGCATGGCCCTTTTGATCGAGGGCAAGTGAGACTTCTTTGTAGCGCTGATTTGCCCTTCCGGCTTGCTTGGTTGGCCAAAAAGGGCGTATGCGTTTTTTCCTGAATATATTCAGGAAAAAACGCATACGCCCTTTTTGGCCAAGGGCATCATTGTCAACGTTTTGCCGCTTTTCATGTGCTTTAAAGGCGAGTCGAATCTACCTCCTGAAATCTGTTTCCTGCAAATCTGCCTTGCTTTCAAATCCTCTTCGTTGCCTTCCCTCAATATATTTGTGGACGAGAGTTCTCATTTATAACTCTGCACGTTTGTGAATTGCAGTGCCCCTGAGCTCCATTTGTCTCCTCGCTTTTTTGGGAGCTGGCCGCAAAAGCGCAGGATTGCTTCAGGCCCTATTTTGGTTCTGGGGGGCAGGCTGAGCCTGTGGTTCATTCTTCTTCCTGATGGGAAAATGGAGTGACCTGTGCCTGTCCCAAAACCTAGGGCTAGTCTCTCGTTGGTTCCCCGTCTTCCCGTTCATCCTCAGGACAAATTGCAACCTGGACGAAACAGGAGGTTAAAGGTGCTGATTCTCCAAGTAGGGAGATGGTTAGTCAAGCGGCTGGAATGGCGAACCCGAGCACAAGGAGAGGAGAAATGAGGTGCGTTTTAGAAACCTTTCCCGATCTCACGGCATACCATCTTCTGGGTTTCCCATGCATGTTTTGATGTAGGAAGATTCCCTTGTACCTGGAGATTTGAGACCCATGGGGTGTGTACCCCGCGGTGTTACTTTAAAGTATCTGCGTTTGCTCACCCAACCTCACCAATCCTCTCAGCCCCAAGAGTGTCCAGCCTTATGTCTCATCCAGCTGTGGGTGTAGATATGGTCAATCCAGGTTGCATCAGAGACCCTGAACGGATTTTGTAAGAATTTCTCTCTCTTTCACTGTCTTTGTTTTGTGGGTTTTTTAAAGTAATTTATGTTTAGAATCGGGCTTGGCTGCTTTTCCCTGCTGTGTTGATGCCGCTTTACACCCTCTTGATTCACTTGCAGAGAGATATCGATACATAGGTTTTCAGATTCTTACTAGTCAGATATATTCTTGTGTGGTGACTAGGGTGTGTTGAGTCCAGTTCACTGAGCAGGGAGTAGGCCTTGTCTATTACATATTTGACTTATGGAGCGGTGTCTGAGCTAATTTCAAACCCTTGTTTTATGCATCACCCCACCTCACCTTTCCCGTTAAGCAGCCATAGTGTGTCTTCTAAAGGTGTGACTCTGTTCTGTTTTGTAATTCAGTTCAAGTGTAGCGATTTTGACATTCCCTCTATAAGCGATATCTTAGGATAAGTGTCTTTTTCTGTGTGACTTATTTCAATTAGAATCATCGTACCTAAATCCACTCATCATGCTGCTAACTAGCCTTATGACATTGATTTCATGGCTGAGTGATATTCCATTGTGTCAAGTACCACCATTTCTTTATCCATTTTTCTCTTTCCTGGGATACTGAAGGTGTACCGAAGTGGAGGTTCTTGGAAACAGAGCAGCCGTAAACTTTAGGGTGCCTGTGTCTTGTTGATTTTTAGTTTTCCCAATTTATACGCCCATGAGTGGAAGTGCCCTATGCTCTCTACGCTGTGTTTATTACTTGTTTCAGGACACACCGTATTCTTCTCCAGAGTGCCTGTTGGCAATTTACATCCCGCCCATCAGCGAAGCTAGGCTCCCATGTCTCCATGGCCTGTCCTGCTTTTCTGGTTTTTACACTTTGTTCAGCATGGCCCTTTTGACCGAGGGCAAGCGAGACTTCTTTGTAGCGCTGATTTGCCCTTCTGGCTTGCTTGGTTGGCCAAAAAGGGCGTATGCGTTTTTTCCTGAATATATTCAGGAAAAAACGCATACGCCCTTTTTGGCCAAGGGCATCATTGTCAACGTTTTGCCGCTTTTCATGTGCTTTAAAGGCGAATCAAATCTACCTCCTGAAATCTGTTTCCTGCAAATCTGCCTTGCATTAAAATCCTCTTCGTTGCCTTCCCTCAATATATTTGTGGACGAGAGTTCTCATTTATAACTCTGCACGTTTGTGAATTGCAGTGCCCCTGAGCTCCATTTGTCTCCTCGCTCTTTTGGGAGCTGGCCGCAAAAGCGCAGGATTGTTTCAGGCCCTATTTTGGTTCTGGGGGGCAGGCTGAGCCTGTGGTTCATTCTTCTTCCTGATGGGAAAATGGAGTGACCTGTGCCTGTCCCAACACCTAGGGCTAGTCTCTCGTTGGTTCCCCGTCTTCCCGTTTATCTTCAGGACAAATTGCAACCTGGACGAAACAGGAGGTTAAAGGTGCTGATTCTCCAAGTAGGGAGATGGTTAGTCAAGCGGCTGGAATGGCGAACCCGAGCACAAGGAGAGGAGAAATGAGGTGCGTTTTAGAAACCTTTCCCGATCTCACGGCATACCATCTTCTGGGTTTCCCATGCATGTTTTGATGTAGGAAGATTCCCTTGTACCTGGAGATTTGAGACCCATGGGGTGTGTTCCCCGCAGTGTTACTTTAAATTATCTGCATTTGCTCACCCAACCTCACCAATCCTCTCAGCCCCAAGAGTGTCCAGCCTTATGTCTCATCCAGCTGTGGGTCTAGATATGGTCAATCCAGGTTGCATCAGAGACCCTGAACGGATTTTGTAAGAATTTCTCTCTCTTTCACTGTCTTTGTTTTGTGGGTTTTTTAAAGTAATTTATGTTTAGAATCGGGCTTGGCTGCTTTTCCCTGCTGTGTTGATGCCGCTTTACACCCTCTTGATTCACTTGCAGAGAGATATCGATACATAGGTTTTCAGATTCATACTAGTCAGATATATTCTTGTGCGGTGACTAGGGGGTGTTGAGTCCAGTTCACTGAGCAGGGAGTAGGCCTTGTCTATTACATATTTGGCTTATGGAGCGGTGTCTGAGCTAATTTCAAACCCTTGTTTTATGCATCACCCCACCTCACCTTTCCGGTTAAGCAGCCATAGTGTGTCTTCTAAAGGTGTGACTCTGTTCTGTTTTGTAATTCAGTTCAAGTGTAGCGATTTTGACATTCCCTCTATAAGCGATATCTTAGGATAAGGGCCTTTTTCTGTGTGACTTATTTCACTTAGAATCACCGTACCTAAATCCACTCATCATGCTGCTAAGTAGCCTTATGACATTGATTTCATGGCTGAGTGATATTCCATTGTGCCAAGTACCACCATTTCTTTATCCATTTTTCTCTTTCCTGGGATATTGAAGGTGTACCGAAGCGGAGGTTCTTGGAAACAGAGCAGCCGTAAACTTTAGGGTGCCTGTGTCTTGTTGATTTTTAGTTTTCCCAATTTATACGCCCATGAGTGGAAGTGCCCTATGCTCTCTACGCTGTGTTTATTACTTGTTTCAGGACACACCGTACTCTTCTCCAGAGTGCCTGTTGGCAATTTACATCCCGCCCATCAGCGTAGCAAGGCTCCCATGTCTCCATGGCCTGTCCTGCTTTTCTGGTTTTTACACTTTGTTCAGCATGGCCCTTTTGACCGAGGGCAAGCGAGACTTCTTTGTAGCGCTGATTTGCCCTTCCAGCTTGCTTGGTTGGCCAAAAAGGGCGTATGCGTTTTTTCCTGAATATATTCAGGAAAAAACGCATACGCCCTTTTTGGCTAAGGGCATCATTGTCAACGTTTTGCCGCTTTTCATGTGCTTTAAAGGCGAGTCGAATCTACCTCCTGAAATCTGTTTCCTGCAAATCTGCCTTGCTTTCAAATCCTCTTCGTTGACTTCCCTCAATATATTTGTGGACGAGAGTTCTCATTTATAACTCTGCACGTTTGTGAATTGCAGTGCCCCTGAGCTCCATTTGTCTCCTCGCTCTTTTGGGAGCTGGCCGCAAAAGCGCAGGATTGCTTCAGGCCCTATCTTGGGTCTGGGGGGCAGGCTGAGCCTGTGGTTCATTCTTCTTCCTGATGGGAAAATGGAGTGACCTATGCCTGTCCCAACACCTAGGGCTCGTCTCTCGTTGGTTGCCCGTCTTCCCATTCATCCTCAGGACAAATTGCAACCTGTACAATCAGGAGGTTAAAGGTGCTGATTCTCCAAGTAGGGAGATGGTTAGTCAAGCGGCTGGAATGGCGAACCCGAGCACAAGGAGAGGAGAAATGAGGTGCGTTTTAGAAACCTTTCCTGATCTCACAGCATACCATCTTCTGGGTTTCCCATGCATGTTTTGATGTAGGAAGATGCCCTTGTACCTGGAGATTTGAGACCCATGGGGTGTGTACCCCGCGGTGTTACTTTAAAGTATCTGCGTTTGCTCACCCAACCTCACCAATCCTCTCAGCCCCAAGAGTGTCCAGCCTTATGTCTCATCCAGCTGTGGGTCTAGATATGGTCAATCCAGGTTGCATCATACACCCTGAACGGATTTTGTAAGAATTTCTCTCTCTTTCACTGTCTTTGTTTTGTGGGTTTTTTAAAGTAATTTATGTTTAGAATGGGGTTTGGCTGCTTTTCCCTGCTGTGTTGATGCCGCTTTACACCCTCTTGATTCACTTGCAGAGAGATATCGATACATAGGTTTTCAGATTCATACTAGTCAGATATATTCTTGTGCGGTGACTAGGGGGTGTTGAGTCCAGTTCACTGAGCAGGGAGTAGGCCTTGTCTATTACATATTTGGCTTTTGGAGCGGTGTCTGAGCTAATTTCAAACCCTTGTTTTATGCATCACCCCACCTCACCTTTCCGGTTAAACAGCCATAGTTTGTCTTCTAAAGGTGTGCCTCTGTTCTGTTTTGTAATTCAGTTCAAGTGTAGCGATTTTGACATTCCCTCTATAAGCGATATCTTAGGATAAGTGTCTTTTTCTGTGTGACTTATTTCACTTAGAATCATCGTACCTAAATCCACTCATCATGCTGCTAAGTAGCCTTATGACATTGATTTCATGGCTGAGTGATATTCCATTGTGCCAAGTACCACCATTTCTTTATCCATTTTTCTCTTTCCTGGGATATTGAAGGTGTACCGAAGTGGAGGTTCTTGGAAACAGAGCAGCCGTAAACTTTAGGGTGCCTGTGTCTTGTTGATTTTTAGTTTTCCCAATTTATACGCCCATGAGTGGAAGTGCCCTATGCTCTCTACGCTGTGTTTATTACTTGTTTCAGGACACACCGTACTCTTCTCCAGATTGCCTGTTGGCAATTTACATCCCGCCCATCAGCGTAGCAAGGCTCCCATGTCTCCATGGCCTGTCCTGCTTTTCTGGTTTTTACACTTTGTTCAGCATGGCCCTTTTGATCGAGGGCAAGTGAGACTTCTTTGTAGCGCTGATTTGCCCTTCCGGCTTGCTTCGTTGGCCAAAAAGGGCGTATGCGTTTTTTCCTGAATATATTCAGGAAAAAACGCATACGCCCTTTTTGGCCAAGGGCATCATTGTCAACGTTTTGCCGCTTTTCATGTGCTTTAAAGGCGAGTCGAATCTACCTCCTGAAATCTGTTTCCTGCAAATCTGCCTTGCTTTCAAATCCTCTTCGTTGCCTTCCCTCAATATATTTGTGGACGAGAGTTCTCATTTATAACTCTGCACGTTTGTGAATTGCAGTGCCCCTGAGCTCCATTTGTCTCCTCGCTTTTTTGGGAGCTGGCCGCAAAAGCGCAGGATTGCTTCAGGCCCTATTTTGGTTCTGGGGGGCAGGCTGAGCCTGTGGTTCATTCTTCTTCCTGATGGGAAAATGGAGTGACCTGTGCCTGTCCCAACACCTAGGGCTAGTCTCTCGTTGGTTCCCCGTCTTCCCGTTTATCTTCAGGACAAATTGCAACCTGGACGAAACAGGAGGTTAAAGGTGCTGATTCTCCAAGTAGGGAGATGGTTAGTCAAGCGGCTGGAATGGCGAACCCGAGCACAAGGAGAGGAGAAATGAGGTGCGTTTTAGAAACCTTTCCCGATCTCATGGCATACCATCTTCTGGGTTTCCCATGCATGTTTTGATGTAGGAAGATGCCCTTGTACCTGGAGATTTGAGACCCATGGGGTGTGTTCCCCGCAGTGTTACTTTAAATTATCTGCATTTGCTCACCCAACCTCACCAATCCTCTCAGCCCCAAGAGTGTCCAGCCTTATGTCTCATCCAGCTGTGGGTCTAGATATGGTCAATCCAGGTTGCATCAGAGACCCTGAACGGATTTTGTAAGAATTTCTCTCTCTTTCACTGTCTTTGTTTTGTGGGTTTTTTAAAGTAATTTATGTTTAGAATCGGGCTTGGCTGCTTTTCCCTGCTGTGTTGATGCCGCTTTACACCCTCTTGATTCACTTGCAGAGAGATATCGATACATAGGTTTTCAGATTCTTACTAATCAGATATATTCTTGTGTGGTGACTAGGGTGTGTTGAATCCAGTTCACTGAGCAGGGAGTAGGCCTTGTCTATTACATATTTGCCTTATGGAGCGGTCTCTGAGCTAATTTTAAACCCTTGTTTTATGCATCACCCCACCTCACCTTTCCCGTTAAGCAGCCATAGTGTGTCTTCTAAAGGTGTGACTCTGTTCTGTTTTGTAATTCAGTTCAAGTGTAGCGATTTTGACATTCCCTCTATAAGCGATATCTTAGGATAAGGGCCTTTTTCTGTGTGACTTATATCACTTAGAATCATCGTACCTAAATCCACTCATCATGCTGCTAACAAGCCTTATGACATTGATTTCATGGCTGAGTGATATTCCATTGTGCCAAGTACCACCATTTCTTTATCCATTTTTCTCTTTCCTGGGATATTGAAGGTGTACCGAAGCAGAGGTTCTTGGAAACAGAGCAGCCGTAAACTTTAGGGTGCCTGTGTCTTGTTGATTTTTAGTTTTCCCAATTTATACGCCCATGAGTGGAAGTGCCCTATGCTCTCTACGCTGTGTTTATTACTTGTTTCAGGACACAGCGTACTCTTCTCCAGAGTGCCTGTTGGCAATTTACATCCTGCCCATCAGCGTAGCAAGGCTCCCATGTCTCCATGGCCTGTCCTGCTTTTCTGGTTTTTACACTTTGTTCAGCATGGCCCTTTTGACCGAGGGCAAGCGAGACTTCTTTGTAGCGCTGATTTGCCCTTCGGCTTGCTTGGTTGGCCAAAAAGGGCGTATGCGTTTTTTCCTGAATATATTCAGGAAAAAACGCATACGCCCTTTTTGGCCAAGGGCATCATTGTCAACGTTTTGCCGCTTTTCATGTGCTTTAAAGGCGAGTCGAATCTACCTCCTGAAATCTGTTTCCTGCAAATCTGCCTTGCTTTCAAATCCTCTTCGTTGCCTTCCCTCAATATATTTGTGGACGAGAGTTCTCATTTATAACTCTGCACGTTTGTGAATTGCAGTGCCCCTGAGCTCCATTTGTCTCCTCGCTTTTTTGGGAGCTGGCCGCAAAAGCGCAGGATTGCTTCAGGCCCTATTTTGGTTCTGGGGGGCAGGCTGAGCCTGTGGTTCATTCTTCTTCCTGATGGGAAAATGGAGTGACCTATGCCTGTCCCAACACCTAGGGCTCGTCTCTCGTTGGTTCCGCGTCTTCCCGTTCATCCTCAGGACAAATTGCAACCTGTACAATCAGGAGGTTAAAGGTGCTGATTCTCCAAGTAGGGAGATGGTTAGTCAAGCGGCTGGAATGGCGAACCCGAGCACAAGGAGAGGAGAAATGAGGTGCGTTTTAGAAACCTTTCCCGATCTCATGGCATACCATCTTCTGGGTTTCCCATGCATGTTTTGATGTAGGAAGATGCCCTTGTACCTGGAGATTTGAGACCCATGGGGTGTGTTCCCCGCAGTGTTACTTTAAATTATCTGCATTTGCTCACCCAACCTCACCAATCCTCTCAGCCCCAAGAGTGTCCAGCCTTATGTCTCATCCAGCTGTGGGTCTAGATATGGTCAATCCAGGTTGCATCAGAGACCCTGAACGGATTTTGTAAGAATTTCTCTCTCTTTCACTGTCTTTGTTTTGTGGGTTTTTTAAAGTAATTTATGTTTAGAATCGGGCTTGGCTGCTTTTCCCTGCTGTGTTGATGCCGCTTTACACCCTCTTGATTCACTTGCAGAGAGATATCGATACATAGGTTTTCAGATTCTTACTAATCAGATATATTCTTGTGTGGTGACTAGGGTGTGTTGAATCCAGTTCACTGAGCAGGGAGTAGGCCTTGTCTATTACATATTTGCCTTATGGAGCGGTCTCTGAGCTAATTTTAAACCCTTGTTTTATGCATCACCCCACCTCACCTTTCCCGTTAAGCAGCCATAGTGTGTCTTCTAAAGGTGTGACTCTGTTCTGTTTTGTAATTCAGTTCAAGTGTAGCGATTTTGACATTCCCTCTATAAGCGATATCTTAGGATAAGGGCCTTTTTCTGTGTGACTTATATCACTTAGAATCATCGTACCTAAATCCACTCATCATGCTGCTAACAAGCCTTATGACATTGATTTCATGGCTGAGTGATATTCCATTGTGCCAAGTACCACCATTTCTTTATCCATTTTTCTCTTTCCTGGGATATTGAAGGTGTACCGAAGCAGAGGTTCTTGGAAACAGAGCAGCCGTAAACTTTAGGGTGCCTGTGTCTTGTTGATTTTTAGTTTTCCCAATTTATACGCCCATGAGTGGAAGTGCCCTATGCTCTCTACGCTGTGTTTATTACTTGTTTCAGGACACAGCGTACTCTTCTCCAGAGTGCCTGTTGGCAATTTACATCCTGCCCATCAGCGTAGCAAGGCTCCCATGTCTCCATGGCCTGTCCTGCTTTTCTGGTTTTTACACTTTGTTCAGCATGGCCCTTTTGACCGAGGGCAAGCGAGACTTCTTTGTAGCGCTGATTTGCCCTTCGGCTTGCTTGGTTGGCCAAAAAGGGCGTATGCGTTTTTTCCTGAATATATTCAGGAAAAAACGCATACGCCCTTTTTGGCCAAGGGCATCATTGTCAACGTTTTGCCGCTTTTCATGTGCTTTAAAGGCGAGTCGAATCTACCTCCTGAAATCTGTTTCCTGCAAATCTGCCTTGCTTTCAAATCCTCTTCGTTGCCTTCCCTCAATATATTTGTGGACGAGAGTTCTCATTTATAACTCTGCACGTTTGTGAATTGCAGTGCCCCTGAGCTCCATTTGTCTCCTCGCTTTTTTGGGAGCTGGCCGCAAAAGCGCAGGATTGCTTCAGGCCCTATTTTGGTTCTGGGGGGCAGGCTGAGCCTGTGGTTCATTCTTCTTCCTGATGGGAAAATGGAGTGACCTATGCCTGTCCCAACACCTAGGGCTCGTCTCTCGTTGGTTCCGCGTCTTCCCGTTCATCCTCAGGACAAATTGCAACCTGTACAATCAGGAGGTTAAAGGTGCTGATTCTCCAAGTAGGGAGATGGTTAGTCAAGCGGCTGGAATGGCGAACCCGAGCACAAGGAGAGGAGAAATGAGGTGCGTTTTAGAAACCTTTCCCGATCTCATGGCATACCATCTTCTGGGTTTCCCATGCATGTTTTGATGTAGGAAGATTCCCTTGTACCTGGAGATTTGAGACCCATGGGGTGTGTTCCCCGCAGTGTTAATTTAAAGTATCTGCATTTGCTCACCCAACCTCACCAACCCTCTCAGCCCCAAGAATGTCCAGCCTTATGTCTCATCCAGCTGTGGGTCTTGATATGGTCAATGCAGGTTGCATCAGAGACCCTGAACGGATTTTGTAAGAATTTCTCTCTCTTTCACTGTCTTTGTTTTGTGGGTTTTTTAAAGTAATTTATGTTTAGAATCGGGCTTGGCTGCTTTTCCCTGCTGTGTTGATGCCGCTTTACACCCTCTTGATTCACTTGCAGAGAGATATCGATACATAGGTTTTCAGATTCATACTAGTCAGATATATTCTTGTGCGGTGACTAGGGGGTGTTGAGTCCAGTTCACTGAGCAGGGAGTAGGCCTTGTCTATTACATATTTGGCTTATGGAGCGGTGTCTGAGCTAATTTCAAACCCTTGTTTTATGCATCACCCCACCTCACCTTTCCGGTTAAGCAGCCATAGTTTGTCTTCTAAAGGTGTGACTCTGTTCTGTTTTGTAATTCAGTTCAAGTGTAGCGATTTTGACATTCCCTCTATAAGCGATATCTTAGGATAAGGGCCTTTTTCTGTGTGACTTATTTCACTTAGAATCACCGTACCTAAATCCACTCATCATGCTGCTAACTAGCCTTATGACATTGATTTCATGGCTGAGTGATATTCCATTGTGCCAAGTACCACCATTTCTTTATCCATTTTTCTCTTTCCTGGGATATTGAAGGTGTACCGAAGCGGAGGTTCTTGGAAACAGAGCAGCCGTAAACTTTAGGGTGCCTGTGTCTTGTTGATTTTTAGTTTTCCCAATTTATACGCCCATGAGTGGAAGTGCCCTATGCTCTCTACGCTGTGTTTATTACTTGTTTCAGGACACACCGTACTCTTCTCCAGAGTGCCTGTTGGCAATTTACATCCCGCCCATCAGCGTAGCAAGGCTCCCATGTCTCCATGGCCTGTCCTGCTTTTCTGGTTTTTACACTTTGTTCAGCATGGCCCTTTTGACCGAGGGCAAGCGAGACTTCTTTGTAGCGCTGATTTGCCCTTCCGGCTTGCTTGGTTGGCCAAAAAGGGCGTATGCGTTTTTTCCTGAATATATTCAGGAAAAAACGCATACGCCCTTTTTGGCTAAGGGCATCATTGTCAACGTTTTGCCGCTTTTCATGTGCTTTAAAGGCGAGTCGAATCTACCTCCTGAAATCTGTTTCCTGCAAATCTGCCTTGCTTTCAAATCCTCTTCATTGCCTTCCCTCAATATATTTGTGGACGAGAGTTCTCATTTATAACTCTGCACGTTTGTGAATTGCAGTGCCCCTGAGCTCCATTTGTCTCCTCGCTCTTTTGGGAGCTGGCCGCAAAAGCGCAGGATTGCTTCAGGCCCTATTTTGGGTCTGGGGGGCAGGCTGAGCCTGTGGTTCATTCTTCTTCCTGATGGGAAAATGGAGTGACCTATGCCTGTCCCAACACCTAGGGCTCGTCTCTCGTTGGTTGCCCGTCTTCCCATTCATCCTCAGGACAAATTGCAACCTGTACAATCAGGAGGTTAAAGGTGCTGATTCTCCAAGTAGGGAGATGGTTAGTCAAGCGGCTGGAATGGCGAACCCGAGCACAAGGAGAGGAGAAATGAGGTGCGTTTTAGAAACCTTTCCTGATCTCACAGCATACCATCTTCTGGGTTTCCCATGCATGTTTTGATGTAGGAAGATGCCCTTGTACCTGGAGATTTGAGACCCATGGGGTGTGTACCCCGCGGTGTTACTTTAAAGTATCTGCGTTTGCTCACCCAACCTCACCAATCCTCTCAGCCCCAAGAGTATCCAGCCTTATGTCTCATCCAGCTGTGGGTCTAGATATGGTCAATCCAGGTTGCATCATACACCCTGAACGGATTTTGTAAGAATTTCTCTCTCTTTCACTGTCTTTGTTTTGTGGGTTTTTTAAAGTAATTTATGTTTAGAATCGGGCTTGGCTGCTTTTCCCTGCTGTGTTGATGCCGCTTTACACCCTCTTGATTCACTTGCAGAGAGATATCGATACATAGGTTTTCAGATTCATACTAGTCAGATATATTCTTGTGCGGTGACTAGGGGGTGTTGAGTCCAGTTCACTGAGCAGGGAGTAGGCCTTGTCTATTACATATTTGGCTTATGGAGCGGTGTCTGAGCTAATTTCAAACCCTTGTTTTATGCATCACCCCACCTCACCTTTCCGGTTAAACAGCCATAGTTTGTCTTCTAAAGGTGTGCCTCTGTTCTGTTTTGTAATTCAGTTCAAGTGTAGCGATTTTGACATTCCCTCTATAAGCGATATCTTAGGATAAGTGTCTTTTTCTGTGTGACTTATTTCACTTAGAATCATCGTACCTAAATCCACTCATCATGCTGCTAACTAGCCTTATGACATTGATTTCATGGCTGAGTGATATTCCATTGTGCCAAGTACCACCATTTCTTTATCCATTTTTCTCTTTCCTGGGATATTGAAGGTGTACCGAAGTGGAGGTTCTTGGAAACAGAGCAGCCGTAAACTTTAGGGTGCCTGTGTCTTTTTGATTTTTACTTTTCCCAATTTATACGCCCATGAGTGGAAGTGCCCTATGCTCTCTACGCTGTGTTTATTACTTGTTTCAGGACACACCGTACTCTTCTCCAGAGTGCCTGTTGGCAATTTATATCCCGCCCATCAGCGTAGCAAGGCTCCCATGTCTCCATGGCCTGTCCTGCTTTTCTGGGTTTTACTGTTTGTTCCGCATGGCCCTTTTGACCGAGGGCAAGCGAGACTTCTTTGTAGCGCTGATTTGCCCTTCCGGCTTGCTTGGTTGGCCAAAAAGGGCGTATGCGTTTTTTCCTGAATATATTCAGGAAAAAACGCATACGCCCTTTTTGGCCAAGGGCATCATTGTCAACGTTTTGCCGCTTTTCATGTGCTTTAAAGGCGAGTCGAATCTACCTCCTGAAATCTGTTTCCTGCAAATCTGCCTTGCTTTCAAATCCTCTTCGTTGCCTTCCCTCAATATATTTGTGGACGAGAGTTCTCATTTATAACTCTGCACGTTTGTGAATTGCAGTGCCCCTGAGCTCCATTTGTCTCCTCGCTTTTTTGGGAGCTGGCCGCAAAAGCGCAGGATTGCTTCAGGCCCTATTTTGGTTCTGGGGGGCAGGCTGAGCCTGTGGTTCATTCTTCTTCCTGATGGGAAAATGGAGTGACCTATGCCTGTCCCAACACCTAGGGCTAGTCTCTCGTTGGTTCCGCGTCTTCCCGTTCATCCTCAGGACAAATTGCAACCTGTACAATCAGGAGGTTAAAGGTGCTGATTCTCCAAGTAGGGAGATGGTTAGTCAAGCGGCTGGAATGGCGAACCCGAGCACAAGGAGAGGAGAAATGGGGTGCGTTTTAGAAACCTTTCCCGATCTCATGGCATACCATCTTCTGGGTTTCCCATGCATGTTTTGATGTAGGAAGATGCCCTTGTACCTGGAGATTTGAGACCCATGGGGTGTGTTCCCCGCAGTGTTACTTTAAAGTATCTGCGTTTGCTCACCCAACCTCACCAAACCTCTCAGCCCCAAGAGTATCCAGCCTTATGTCTCATCCAGCTGAGGGTCTAGATATGGTCAATCCAGGTTGCATCATAGACCCTGAACGGATTTTGTAAGAATTTCTCTCTCTTTCACTGTCTTTGTTTTGTGGGTTTTTTAAAGTAATTTATGTTTAGAATCGGGCTTGGCTGCTTTTCCCTGCTGTGTTGATGCCGCTTTACACCCTCTTGATTCACTTGCAGAGAGATATCGATACATAGGTTTTCAGATTCTTACTAGTCAGATATATTCTTGTGTGGTGACTAGGGTGTGTTGAGTCCAGTTCACTGAGCAGGGAGTAGGCCTTGTCTATTACATATTTGGCTTATGGAGCGGTCTCTGAGCTAATTTCAAACCCTTGTTTTATGCATCACCCCACCTCACCTTTCCCGTTAAGCAGCCATAGTGTGTCTTCTAAAGGTGTGACTCTGTTCTGTTTTGTAATTCAGTTCAAGTGTAGCGATTTTGACATTCCCTCTATAAGCGATATCTTAGGATAAGTGTCTTTTTCTGTGTGACTTAATTCACTTAGAATCATCGTATCTAAATCCACTCATCATGCTGCTAACTAGCCTTATGACATTGATTTCATGGTTGAGTGATATTCCATTGTGCCAAGTACCACCATTTCTTTATCCATTTTTCTCTTTCCTGGGATATTGAAGGTGTACCGAAGTGGAGGTTCTTGGAAACAGAGCAGCCGTAAACTTTAGGGTGCCTGTGTCTTGTTGATATTTATTTTTCCCAATTTATACGCCATTGAGTGGAAGTGCCCTATGCTCTCTACGCTGTGTTTATTACTTGTTTCAGGACACACCGTACTCTTCTCCAGAGTGCCTGTTGGCAATTTACATCCCGCCCATCAGCGTAGCAAGGCTCCCATGTCTCCATGGCCTGTCCTGCTTTTCTGGTTTTTACACTTTGTTCAGCAAGGCGCTTTTGACCGAGGGCAAGCGAGACTTCTTTGTAGCGCTGATTTGCCCTTCCGGCCTGCTTGGTTGGCCAAAAAGGGCGTATGCGTTTTTTCCTGAGTATATTCAGGAAAAAACGCATACGCCCTTTTTGGCCAAGGGCATCATTGTCAACGTTTTGCCGCTTTTCATGTGCTTTAAAGGCGAGTCGAATCTACCTCCTGAAATCTGTTTCCTGCAAATCTGCCTTGCTTTCAAATCCTCTTCGTTGCCTTCCCTCAATATATTTGTGGACGGGAGTTCTCATTTATAACTCTGCACGTTTGTGAATTGCAGTGCCCCTGAGCTCCATTTGTCTCCTCGCTTTTTTGGGAGCTGGCCGCAAAAGCGCAGGATTGCTTCAGGCCCTATTTTGGTTCTGGGGGGCAGGCTGAGCCTGTGGTTCATTCTTCTTCCTGATGGGAAAATGGAGTGACCTATGCCTGTCCCAACACCTAGGGCTCGTCTCTCGTTGGTTCCGCGCCTTCCCGTTCATCCTCAGGACAAATTGCAACCAGTACAATCAGGAGGTTAAAGGTGCTGATTCTCCAAGTAGGGAGATGGTTAGTCAAGCGGCTGGAATGGCGAACCCGAGCACAAGGAGAGGAGAAATGAGGTGCGTTTTAGAAACCTTTCCCGATCTCACGGCATACCATCTTCTGGGTTTCCCATGCATGTTTTGATGTAGGAAGATTCCCTTGTACCTTGAGATTTGAGATCAATGGGGTGGGTACCCCGCGGTATTACTTTAAAGTATCTGCATTTGCTCACCCAACCTCACCAATCCTCTCAGCCCCAAGAGTGTCCAGCCTTATGTCTCATCCAGCTGTGGGTCTAGCTATGGTCAATCCAGGTTGCATCAGAGACCCTGAACGGATTTTGTAAGAATTTCTCTCTCTTTCACTGTCTTTGTTTTGTGGGTTTTTTAAAGTAATTTATGTTTAGAATCGGGCTTGGCTGCTTTTCCCTGCTGTGTTGATGCCGCTTTACACCCTCTTGACTCACTTGCAGAGAGATATCGATACATAGGTTTTCAGATTCTTACTAGTCAGATATATTCTTGTGTGGTGTCTAGGGTGTGTTGAGTCCAGTTCACTGAGCAGGGAGTAGGCCTTGTCTATTACATATTTGGCTTATGGAGCGGTCTCTGAGCTAATTTCAAACCCTTGTTTTATGCATCACCCCACCTCACCTTTCCCGTTAAGCAGCCATAGTGTGTCTTCTAAAGGTGTGACTCTGTTCTGTTTTGTAATTCAGTTCAAGTGTAGCGATTTTGACATTCCCTCTATAAGCGATATTTTAGGATAAGGGCCTTTTTCTGTGTGACTTATATCACTTAGAATCATCGTACCTAAATCCACTCATCATGCTGCTAACAAGCCTTATGACATTGATTTCATGGTTGAGTGATATTCCATTGTGCCAAGTACCACCATTTCTTTATCCATTTTTCTCTTTCCTGGGATATTGAAGGTGTACCGAAGTGGAGGTTCTTGGAAACAGAGCAGCCGTAAACTTTAGGGTGCCTGTGTCTTGTTGATTTTTAGTTTTCCCAATTTATACGCCCTTGAGTGGAAGTGCCCTATGCTCTCTACGCTGTGTTTATTACTTGTTTCAGGACACACCGTACTGTTCTCCAGAGTGCCTGTTGGCAATTTACATCCCGCCCATCAGCGTAGCAAGGATCCCATGTCTCCATGGCCTGTTCTGCTTTTCTGGTTTTTACACTTTGTTCAGCATGGCCCTTTTGACCGAGGGCAAGCGAGACTTCTTTGTAGCGCTGATTTGCCCTTCCGGCTTGCTTGGTTGGCCAAAAAGGGCGTATGCGTTTTTTCCTGAATATATTCAGGAAAAAACGCATACGCCCTTTTTGGCCAAGGGCATCATTGTCAACGTTTTGCCGCTTTTCATGTGCTTTAAAGGCGAGTCGAATCTACCTCCTGAAATCTGTTTCCTGCAAATCTGCCTTGCTTTCAAATCCTCTTCGTTGCCTTCCCTCAATATATTTGTGGACGAGAGTTCTCATTTATAACTCTGCACGTTTGTGAATTGCAGTGCCCCTGAGCTCCATTTGTCTCCTCGCTTTTTTGGGAGCTGGCCGCAAAAGCGCAGGATTGCTTCAGGCCCTATTTTGGTTCTGGGGGGCAGGCTGAGCCTGTGGTTCATTCTTCTTCCTGATGGGAAAATGGAGTGACCTGTGCCTGTCCCAACACCTAGGGCTAGTCTTTCATTGGTTCCGCGTCTTCCCGTTCATCCTCAGGACAAATTGCAACCTGGACGAAACAGTAGGTTAAAGGTGCTGATTCTCCAAGTAGGGAGATGGTTAGTCAAGCGGCTGGAATGGCGAACCCGAGCAAAAGGAGAGGAGAAATGAGGTGCGTTTTAGAAACCTTTCCCGATCTCACGGCATACCATCTTCTGGGTTTCCCATGCATGTTTTGATGTAGGAAGATTCCCTTGTACCTGGAGATTTGAGACCCATGGGGTGGGTACCCCGCGGTATTACTTTAAAGTATTTGCATTTGCTCACCCAACCTCACCAATCCTCTCAGCCCCAAGAGTGTCCAGCCTTATGTCTCATCCAGCTGTGGGTCTAGATATGGTCAATCCAGGTTGCATCAGAGACCCTGAACGGATTTTGTAAGAATTTCTCTCTCTTTCACTGTCTTTGCTTTGTTGGTTTTTTAAAGTAATGTATGTTTAGAATGGGGTTTGGCTGCTTTTCCCTGCTGTGTTTATGCCGCTTTACACCCTCTTGATTCACTTGCAGAGAGATATCGATACATAGGTTTTCAGATTCTTACTAGTCAGATATATTCTTGTGTGGTGACTAGGGTGTGTTGAGTCCAGTTCACTGAGCAGGGAGTAGGCCTTGTCTATTACATATTTGGCTTATGGAGCGGTCTCTGAGCTAATTTCAAACCCTTGTTTTATGCATCACCCCACCTCACCTTTCCCGTTAAGCAGCCATAGTGTGTCTTATACAGGTGTGACTCTGTTCTGTTTTGTAATTCAGTTCAAGTGTAGCCATTTTGACATTCCCTCTATAAGCGATATCTTAGGATAAGTGTCTTTTTCTGTGTGACTTATTTCACTTAGAATCATCGTACCTAAATCCACTCATCATGCTGCTAACTAGCCTTATGACATTGATTTCATGGCTGAGTGATATTCCATTGTGCAAAGTACCACCATTTCTTTATCCATTTTTCTCTTTCCTGGGATATTGAAGGTGTACCGAAGCGGAGGTTCTTGGAAACAGAGCAGCCGTAAACTTTAGGGTGCCTGTGTCTTGTTGATTTTTAGTTTTCCCAATTTATACGCCCATGAGTGGAAGTGCCCTATGCTGTCTACGCTGTGTTTATTACTTGTTTCAGGACACACCGTACTCTTCTCCAGAGTGCCTGTTGGCAATTTACATCCCGCCCATCAGCGTAGCAAGGCTCCCATGTCTCCATGGCCTGTCCTGCTTTTCTGGTTTTTACACTTTGTTCAGCATGGCCCTTTTGACCGAGGGCAAGCGAGACTTCTTTGTAGCGCTGATTTGCCCTTCCGGCTTGCTTGGTTGGCCAAAAAGGGCGTATGCGTTTTTTCCTGAATATATTCAGGAAAAAACGCATACGCCCTTTTTGGCCAAGGGCATCATTGTCAACGTTTTGCCGCTTTTCATGTGCTTTAAAGGCGAGTCGAATCTACCTCCTGAAATCTCTTTCCTGCAAATCTGCCTTGCTTTCAAATCCTCTTCGTTGCCTTCCCTCAATATATTTGTGGACGAGAGTTCTCATTTATAACTCTGCACGTTTGTGAATTGCAGTGCCCCTGAGCTCCATTTGTCTCCTCGCTTTTTTGGGAGCTGGCCGCAAAAGCGCAGGATTGCTTCAGGCCCTATTTTGGTACTGGGGGGCAGGCTGAGCCTGTGGTTCATTCTTCTTCCTGATGGGAAAATGGAGTGACCTATGCCTGTCCCAACACCTAGGGCTCGTTTCTCGTTGGTTCCGCGTCTTCCCGTTCATCCTCAGGACAAATTGCAACCTGTACAATCAGGAGGTTAAAGGTGCTGATTCTCCAAGTAGGGAGATGGTTAGTCAAGCGGCTGGAATGGCGAACCCGAGCACAAGGAGAGGATAAATGAGGTGCGTTTTAGAAACCTTTCCCGATCTCATGGCATACCATCTTCTGGGTTTCCCATGCATGTTTTGATGTAGGAAGATGCCCTTGTACCTGGAGATTTGAGACCCATGGGGTGTGTTCCCCGCAGTGTTACTTTAAAGTATCTGCGTTTGCTCACCCAACCTCACCAATCCTCTCAGCCCCAAGAGTGTCCAGCCTTATGTCTCATCCAGCTGTGTGTCTAGATATGGTCAATCCAGGTTGCATCGTAGACCCTGAACGGATTTTGTAAGAATTTCTCTCTCTTTCACTGTCTTTGTTTTGTGGGTTTTTTAAAGTAATGTATGTTTAGAATCGGGCTTGGCTGCTTTTCCCTGCTGTGTTGATGCCGCTTTACACCCTCTTGATTCACTTGCAGAGAGATATCGATACATAGGTTTTCAGATTCTTACTAGTCAGATATATTCTTGTGTGGTGTCTAGGGTGTGTTGAGTCCAGTTCACTGAGCAGGGAGTAGGCCTTGTCTATTACATATTTGGCTTATGGAGCGGTCTCTGAGCTAATTTCAAACACTTGTTTTATGCATCACCCCACCTCACCTTTCCCGTTAAGCAGCCATAGTGTGTCTTCTAAAGGTGTGACTCTGTTCTGTTTTGTAATTCAGTTCAAGTGTAGCGATTTTGACATTCCCTCTATAAGCGATATCTTAGGATAAGTGTCTTTTTCTGTGTGACTTATTTCACTTAGAATCATCGTATCTAAATCCACTCATCATGGTGCTAACTACCCTTATGACATTGATTTCATGGCTGAGTGATATTCCATTGTGCCAAGTACCACCATTTCTTTATCCATTTTTCTCTTTCCTGGGATATTGAAGGTGTGCCGAAGTGGAGGTTCTTGGAAACCGAGCAGCCGTAAACTTTAGGGTGTCTGTGTCTTGTTGATTTTTAGTTTTCCCAATTTATACGCCCTTGAGTGGAAGTGCCCTATGCTCTCTACGCTGTGTTTATTACTTGTTTCAGGACACACCGTACTCTTCTCCAGAGTGCCTGTTGGCAATTTACATCCCGCCCATCAGCGTAGCAAGGCTCCCATGTCTCCATGGCCTGTCCTGCTTTTGTGGTTTTTACACTTTTTTCAGCATGGCCCTTTTGACCGAGGGCAAGCGAGACTTCTTTGTAGCGCTGATTTGCCCTTCCGGCTTGCTTGGTTGGCCAAAAAGGGCGTATGCGTTTTTTCCTGAATATATTCAGGAAAAAACGCATACGCCCTTTTTGGCCAAGGGCATCATTGTCAACGTTTTGCCGCTTTTCATGTGCTTTAAAGGCGAGTCGAATCTACCTCCTGAAATCTGTTTCCTGCAAATCTGCCTTGCTTTCAAATCCTCTTCGTTGCCTTCCCTCAATATATTTGTGGACGAGAGTTCTCATTTATAACTCTGCACGTTTGTGAATTGCAGTGCCCCTGAGCTCCATTTGTCTCCTCGCTTTTTTGGGAGCTGGCCGCAAAAGCGCAGGATTGCTTCAGGCCCTATTTTGGTTCTGGGGGGCAGGCTGAGCCTGTGGTTCATTCTTCTTCCTGATGGGAAAATGGAGTGACCTGTGCCTGTCCAAACACCTAGGGCTAGTCTTTCGTTGGTTCCTCGTCTTCCCGTTCATCCTCAGGACAATTTGCAACCTGGACGAAACAGTAGGTTAAAGGTGCTGATTCTCCAAGTAGGGAGATGGTTAGTCAAGCGGCTGGAATGGCGAACCCGAGCACAAGGAGAGGATAAATGAGGTGCGTTTTAGAAACCTTTCCCGATCTCATGGCATACCATCTTCTGGGTTTCCCATGCATGTTTTGATGTAGGAAGATGCCCTTGTACCTGGAGATTTGAGACCCATGGGGTGTGTTCCCCGCAGTGTTACTTTAAAGTATCTGCGTTTGCTCACCCAACCTCACCAATCCTCTCAGCCCCAAGAGTGTCCAGCCTTATGTCTCATCCAGCTGTGTGTCTAGATATGGTCAATCCAGGTTGCATCGTAGACCCTGAACGGATTTTGTAAGAATTTCTCTCTCTTTCACTGTCTTTGTTTTGTGGGTTTTTTAAAGTAATGTATGTTTAGAATCGGGCTTGGCTGCTTTTCCCTGCTGTGTTGATGCCGCTTTACACCCTCTTGATTCACTTGCAGAGAGATATCGATACATAGGTTTTCAGATTCTTACTAGTCAGATATATTCTTGTGTGGTGTCTAGGGTGTGTTGAGTCCAGTTCACTGAGCAGGGAGTAGGCCTTGTCTATTACATATTTGGCTTATGGAGCGGTCTCTGAGCTAATTTCAAACCCTTGTTTTATGCATCACCCCACCTCACCTTTCCCGTTAAGCAGCCATAGTGTGTCTTCTAAAGGTGTGACTCTGTTCTGTTTTGTAATTCAGTTCAAGTGTAGCGATTTTGACATTCCCTCTATAAGCGATATCTTAGGATAAGTGTCTTTTTCTGTGTGACTTATTTCACTTAGAATCATCGTATCTAAATCCACTCATCATGGTGCTAACTACCCTTATGACATTGATTTCATGGCTGAGTGATATTCCATTGTGCCAAGTACCACCATTTCTTTATCCATTTTTCTCTTTCCTGGGATATTGAAGGTGTGCCGAAGTGGAGGTTCTTGGAAACAGAGCAGCCGTAAACTTTAGGGTGTCTGTGTCTTGTTGATTTTTAGTTTTCCCAATTTATACGCCCTTGAGTGGAAGTGCCCTATGCTCTCTACGCTGTGTTTATTACTTGTTTCAGGACACACCGTACTCTTCTCCAGAGTGCCTGTTGGCAATTTACATCCCGCCCATCAGCGTAGCAAGGCTCCCATGTCTCCATGGCCTGTCCTGCTTTTGTGGTTTTTACACTTTTTTCAGCATGGCCCTTTTGACCGAGGGCAAGCGAGACTTCTTTGTAGCGCTGATTTGCCCTTCCGGCTTGCTTGGTTGGCCAAAAAGGGCGTATGCGTTTTTTCCTGAATATATTCAGGAAAAAACGCATACGCCCTTTTTGGCCAAGGGCATCATTGTCAACGTTTTGCCGCTTTTCATGTGCTTTAAAGGCGAGTCGAATCTACCTCCTGAAATCTGTTTCCTGCAAATCTGCCTTGCTTTCAAATCCTCTTCGTTGCCTTCCCTCAATATATTTGTGGACGAGAGTTCTCATTTATAACTCTGCACGTTTGTGAATTGCAGTGCCCCTGAGCTCCATTTGTCTCCTCGCTTTTTTGGGAGCTGGCCGCAAAAGCGCAGGATTGCTTCAGGCCCTATTTTGGTTCTGGGGGGCAGGCTGAGCCTGTGGTTCATTCTTCTTCCTGATGGGAAAATGGAGTGACCTGTGCCTGTCCAAACACCTAGGGCTAGTCTTTCGTTGGTTCCTCGTCTTCCCGTTCATCCTCAGGACAATTTGCAACCTGGACGAAACAGTAGGTTAAAGGTGCTGATTCTCCAAGTAGGGAGATGGTTAGTCAAGCGGCTGGAATGGCGAACCCGAGCACAAGGAGAGGAGAAATGAGGTGCGTTTTAGAAACCTTTCCCGATCTCATGGCATACCATCTTCTGGGTTTCCCATGCATGTTTTGATGTAGGAAGATGCCCTTGTACCTGGAGATTTGAGACCCATGGGGTGTGTTCCCCGCAGTGTTACTTTACAGTATCTGCGTTTGCTCACCCAACCTCACCAATCCTCTCAGCCCCAAGAGTGTCCAGCCTTATGTCTCATCCAGCTGTGGGTCTAGATATGGTCAATCCAGGTTGCATCATAGACCCTGAACGGATTTTGTAAGAATTTCTCTCTCTTTCACTGTCTTTGTTTTGTGGGTTTTTTAAAGTAATTTATGTTTAGAATCGGGCTTGGCTGCTTTTCCCTGCTGCGTTGATGCCGCTTTACACCCTCTTGATTCACTTGCAGAGAGATATCGATACATAGGTTTTCAGATTCGTACTAGTCAGAATTATTCTAGTGCGGTGACTACGGGGTGTTGAGTCCAGTTCACTGAGCAGGGAGTAGGCCTTGTCTATTACATATTTGGCTTATAGAGCGGTCTCTGAGCTAATTTCAAACCCTTGTTTTATGCATCACCCCACCTCACCTTTCCCGTTAAGCAGCCATAGTGTGTCTTCTAAAGGTGTGACTCTGTTCTGTTTTGTAATTCAGTTCAAGTGTAGCCATTTTGACATTCCCTCTATAAGCGATATCTTA
Organism: Eubalaena glacialis; assembly: GCF_028564815.1. Taxonomy (NCBI): domain Eukaryota; kingdom Metazoa; phylum Chordata; class Mammalia; order Artiodactyla; family Balaenidae; genus Eubalaena; species Eubalaena glacialis. The sequence goes on along the minus strand of NW_026871159.1, from coordinate 435,944 downwards.
GGATAAGTGTCTTTTTCTGTGTGACTTATTTCACTTAGAATCATCGTACCTAAATCCACTCATCATGCTGCTAACTAGCCTTATGACATTGATTTCATGGCTGAGTGATATTCCATTGTGTCAAGTACCACCATTTCTTTATCCATTTTTCTCTTTCCTGGCATATTGAAGGTGTTCCGAAGCAGAGGTTCTTGGAAACAGAGCAGCCGTAAACTTTAGGGTGCCTGTGTCTTGTTGATTTTTAGTTTTCCCAATTTATACGCCCATGAGTGGAAGTGCCCTATGCTCTCTACGCTGTGTTTATTACTTGTTTCAGGACACACCGTACTCTTCTCCAGAGTGCCTGTTGGCAATTTATATCCCGCCCATCAGCGTAGCAAGGCTCCCATGTCTCCATGGCCTGTCCTGCTTTTCTGGTTTTTACTGTTTGTTCAGCATGGCCCTTTTGACCGAGGGCAAGCGAGACTTCTTTGTAGCGCTGATTTGCCCTTCCGGCTTGCTTGGTTGGCCAAAAAGGGCGTATGCGTTTTTTCCTGAATATATTCAGGAAAAAACGCATACGCCCTTTTTGGCCAAGGGCAACATTGTCAACGTTTTGCCGCTTTTCATGTGCTTTAAAGGCGAGTCGAATCTACCTCCTGAAATCTGTTTCCTGCAAATCTGCCTTGCTTTCAAATCCTCTTCGTTGCCTTCCCTCAATATATTTGTGGACGAGAGTTCTCATTTATAACTCTGCACGTTTGTGAATTGCAGTGCCCCTGAGCTCCATTTGTCTCCTCGCTTTTTTGGGAGCTGGACGCAAAAGCGCAGGATTGCTTCAGGCCCTATTTTGGTTCTGGGGGGCAGGCTGAGCCTGTGGTTCATTCTTCTTCCTGATGGGAAAATGGAGTGACCTGTGCCTGTCCCAACACCTAGGGCTCGTCTCTCGTTGGTTCCGCGTCTTCCCGTTCATCCTCAGGACAAATTGCAACCTGTACAATCAGGAGGTTAAAGGTGCTGATTCTCCAAGTAGGGAGATGGTTAGTCAAGCGGCTGGAATGGCGAACCCGAGCACAAGGAGAGGAGAAATGAGGTGCGTTTTAGAAACCTTTCCCGATCTGATGGCATACCATCTTCTGGCTTTCCAATGCATGTTTTGATGTAGGAAGATGCCCTTGTACCTGGAGATTTGAGACCCATGGGGTGTGTTCCCCGCAGTGTTACTTTAAAGTATCTGCGTTTGCTCACCCAACCTCACCAATCCTCTCAGCCCCAAGAGTGTCCAGCCTTATGTCTCATCCAGCTGTGGGTCTAGATATGGTCAATCCAGGTTGCATCATAGACCCTGAACGGATTTTGTAAGAATTTCTCTCTCTTTCACTGTCTTTGTTTTGTGGGTTTGTTAAAGTAATTTATGTTTAGAATCGGGCTTGGCTGCTTTTCCCTGCTGTATTGATGCCGCTTTACACCCTCTTGATTCACTTGCAGAGAGATATCGATACATAGGTTTTCAGATTCTTACTAGTCAGATATATTCTTGTGTGGTGACTAGGGTGTGTTGAGTCCAGTTCACTGAGCAGGGAGTAGGCCTTGTCTATTACATATTTGGCTTATGGAGCGGTCTCTGAGCTAATTTCAAACCCTTGTTTTATGCATCACCCCACCTCACCTTTCCCGTTAAGCAGCCATAGTGTGTCTTCTAAAGGTGTGACTCTGTTCTGTTTTGTAATTCAGTTCAAGTGTAGCGATTTTGACATTCCCTCTATAAGCGATATCTTAGGATAAGTGTCTTTTTCTGTGTGACTTATTTCACTTAGAATCATCGTATCTAAATCCACTCATCATGCTGCTAACTAGCCTTATGACATTGATTTCATGGCTGAGTGATATTCCATTGTGCCAAGTACCACCATTTCTTTATCCATTTTTCTCTTTCCTGGGATATTGAAGGTGTACCGAAGCGGAGGTTCTTGGAAACAGAGCAGCCGTAAACTTTAGGGTGCCTGTGTCTTGTTGATTTTTAGTTTTCCCAATTTATACGCCCTTGAGTGGAAGTGCCCTATGCTCTCTACGCTGTGTTTATTACTTGTTTCAGGACACACCATACTCTTCTCCAGAGTGCCTGTTGGCAATTTACATCCCGCCCATCAGCGTAGCAAGGCTCCCATGTCTCCATGGCCTGTCCTGCTTTTCTGGTTTTTACACTTTGTTCAGCATGGCCCTTTTGACCGAGGGCAAGCGAGACTTCTTTGTAGCGCTGATTTGCCCTTCCGGCTTGCTTGGTTGGCCAAAAAGGGCGTATGCGTTGTTTCCTGAATATATTCAGGAAAAAACGCATACGCCCTTTTTGGCCAAGGGCATCATTGTCAACGTTTTGCCGCTTTTCATGTGCTTTAAAGGCGAGTCGAATCTACCTCCTGAAATCTGTTTCCTGCAAATCTGCCTTGCTTTCAAATCCTCTTCGTTGCCTTCCCTCAATATATTTGTGGACGAGAGTTCTCATTTATAACTCTGCACGTTTGTGAATTGCAGTGCCCCTGAGCTCCATTTGTCTCCTCGCTTTTTTGGGAGCTGGCCGCAAAAGCGCAGGATTGCTTCAGGCCCTATTTTGGTTCTGGGGGGCAGGCTGAGCCTGTGGTTCATTCTTCTTCCTGATGGGAAAATGGAGTGACCTGTGCCTGTCCCAACACCTAGGGCTAGTCTTTCGTTGGTTCCCCGTCTTCCCGTTCATCCTCAGGACAAATTGCAACCTGGACGAAACAGTAGGTTAAAGGTGCTGATTCTCCAAGTAGGGAGATGGTTAGTCAAGTGGCTGGAATGGCGAACCCGAGCACAAGGAGAGGAGAAATGAGGTGCGTTTTAGAAACCTTTCCCGATCTCACGGCATACCATCTTCTGGGTTTCCCATGCATGTTTTGATGTAGGAAGATTCCCTTGTACCTGGAGATTTGAGACCCATGGGGTGGGTACCCCGCAGTATTACTTTAAAGTATCTGCATTTGCTCACCCAACCTCACCAATCCTCTCAGCCCCAAGAGTGTCCAGCCTTATGTCTCATCCAGCTGTGGGTCTAGATATGGTCAATCCAGGTTGCATCAGAGACCCTAAACGGATTTTGTAAGAATTTCTCTCTCTTTCACTGTCTTTGCTTTGTGGGTTTTTTAAAGTAATGTATGTTTAGAATGGGGTTTGGCTGCTTTTCCCTGCTGTGTTTATGCCGCTTTACACCCTCTTGATTCACTTGCAGAGAGATATCGATACATAGGTTTTCAGATTCTTACTAGTCAGATATATTCTTGTGTGGTGACTAGGGTGTGTTGAGTCCAGTTCACTGAGCAGGGAGTAGGCCTTGTCTATTACATATTTGGCTTATGGAGCGGTCTCTGAGCTAATTTCAAACCCTTGTTTTATGCATCACCCCACCTCACCTTTCCCATTAAGCAGCCATAGTGTGTCTTCTAAAGGTGTGACTCTGTTCTGTTTTGTAATTCAGTTCAAGTGTAGCGATTTTGACATTCCCTCTATAAGCGATATCTTAGGATAAGTGTCTTTTTCTGTGTGACTTATTTCACTTAGAATCATCGTATCTAAATCCACTCATCATGCTGCTAACTAGCCTTATGACATTGATTTCATGGCTGAGTGATATTGCATTGTGCCAAGTACCACCATTTCTTTATCCATTTTTCTCTTTCCTGGGATATTGAAGGTGTACCGAAGTGGAGGTTCTTGGAAACAGAGCAGCCGTAAACTTTAGGGTGCCTGTGTCTTGTTGATTTTTAGTTTTCCCAATTTATACGCCCTTGAGTGGAAGTGCCCTATGCTCTCTACGCTGTGTTTATTACTTGTTTCAGGACACACCGTACTCTTCTCCAGAGTGCCTGTTGGCAATTTACCTCCCGCCCATCAGCGTAGCAAGGCTCCCATGTCTCCATGGCCTGTCCTGCTTTTCTGGTTTTTACACTTTGTTCAGCATGGCCCTTTTGACCGAGGGCAAGCGAGACTTCTTTGTAGCGCTGATTTGCCCTTCCGGCTTGCTTGGTTGGCCATAAAGGGCGTATGCGTTTTTTCCTGAATATATTCAGGAAAAAACGCATACGCCCTTTTTGGCCAAGGGCATCATTGTCAACCTTTTGCCGCTTTTCATGTGCTTTAAAGGCGAGTCGAATCTACCTCCTGAAATCTGTTTCCTGCAAATCTGCCTTGCTTTCAAATCCTCTTCGTTGCCTTCCCTCAATATATTTGTGGACGAGAGTTCTCATTTACTCTGCACGTTTGTGAATTGCAGTGCCCCTGAGCTCCATTTGTCTCCTCGCTTTTTTGGGAGCTGGCCGCAAAAGCGCAGGATTGCTTCAGGCCCTATTTTGGTTCTGGGGGGCAGGCTGAGCCTGTGGTTCATTCTTCTTCCTGATGGGAAAATGGAGTGACCTGTGCCTGTCCCAACACCTAGGGCTAGTCTGTCGTTGGTTCCCCGTCTTCCCGTTCATCCTCAGGACAAATTGCAACCTGGACGAAACTGTAGGTTAAAGGTGCTGATTCTCCGATTAGGGAGATGGTTAGTCAAGCGGCTGGAATGGCGAACCCGAGCACAAGGAGAGGAGAAATGAGGTGCGTTTTAGAAACCTTTCCCGATCTCACGGCATACCATCTTCTGGGTTTCCCATGCATGTTTTGATGTAGGAAGATTCCCTTGTACCTGGAGATTTGAGACCCATGGGGTGTGTTCCCCGCAGTGTTACTTTAAAGTATCTGCGTTTGCTCACCCAACCTCACCAATCCTCTCAGCCCCAAGAGTGTCCAGCCTTATGTCTCATCCAGCTGTGGGTCTAGATATGGTCAATCCAGGTTGCATCATAGACCCTGAACGGATTTTGTAAGAATTTCTCTCTCTTTCACTGTCTTTGTTTTGTGGGTTTTTTAAAGTAATTTATGTTTAGAATCGGGCTTGGCTGCTTTTCCCTGCTGTGTTGATGCCGCTTTACACCCTCTTGATTCACTTGCAGAGAGATATCGATACATAGGTTTTCAGATTCGTACTAGTCAGAATTATTCTTGTGCGGTGACTACGGGGTGTTGAGTCCAGTTCACTGAGCAGGGAGTAGGCCTTGTCTATTACATATTTGGCTTATGGAGCGGTCTCTGAGCTAATTTCAAACCCTTGTTTTATGCATCACCCCACCTCACCTTTCCCGTTAAGCAGCCATAGTGTGTCTTCTAAAGGTGTGACTCTGTTCTGTTTTGTAATTCAGTTCAAGTGTAGCGATTTTGACATTCCCTCTATAAGCGATATCTTAGGATAAGTGTCTTTTTCTGTGTGACTTATTTCACTTAGAATCATCGTATCTAAATCCACTCATCATGCTGCTAACTAGCCTTATGACATTGATTTCATGGCTGAGTGATATTCCATTGTGTCAAGTACCACCATTTCTTTATCCATTTTTATCTTTCCTGGGATATTGAAGGTGTACCGAAGTGGAGGTTCTTGGAAACACAGCAGCCGTAAACTTTAGGGTGCCTGTGTCTTGTTGATTTTTAGTTTTCCCAATTTATACGCCCTTGAGTGGAAGTGCCCTATGCTCTCTACGCTGTGTTTATTACTTGTTTCAGGACACACCGTACTCTTCTACAGAGTGCCTGTTGGCAATTTACATCCCGCCCATCAGCGTAGCAAGGCTCCCATGTCTCCATGGCCTGTCCTGCTTTTCTGGTTTTTACACTTTGTTCAGCATGGCCCTTTTGACCGAGGGCAAGCGAGACTTCTTTGTAGCGCTGATTTGCCCTTCCGGCTTGCTTGGTTGGCAAAAAAGGGCGTATGCGTTTTTTCCTGAATATATTCAGGAAAAAACGCATACGCCCTTTTTGGCCAAGGGCATCATTGTCAACGTTTTGCCGCTTTCATGTGCTTTAAAGGCGAGTCGAATCTACATCCTGAAATCTGTTTCCTGCAAATCTGCCTTGCTTTCAAATCCTCTTCGTTGCCTTCCCTCAATATATTTGTGGACGAGAGTTCTCATTTATAACTCTGCACGTTTGTGAATTGCAGTGCCCCTGAGCTCCATTTGTCTCCTCGCTTTTTTGGGAGCTGGCCGCAAAAGCGCAGGATTGCTTCAAGCCCTATTTTGGTTCTGGGGGGCAGGCTGAGCCTGTGGTTCATTCTTCTTCCTGATGGGAAAATGGAGTGACCTGTGCCTGTCCCAACACCTAGGGCTAGTCTTTCGTTGGTTCCCCGTCTTCCCGTTCATCCTCAGGACAAATTGCAACCTGGACGAAACAGTAGGTTAAAGGTGCTGATTCTCCAAGTAGAGAGATGGTTAGTCAAGCGACTGGAATGGCGAACCCGAGCACAAGGAGAGGAGAAATGTGGTGCGTTTTAGAAACCTTTCCCGATCTCACGGCATACCATCTTCTGGGTTTCCCATGCATGTTTTGATGTAGGAAGATTCCCTTGTACCTTGAGATTTGAGACCCATGGGGTGGGTACCCCGCGGTATTACTTTAAACTATCTGCATTTGCTCACCCAACCTCACCAATCCTCTCAGCCCCAAGAGTGTCCAGCCTTATGTCTCATCCAGCTGTGGGTCTAGATATGGTCAATCCAGGTTGCATCAGAGACCCTGACGGATTTTGTAAGAATTTCTCTCTCTTTCACTGTCTTTGCTTTGTGGGTTTTTTAAAGTAATGTATTTTTAGAATGGGGTTTGCCTGCTTTTCCCTGCTATGTTTATGCCGCTTTACACCCTCTTGATTCACTTGCAGAGAGATATCAATACATAGGTTTTCAGATTCATACTAGTCAGATATATTCTTGTGCGGTGACTAGGGGGTGTTGAGTCCAGTTCACTGAGCAGGGAGTAGGCCTTGTCTATTACATATTTGGCTTATGGAGCGGTGTCTGAGCTAATTTCAAACCCTTGTTTTATGCATCACCCCACCTCACCTTTCCGGTTAAGCAGCCATAGTGTGTCTTCTAAAGGTGTGACTCTGTTCTGTTTTGTAATTCAGTTCAAGTGTAGCGATTTTGACATTCCCTCTATAAGCGATATCTTAGGATAAGTGTCTTTTTCTGTGTGACTTATTTCACTTAGAATCATCGTACCTAAATCCACTCATCATGCTGCTAACTAGCCTTATGACATTGATTTCATGGCTGAGTGATAGTCCATTGTGCCAAGTACCACCATTTCTTTATCCATTTTTCTCTTTCCTGGGATATTGAAGATGTACCAAAGTGGAGGTTCTTGGAAACAGAGCAGCCGTAAACTTTAGGGTGCCTGTGTCTTGTTGATTTTTAGTTTTCCCAATTTATACGCCCATGAGTGGAAGTGCCCTATGCTCTCTACGCTGTGTTTATTACTTGTTTCAGGACACACTGTACTCTTCTCCAGAGTGCCTGTTGGCAATTTATATCCCGCCCATCAGCGTAGCAAGGCTCCCATGTCTCCATGGCCTGTCCTGCTTTTCTGGTTTTTACTGTTTGTTCAGCATGGCCTTTTTGACCGAGGGCAAGCGAGACTTCTTTGTAGCGCTGATTTGCCCTTCCGGCTTGCTTGGTTGGCCAAAAAGGGCGTATGCGTTTTTTCCTGAATATATTCAGGAAAAAACGCATACGCCCTTTTTGGCCAAGGGCATCATTGTCAACGTTTTGCCGCTTTTCATGTGCTTTAAAGGCGAGTCGAATCTACCTCCTGAAATCTGTTTCCTGCAAATCTGCCTTGCTTTCAAATCCTCTTCGTTGCCTTCCCTCAATATATTTGTGGACGAGAGTTCTCATTTATAACTCTGCACGTTTGTGAATTGCAGTGCCCCTGAGCTCCATTTGTCTCCTCGCTTTTTTGGGAGCTGGCCGCAAAAGCGCAGGATTGCTTCAGGCCCTATTTTGGTTCTGGGGGGCAGGCTGAGCCTGTGGTTCATTCTTCTTCCTGATGGGAAAATGGAGTGACCTATGCCTGTCCCAACACCTAGGGCTCGTCTCTCGTTGGTTCCGCATCTTCCCGTCCATCCTCAGGACAAATTGCAACCTGTTCAATCAGGAGGTTAAAGGTGCTGATTCTCCAAGTAGGGAGATGGTTAGTCAAGCGGCTGGAATGGCGAACCCGAGCACAAGGAGAGGAGAAATGAGGTGCGTTTTAGAAACCTTTCCCGATCTCATGGCATACCATCTTCTGGGTTTCCCATGCATGTTTTGATGTAGGAAGATGCCCTTGTACCTGGAGATTTGAGACCCATGGGGTGTGTTCCCCGCAGTGTTACTTTAAAGTATCTGCGTTTGCTCACCCAACCTCACCAATCCTCTCAGCCCCAAGAGTGTCCAGCCTTATGTCTCATCCAGCTGTGGGTCTAGATATGGTCAATCCAGGTTGCATCATAGACCCTGAACGGATTTTGTAAGAATTTCTCTCTCTTTCACTGTCTTTGTTTTGTGGGTTTTTTAAAGTAATTTATGTTTAGAATCGGGCTTGGCTGCTTTTCCCTGCTGTGTTGATGCCGCTTTACACCCTCTTGATTCACTTGCAGAGAGATATCGATACATAGGTTTTCAGATTCTTACTAGTCAGATATAGTCTTGTGTGGTGTCTAGGGTGTGTTGAGTCCAGTTCACTGAGCAGGGAGTAGGCCTTGTCTATTACATATTTGGCTTATGGAGCGGTCTCTGAGCTAATTTCAAACCCTTGTTTTATGCATCACCCCACCTCACCTTTCCCGTTAAGCAGCCATAGTGTGTCTTCTAAAGGTGTGACTCTGTTCTGTTTTGTAATTCAGTTCAAGTGTAGCGATTTTGACATTCCCTCTATAAGCGATATCTTAGGATAAGTGTCTTTTTCTGTGTGACTTATTTCACTTAGAATCATCGTACCTAAATCCACTCATCATGCTGCTAACTAGCCTTATGACATTGATTTCATGGCTGAGTGATATTCCATTGTGCCAAGTACCACCATTTCTTTATCCATTTTTCTCTTTCCTGGGATATTGAAGGTGTACCGAAGTGGAGGTTCTTGGAAACAGAGCAGCCGTAAACTTTAGGGTGCCTGTGTCTTGTTGATTTTTAGTTTTCCCAATTTATACGCCCATGAGTGGAAGTGCCCTATGCTCTCTACGCTGTGTTTATTACTTGTTTCAGGACACACCGTACTCTTCTACAGAGTGCCTGTTGGCAATTTACATCCCGCCCATCAGCGTAGCAAGGCTCCCATGTCTCCATGGCCTGTCCTGCTTTTCTGGTTTTTACACTTTGTTCAGCATGGCCCTTTTGACCGAGGGCAAGCGAGACTTCTTTGTAGCGCTGATTTGCCCTTCCGGCTTGCTTGGTTGGCAAAAAAGGGCGTATGCGTTTTTTCCTGAATATATTCAGGAAAAAACGCATACGCCCTTTTTGGCCAAGGGCATCATTGTCAACGTTTTGCCGCTTTCATGTGCTTTAAAGGCGAGTCGAATCTACCTCCTGAAATCTGTTTCCTGCAAATCTGCCTTGCTTTCAAATCCTCTTCGTTGCCTTCCCTCAATATATTTGTGGACGAGAGTTCTCATTTATAACTCTGCACGTTTGTGAATTGCAGTGCCCCTGAGCTCCATTTGTGTCCTCGCTTTTTTGGGAGCTGGCCGCAAAAGCGCAGGATTGCTTCAAGCCCTATTTTGGTTCTGGGGGGCAGGCTGAGCCTGTGGTTCATTCTTCTTCCTGATGGGAAAATGGAGTGACCTGTGCCTGTCCCAACACCTAGGGCTAGTCTTTCGTTGGTTCCCCGTCTTCCCGTTCATCCTCAGGACAAATTGCAACCTGGACGAAACAGTAGGTTAAAGGTGCTGATTCTCCAAGTAGAGAGATGGTTAGTCAAGCGACTGGAATGGCGAACCCGAGCACAAGGAGAGGAGAAATGTGGTGCGTTTTAGAAACCTTTCCCGATCTCACGGCATACCATCTTCTGGGTTTCCCATGCATGTTTTGATGTAGGAAGATTCCCTTGTACCTTGAGATTTGAGACCCATGGGGTGGGTACCCCGCGGTATTACTTTAAACTATCTGCATTTGCTCACCCAACCTCACCAATCCTCTCAGCCCCAAGAGTGTCCAGCCTTATGTCTCATCCAGCTGTGGGTCTAGATATGGTCAATCCAGGTTGCATCAGAGACCCTGACGGATTTTGTAAGAATTTCTCTCTCTTTCACTGTCTTTGCTTTGTGGGTTTTTTAAAGTAATGTATTTTTAGAATGGGGTTTGCCTGCTTTTCCCTGCTATGTTTATGCCGCTTTACACCCTCTTGATTCACTTGCAGAGAGATATCAATACATAGGTTTTCAGATTCATACTAGTCAGATATATTCTTGTGCGGTGACTAGGGGGTGTTGAGTCCAGTTCACTGAGCAGGGAGTAGGCCTTGTCTATTACATATTTGGCTTATGGAGCGGTGTCTGAGCTAATTTCAAACCCTTGTTTTATGCATCACCCCACCTCACCTTTCCGGTTAAGCAGCCATAGTGTGTCTTCTAAAGGTGTGACTCTGTTCTGTTTTGTAATTCAGTTCAAGTGTAGCGATTTTGACATTCCCTCTATAAGCGATATCTTAGGATAAGTGTCTTTTTCTGTGTGACTTATTTCACTTAGAATCATCGTACCTAAATCCACTCATCATGCTGCTAACTAGCCTTATGACATTGATTTCATGGCTGAGTGATATTGCATTGTGCCAAGTACCACCATTTCTTTATCCATTTTTCTCTTTCCTGGGATATTGAAGGTGTACCGAAGCGGAGGTTCTTGGAAACAGAGCAGCCGTAAACTTTAGGGTGCCTGTGTCTTGTTGATTTTTAGTTTTCCCAATTTATACGCCCATGAGTGGAAGTGCCCTATGCTCTCTACGCTGTGTTTATTACTTGTTTCAGGACACACCGTACTCTTCTCCAGAGTGCCTGTTGGCAATTTATATCCCGCCCATCAGCGTAGCAAGGCTCCCATGTCTCCATGGCCTGTCCTGCTTTTCTGGTTTTTACTGTTTGTTCAGCATGGCCTTTTTGACCGAGGGCAAGCGAGACTTCTTTGTAGCGCTGATTTGCCCTTCCGGCTTGCTTGGTTGGCCAAAAAGGGCGTATGCGTTTTTTCCTGAATATATTCAGGAAAAAACGCATACGCCCTTTTTGGCCAAGGGCATCATTGTCAACGTTTTGCCGCTTTTCATGTGCTTTAAAGGCGAGTCGAATCTACCTCCTGAAATCTGTTTCCTGCAAATCTGCCTTGCTTTCAAATCCTCTTCGTTGCCTTCCCTCAATATATTTGTGGACGAGAGTTCTCATTTATAACTCTGCACGTTTGTGAATTGCAGTGCCCCTGAGCTCCATTTGTCTCCTCGCTTTTTTGGGAGCTGGCCGCAAAAGCGCAGGATTGCTTCAGGCCCTATTTTGGTTCTGGGGGGCAGGCTGAGCCTGTGGTTCATTCTTCTTCCTGATGGGAAAATGGAGTGACCTATGCCTGTCCCAACACCTAGGGCTCGTCTCTCGTTGGTTCCGCATCTTCCCGTCCATCCTCAGGACAAATTGCAACCTGTTCAATCAGGAGGTTAAAGGTGCTGATTCTCCAAGTAGGGAGATGGTTAGTCAAGCGGCTGGAATGGCGAACCCGAGCACAAGGAGAGGAGAAATGAGGTGCGTTTTAGAAACCTTTCCCGATCTCATGGCATACCATCTTCTGGGTTTCCCATGCATGTTTTGATGTAGGAAGATGCCCTTGTACCTGGAGATTTGAGACCCATGGGGTGTGTTCCCCGCAGTGTTACTTTAAAGTATCTGCGTTTGCTCACCCAACCTCACCAATCCTCTCAGCCCCAAGAGTGTCCAGCCTTATGTCTCATCCAGCTGTGGGTCTAGATATGGTCAATCCAGGTTGCATCATAGACCCTGAACGGATTTTGTAAGAATTTCTCTCTCTTTCACTGTCTTTGTTTTGTGGGTTTTTTAAAGTAATTTATGTTTAGAATCGGGCTTGGCTGCTTTTCCCTGCTGTGTTGATGCCGCTTTACACCCTCTTGATTCACTTGCAGAGAGATATCGATACATAGGTTTTCAGATTCTTACTAGTCAGATATAGTCTTGTGTGGTGTCTAGGGTGTGTTGAGTCCAGTTCACTGAGCAGGGAGTAGGCCTTGTCTATTACATATTTGGCTTATGGAGCGGTCTCTGAGCTAATTTCAAACCCTTGTTTTATGCATCACCCCACCTCACCTTTCCCGTTAAGCAGCCATAGTGTGTCTTCTAAAGGTGTGACTCTGTTCTGTTTTGTAATTCAGTTCAAGTGTAGCGATTTTGACATTCCCTCTATAAGCGATATCTTAGGATAAGTGTCTTTTTCTGTGTGACTTATTTCACTTAGAATCATCGTACCTAAATCCACTCATCATGCTGCTAACTAGCCTTATGACATTGATTTCATGGCTGAGTGATATTCCATTGTGCCAAGTACCACCATTTCTTTATCCATTTTTCTCTTTCCTGGGATATTGAAGGTGTACCGAAGTGGAGGTTCTTGGAAACAGAGCAGCCGTAAACTTTAGGGTGCCTGTGTCTTGTTGATTTTTAGTTTTCCCAATTTATACGCCCATGAGTGGAAGTGCCCTATGCTCTCTACGCTGTGTTTATTACTTGTTTCAGGACACACCGTACTCTTCTACAGAGTGCCTGTTGGCAATTTACATCCCGCCCATCAGCGTAGCAAGGCTCCCATGTCTCCATGGCCTGTCCTGCTTTTCTGGTTTTTACACTTTGTTCAGCATGGCCCTTTTGACCGAGGGCAAGCGAGACTTCTTTGTAGCGCTGATTTGCCCTTCCGGCTTGCTTGGTTGGCAAAAAAGGGCGTATGCGTTTTTTCCTGAATATATTCAGGAAAAAACGCATACGCCCTTTTTGGCCAAGGGCATCATTGTCAACGTTTTGCCGCTTTCATGTGCTTTAAAGGCGAGTCGAATCTACCTCCTGAAATCTGTTTCCTGCAAATCTGCCTTGCTTTCAAATCCTCTTCGTTGCCTTCCCTCAATATATTTGTGGACGAGAGTTCTCATTTATAACTCTGCACGTTTGTGAATTGCAGTGCCCCTGAGCTCCATTTGTGTCCTCGCTTTTTTGGGAGCTGGCCGCAAAAGCGCAGGATTGCTTCAAGCCCTATTTTGGTTCTGGGGGGCAGGCTGAGCCTGTGGTTCATTCTTCTTCCTGATGGGAAAATGGAGTGACCTGTGCCTGTCCCAACACCTAGGGCTAGTCTTTCGTTGGTTCCCCGTCTTCCCGTTCATCCTCAGGACAAATTGCAACCTGGACGAAACAGTAGGTTAAAGGTGCTGATTCTCCAAGTAGAGAGATGGTTAGTCAAGCGACTGGAATGGCGAACCCGAGCACAAGGAGAGGAGAAATGTGGTGCGTTTTAGAAACCTTTCCCGATCTCACGGCATACCATCTTCTGGGTTTCCCATGCATGTTTTGATGTAGGAAGATTCCCTTGTACCTTGAGATTTGAGACCCATGGGGTGGGTACCCCGCGGTATTACTTTAAACTATCTGCATTTGCTCACCCAACCTCACCAATCCTCTCAGCCCCAAGAGTGTCCAGCCTTATGTCTCATCCAGCTGTGGGTCTAGATATGGTCAATCCAGGTTGCATCAGAGACCCTGACGGATTTTGTAAGAATTTCTCTCTCTTTCACTGTCTTTGTTTTGTGGGTTTTTTAAAGTAATTTATGTTTAGAATCGGGCTTGGCTGCTTTTCCCTGCTGTGTTGATGCCGCTTTACACCCTCTTGATTCACTTGCAGAGAGATATCGATACATAGGTTTTCAGATTCGTACTAGTCAGAATTATTCTTGTGCGGTGACTAGGGGGTGTTGAGTCCAGTTCACTGAGCAGGGAGTAGGCCTTGTCTATTACATATTTGGCTTATGGAGCGGTCTCTGAGCTAATTTCAAACCCTTGTTTTATGCATCACCCCACCTCACCTTTCCCGTTAAGCAGCCATAGTGTGTCTTCTACAGGTGTGACTCTGTTCTGTTTTGTAATTCAGTTCAAGTGTAGCGATTTTGACATTCCCTCTATAAGCGATATCTTAGGATAAGTGTCTTTTTCTGTGTGACTTATTTCACTTAGAATCATCGTCGCTAAATCCACTCATCATGCTGCTAACTAGCCTTATGACATTGATTTCATGGCTGAGTGATATTCCATTGTGCCAAGTACCACCATTTCTTTATCCATTTTTCTCTTTCCTGGGATATTGAAGGTGTTCCGAAACGGAGGTTCTTGGAAACAGAGCAGCCGTAAACTTTAGGGTGCCTGTGTCTTGTTTATTTTTAGTTTTGCCAATTTATACGCCCATGAGTGGAAGTGCCCTATGCTCTCTACGCTGTGTTTATTACTTGTTTCAGGACACACCGTACTCTTCTCCAGAGTGCCTGTTGGCAATTTATATCCCGCCCATCAGCGTAGCAAGGCTCCCATGTCTCCATGGCCTGTCCTGCTTTTCTGGTTTTTACTGTTTGTTCAGCATGGCCCTTTTGACCGAGGGCAAGCGAGACTTCTTTGTAGCGCTGATTTGCCCTTCCGGCTTGCTTGGTTGGCCAAAAAGGGCGTATGCGTTTTTTCCTGAATATATTCAGGAAAAAACGCATACGCCCTTTTTGGCCAAGGGCATCATTGTCAACGTTTTGCCGCTTTTCATGTGCTTTAAAGGCGAGTCGAATCTACCTCCTGAAATCTGTTTCCTGCAAATCTGCCTTGCTTTCAAATCCTCTTCGTTGCCTTCCCTCAATATATTTGTGGACGAGAGTTCTCATTTATAACTCTGCACGTTTGTGAATTGCAGTGCCCCTGAGCTCCATTTGTCTCCTCGCTTTTTTGGGAGCTGGCCGCAAAAGCGCAGGATTGCTTCAGGCCCTATTTTGGTTCTGGGGGGCAGGCTGAGCCTGTGGTTCATTCTTCTTCCTGATGGGAAAATGGAGTGACCTATGCCTGTCCCAACACCTAGGGCTCGTCTCTCGTTGGTTCCGCGTCTTCCCGTTCATCCTCAGGACAAATTGCAACCTGTACAATCAGGAGGTTAAAGGTGCTGATTCTCCAAGTAGGGAGATGGTTAGTCAAGCGGCTGGAATGGTGAACCCGAGCACAAGGAGAGGAGAAATGAGGTGCGTTTTAAAAACCTTTCCCGATCTCACGGCATACCATCTTCTGGCTTTCCCATGCATGTTTTGATGTAGGAAGATTCCCTTGTACCTGGAGATTTGAGACCCATGGGGTGGGTACCCCGCGGTATTACTTTAAACTATCTGCATTTGCTCACCCAACCTCACCAATCCTCTCAGCCCCAAGAGTGTCCAGCCTTATGTCTCATCCAGCTGTGGGTCTAGATATGGTCAATCCAGGTTGCATCAGAGACCCTGACGGATTTTGTAAGAATTTCTCTCTCTTTCACTGTCTTTGTTTTGTCGGTTTTTTAAAGTAATGTATTTTTAGAATGGGGTTTGCCTGCTTTTCCCTGCTATGTTTATGCCGGTTTACACCCTCTTGATTCACTTGCAGAGAGATATCAATACATAGGTTTTCAGATTCATACTAGTCAGATATATTCTTGTGCGGTGACTAGGGGGTGTTGAGTCCAGTTCACTGAGCAGGGAGTAGGCCTTGTCTATTACATATTTGGCTTATGGAGCGGTGTCTGAGCTAATTTCAAACCCTTGTTTTATGCATCACCCCACCTCACCTTTCCGGTTAAGCAGCCATAGTGTGTCTTCTAAAGGTGTGACTCTGTTCTGTTTTGTAATTCAGTTCAAGTGTAGCGATTTTGACATTCCCTCTATAAGCGATATCTTAGGATAAGTGTCTTTTTCTGTGTGACTTATTTCACTTAGAATCATCGTACCTAAATCCACTCATCATGCTGCTAACTAGCCTTATGACATTGATTTCATGGCTGAGTGATATTCCATTGTGCCAAGTACCACCATTTCTTTATCCATTTTTCTCTTTCCTGGGATATTGAAGGTGTACCGAAGCGGAGGTTCTTGGAAACAGAGCAGCCGTAAACTTTAGGGTGCCTGTGTCTTGTTGATTTTTAGTTTTCCCAATTTATACGCCCATGAGTGGAAGTGCCCTATGCTCTCTACGCTGTGTTTATTACTTGTTTCAGGACACACCGTACTCTTCTCCAGAGTGCCTGTTGGCAATTTATATCCCGCCCATCAGCGTAGCAAGGCTCCCATGTCTCCATGGCCTGTCCTGCTTTTCTGGTTTTTACACTTTGTTCAGCATGGCCCTTTTGACCGAGGGCAAGCGAGACTTCTTTGTAGCGCTGATTTGCCCTTCCGGCTTGCTTGGTTGGCCAAAAAGGGCGTATGCGTTTTTTCCTGAATATATTCAGGAAAAAACGCATACGCCCTTTTTGGCCAAGGGCATCATTGTCAACGTTTTGCCGCTTTTCATGTGCTTTAAAGGCGAGTCGAATCTACCTCCTGAAATCTGTTTCCTGCAAATCTGCCTTGCTTTCAAATCCTCTTCGTTGCCTTCCCTCAATATATTTGTGGACGAGAGTTCTCATTTATAACTCTGCACGTTTGTGAATTGCAGTGCCCCTGAGCTCCATTTGTCTCCTCGCTTTTTTGGGAGCTGGCCGCAAAAGCACAGGATTGCTTCAGGCCCTATTTTGGTTCTGGGGGGCAGGCTGAGCCTGTGGTTCATTCTTCTTCCTGATGGGAAAATGGAGTGACCTATGCCTGTCCCAACACCTAGGGCTCGTCTCTCGTTGGTTCCGCATCTTCCCGTCCATCCTCAGGACAAATTGCAACCTGTTCAATCAGGAGGTTAAAGGTGCTGATTCTCCAAGTAGGGAGATGGTTAGTCAAGCGGCTGGAATGGCGAACCCGAGCACAAGGAGAGGAGAAATGAGGTGCGTTTTAGAAACCTTTCCCGATCTCATGGCATACCATCTTCTGGGGTTCCCATGCATGTTTTGATGTAGGAAGGTGCCCTTGTACCTGGAGATTTGAGACCCATGGGGTGTGTTCCCCGCAGTGTTACTTTAAAGTATCTGCGTTTGCTCACCCAACCTCACCAATCCTCTCAGCCCCAAGAGTGTCCAGCCTTATGTCTCATCCAGCTGTGGGTCTAGATATGGTCAATCCAGGTTGCATCATAGACCCTGAACGGATTTTGTAAGAATTTCTCTCTCTTTCACTGTCTTTGTTTTGTGGGTTTTTTAAAGTAATTTATGTTTAGAATCGGGCTTGGCTGCTTTTCCCTGCTGTGTTGATGCCGCTTTACACCCTCTTGATTCACTTGCAGAGAGATATCGATACATAGGTTTTCAGATTCTTACTAGTCAGATATATTCTTGTGTGGTGTCTAGGGTGTGTTGAGTCCAGTTCACTGAGCAGGGAGTAGGCCTTGTCTATTACATATTTGGCTTATGGAGCGGTCTCTGAGCTAATTTCAAACCCTTGTTTTATGCATCACCCCACCTCACCTTTCCCGTTAAGCAGCCATAGTGTGTCTTCTAAAGGTGTGACTCTGTTCTGTTTTGTAATTCAGTTCAAGTGTAGCGATTTTGACATTCCCTCTATAAGCGATATCTTAGGATAAGTGTCTTTTTCTGTGTGACTTATTTCACTTAGAATCATCGTACCTAAATCCACTCATCATGCTGCTAACTAGCCTTATGACATTGATTTCATGGCTGAGTGATATTCCATTGTGCCAAGTACCACCATTTCTTTATCCATTTTTCTCTTTCCTGGGATATTGAAGGTGTACCGAAGTGGAGGTTCTTGGAAACAGAGCAGCCGTAAACTTTAGGGTGCCTGTGTCTTGTTGATTTTTAGTTTTCCCAATTTATACGCCCATGAGTGGAAGTGCCCTATGCTCTCTACGCTGTGTTTATTACTTGTTTCAGGACACACGGTACTCTTCTCCAGAGTGCCTGTTGGCAATTTACATCCCGCCCATCAGCGTAGCAAGGCTCCCATGTCTCCATGGCCTGTCCTGCTTTTCTGGTTTTTACACTTTGTTCAGCATGGCCCTTTTGACCGAGAGCAAGCGAGACTTCCTTGTAGTGCTGATTTGCCCTTCTGGCTTGCTTGGTTGGCCATAAAGGGCGTATGCGTTTTTTCCTGAATATATTCAGGAAACAACGCATACGCCCTTTTTGGCCAAGGGCATCATTGTCAACCTTTTGCCGCTTTTCATGTGCTTTAAAGGCGAGTCGAATCTACCTCCTGAAATCTGTTTCCTGCAAATCTGCCTTGCTTTCAAATCCTCTTCGTTGCCTTCCCTCAATATATTTGTGGACGAGAGTTCTCATTTATAACTCTGCACGTTTGTGAATTGCAGTGCCCCTGAGCTCCATTTGTCTCCTCGCTTTTTTGGGAGCTGGCCGCAAAAGCGCAGGATTGCTTCAGGCCCTATTTTGGTTCTGGGGGGCAGGCTGAGCCTGTGGTTCATTCTTCTTCCTGATGGGAAAATGGAGTGACCTGTGCCTGTCCCAACACCTAGGGCTAGTCTGTCGTTGGTTCCCCGTCTTCCCGTTCATCCTCAGGACAAATTGCAACCTGGACGAAACAGTAGGTTAAAGGTGCTGATTCTCCAAGTAGGGAGATGCTTAGTCAAGCGGCTGGAATGGTGAACCCGAGCACAAGGAGAGGAGAAATGAGGTGCGTTTTAGAAACCTTTCCCGATCTCACGGCATACCATCTTCTGGCTTTCCCATGCATGTTTTGATGTAGGAAGATTCCCTTGTACCTGGAGATTTGAGACCCATGGGGTGTGTTCCCCGCAGTGTTACTTTAAAGTATCTGCGTTTGCTCACCCAACCTCACCAATCCTCTCAGCCCCAAGAGTGTCCAGCCTTATGTCTCATCCAGCTGTGGGTCTAGATATGGTCAATCCAGGTTGCATCATAGACCCTGAACGGATTTTGTAAGAATTTCTCTCTCTTTCACTGTCTTTGTTTTGTGGGTTTTTTAAAGTAATTTATGTTTAGAATCGGGCTTGGCTGCTTTTCCCTGCTGTGTTGATGCCGCTTTACACCCTCTTGATTCACTTGCAGAGAGATATCGATACATAGGTTTTCAGATTCGTACTAGTCAGAATTATTCTTGTGCGGTGACTAGCGGGTGTTGAGTCCAGTTCACTGAGCAGGGAGTAGGCCTTGTCTATTACATATTTGGCTTATGGAGCGGTCTCTGAGCTAATTTCAAACCCTTGTTTTATGCATCACCCCACCTCAGCTTTCCCGTTAAGCAGCCATAGTGTGTCTTCTACAGGTGTGACTCTGTTCTGTTTTGTAATTCAGTTCAAGTGTAGCGATTTTGACATTCCCTCTATAAGCGATATCTTAGGATAAGTGTCTTTTTCTGTGTGACTTATTTCACTTAGAATCATCGTCGCTAAATCCACTCATCATGCTGCTAACTAGCCTTATGACATTGATTTCATGGCTGAGTGATATTCCATTGTGCCAAGTACCACCATTTCTTTATCCATTTTTCTCTTTCCTGGGATATTGAAGGTGTTCCGAAGCGGAGGTTCTTGGAAACAGAGCAGCCGTAAACTTTAGGGTGCCTGTGTCTTGTTTATTTTTAGTTTTGCCAATTTATACGCCCATGAGTGGAAGTGCCCTATGCTCTCTACGCTGTGTTTATTACTTGTTTCAGGACACACCGTACTCTTCTCCAGAGTGCCTGTTGGCAATTTATATCCCGCCCATCAGCGTAGCAAGGCTCCCATGTCTCCATGGCCTGTCCTGCTTTTCTGGTTTTTACTGTTTGTTCAGCATGGCCCTTTTGACCGAGGGCAAGCGAGACTTCTTTGTAGCGCTGATTTGCCCTTCCGGCTTGCTTGGTTGGCCAAAAAGGGCGTATGCGTTTTTTCCTGAATATATTCAGGAAAAAACGCATACGCCCTTTTTGGCCAAGGGCATCATTGTCAACGTTTTGCCGCTTTTCATGTGCTTTAAAGGCGAGTCGAATCTACCTCCTGAAATCTGTTTCCTGCAAATCTGCCTTGCTTTCAAATCCTCTTCGTTGCCTTCCCTCAATATATTTGTGGACGAGAGTTCTCATTTATAACTCTGCACGTTTGTGAATTGCAGTGCCCCTGAGCTCCATTTGTCTCCTCGCATTTTTGGGAGCTGGCCGCAAAAGCGCAGGATTGCTTCAGGCCCTATTTTGGTTCTGAGGGCAGGCTGAGCCTGTGGTTCATTCTTCTTCCTGATGGGAAAATGGAGTGACCTATGCCTGTCCCAACACCTAGGGCTCGTCTCTCGTTGGTTCCGCGTCTTCCCGTTCATCCTCAGGACAAATTGCAACCTGTACAATCAGGAGGTTAAAGGTGCTGATTCTCCAAGTAGGGAGATGGTTAGTCAAGCGGCTGGAATGGTGAACCCGAGCACAAGGAGAGGAGAAATGAGGTGCGTTTTAGAAACCTTTCCCGATCTCACGGCATACCATCTTCTGGCTTTCCCATGCATGTTTTGATGTAGGAAGATGCCCTTGTACCTGGAGATATGAGACCCATGGGGTGTGTTCCCCGCAGTGTTACTTTAAAGTATCTGCGTTTGCTCACCCAACCTCACCAATCCTGTCAGCCCCAAGAGTGTCCAGCCTTATGTCTCATCCAGCTGTGGGTCTAGATATGGTCAATCCAGGTTGCATCATAGACCCTGAACGGATTTTGTAAGAATTTCTCTCTCTTTCACTGTCTTTGTTTTGTCGGTTTTTTAAAGTAATTTATGTTTAGAATCGGGCTTGGCTGCTTTTCCCTGCTGTGTTGATGCCGCTTTACACCCTCTTGATTCACTTGCAGAGAGATATCGATACATAGGTTTTCAGATTCGTACTAGTCAGAATTATTCTTGTGCGGTGACTAGGGGTTGTTGAGTCCAGTTCACTGAGCAGGGAGTAGGCCTTGTCTATTACATATTTGGCTTATGGAGCGGTGTCTGAGCTAATTTCAAACCCTTGTTTTATGCATCACCCCACCTCACCTTTCCCGTTAAGCAGCCATAGTGTGTCTTCTAAAGGTGTGACTCTGTTCTGTTTTGTAATTCAGTTCAAGTGTAGCGATTTTGACATTCCCTCTATAAGCGATATCTTAGGATAAGTGTCTTTTTCTGTGTGACTTATTTCACTTAGAATCATCGTACCTAAATCCACACATCATGCTGCTAACTAGCCTTATGACATTGATTTCATGGCTGAGTGATATTCCATTGTGTCAAGTACCACCATTTCTTTATCCATTTTTCTCTTTCCTGGGATATTGAAGGTGTACCGAAGCGGAGGTTCTTGGAAACAGAGCAGCCGTAAACGTTAGGGTGCCTGTGTCTTGTTGATTTTTAGTTTTCCCAATTTATACGCCCATGAGTGGAAGTGCCCTATGCTCTCTACGCTGTGTTTATTACTTGTTTCAGGACACACCGTACTTTTCTCCAGAGTGCCTGTTGGCAATTTATATCCCGCCCATCAGCGTAGCAAGGCTGCCATGTCTCCATGGCCTGTCCTGCTTTTCTGGTTTTTACACTTTGTTCAGCATGGCCCTTTTGACCGAGGGCAAGCGAGACTTCTTTGTAGCGCTGATTTGCCCTTCCGGCTTGCTTGGTTGGCCATAAAGGGCGTATGCGTTTTTTCCTGAATATATTCAGGAAAAAACGCATACGCCCTTTTTGGCCAAGGGCATCATTGTCAACGTTTTGCCGCTTTTCATGTGCTTTAAAGGCGAGTCGAATCTACCTCCTGAAATCTGTTTCCTGCAAATCTGCCTTGCTTTCAAATCCTCTTCGTTGCCTTCCCTCAATATATTTGTGGACGAGAGTTCTCATTTATAACTCTGCACGTTTGTGAATTGCAGTGCCCCTGAGCTCCATTTGTCTCCTCGCTTTTTTGGGAGCTGGCCGCAAAAGCGCAGGATTGCTTCAGGCCCTATTTTGATTCTGGGGGGCAGGCTGAGCCTGTGGTTCATTCTTCTTCCTGATGGGAAAATGGAGTGACCTGTGCCTGTCCCACCACCTAGGGCTAGTCTTTCGTTGGTTCCCCGTCTTCCCGTTCATCCTCAGGACAAATTGCAACCTGGACGAAACAGTAGGTTAAAGGTGCTGATTCTCCAAGTAGGGAGATGGTTAGTCAAGCGGCTGGAATGGTGAACCCGAGCACAAGGAGAGGAGAAATGAGGTGCGTTTTAGAAACCTTTCCTGATCTCACGGCATACCATCTTCTGGCTTTCCCATGCATGTTTTGATGTAGGAAGATTCCCTTGTACCTGGAGATTTGAGACCCATGGGGTGTGTTCCCCGCAGTGTTACTTTAAAGTATCTGCGTTTGCTCACCCAACCTCACCAATCCTCTCAGCCCCAAGAGTGTCCAGCCTTATGTCTCATCCAGCTGTGGGTCTAGATATGGTCAATCCAGGTTGCATCATAGACCCTGAACGGATTTTGTAAGAATTTCTCTCTCTTTCACTGTCTTTGTTTTGTGGGTTTTTTAAAGTAATTTATGTTTAGAATCGGTCTTGGCTGCTTTTCCCTGCTGTGTTGATGCCGCTTTACACCCTCTTGATTCACTTGCAGAGAGATATCGATACATCGGTTTTCAGATTCGTATTAGTCAGAATTATTCTTGTGCGGTGACTAGGGGGTGTTGAGTCCAGTTCACTGAGCAGGGAGTAGGCCTTGTCTATTACATATTTGGCTCATGGAGCGGTCTCTGAGCTAATTTCAAACCCTTGTTTTATGTATCACCCCACCTCAGCTTTCCCGTTAAGCAGCCATAGTGTGTCTTCTACAGGTGTGACTCTGTTCTGTTTTGTAATTCAGTTCAAGTGTAGCGATTTTGACATTCCCTCTATAAGCGATATCTTAGGATAAGTGTCTTTTTCTGTGTGACTTATTTCACTTAGAATCATCGTACCTAAATCCACTCATCATGCTGCTAACTAGCCTTATGACATTGATTTCATGGCTGAGTGATATTCCATTGTGCCAAGTACCACCATTTCTTTATCCATTTTTCTCTTTCCTGGGATATTGAAGGTGTACCGAAGTGGAGGTTCTTGGAAACAGAGCAGCCGTAAACTTTAGGGTGCCTGTGTCTTGTTGATTTTTAGTTTTCCCAATTTATACGCCCTTGAGTGGAAGTGCCCTATGCTCTCTACACTGTGTTTATTACTTGTTTCAGGACACACCGTACTCTTCTCCAGAGTGCCTGTTGGCAATTTATATCCCGCCCATCAGCATAGCAAGGCTCCCATGTCTCCATGGCCTGTCCTGCTTTTCTGGTTTTTACACTTTGTTCAGCATGGCCCTTTTGACCGAGGGCAAGCGAGACTTCTTTGTAGCGCTGATTTGCCCTTCCGGCTTGCTTGGTTGGCCATAAAGGGCGTATGCGTTTTTTCCTGAATATATTCAGGAAAAAACGCATACGCCCTTTTTGGCCAAGGGCATCATTGTCAACGTTTTGCCGCTTTTCATGTGCTTTAAAGGCGAGTCGAATCTACCTCCTGAAATCTGTTTCCTGCAAATCTGCCTTGCTTTCAAATCCTCTTCGTTGCCTTCCCTCAATATATTTGTGGACGAGAGTTCTCATTTATAACTCTGCACGTTTGTGAATTGCAGTGCCCCTGAGCTCCATTTGTCTCCTCGCTTTTTTGGGAGCTGGCCGCAAAAGCGCAGGATTGCTTCAGGCCCTATTTTGATTCTGGGGGGCAGGCTGAGCCTGTGGTTCATTCTTCTTCCTGATGGGAAAATGGAGTGACCTGTGCCTGTCCCACCACCTAGGGCTAGTCTTTCGTTGGTTCCCCGTCTTCCCGTTCATCCTCAGGACAAATTGCCACCTGGACGAAACAGTAGGTTAAAGGTGCTGATTCTCCAAGTAGGGAGATGGTTAGTCAAGCGGCTGGAATGGTGAACCCGAGCACAAGGAGAGGAGAAATGAGGTGCGTTTTAGAAACCATTCCCGATCTCACGGCATACCATCTTCTGGCTTTCCCATGCATGTTTTGATGTAGGAAGATTCCCTTGTACCTGGAGATTTGAGACCCATGGGGTGGGTACCCCGCGGTATTACTTTAAACTATCTGCATTTGCTCACCCAACCTCACCAATCCTCTCAGCCCCAAGAGTGTCCAGCCTTATGTCTCATCCAGCTGTTGGTCTAGATATGGTCAATCCAGTTTGCATCAGAGACCCTGACGGATTTTGTAAGAATTTCTCTCTCTTTCACTGTCTTTGCTTTGTGGGTTTTTTAAAGTAATGTATTTTTAGAATGGGGTTTGCCTGCTTTTCCCTGCTGTGTTTATGCCGCTTTACACCCTCTTGATTCACTTGCAGAGAGATATCAATACATAGGTTTTCAGATTCATACTAGTCAGATATATTCTTGTGCGGTGACTAGGGGGTGTTGAGTCCAGTTCACTGAGCAGGGAGTAGGCCTTGTCTATTACATATTTGGCTTATGGAGCGGTGTCTGAGCTAATTTCAAACCCTTGTTTTATGCATCACCCCACCTCACCTTTCCGGTTAAGCAGCCATAGTGTGTCTTCTAAAGGTGTGACTCTGTTCTGTTTTGTAATTCAGTTCAAGTGTAGCGATTTTGACATTCCCTCTATAAGCGATATCTTAGGATAAGTGTCTTTTTCTGTGTGACTTATTTCACTTAGAGTCATCGTACCTAAATCCACTCATCATGCTGCTAACTAGCCTTATGACATTGATTTCATGGCTGAGTGATATTCCATTGTGCCAAGTACCACCATTTCTTTATCCATTTTTCTCTTTCCTGGGATATTGAAGGTGTACCGAAGCGGAGGTTCTTGGAAACAGAGCAGCCGTAAACTTTAGGGTGCCTGTGTCTTGTCGATTTTTAGTTTTGCCAATTTATACGCCCATGAGTGGAAGTGCCCTATGCTCTCTACGCTGTGTTTATTACTTGTTTCAGGACACACCGTACTCTTCTCCAGAGTGCCTGTTGGTAATTTATATCCTGCCCATCAGCGTAGCAAGGCTCCCATGTCTCCATGGCCTGTCCTGCTTTTCTGGTTTTTACACTTTGTTCAGCATGGCCCTTTTGACCGAGGGCAAGCGAGACTTCTTTGTAGCGCTGATTTGCCCTTCCGGCTTGCTTGGTTGGCCAAAAAGGGCGTATGCGTTTTTTCCTGAATATATTCAGGAAAAAACGCATACGCCCTTTTTGGCCAAGGGCATCATTGTCAACGTTTTGCCGCTTTTCATGTGCTTTAAAGGCGAGTCGAATCTACCTCCTGAAATCTGTTTCCTGCAAATCTGCCTTGCTTTCAAATCCTCTTCGTTGCCTTCCCTCAATATATTTGTGGACGAGAGTTCTCATTTATAACTCTGCACGTTTGTGAATTGCAGTGCCCCTGAGCTCCATTTGTCTCCTCGCTTTTTTGGGAGCTGGCCGCAAAAGCGCAGGATTGCTTCAGGCCCTATTTTGGTTCTGGGGGGCAGGCTGAGCCTGTGGTTCATTCTTCTTCCTGATGGGAAAATGGAGTGACCTATGCCTGTCCCAACACCTAGGGCTCGTCTCTCGTTGGTTCCGCGTCTTCCCGTTCATCCTCAGGACAAATTGCAACCTGTACAATCAGGAGGTTAAAGGTGCTGATTCTCCAAGTAGGGAGATGGTTAGTCAAGCGGCTGGAATGGCGAACCCGAGCACAAGGAGAGGAGAAATGAGGTGCGTTTTAGAAACCTTTCCCGATCTCATGGCATACCATCTTCTGGGTTTCCCATGCATGTTTTGATGTAGGAAGATGCCCTTGTACCTGGAGATTTGAGACCCATGGGGTGTGTTCCCCGCAGTGTTACTTTAAAGTATCTGCGTTTGCTCACCCAACCTCACCAATCCTCTCAGCCCCAAGAGTGTCCAGCCTTATGTCTCATCCAGCTGTGGGTCTAGATATGGTCAATCCAGTTTGCATCATAGACCCTGAACAGATTTTGTAAGAATTTCTCTCTCTTTCACTGTCTTTGTTTTGTGGGTTTTTTAAAGTAATTTATGTTTAGAATCGGGCTTGGCTGCTTTTCCCTGCTGTGTTGATGCCGCTTTACACCCTCTTGATTCACTTGCAGAGAGATATCGATACATAGGTTTTCAGATTCTTACTAGTCAGATATATTCTTGTGTGGTGACTAGGGTGTGTTGAGTCCAGTTCACTGAGCAGGGAGTAGGCCTTGTCTATTACATATTTGGCTTATGGAGCGGTGTCTGAGCTAATTTCAAACCCTTGTTTTATGCATCACCCCACCTCACCTTTCCCGTTAAGCAGCCATAGTGTGTCTTCTAAAGGTGTGACTCTGTTCTGTTTTGTAATTCAGTTCAAGTGTAGCGATTTTGACATTCCCTCTATAAGCGATATCTTAGGATAAGTGTCTTTTTCTGTGTGACTTATTTCACTTAGAATCATCGTACCTAAATCCACTCATCATGCTGCTAACTAGCCTTATGACATTGATTTCATGGCTGAGTGATATTCCATTGTGCCAAGTACCACCATTTCTTTATCCATTTTTCTCTTTCCTGGGATATTGAAGGTGTACCGAAGTGGAGGTTCTTGGAAACAGAGCAGCCGTAAACTTTAGGGTGCCTGTGTCTTGTTGATTTTTAGTTTTCCCAATTTATACGCCCATGAGTGGAAGTGCCCTATGCTCTCTACGCTGTGTTTATTACTTGTTTCAGGACACACGGTACTCTTCTCCAGAGTGCCTGTTGGCAATTTACATCCCGCCCATCAGCGTAGCAAGGCTCCCATGTCTCCATGGCCTGTCCTGCTTTTCTGGTTTTTACACTTTGTTCAGCATGGCCCTTTTGACCGAGGGCAAGCGAGACTTCTTTGTAGTGCTGATTTGCCCTTCCGGCTTGCTTGGTTGGCCATAAAGGGCGTATGCGTTGTTTCCTGAATATATTCAGGAAACAACGCATACGCCCTTTTTGGCCAAGGGCATCATTGTCAACGTTTTGCCGCTTTTCATGTGCTTTAAAGGCGAGTCGAATCTACCTCCTGAAATCTGTTTCCTGCAAATCTGCCTTGCTTTCAAATCCTCTTCGTTGCCTTCCCTCAATATATTTGTGGACGAGAGTTCTCATTTATAACTCTGCACGTTTGTGAATTGCAGTGCCCCTGAGCTCCATTTGTCTCCTCGCTTTTTTGGGAGCTGGCCGCAAAAGCGCAGGATTGCTTCAGGCCCTATTTTGGTTCTGGGGGGCAGGCTGAGCCTGTGGTTCATTCTTCTTCCTGATGGGAAAATGGAGTGACCTATGCCTGTCCCAACACCTAGGGCTCGTCTCTCGTTGGTTCCGCGTCTTCCCGTTCATCCTCAGGACAAATTGCAACCTGTACAATCAGGAGGTTAAAGGTGCTGATTCTCCAAGTAGGGAGATGGTTAGTCAAGCGGCTGGAATGGCGAACCCGAGCACAAGGAGAGGAGAAATGAGGTGCGTTTTAGAAACCTTTCCCGATCTCATGGCATACCATCTTCTGGCTTTCCCATGCATGTTTTGATGTAGGAAGATGCCCTTGTACCTTGAGATTTGAGACCCATGGGGTGTGTTCCCCGCAGTGTTACTTTAAAGTATCTGCGTTTGCTCACCCAACCTCACCAATCCTCTCAGCCCCAAGAGTGTCCAGCCTTATGTCTCATCCAGCTGTGGGTCTAGATATGGTCAATCCAGGTTGCATCATAGACCCTGAACGGATTTTGTAAGAATTTCTCTCTCTTTCACTGTCTTTGTTTTGTGGGTTTTTTAAAGTAATTTATGTTTAGAATCGGGCTTGGCTGCTTTTCCCTGCTGTGTTGATGCCGCTTTACACCCTCTTGATTCACTTGCAGAGAGATATCAATACATAGGTTTTCAGATTCATACTAGTCAGAATTATTCTTGTGCGGTGACTAGGGGGTGTTGAGTCCAGTTCACTGAGCAGGGAGTAGGACTTGTCTATTACATATTTGGCTTATGGAGTGGTCTCTGAGCTAATTTCAAACCCTTGTTTTATGCATCACCCCACCTCAGCTTTCCCGTTAAGCAGCCATAGTGTGTCTTCTACAGGTGTGACTCTGTTCTGTTTTGTAATTCAGTTCAAGTGTAGCGATTTTGACATTCCCTCTATAAGCGATATCTTAGGATAAGTGTCTTTTTCTGTGTGACTTATTTCACTTAGAATCATCGTACCTAAATCCACTCATCATGCTGCTAACTAGCCTTATGACATTGATTTCATGGCTGAGTGATATTCCATTGTGCCAAGTACCACCATTTCTTTATCCATTTTTCTCTTTCCTGGGATATTGAAGGTGTACCGAAGTGGAGGTTCTTGGAAACAGAGCAGCTGTAAACTTTAGGGTGCCTGTGTCTTGTTGATTTTTAGTTTTCCCAATTTATACGCCCTTGAGTGGAAGTGCCCTATGCTCTCTACACTGTGTTTATTACTTGTTTCAGGACACACCGTACTTTTCTCCAGAGTGCCTGTTGGCAATTTATATCCCGCCCATCAGCGTAGCAAGGCTCCCATGTCTCCATGGCCTCTCCTGCTTTTCTGGTTTTTACACTTTTTTCAGCATGGCCCTTTTGACCGAGGGCAAGCGAGACTTCTTTGTAGCGCTGATTTGCCCTTCCGGCTTGCTTGGTTGGCCATAAAGGGCGTATGCGTTTTTTCCTGAATATATTCAGGAAAAAACGCATACGCCCTTTTTGGCCAAGGGCATCATTGTCAACGTTTTGCCGCTTTTCATGTGCTTTAAAGGCGAGTCGAATCTACCTCCTGAAATCTGTTTTCTGCAAATCTGCCTTGCTTTCAAATCCTCTTCGTTGCCTTCCCTCAATATATTTGTGGACGAGAGTTCTCATTTATAACTCTGCACGTTTGTGAATTGCAGTGCCCCTGAGCTCCATTTGTCTCCTCGCTTTTTTGGGAGCTGGCCGCAAAAGCGCAGGATTGCTTCAGGCCCTATTTTGATTCTGGGGGGCAGGCTGAGCCTGTGGTTCATTCTTCTTCCTGATGGGAAAATGGAGTGACCTGTGCCTGTCCCACCACCTAGGGCTAGTCTTTCGTTGGTTCCCCATCTTCCCGTTCATCCTCAGGACAAATTGCAACCTGGACGAAACAGTAGGTTAAAGGTGCTGATTCTCCAAGTAGGGAGATGGTTAGTCAAGCGGCTGGAATGGTGAACCCGAGCACAAGGAGAGGAGAAATGAGGTGCGTTTTAGAAACCTTTCCCGATCTCACGGCATACCATCTTCTGGCTTTCCCATGCATGTTTTGATGTAGGAAGATTCCCTTGTACCTGGAGATTTGAGACCCATGGGGTGTGTTCCCCGCAGTGTTACTTTAAAGTATCTGCGTTTGCTCACCCAACCTCACCAATCCTCTCAGCCCCAAGAGTGTCCAGCCTTATGTCTCATCCAGCTGTGGGTCTAGATATGGTCAATCCAGGTTGCATCATAGACCCTGAACGGATTCTGTAAGAATTTCTCTCTCTTTCACTGTCTTTGTTTTGTGGGTTTTTTAAAGTAATGTATGTTTAGAATCGGGCTTGGCTGCTTTTCCCTGCTGTGTTGATGCCGCTTTACACCCTCTTGATTCACTTGCAGAGAGATATCGATACATCGGTTTTCAGATTCGTACTAGTCAGAATTATTCTTGTGCGGTGACTAGGGGGTGTTGAGTCCAGTTCACTGAGCAGGGAGTAGGCCTTGTCTATTACATATTTGGCTTATGGAGTGGTGTCTGAGCTAATTTCAAACCCTTGTTTTATGCATCACCCCACCTCACCTTTCCCGTTAAGCAGCCATAGTGTGTCTTCTACAGGTGTGACTCTGTTCTGTTTTGTAATTCAGTTCAAGTGTAGCGATTTTGACATTCCCTCTATAAGCGATATCTTAGGATAAGTGTCTTTTTCTGTGTGACTTATTTCACTTAGAATCATCGTCGCTAAATCCACTCATCATGCTGCTAACTAGCCTTATGACATTGATTTCATGGCTGAGTGATATTCCATTGTGCCAAGTACCACCATTTCTTTATCCATTTTTCTCTTTCCTGGGATATTAAAGGTGTTCCGAAGCGGAGGTTCTTGGAAACAGAGCAGCCGTAAACTTTAGGGTGCCTGTGTCTTGTTTATTTTTAGTTTTCCCAATTTATACGCCCATGAGTGGAAGTGCCCTATGCTCTCTACGCTGTGTTTATTACTTGTTTCAGGACACACCGTACTCTTCTCCAGAGTGCCTGTTGGCAATTTATATCCCGCCCATCAGCGTAGCAAGGCTCCCATGTCTCCATGGCCTGTCCTGCTTTTCTGGTTTTTACTGTTTGTTCAGCATGGCCCTTTTGACCGAGGGCAAGCGAGACTTCTTTGTAGCGCTGATTTGCCCTTCTGGCTTGCTTGGTTGGCCAAAGAGGGCGTATGCGTTTTTTCCTGAATATATTCAGGAAAAAACGCATACGCCCTCTTTGGGCAAGGGCATCATTGTCAACGTTTTGCCGCTTTTCATGTGCTTTAAAGGCGAGTCGAATCTACCTCCTGAAATCTGTTTCCTGCAAATCTGCCTTGCTTTCAAATCCTCTTCGTTGCCTTCCCTCAATATATTTGTGGACGAGAGTTCTCATTTATAACTCTGCACGTTTGTGAATTGCAGTGCCCCTGAGCTCCATTTGTCTCCTCGCTTTTTTGGGAGCTGGCCGCAAAAGCGCAGGATTGCTTCAGGCCCTATTTTGGTTCTGGGGGGCAGGCTGAGCCTGTGGTTCATTCTTCTTCCTGATGGGAAAATGGAGTGACCTATGCCTGTCCCAACACCTAGGGCTCGTCTCTCGTTGGTTCCGCGTCTTCCCGTTCATCCTCAGGACAAATTGCAACCTGTACAATCAGGAGGTTAAAGGTGCTGATTCTCCAAGTAGGGAGATGGTTAGTCAAGCGGCTGGAATGGCGAACCCGAGCACAAGGAGAGGAGAAATGAGGTGCGTTTTAGAAACCTTTCCCGATCTCATGGCATACCATCTTCTGGCTTTCCCATGCATGTTTTGATGTAGGAAGATGCCCTTGTACCTTGAGATTTGAGACCCATGGGGTGTGTTCCCCGCAGTGTTACTTTAAAGTATCTGCGTTTGCTCACCCAACCTCACCAATCCTCTCAGCCCCAAGAGTGTCCAGCCTTATGTCTCATCCAGCTGTGGGTCTAGATATGGTCAATCCAGGTTGCATCATAGACCCTGAACGGATTTTGTAAGAATTTCTCTCTCTTTCACTGTCTTTGTTTTGTGGGTTTTTTAAAGTAATTTATGTTTAGAATCGGGCTTGGCTGCTTTTCCCTGCTGTGTTGATGCCGCTTTACACCCTCTTGATTCACTTGCAGAGAGATATCAATACATAGGTTTTCAGATTCGTACTAGTCAGAATTATTCTTGTGCGGTGACTAGGGGGTGTTGAGTCCAGTTCACTGAGCAGGGAGTAGGACTTGTCTATTACATATTTGGCTTATGGAGTGGTCTCTGAGCTAATTTCAAACCCTTGTTTTATGCATCACCCCACCTCAGCTTTCCCGTTAAGCAGCCATAGTGTGTCTTCTACAGGTGTGACTCTGTTCTGTTTTGTAATTCAGTTCAAGTGTAGCGATTTTGACATTCCCTCTATAAGCGATATCTTAGGATAAGTGTCTTTTTCTGTGTGACTTATTTCACTTAGAATCATCGTACCTAAATCCACTCATCATGCTGCTAACTAGCCTTATGACATTGATTTCATGGCTGAGTGATATTCCATTGTGCCAAGTACCACCATTTCTTTATCCATTTTTCTCTTTCCTGGGATATTGAAGGTGTACCGAAGTGGAGGTTCTTGGAAACAGAGCAGCTGTAAACTTTAGGGTGCCTGTGTCTTGTTGATTTTTAGTTTTCCCAATTTATACGCCCTTGAGTGGAAGTGCCCTATGCTCTCTACACTGTGTTTATTACTTGTTTCAGGACACACCGTACTTTTCTCCAGAGTGCCTGTTGGCAATTTATATCCCGCCCATCAGCGTAGCAAGGCTCCCATGTCTCCATGGCCTCTCCTGCTTTTCTGGTTTTTACACTTTGTTCAGCATGGCCCTTTTGACCGAGGGCAAGCGAGACTTCTTTGTAGCGCTGATTTGCCCTTCCGGCTTGCTTGGTTGGCCATAAAGGGCGTATGCGTTTTTTCCTGAATATATTCAGGAAAAAACGCATACGCCCTTTTTGGCCAAGGGCATCATTGTCAACGTTTTGCCGCTTTTCATGTGCTTTAAAGGCGAGTCGAATCTACCTCCTGAAATCTGTTTTCTGCAAATCTGCCTTGCTTTCAAATCCTCTTCGTTGCCTTCCCTCAATATATTTGTGGACGAGAGTTCTCATTTATAACTCTGCACGTTTGTGAATTGCAGTGCCCCTGAGCTCCATTTGTCTCCTCGCTTTTTTGGGAGCTGGCCGCAAAAGCGCAGGATTGCTTCAGGCCCTATTTTGATTCTGGGGGGCAGGCTGAGCCTGTGGTTCATTCTTCTTCCTGATGGGAAAATGGAGTGACCTGTGCCTGTCCCACCACCTAGGGCTAGTCTTTCGTTGGTTCCCCATCTTCCCGTTCATCCTCAGGACAAATTGCAACCTGGACGAAACAGTAGGTTAAAGGTGCTGATTCTCCAAGTAGGGAGATGGTTAGTCAAGCGGCTGGAATGGTGAACCCGAGCACAAGGAGAGGAGAAATGAGGTGCGTTTTAGAAACCTTTCCCGATCTCACGGCATACCATCTTCTGGCTTTCCCATGCATGTTTTGATGTAGGAAGATGCCCTTGTACCTGGAGATTTGAGACCCATGGGGTGTGTTCCCCGCAGTGTTACTTTAAAGTATCTGCGTTTGCTCACCCAACCTCACCAATCCTCTCAGCCCCAAGAGTGTCCAGCCTTATGTCTCATCCAGCTGTGGGTCTAGATATGGTCAATCCAGGTTGCATCATAGACCCTGAACGGATTCTGTAAGAATTTCTCTCTCTTTCACTGTCTTTGTTTTGTGGGTTTTTTAAAGTAATGTATGTTTAGAATCGGGCTTGGCTGCTTTTCCCTGCTGTGTTGATGCCGCTTTACACCCTCTTGATTCACTTGCAGAGAGATATCGATACATCGGTTTTCAGATTCGTACTAGTCAGAATTATTCTTGTGCGGTGACTAGGGGGTGTTGAGTCCAGTTCACTGAGCAGGGAGTAGGCCTTGTCTATTACATATTTGGCTTATGGAGCGGTGTCTGAGCTAATTTCAAACCCTTGTTTTATGCATCACCCCACCTCACCTTTCCCGTTAAGCAGCCATAGTGTGTCTTCTACAGGTGTGACTCTGTTCTGTTTTGTAATTCAGTTCAAGTGTAGCGATTTTGACATTCCCTCTATAAGCGATATCTTAGGATAAGTGTCTTTTTCTGTGTGACTTATTTCACTTAGAATCATCGTACCTAAATCCACACATCATGCTGCTAACTAGCCTTATGACATTGATTTCATGGCTGAGTGATATTCCATTGTGCCAAGTACCACCATTTCTTTATCCATTTTTCTCTTTCCTGGGATATTGAAGGTGTACCGAAGCGGAGGTTCTTGGAAACAGAGCAGCCGTAAATTTTAGGGTGCCTGTGTCTTGTTGATTTTTAGTTTTCCCAATTTATACGCCCATGAGTGGAAGTGCCCTATGCTCTCTACGCTGTGTTTATTACTTGTTCCAGGACACACCGTACTCTTCTCCAGAGTGCCTGTTGGCAATTTATATCCCGCCCATCAGCGTAGCAAGGCTCCCATGTCTCCATGGCCTGTCCTGCTTTTCTGGTTTTTACTGTTTGTTCAGCATGGCCCTTTTGACCGAGGGCAAGCGAGACTTCTTTGTAGCGCTGATTTGCCCTTCCGGCTTGCTTGGTTGGCCAAAAAGGGCGTATGCGTTTTTTCCTGAATATATTCAGGAAAAAACGCATACGCCCTTTTTGGCCAAGGGCATCATTGTCAACGTTTTGCCGCTTTTCATGTGCTTTAAAGGCGAGTCGAATCTACCTCCTGAAATCTGTTTCCTGCAAATCTGCCTTGCTTTCAAATCCTCTTCGTTGCCTTCCCTCAATATATTTGTGGACGAGAGTTCTCATTTATAACTCTGCACGTTTGTGAATTGCAGTGCCCCTGAGCTCCATTTGTCTCCTCGCTTTTTTGGGAGCTGGCCGCAAAAGCGCAGGATTGCTTCAGGCCCTATTTTGGTTCTGGGGGGCAGGCTGAGCCTGTGGTTCATTCTTCTTCCTGATGGGAAAATGGAGTGACCTATGCCTGTCCCAACACCTAGGGCTCGTCTCTCGTTGGTTCCGCGTCTTCCCGTTCATCCTCAGGACAAATTGCAACCTGTACAATCAGGAGGTTAAAGGTGCTGATTCTCCAAGTAGGGAGATGGTTAGTCAAGCGGCTGGAATGGTGAACCCGAGCACAAGGAGAGGAGAAATGAGGTGCGTTTTAGAAACCTTTCCCGATCTCATGGCATACCATCTTCTGGGTTTCCCATGCATGTTTTGATGTAGGAAGATTCCCTTGTACCTGGAGATTTGAGACCCATGGGGTGTGTTCCCCGCAGTGTTACTTTAAAGTATCTGCGTTTGCTCACCCAACCTCACCAATACTCTCAGCCCCAAGAGTGTCCAGCCTTATGTCTCATCCAGCTGTGGGTCTAGATATGGTCAATCCAGGTTGCATCATAGACCCTGAACGGATTTTGTAAGAATTTCTCTCTCTTTCACTGTCTTTGTTTTGTGGGTTTTTTAAAGTAATTTATGTTTAGAATCGGGCTTGGCTGCTTTTCCCTGCTGTGTTGATGCCGCTTTACACCCTCTTGATACACTTGCAGAGAGATATCGATACATAGGTTTTCAGATTCTTACTAGTCAGATATATTCTTGTGTGGTGACTAGGGTGTGTTGAGTCCAGTTCACTGAGCAGGGAGTAGGCCTTGTCTATTACATATTTGGCTTATGGAGCGGTCTCTGAGCTTATTTCAAACCCTTGTTTTATGCATCACCCCACCTCACCTTTCCCGTTAAGCAGCCATAGTGTGTCTTCTACAGGTGTGACTCTGTTCTGTTTTGTAATTCAGTTCAAGTGTAGCGATTTTGACATTCCCTCTATAAGCGATATCTTAGGATAAGTGTCTTTTTCTGTGTGACTTATTTCACTTAGAATCATCGTACCTAAATCCACTCATCATGCTGCTAACTAGCCTTATGACATTGATTTCATGGCTGAGTGATATTCCATTGTGCCAAGTACCACCATTTCTTTATCCATTTTTCTCTTTCCTGGGATATTGAAGGTGTTCCGAAGCGGAGGTTCTTGGAAACAGAGCAGCCGTAAACTTTAGGGTGCCTGTGTCTTGTTGATTTTTAGTTTTCCCAATTTATATGCCCATGAGTGGAAGTGCCCTATGCTCTCTACACTGTGTTTATTACTTGTTTCAGGACACACCGTACTTTTCTCCAGAGTGCCTGTTGGCAATTTATATCCCGCCCATCAGCGTAGCAAGGCTCCCATGTCTCCATGGCCTCTCCTGCTTTTCTGGTTTTTACACTTTGTTCAGCATGGCCCTTTTGACCGAGGGCAAGCGAGACTTCTTTGTAGCGCTGATTTGCCCTTCCGGCTTGCTTGGTTGGCCATAAAGGGCGTATGCGTTTTTTCCTGAATATATTCAGGAAAAAACGCATACGCCCTTTTTGGCCAAGGGCATCATTGTCAACGTTTTGCCGCTTTTCATGTGCTTTAAAGGCGAGTCGAATCTACCTCCTGAAATCTGTTTTCTGCAAATCTGCCTTGCTTTCAAATCCTCTTCGTTGCCTTCCCTCAATATATTTGTGGACGAGAGTTCTCATTTATAACTCTGCACGTTTGTGAATTGCAGTGCCCCTGAGCTCCATTTGTCTCCTCGCTTTTTTGGGAGCTGGCCGCAAAAGCGCAGGATTGCTTCAGGCCCTATTTTGATTCTGGGGGGCAGGCTGAGCCTGTGGTTCATTCTTCTTCCTGATGGGAAAATGGAGTGACCTGTGCCTGTCCCACCACCTAGGGCTAGTCTTTCGTTGGTTCCCCATCTTCCCGTTCATCCTCAGGACAAATTGCAACCTGGACGAAACAGTAGGTTAAAGGTGCTGATTCTCCAAGTAGGGAGATGGTTAGTCAAGCGGCTGGAATGGTGAACCCGAGCACAAGGAGAGGAGAAATGAGGTGCGTTTTAGAAACCTTTCCCGATCTCACGGCATACCATCTTCTGGCTTTCCCATGCATGTTTTGATGTAGGAAGATGCCCTTGTACCTGGAGATTTGAGACCCATGGGGTGTGTTCCCCGCAGTGTTACTTTAAAGTATCTGCGTTTGCTCACCCAACCTCACCAATCCTCTCAGCCCCAAGAGTGTCCAGCCTTATGTCTCATCCAGCTGTGGGTCTAGATATGGTCAATCCAGGTTGCATCATAGACCCTGAACGGATTCTGTAAGAATTTCTCTCTCTTTCACTGTCTTTGTTTTGTGGGTTTTTTAAAGTAATGTATGTTTAGAATCGGGCTTGGCTGCTTTTCCCTGCTGTGTTGATGCCGCTTTACACCCTCTTGATTCACTTGCAGAGAGATATCGATACATCGGTTTTCAGATTCGTACTAGTCAGAATTATTCTTGTGCGGTGACTAGGGGGTGTTGAGTCCAGTTCACTGAGCAGGGAGTAGGCCTTGTCTATTACATATTTGGCTTATGGAGCGGTGTCTGAGCTAATTTCAAACCCTTGTTTTATGCATCACCCCACCTCACCTTTCCCGTTAAGCAGCCATAGTGTGTCTTCTAAAGGTGTGACTCTGTTCTGTTTTGTAATTCAGTACAAGTGTAGCAATTTTGACATTCCCTCTATAAGCGATATCTTAGGATAAGTGTCTTTTTCTGTGTGACTTATTTCACTTAGAATCATCGTACCTAAATCCACACATCATGCTGCTAACTAGCCTTATGACATTGATTTCATGGCTGAGTGATATTCCATTGTGCCAAGTACCACCATTTCTTTATCCATTTTTCTCTTTCCTGGGATATTGAAGGTGTACCGAAGCGGAGGTTCTTGGAAACAGAGCAGCCGTAAATTTTAGGGTGCCTGTGTCTTGTTGATTTTTAGTTTTCCCAATTTATACGCCCATGAGTGGAAGTGCCCTATGCTCTCTACGCTGTGTTTATTACTTGTTCCAGGACACACCGTACTCTTCTCCAGAGTGCCTGTTGGCAATTTATATCCCGCCCATCAGCGTAGCAAGGCTCCCATGTCTCCATGGCCTGTCCTGCTTTTCTGGTTTTTACTGTTTGTTCAGCATGGCCCTTTTGACCGAGGGCAAGCGAGACTTCTTTGTAGCGCTGATTTGCCCTTCCGGCTTGCTTGGTTGGTCAAAAAGGGCGTATGCGTTTTTTCCTGAATATATTCAGGAAAAAACGCATACGCCCTTTTTGGCCAAGGGCATCATTGTCAACGTTTTGCCGCTTTTCATGTGCTTTAAAGGCGAGTCGAATCTACCTCCTGAAATCTGTTTCCTGCAAATCTGCCTT
The DNA here is from genome assembly GCF_028564815.1 of Eubalaena glacialis. NCBI lineage: Eukaryota > Metazoa > Chordata > Mammalia > Artiodactyla > Balaenidae > Eubalaena > Eubalaena glacialis. Next base: position 398,360 of record NW_026871159.1, on the reverse strand, counting down.
GCTTTCAAATCCTCTTCGTTGCCTTCCCTCAATATATTTGTGGACGAGAGTTCTCATTTATAACTCTGCACGTTTGTGAATTGCAGTGCCCCTGAGCTCCATTTGTCTCCTCGCTTTTTTGGGAGCTGGCCGCAAAAGCGCAGGATTGCTTCAGGCCCTATTTTGGTTCTGGGGGGCAGGCTGAGCCTGTGGTTCATTCTTCTTCCTGATGGGAAAATGGAGTGACCTATGCCTGTCCCAACACCTAGGGCTCGTCTCTCGTTGGTTCCGCGTCTTCCCGTTCATCCTCAGGACAAATTGCAACCTGTACAATCAGGAGGTTAAAGGTGCTGATTCTCCAAGTAGGGAGATGGTTAGTCAAGCGGCTGGAATGGTGAACCCGAGCACAAGGAGAGGAGAAATGAGGTGCGTTTTAGAAACCTTTCCCGATCTCACGGCATACCATCTTCTGGCTTTCCCATGCATGTTTTGATGTAGGAAGATGCCCTTGTACCTGGAGATTTGAGACCCATGGGGTGTGTTCCCCGCAGTGTTACTTTAAAGTATCTGCGTTTGCTCACCCAACCTCACCAATCCTCTCAGCCCCAAGAGTGTCCAGCCTTATGTCTCATCCAGCTGTGGGTCTAGATATGGTCAATCCAGGTTGCATCATAGACCCTGAACGGATTTTGTAAGAATTTCTCTCTCTTTCACTGTCTTTGTTTTGTGGGTTTTTTAAAGTAATTTATGTTTAGAATCGGGCTTGGCTGCTTTTCCCTGCTGTGTTGATGCCGCTTTACACCCTCTTGATTCACTTGCAGAGAGATATCGATACATCGGTTTTCAGATTCGTACTAGTCAGAATTATTCTTGTGCGGTGACTAGGGGGTGTTGAGTCCAGTTCACTGAGCAGGGAGTAGGCCTTGTCTATTACATATTTGGCTTATGGAGTGGTCTCTGAGCTAATTTCAAACCCTTGTTTTATGCATCACCCCACCTCACCTTTCCCGTTAAGCAGCCATAGTGTGTCTTCTACAGGTGTGACTCTGTTCTGTTTTGTAATTCAGTTCAAGTGTAGCGATTTTGACATTCCCTCTATAAGCGATATCTTAGGATAAGTGTCTTTTTCTGTGTGACTTATTTCACTTAGAATCATCGTCGCTAAATCCACTCATCATGCTGCTAACTAGCCTTATGACATTGATTTCATGGCTGAGTGATATTCCATTGTGCCAAGTACCACCATTTCTTTATCCATTTTTCTCTTTCCTGGGATATTGAAGGTGTTCCGAAGCGGAGGTTCTTGGAAACAGAGCAGCCGTAAACTTTAGGGTGCCTGTGTCTTGTTTATTTTTAGTTTTCCCAATTTATACGCCCATGAGTGGAAGTGCCCTATGCTCTCTACGCTGTGTTTATTACTTGTTTCAGGACACACCGTACTCTTCTCCAGAGTGCCTGTTGGCAATTTATATCCCGCCCATCAGCGTAGCAAGGCTCCCATGTCTCCATGGCCTGTCCTGCTTTTCTGGTTTTTACTGTTTGTTCAGCATGGCCCTTTTGACCGAGGGCAAGCGAGACTTCTTTGTAGCGCTGATTTGCCCTTCCGGCTTGCTTGGTTGGCCATAAAGGGCGTATGCGTTTTTTCCTGAATATATTCAGGAAAAAACGCATACGCCCTTTTTGGCCAAGGGCATCATTGTCAACGTTTTGCCGCTTTTCATGTGCTTTAAAGGCGAGTCGAATCTACCTCCTGAAATCTGTTTCCTGCAAATCTGCCTTGCTTTCAAATCCTCTTCGTTGCCTTCCCTCAATATATTTGTGGACGAGAGTTCTCATTTATAACTCTGCACGTTTGTGAATTGCAGTGCCCCTGAGCTCCATTTGTCTCCTCGCTTTTTTGGGAGCTGGCCGCAAAAGCGCAGGATTGCTTCAGGCCCTATTTTGATTCTGGGGGGCAGGCTGAGCCTGTGGTTCATTCTTCTTCCTGATGGGAAAATGGAGTGACCTGTGCCTGTCCCACCACCTAGGGCTAGTCTTTCCTTGGTTCCCCGTCTTCCCGTTCATCCTCAGGACAAATTGCAACCTGGACGAAACAGTAGGTTAAAGGTGCTGATTCTCCAAGTAGGGAGATGGTTAGTCAAGCGGCTGGAATGGTGAACCCGAGCACAAGGAGAGGAGAAATGAGGTGCGTTTTAGAAACCTTTCCCGATCTCACGGCATACCATCTTCTGGCTTTCCCATGCATGTTTTGATGTAGGAAGATGCCCTTGTACCTGGAGATTTGAGACCCATGGGGTGTGTTCCCCGCAGTGTTACTTTAAAGTATCTGCGTTTGCTCACCCAACCTCACCAATCCTCTCAGCCCCAAGAGTGTCCAGCCTTATGTCTCATCCAGCTGTGGGTCTAGATATGGTCAATCCAGGTTGCATCATAGACCCTGAACGGATTCTGTAAGAATTTCTCTCTCTTTCACTGTCTTTGTTTTGTGGGTTTTTTAAAGTAATGTATGTTTAGAATCGGGCTTGGCTGCTTTTCCCTGCTGTGTTGATGCCGCTTTACACCCTCTTGATTCACTTGCAGAGAGATATCGATACATCGGTTTTCAGATTCGTACTAGTCAGAATTATTCTTGTGCGGTGACTAGGGGGTGTTGAGTCCAGTTCACTGAGCAGGGAGTAGGCCTTGTCTATTACATATTTGGCTTATGGAGCGGTGTCTGAGCTAATTTCAAACCCTTGTTTTATGCATCACCCCACCTCACCTTTCCCGTTAAGCAGCCATAGTGTGTCTTCTAAAGGTGTGACTCTGTTCTGTTTTGTAATTCAGTTCAAGTGTAGCGATTTTGACATTCCCTCTATAAGCGATATCTTAGGATAAGTGTCTTTTTCTGTGTGACTTATTTCACTTAGAATCATCGTACCTAAATCCACACATCATGCTGCTAACTAGCCTTATGAAATTGATTTCATGGCTGAGTGATATTCCATTGTGCCAAGTACCACCATTTCTTTATCCATTTTTCTCTTTCCTGGGATATTGAAGGTGTACCGAAGCGGAGGTTCTTGGAAACAGAGCAGCCGTAAACTTTAGGGTGCCTGTGTCTTGTTGATTTTTAGTTTTCCCAATTTATACGCCCATGAGTGGAAGTGCCCTATGCTCTCTACGCTGTGTTTATTACTTGTTCCAGGACACACCGTACTCTTCTCCAGAGTGCCTGTTGGCAATTTATATCCCGCCCATCAGCGTAGCAAGGCTCCCATGTCTCCATGGCCTGTCCTGCTTTTCTGGTTTTTACTGTTTGTTCAGCATGGCCCTTTTGACCGAGGGCAAGCGAGACTTCTTTGTAGCGCTGATTTGCCCTTCCGGCTTGCTTGGTTGGCCAAAAAGGGCGTATGCGTTTTTTCCTGAATATATTCAGGAAAAAACGCATACGCCCTTTTTGGCCAAGGGCATCATTGTCAACGTTTTGCCGCTTTTCATGTGCTTTAAAGGCGAGTCGAATCTACCTCCTGAAATCTGTTTCCTGCAAATCTGCCTTGCTTTCAAATCCTCTTCGTTGCCTTCCCTCAATATATTTGTGGACGAGAGTTCTCATTTATAACTCTGCACGTTTGTGAATTGCAGTGCCCCTGAGCTCCATTTGTCTCCTCGCTTTTTTGGGAGCTGGCCGCAAAAGCGCAGGATTGCTTCAGGCCCTATTTTGGTTCTGGGGGGCAGGCTGAGCCTGTGGTTCATTCTTCTTCCTGATGGGAAAATGGAGTGACCTATGCCTGTCCCAACACCTAGGGCTCGTCTCTAGTTTGTTCCGCGTCTTCCCGTTCATCCTCAGGACAAATTGCAACTTGTACAATCAGGAGGTTAAAGGGGCTGATTCTCCAAGTAGGGAGATGGTTAGTCAAGCGGCTGGAATGGCGAACCCGAGCACAAGGAGAGGAGAAATGAGGTGCGTTTTAGAAACCTTTCCCGATCTCATGGCATACCATCTTCTGGGTTTCCCATGCATGTTTTGATGTAGGAAGATTCCCTTGTACCTGGAGATTTGAGACCCATGGGGTGTGTTCCCCGCAGTGTTACTTTAAAGTATCTGCGTTTGCTCACCCAACCTCACCAATCCTCTCAGCCCCAAGAGTGTCCAGCCTTATGTCTCATCCAGCTGTGGGTCTAGATATGGTCAATCCAGGTTGCATCATAGACCCTGAACGGATTTTGTAAGAATTTCTCTCTCTTTCACTGTCTTTGTTTTGTGGGTTTTTTAAAGTAATTTATGTTTAGAATCGGGCTTGGCTGCTTTTCCCTGCTGTGTTGATGCCGCTTTACACCCTCTTGATACACTTGCAGAGAGATATCGATACATAGGTTTTCAGATTCTTACTAGTCAGATATATTCTTGTGTGGTGACTAGGGTGTGTTGAGTCCAGTTCACTGAGCAGGGAGTAGGCCTTGTCTATTACATATTTGGCTTATGGAGCGGTCTCTGAGCTTATTTCAAACCCTTGTTTTATGCATCACCCCACCTCAGCTTTCCCGTTAAGCAGCCATAGTGTGTCTTCTACAGGTGTGACTCTGTTCTGTTTTGTAATTCAGTTCAAGTGTAGCGATTTTGACATTCCCTCTATAAGCGATATCTTAGGATAAGTGTCTTTTTCTGTGTGACTTATTTCACTTAGAATCATCGTACCTAAATCCACTCATCATGCTGCTAACTAGCCTTATGACATTGATTTCATGGCTGAGTGATATTCCATTGTGCCAAGTACCACCATTTCTTTATCCATTTTTCTCTTTCCTGGGATATTGAAGGTGTTCCGAAGCGGAGGTTCTTGGAAACAGAGCAGCCGTAAACTTTAGGGTGCCTGTGTCTTGTTGATTTTTAGTTTTCCCAATTTATATGCCCATGAGTGGAAGTGCCCTATGCTCTCTACGCTGTGTTTATTACTTGTTTCAGGACACACCGTACTCTTCTCCAGAGTGCCTGTTGGCAATTTATATCCCGCCCATCAGCGTAGCAAGGCTCCCATGTCTCCATGGCCTGTCCTGCTTTTTTGGTTTTTACTGTTTGTTCAGCATGGCCCTTTTGACCGAGGGCATGCGAGACTTCTTTGTAGCGCTGATTTGCCCTTCCGGCTTGCTTGGTTGGCCAAAAAGGGCGTATGCGTTTTTTCCTGAATATATTCAGGAAAAAACGCATACGCCCTTTTTGGCCAAGGGCATCATTGTCAACGTTTTGCCGCTTTTCATGTGCTTTAAAGGCGAGTCGAATCTACCTCCTGAAATCTGTTTCCTGCAAATCTGCCTTGCTTTCAAATCCTCTTCGTTGCCTTCCCTCAATATATTTGTGGACGAGAGTTCTCATTTATAACTCTGCACGTTTGTGAATTGCAGTGCCCCTGAGCTCCATTTGTCTCCTCACTTTTTTGGGAGCTGGCCGCAAAAGCGCAGGATTGCTTCAGGCCCTATTTTGGTTCTGGGGGGCAGGCTGAGCCTGTGGTTCATTCTTATTCCTGATGGGAAAATGGAGTGACCTATGCCGGTCCCAACACCTAGGGCTCGTCTCTCGTTGGTTCCGCGTCTTCCCGTTCATCCTCAGGACAAATTGCAACCTGTACAATCAGGAGGTTAAAGGTGCTGATTCTCCAAGTAGGGAGATGGTTAGTCAAGCGGCTGGAATGGCGAACCCGAGCACAAGGAGAGGAGAAATGAGGTGCGTTTTAGAAACCTTTCCCGATCTCATGGCATACCATCTTCTGGGTTTCCCATGCATGTTTTGATGTAGGAAGATGCCCTTGTACCTGGAGATTTGAGACCCATGGGCTGTGTTCCCCGCAGTGTTACTTTAAAGTATCTGCGTTTGCTCACCCAACCTCACCAAACCTCTCAGCCCTAAGAGTGTCCAGCCTTATGTCTCATCCAGCTGTGGGTCTAGATATGGTCAATCCAGGTTGCATCAGAGACCCTGAACGGATTTTGTAAGAATTTCTCTCTCTTTCACTGTCTTTGTTTTGTGCGTTTTTTAAAGTAATTTATGTTTAGAATCGGGCTTGGCTGCTTTTCCCTGCTGTGTTGATGCCGCTTTACACCCTCTTGATTCACTTGCAGAGAGATATCGATACATAGGTTTTCAGATTCTTACTAGTCAGATATATTCTTGTGTGGTGACTAGGGTGTGTTGAGTCCAGTTCACTGAGCAGGGAGTAGGCCTTGTCTATTACATATTTGGCTTATGGAGCGGTCTCTGAGCTAATTTCAAACCCTTGTTTTATGCATCACCCCACCTCACCTTTCCCGTTAAGCAGCCATAGTGTGTCTTCTACAGGTGTGACTCTGTTCTGTTTTGTAATTCAGTTCAAGTGTAGCCATTTTGACATTCCCTCTATAAGCGATATCTTAGGATAAGTGTCTTTTTCTGTGTGACTTATTTCACTTAGAATCATCGTACCTAAATCCACTCATCATGCTGCTAACTAGCCTTATGACATTGATTTCATGGCTGAGTGATATTCCATTGTGCCAAGTACCACCATTTCTTTATCCATTTTTCTCTTTCCTGGGATATTGAAGGTGTACCGAAGCGGAGGTTCTTGGAAACAGAGCAGCCGTAAACTTTAGGGTGCCTGTGTCTTGTTGATTTTTAGTTTTCCCAATTTATACGCCCATGAGTGGAAGTGCCCTATGCTCTCTACACTGTGTTTATTACTTGTTTCAGGACACACCGTACTCTTCTCCAGAGTGCCTGTTGGGAATTTACATCCCGCCCATCAGCGTAGCAAGGCTCCCATGTCTCCATGGCCTGTCCTGCTTTTCTGGTTTTTACACTTTTTTCAGCATGGCCCTTTTGACCGAGGGCAAGCGAGACTTCTTTGTAGCGCTGATTTGCCCTTCCGGCTTGCTTGGTTGGCCAAAAAGGGCGTATGCGTTTTTTCCTGAATATATTCAGGAAAAAACGCATACGCCCTTTTTGGCCAAGGGCATCATTGTCAACGTTTTGCCGCTTTTCATGTGCTTTAAAGGCGAGTCGAATCTACCTCCTGAAATCTGTTTCCTGCAAATCTGCCTTGCTTTCAAATCCTCTTCGTTGCCTTCCCTCAATATATTTGTGGACGAGAGTTCTCATTTATAACTCTGCACGTTTGTGAATTGCAGTGCCCCTGAGCTCCATTTGTGTCCTCGCTTTTTTGGGAGCTGGCCGCAAAAGCGCAGGATTGCTTCAGGCCCTATTTTGGTTCTGGGGGGCAGGCTGAGCCTGTGGTTCATTCTTCTTCCTGATGGGAAAATGGAGTGACCTGTGCCTGTCCCAACACCTAGGGCTAGTCTTTCGTTGGTTCCCCGTCTTCCCGTTCATCCTCAGGACAAATTGCAACCTGGACGAAACAGTAGGTTAAAGGTGCTGATTCTCCAAGTAGGGAGAGGGTTAGTCAAGCGGCTGGAATGGTGAACCCCAGCACAAGGAGAGGAGAAATGAGGTGCGTTTTAGAAACCTTTCCTGATCTCATGTCATACCATCTTCTGGCTTTCCCATGCATGTTTTGATGTAGGAAGATTCCCTTATACCTGGAGATTTGAGACCCATGGGGTGTGTTCCCCGCAGTGTTACTTTAAAGTATCTGCGTTTGCTCACCCAACCTCACCAATCCTCTCAGCCCCAAGAGTGTCCAGCCTTATGTCTCATCCAGCTGTGGGTCTAGATATGGTCAATCCAGGTTGCATCATAGACCCTGAACGGATTTTGTAAGAATTTCTCTCTCTTTCACTGTCTTTGTTTTGTGGGTTTTTTAAAGTAATTTATGTTTAGAATCGGGCTTGGCTGCTTTTCCCTGCTGTGTTTATGCCGCTTTACACCCTCTTGATTCACTTGCAGAGAGATATCGATACATAGGTTTTCAGATTCGTACTAGTCAGAATTATTCTTGTGCGGTGACTAGGGGGTGTTGAGTCCAGTTCACTGAGCAGGGAGTAGGCCTTGTCTATTACATATTTGGCTTATGGAGCGGTGTCTGAGCTAATTTCAAACCCTTGTTTTATGCATCACCCCACCTCACCTTTCCCGTTAAGCAGCCATAGTGTGTCTTCTACAGGTGTGACTGTGTTCTGTTTTGTAATTCAGTTCAAGTGTAGCGATTATGACGTTCCCTCTATAAGCGATATATTAGGATAAGTGTCTTTTTCTGTGTGACTTATTTCACTTAGAATCATCGTACCTACATCCACTCATCATGCTGCTAACTAGCCTTATGACATTGATTTCATGGCTGAGTGATATTCCATTGTGCCAAGTACCACCATTTCTTTATCCATTTTTCTCTTTCCTGGGATATTGAAGGTGTTCCGAAGCGGAGGTTCTTGGAAACAGAGCAGCCGTAAACTTTAGGGTGCCTGTGTCTTGTTGATTTTTAGTTTTCCCAATTTATACGCCCATGAGTGGAAGTGCCCTATGCTCTCTACGCTGTGTTTATTACTTGTTTCAGGACACACCGTACTCTTCTCCAGAGTGCCTGTTGGCAATTTATATCCCGCCCATCAGCGTAGCAAGGCTCCCATGTCTCCATGGCCTGTCCTGCTTTTCTGGTTTTTACACTTTTTTCAGCATGGCCCTTTTGACCGAGGGCAAGCGAGACTTCTTTGTAGCGCTGATTTGCCCTTCCGGCTTGCTTGGTTGGCCAAAAAGGGCGTATGCGTTTTTTCCTGAATATATTCAGGAAAAAACGCATACGCCCTTTTTGGCCAAGTGCCTCATTGTCAACGTTTTGCCGCTTTTCATGTGCTTTAAAGGCGAGTCGAATCTACCTCCTGAAATCTGTTTCCTGCAAATCTGCCTTGCTTTCAAATCCTCTTCGTTGCCTTCCCTCAATATATTTGTGGACGAGAGTTCTCATTTATAACTCTGCACGTTTGTGAATTGCAGTGCCCCTGAGCTCCATTTGTCTCCTCGCTTTTTTGGGAGCTGGCCGCAAAAGCGCAGGATTGCTTCAGGCCCTATTTTGGTTCTGGGGGGCAGGCTGAGCCTGTGGTTCATTCTTCTTCCTGATGGGAAAATGGAGTGACCTGTGCCTGTCCCAATACCTAGGGCTAGTCTTTCGTTGGTTCCCCGTCTTCCCGTTCATCCTCAGGACAAATTGCAACCTGGACGAAACAGTAGGTTAAAGGTGCTGATTCTCCAAGTAGGGAGAGGGTTAGTCAAGCGGCTGGAATGGTGAACCCGAGCACAAGGAGAGGAGAAATGAGGTGCGTTTTAGAAACCTTTCCCGATCTCACGGCATACCATCTTCTGGCTTTCCCATGCATGTTTTGATGTAGGAAGATTCCCTTGTACCTGGAGATTTGAGACCCATGGGGTGTGTTCCCCGCAGTGTTACTTTAAAGTATCTGCGTTTGCTCACCCAACCTCACCAATCCTCTCAGCCCCAAGAGTGTCCAGCCTTATGTCTCATCCAGCTGTCGGTCTAGATATGGTCAATCCAGGTTGCATCATAGACCCTGAACGGATTTTGTAAGAATTTCTCTCTCTTTCACTGTCTTTGTTTTGTGGGTTTTTTAAAGTAATTTATGTTTAGAATCGGGCTTGGCTGCTTTTCCCTGCTGTGTTGATGCCGCTTTACACCCTCTTGATTCACTTGCAGAGAGATATCGATACATAGGTTTTCAGATTCGTACTAGTCAGAATTATTCTTGTGCGGTGACTAGGGGGTGTTGAGTCCAGTTCACTGAGCAGGGAGTAGGCCTTGTCTATTACATATTTGGCTTATGGAGCCGTCTCTGAGCTAATTTCAAACCCTTGTTTTATGCATCACCCCACCTCACCTTTCCCGTTAAGCAGCCATAGTGTGTCTTCTACAGGTGTGACTGTGTTCTGTTTTGTAATTCAGTTCAAGTGTAGCGATTTTGACGTTCCCTCTATAAGCGATATATTAGGATAAGTGTCTTTTTCTGTGTGACTTATTTCACTTAGAATCATCGTACCTACATCCACTCATCATGCTGCTAACTAGCGTTATGACATTGATTTCATGGCTGAGTGATATTCCATTGTGCCAAGTCCCACTATTTCTTTATCCATTTTTCTCTTTCCTGGGATATTGAAGGTGTTCCGAAGCGGAGGTTCTTGGAAACAGAGCAGCCATAAACTTTAGGGTGCCTGTGTCTTGTTGATTTTTACTTTTCCCAATTTATACGCCCATGAGTGGAAGTGCCCTATGCTCTCTACGCTGTGTTTATTACTTGTTTCAGGACACACCGTACTCTTCTCCAGAGTGCCTGTTGGCAATTTATATCCCGCCCATCAGCGTAGCAAGGCTCCCATGTCTCCATGGCCTGTCCTGCTTTTCTGGTTTTTACTGTTTGTTCAGCATGACCCTTTTGACCGAGGGCAAGCGAGACTTCTTTGTAGCGCTGATTTGCCCTTCCGGCTTGCTTGGTTGGCCAAAAAGGGCGTATGCGTTTTTTCCTGAATATATTCAGGAAAAAACGCATACGCCCTTTTTGGCCAAGGGCATCATTGTCAACGTTTTGCCGCTTTTCATGTGCTTTAAAGGCGAGTCGAATCTACCTCCTGAAATCTGTTTCCTGCAAATCTGCCTTGCTTTCAAATCCTCTTCGTTGCCTTCCCTCAATATATTTGTGGACGAGAGTTCTCATTTATAACTCTGCACGTTTGTGAATTGCAGTGCCCCTGAGCTCCATTTGTCTCCTCGCTTTTTTGGGAGCTGGCCGCAAAAGCGCAGGATTGCTTCAGGCCCTATTTTGGTTCTGGGGGGCAGGCTGAGCCTGTGGTTCATTCTTCTTCCTGATGGGAAAATGGAGTGACCTATGCCTGTCCCAACACCTAGGGCTCGTCTCTCGTTGGTTCCGCGTCTTCCCGTTCATCCTCAGGAGAAATTGCAACTTGTACAATCAGGAGGTTAAAGGTGCTGATTCTCCAAGTAGGGAGATGGTTAGTCAAGCGGCTGGAATGGCGAACCCGAGCACAAGGAGAGGAGAAATAAGGTGCGTTTTAGAAACCTTTCCCGATCTCATGGCATACCATCTTCTGGGTTTCCCATGCATGTTTTGATGTAGGAAGATTCCCTTGTACCTGGAGATTTGAGACCCATGGGGTGTGTTCCCCGCAGTGTTACTTTAAAGTATCTGCGTTTGCTCACCCAACCTCACCAATCCTCTCATCCCCAAGAGTGTCCAGCCTTATGACTCATCCAGCTGTGGGTCTAGATATGGTCAATCCAGGTTGCATCATAGACCCTGAACGGATTTTGTAAGAATTTCTCTCTCTTTCACTGTCTTTGTTTTGTGGGTTTTTTAAAGTAATTTATGTTTAGAATCGGGCTTGGCTGCTTTTCCCTGCTGTGTTGATGCCACTTTACACCCTCTTGATACACTTGCAGAGAGATATCGATACATAGGTTTTCAGATTCTTACTAGTCAGATATATTCTTGTGTGGTGACTAGGGTGTGTTGAGTCCAGTTCACTGAGCAGGGAGTAGGCCTTGTCTATTACATATTTGGCTTATGGAGAGGTCTCTGAGCTAATTTCAAACCCTTGTTTTATGCATCACCCCACCTCACCTTTCCCGTTAAGCAGCCATAGTGTGTCTTCTAAAGGTGTGACTCTGTTCTGATTTGTAATTCAGTTCAAGTGTAGCGATTTTGACATTCCCTCTATAAGCGATATCTTAGGATAAGTGTCTTTTTCTGTGTGACTTATTTCACTTAGAATCATCGTCGCTAAATCCACTCATCATGCTGCTAACTAGCCTTATGACATTGATTTCATGGCTGAGTCATATTCCATTGTGCCAAGTACCACCATTTCTTTATCCATTTTTCTCTTTCCTGGGATATTGAAGGTGTTCCAAAGCGGAGGTTCTTGAAAACAGAGCAGCCGTAAACTTTAGGGTGCCTGTGTCTTGTTGATTTTAATTTTCCCAATTTATACGCCCATGAGTGGAAGTGCCCTATGCTCTCTACGCTGTGTTTATTACTTGTTTCAGGACACACCGTACTCTTCTCCAGAGTGCCTGTTGGCAATTTATATCCCGCCCGTCAGCGTAGCAAGGCTCCCATGTCTCCATGGCCTGTCCTGCTTTTCTGGTTTTTACTGTTTGTTCAGCATGGCCGTTTTGACCGAGGGCAAGCGAGACATCTTTGTAGCGCTGATTTGCCCTTCCGGCTTGCTTGGTTGGCCAAAAAGGGCGTATGCGTTTTTTCCTGAATATATTCAGGAAAAAACGCATACGCCCTTTTTGGCCAAGGGCATCATTGTCAACGTTTTGCCGCTTTTCATGTGCTTTAAAGGCGAGTCGAATCTACCTCCTGAAATCTGTTTCCTGCAAATCTGCCTTGCTTTCAAATCCTCTTCGTTGCCTTCCCTCAATATATTTGTGGACGAGAGTTCTCATTTATAACTCTGCACGTTTGTGAATTGCAGTGCCCCTGAGCTCCATTTGTGTCCTCGCTTTTTTGGGAGCTGGCCGCAAAAGCGCAGGATTGCTTCAGGCCCTATTTTGGTTCTGGGGGGCAGGCTGAGCCTGTGGTTCATTCTTCTTCCTGATGGGAAAATGGAGTGACCTGTGCCTGTCCCAACACCTAGGGCTAGTCTTTCGTTGGTTCCCCGTCTTCCCGTTCATCCTCAGGACAAATTGCAACCTGGACGAAACAGTAGGTTAAAGGTGCTGATTCTCCAAGTAGGGAGAGGGTTAGTCAAGCGGCTGGAATGGTGAACCCGAGCACAAGGAGAGGAGAAATGAGGTGCGTTTTAGAAACCTTTCCCGATATCCTGGCATACCATCTTCTGGCTTTCCCATGCATGTTTTGATGTAGGAAGATTCCCTTGTACCTGGAGATTTGAGACCCATGGGGTGTGTTCCCCGCAGTGTTACTTTAAAGTATCTGCGTTTGCTCACCCAACCTCACCAATCCTCTCAGCCCCAAGAGTGTCCAGCCTTATGTCTCATCCAGCTGTGGGTCTAGATATGGTCAATCCAGGTTGCATCATAGACCCTGAACGGATTTTGTAAGAATTTCTCTCTCTTTCACTGTCTTTGTTTTGTGGGTTTTTTAAAGTAATTTATGTTTAGAATCGGGCTTGGCTGCTTTTCCCTGCTGTGTTGATGCCACTTTACACCCTCTTGATACACTTGCAGAGAGATATCGATACATAGGTTTTCAGATTCTTACTAGTCAGATATATTCTTGTGTGGTGACTAGGGTGTGTTGAGTCCAGTTCACTGAGCAGGGAGTAGGCCTTGTCTATTACATATTTGGCTTATGGAGAGGTCTCTGAGCTAATTTCAAACCCTTGTTTTATGCATCACCCCACCTCACCTTTCCCGTTAAGCAGCCATAGTGTGTCTTCTAAAGGTGTGACTCTGTTCTGATTTGTAATTCAGTTCAAGTGTAGCGATTTTGACATTCCCTCTATAAGCGATATCTTAGGATAAGTGTCTTTTTCTGTGTGACTTATTTCACTTAGAATCATCGTCGCTAAATCCACTCATCATGCTGCTAACTAGCCTTATGACATTGATTTCATGGCTGAGTCATATTCCATTGTGCCAAGTACCACCATTTCTTTATCCATTTTTCTCTTTCCTGGGATATTGAAGGTGTTCCAAAGCGGAGGTTCTTGAAAACAGAGCAGCCGTAAACTTTAGGGTGCCTGTGTCTTGTTGATTTTAATTTTCCCAATTTATACGCCCATGAGTGGAAGTGCCCTATGCTCTCTACGCTGTGTTTATTACTTGTTTCAGGACACACCGTACTCTTCTCCAGAGTGCCTGTTGGCAATTTATATCCCGCCCGTCAGCGTAGCAAGGCTCCCATGTCTCCATGGCCTGTCCTGCTTTTCTGGTTTTTACTGTTTGTTCAGCATGGCCGTTTTGACCGAGGGCAAGCGAGACATCTTTGTAGCGCTGATTTGCCCTTCCGGCTTGCTTGGTTGGCCAAAAAGGGCGTATGCGTTTTTTCCTGAATATATTCAGGAAAAAACGCATACGCCCTTTTTGGCCAAGGGCATCATTGTCAACGTTTTGCCGCTTTTCATGTGCTTTAAAGGCGAGTCGAATCTACCTCCTGAAATCTGTTTCCTGCAAATCTGCCTTGCTTTCAAATCCTCTTCGTTGCCTTCCCTCAATATATTTGTGGACGAGAGTTCTCATTTATAACTCTGCACGTTTGTGAATTGCAGTGCCCCTGAGCTCCATTTGTGTCCTCGCTTTTTTGGGAGCTGGCCGCAAAAGCGCAGGATTGCTTCAGGCCCTATTTTGGTTCTGGGGGGCAGGCTGAGCCTGTGGTTCATTCTTCTTCCTGATGGGAAAATGGAGTGACCTGTGCCTGTCCCAACACCTAGGGCTAGTCTTTCGTTGGTTCCCCGTCTTCCCGTTCATCCTCAGGACAAATTGCAACCTGGACGAAACAGTAGGTTAAAGGTGCTGATTCTCCAAGTAGGGAGAGGGTTAGTCAAGCGGCTGGAATGGTGAACCCGAGCACAAGGAGAGGAGAAATGAGGTGCGTTTTAGAAACCTTTCCCGATATCCTGGCATACCATCTTCTGGCTTTCCCATGCATGTTTTGATGTAGGAAGATTCCCTTGTACCTGGAGATTTGAGACCCATGGGGTGTGTTCCCCGCAGTGTTACTTTAAAGTATCTGCGTTTGCTCACCCAACCTCACCAATCCTCTCAGCCCCAAGAGTGTCCAGCCTTATGTCTCATCCAGCTGTGGGTCTAGATATGGTCAATCCAGGTTGCATCATAGACCCTGAACGGATTTTGTAAGAATTTCTCTCTCTTTCACTGTCTTTGTTTTGTGGGTTTTTTAAAGTAATTTATGTTTAGAATCGGGCTTGGCTGCTTTTCCCTGCTGTGTTGATGCCGCTTTACACCCTCTTGATTCACTTGCAGAGAGATATCGATACATAGGTTTTCAGATTCGTACTAGTCAGAATTATTCTTGTGCGGTGACTAGGGGGTGTTGAGTCCAGTTCACTGAGCAGGGAGTAGGCCTTGTCTATTACATATTTGGCTTATGGAGCGGTCTCTGAGCTAATTTCAAACCCTTGTTTTATACATCACCCCACCTCACCTTTCCCGTTAAGCAGCCATAGTGTGTCTTCTACAGGTGTGACTGTGTTCTGTTTTGTAATTCAGTTCAAGTGTAGCGATTTTGACGTTCCCTCTATAAGCGATATATTAGGATAAGTGTCTTTTTCTGTGTGACTTATTACCTTAGAATCATCGTACCTACATCCACTCATAATGCTGCTAACTAGCCTTATGACATTGATTTCATGGCTGAGTGATATTCCATTGTGCCAATCCCACCATTTCTTTATCCATTTTTCTCTTTCCTGGGATATTGAAGGTGTTCCGAAGCGGAGGTTCTTGGAAACAGAGCAGCCGTAAACTTTAGGGTGCCTGTGTCTTGTTGATTTTTAGTTTTCCCAATTTATACGCCCATGAGTGGAAGTGCCCTATGCTCTCTACACTGTGTTTATTACTTGTTTCAGGACACACCGTACTCTTCTCCAGAGTGCCTGTTGGCAATTTATATCCCGCCCATCAGCGTAGCAAGGCTCCCATGTCTCCATGGCCTGTCCTGCTTTTCTGGTTTTTACTGTTTGTTCAGCATGGCCCTTTTGACCAAGGGCAAGCGAGACTTCTTTATAGCGCTGATTTGCCCTTCCGGCTTGCTTGGTTGGCCAAAAAGGGCGTATGCGTTTTTTCCTGAATATATTCAGGAAAAAACGCATACGCCCTTTTTGGCCAAGGGCATCATTGTCAACGTTTTGCCGCTTTTCATGTGCTTTAAAGGCGAGTCGAATCTACCTCCTGAAATCTGTTTCCTGCAAATCTGCCTTGCTTTCAAATCCTCTTCGTTGCCTTCCCTCAATATATTTGTGGACGAGAGTTCTCATTTATAACTCTGCACGTTTGTGAATTGCAGTGCCCCTGAGCTCCATTTGTCTCCTCGCTTTTTTGGGAGCTGGCCGCAAAAGCGCAGGATTGCTTCAGGCCCTATTTTGGTTCTGGGGGGCAGGCTGAGCCTGTGGTTCATTCTTCTTCCTGATGGGAAAATGGAGTGACCTGTGCCTGTCCCAATACCTAGGGCTAGTCTTTCGTTGGTTCCCCGTCTTCCCGTTCATCCTCAGGACAAATTGCAACCTGGACGAAACAGTAGGTTAAAGGTGCTGATTCTCCAAGTATGGAGATGGTTAGTCAAGCGGCTGGAATGGTGAACCCGAGCACAAGGAGAGGAGAAATGAGGTGCGTTTTGGAAACCTTTCCCGATCTCATGGCATACCATCTTCTGGGTTTCCCATGCATGTTTTGATGTAGGAAGATTCCCTTGTACCTGGAGATTTGAGACCCATGGGGTGTGTTCCCCGCAGTGTTACTTTAAAGTATCTGCGTTTGCTCACCCAACCTCACCAATCCTCTCAGCCCCAAGAGTGTCCAGCCTTATGTCTCATCCAGCTGTGGGTCTAGATATGGTCAATCCAGGTTGCATCATAGACCCTGAACGGATTTTGTAAGAATTTCTCTCTCTTTCACTGTCTTTGTTTTGTGGGTTTTTTAAAGTGATTTATGTTTAGAATCGGGCTTGGCTGCTTTTCCCTGCTGTGTTGATGCCGCTTTACACCCTCTTGATACACTTGCAGAGAGATATCGATACATAGGTTTTCAGATTCTTACTAGTCAGATATATTCTTGTGTGGTGACTAGGGTGTGTTGAGTCCAGTTCACTGAGCAGGGAGTAGGCCTTGTCTATTACATATTTGGCTTATGGAGTGGTCTCTGAGCTAATTTCAAACCCTTGTTTTATGCATCACCCCACCTCACGTTTCCCGTTAAGCAGCCATAGTGTGTCTTCTAAAGGTGTGACTCTGTTCTGATTTGTAATTCAGTTCAAGTGTAGCGATTTTGACATTCCCTCTATAAGCGATATCTTAGGATAAGTGTCTTTTTCTGTGTGACTTATTTCACTTAGAATCATCGTATCTAAATCCACTCATCATGCTGCTAACTAGCCTTATGACATTGATTTCATGGCTGAGTCATATTCCATTGTGCCCAGTACCACCATTTCTTTATCCATTTTTCTCTTTCCTGGGATATTGAAGGTGTTCCAAAGCGGAGGTTCTTGGAAACAGAGCAGCCGTAAACTTTAGGGTGCCTGTGTCTTGTTGATTTTTAGTTTTCCCAATTTATACGCCCATGAGTGGAAGTGCCCTATGCTCTCTACGCTGTGTTTATTACTTGTTTCAGGACACACAGTACTCTTCTCCAGAATGCCTGTTGGCAATTTATATCCCGCCCATCAGCGTAGCAAGGCTCCCATGTCTCCATGGCCTGTCCTGCTTTTCTGGTTTTTACTGTTTGTTCAGCATGGCCCTTTTGACCGAGGGCAAGCGAGACTTCTTTGTAGCGCTGATTTGCCCTTCCGGCTTGCTTGGTTGGCCAAAAAGGGCGTATGCGTTTTTTCCTGAATATATTCAGGAAAAAACGCATACGCCCTTTTTGGCCAAGGGCATCATTGTCAACGTTTTGCCGCTTTTCATGTGCTTTAAAGGCGAGTCGAATCTACCTCCTGAAATCTGTTTCCTGCAAATCTGCCTTGCTTTCAAATCCTCTTCGTTGCCTTCCCTCAATATATTTGTGGACGAGAGTTCTCATTTATAACTCTGCACGTTTGTGAATTGCAGTGCCCCTGAGCTCCATTTGTCTCCTCGCTTTTTTGGGAGCTGGCCGCAAAAGCGCAGGATTGCTTCAGGCCCTATTTTGGTTCTGGGGGGCAGGCTGAGCCTGTGGTTCATTCTTCTTCCTGATGGGAAAATGGAGTGACCTGTGCCTGTCCCAATACCTAGGGCTAGTCTTTCGTTGGTTCCCCGTCTTCCCGTTC
Source organism: Eubalaena glacialis (assembly GCF_028564815.1). Lineage (NCBI taxonomy): Eukaryota > Metazoa > Chordata > Mammalia > Artiodactyla > Balaenidae > Eubalaena > Eubalaena glacialis. The sequence goes on along the minus strand of NW_026871159.1, from coordinate 380,495 downwards.
ATCCTCAGGACAAATTGCAACCTGGACGAAACAGTAGGTTAAAGGTGCTGATTCTCCAAGTAGGGAGATGGTTAGTCAAGCGGCTGGAATGGTGAACCCGAGCACAAGGAGAGGAGAAATGAGGTGCGTTTTGGAAACCTTTCCCGATCTCACGGCATACCATCTTCTGGCTTTCCCATGCATGTTTTGATGTAGGAACATTCCCTTGTACCTGGAGATTTGAGACCCATGGGGTGTGTTCCCCGCAGTGTTACTTTAAAGTATCTGCGTTTGCTCACCCAACCTCACCAATCCTCTCAGCCCCAAGAGTGTCCAGCCTTATGTCTCATCCAGCTGTGGGTCTAGATATGGTCAATCCAGGTTGCATCATAGACCCTGAACGGATTTTGTAAGAATTTCTCTCTCTTTCACTGTCTTTGTTTTGTGGGTTTTTTAAAGTAATTTATGTTTAGAATCGGGCTTGGCTGCTTTTCCCTGCTGTGTTGATGCCGCTTTACACCCTCTTGATTCACTTGCAGAGAGATATCGATACATAGGTTTTCAGATTCTTACTAGTCAGATATATTCTTGTGTGGTGACTAGGGTGTGTTGAGTCCAGTTCACTGAGCAGGGAGTAGGCCTTGTCTATTACATATTTGGCTTATGGAGCGGTCTCTGAGCTAATTTCAAACCCTTGTTTTATGCATCACCCCACCTCACCTTTCCCGTTAAGCAGCCATAGTGTGTCTTCTAAAGGTGTGACTCTGTTCTGTTTTGTAATTCAGTTCAAGTGTAGCGATTTTGACATTCCCTCTATAAGCGATATATTAGGATAAGTGTCTTTTTCTGTGTGACTTATTTCACTTAGAATCATCGTATCTAAATCCACTCATCATGCTGCTAACTAGCCTTATGACATTGATTTCATGGCTGAGTGATATTCCATTGTGCCAAGTACCACCATTTCTTTATCCATTTTTCTCTTTCCTGGGATATTGAAGGTGTTCCAAAGCGGAGGTTCTTGGAAACAGAGCAGCCGTAAACTTTAGGGTGCCTGTGTCTTGTTGATTTTTAGTTTTCCCAATTTATACGCCCATGAGTGGAAGTGCCCTATGCTCTCTACGCTGTGTTTATTACTTGTTTCAGGACACACCGTACTCTTCTCCAGAGTGCCTGTTGGCAATTTATATCCCGCCCATCAGCGTAGCAAGGCTCCCATGTCTCCATGGCCTGTCCTGCTTTTCTGGTTTTTACTGTTTGTTCAGCATGGCCCTTTTGACCGAGGGCAAGCGAGACTTCTTTGTAGCGCTGATTTGCCCTTCCGGCTTGCTTGGTTGGCCAAAAAGGGCGTATGCGTTTTTTCCTGAATATATTCAGGAAAAAACGCATACGCCCTTTTTGGCCAAGGGCATCATTGTCAACGTTTTGCCGCTTTTCATGTGCTTTAAAGGCGAGTCGAATCTACCTCCTGAAATCTGTTTCCTGCAAATCTGCCTTGCTTTCAAATCCTCTTCGTTGCCTTCCCTCAATATATTTGTGGACGTGAGTTCTCATTTATAACTCTGCACGTTTGTGAATTGCAGTGCCCCTGAGCTCCATTTGTCTCCTCGCTTTTTTGGGAGCTGGCCGCAAAAGCGCAGGATTGCTTCAGGCCCTATTTTGGTTCTGGGGGGCAGGCTGAGCCTGTGGTTCATTCTTCTTCCTGATGGGAAAATGGAGTGACCTGTGCCTGTCCCAATACCTAGGGCTAGTCTTTCGTTGGTTCCCCGTCTTCCCGTTCATCCTCAGGACAAATTGCAACCTGGACGAAACAGTAGGTTAAAGGTGCTGATTCTCCAAGTAGGGAGATGGTTAGTCAAGCGGCTGGAATGGTGAACCCGAGCACAAGGAGAGGAGAAATGAGGTGCGTTTTGGAAACCTTTCCCGATCTCACGGCATACCATCTTCTGGCTTTCCCATGCATGTTTTGATGTAGGAAGATTCCCTTGTACCTGGAGATTTGAGACCCATGGGGTGTGTTCCCCGCAGTGTTACTTTAAAGTATCTGCGTTTGCTCACCCAACCTCACCAATCCTCTCAGCCCCAAGAGTGTCCAGCCTTATGTCTCATCCAGCTGTGGGTCTAGATATGGTCAATCCAGGTTGCATCATAGACCCTGAACGGATTTTGTAAGAATTTCTCTCTCTTTCACTGTCTTTGTTTTGTGGGTTTTTTAAAGTAATTTATGTTTAGAATCGGGCTTGGCTGCTTTTCCCTGCTGTGTTGATGCCGCTTTACACCCTCTTGATTCACTTGCAGAGAGATATCGATACATAGGTTTTCAGATTCTTACTAGTCAGATATATTCTTGTGTGGTGACTAGGGTGTGTTGAGTCCAGTTCACTGAGCAGGGAGTAGGCCTTGTCTATTACATATTTGGCTTATGGAGCGGTCTCTGAGCTAATTTCAAACCCTTGTTTTATGCATCACCCCACCTCACCTTTCCCGTTAAGCAGCCATAGTGTGTCTTCTAAAGGTGTGACTCTGTTCTGTTTTGTAATTCAGTTCAAGTGTAGCGATTTTGACATTCCCTCTATAAGCGATATCTTAGGATAAGTGTCTTTTTCTGTGTGACTTATTTCACTTAGAATCATCGTATCTAAATCCACTCATCATGCTGCTAACTAGCCTTATGACATTGATTTCATGGCTGAGTCATATTCCATTGTGCCAAGTACCACCATTTCTTTATCCATTTTTCTCTTTCCTGGGATATTGAAGGTGTTCCAAAGCGGAGGTTCTTGGAAACAGAGCAGCCGTAAACTTTAGGGTGCCTGTGTCTTGTTGATTTTTAGTTTTCCCAATTTATACGCCCATGAGTGGAAGTGCCCTATGCTCTCTACGCTGTGTTTATTACTTGTTTCAGGACACACCGTACTCTTCTCCAGAGTGCCTGTTGGCAATTTATATCCCGCCCATCAGCGTAGCAAGGCTCCCATGTCTCCATGGCCTGTCCTGCTTTTCTGGTTTTTACTGTTTGTTCAGCATGGCCCTTTTGACCGAGGGCAAGCGAGACTTCTTTGTAGCGCTGATTTGCCCTTCCGGCTTGCTTGGTTGGCCAAAAAGGGCGTATGCGTTTTTTCCTGAATATATTCAGGAAAAAACGCATACGCCCTTTTTGGCCAAGGGCATCATTGTCAACGTTTTGCCGCTTTTCATGTGCTTTAAAGGCGAGTCGAATCTACCTCCTGAAATCTGTTTCCTGCAAATCTGCCTTGCTTTCAAATCCTCTTCGTTGCCTTCCCTCAATATATTTGTGGACGTGAGTTCTCATTTATAACTCTGCACGTTTGTGAATTGCAGTGCCCCTGAGCTCCATTTGTCTCCTCGCTTTTTTGGGAGCTGGCCGCAAAAGCGCAGGATTGCTTCAGGCCCTATTTTGGTTCTGGGGGGCAGGCTGAGCCTGTGGTTCATTCTTCTTCCTGATGGGAAAATGGAGTGACCTGTGCCTGTCCCAATACCTAGGGCTAGTCTTTCGTTGGTTCCCCGTCTTCCCGTTCATCCTCAGGACAAATTGCAACCTGGACGAAACAGTAGGTTAAAGGTGCTGATTCTCCAAGTAGGGAGATGGTTAGTCAAGCGGCTGGAATGGTGAACCCGAGCACAAGGAGAGGAGAAATGAGGTGCGTTTTGGAAACCTTTCCCGATCTCACGGCATACCATCTTCTGGCTTTCCCATGCATGTTTTGATGTAGGAAGATTCCCTTGTACCTGGAGATTTGAGACCCATGGGGTGTGTTCCCCGCAGTGTTACTTTAAAGTATCTGCGTTTGCTCACCCAACCTCACCAATCCTCTCAGCCCCAAGAGTGTCCAGCCTTATGTCTCATCCAGCTGTGGGTCTAGATATGGTCAATCCAGGTTGCATCATAGACCCTGAACGGATTTTGTAAGAATTTCTCTCTCTTTCACTGTCTTTGTTTTGTGGGTTTTTTAAAGTAATTTATGTTTAGAATCGGGCTTGGCTGCTTTTCCCTGCTGTGTTGATGCCGCTTTACACCCTCTTGATTCACTTGCAGAGAGATATCGATACATAGGTTTTCAGATTCTTACTAGTCAGATATATTCTTGTGTGGTGACTAGGGTGTGTTGAGTCCAGTTCACTGAGCAGGGAGTAGGCCTTGTCTATTACATATTTGGCTTATGGAGCGGTCTCTGAGCTAATTTCAAACCCTTGTTTTATGCATCACCCCACCTCACCTTTCCCGTTAAGCAGCCATAGTGTGTCTTCTAAAGGTGTGACTCTGTTCTGTTTTGTAATTCAGTTCAAGTGTAGCGATTTTGACATTCCCTCTATAAGCGATATCTTAGGATAAGTGTCTTTTTCTGTGTGACTTATTTCACTTAGAATCATCGTATCTAAATCCACTCATCATGCTGCTAACTAGCCTTATGACATTGATTTCATGGCTGAGTGATATTCCATTGTGCCAAGTACCACCATTTCTTTATCCATTTTTCTCTTTCCTGGGATATTGAAGGTGTACCGAAGTGGAGGTTCTTGGAAACAGAGCAGCCGTAAACTTTAGGGTGCCTGTGTCTTGTTGATTTTTAGTTTTCCCAATTTATACGCCCATGAGTGGAAGTGCCCTATGCTCTCTACGCTGTGTTTATTACTTGTTTCAGGACACACCGTACTCTTCTCCAGAGTGCCTGTTGGCAATTTATATCCCGCCCATCAGCGTAGCAAGGCTCCCATGTCTCCATGGCCTGTCCTGCTTTTCTGGTTTTTACTGTTTGTTCAGCATGGCCCTTTTGACCGAGGGCAAGCGAGACTTCTTTGTAGCGCTGATTTGCCCTTCCGGCTTGCTTGGTTGGCCAAAAAGGGCGTATGCGTTTTTTCCTGAATATATTCAGGAAAAAACGCATACGCCCTTTTTGGCCAAGGGCATCATTGTCAACGTTTTGCCGCTTTTCATGTGCTTTAAAGGCGAGTCGAATCTACCTCCTGAAATCTGTTTCCTGCAAATCTGCCTTGCTTTCAAATCCTCTTCGTTGCCTTCCCTCAATATATTTGTGGACGAGAGTTCTCATTTATAACTCTGCACGTTTGTGAATTGCAGTGCCCCTGAGCTCCATTTGTCTCCTCGCTTTTTTGCGAGCTGGCCGCAAAAGCGCAGGATTGCTTCAGGCCCTATTTTGGTTCTGGGAGGCAGGCTGAGCCTGTGGTTCATTCTTCTTCCTGATGGGAAAATGGAGTGACCTGTGCCTGTCCCAACACCTAGGGCTAGTCTTTCGTTGGTTCCCCGTCTTCCCGTTCATCCTCAGGACAAATTGCAACCTGGACGAAACAGTAGGTTAAAGGTGCTGATTCTCCAAGTAGGGAGATGGTTAGTCAAGCGGCTGGAATGGCGAACCCGAGCACAAGGAGAGGAGAAATGAGGTGCGTTTCAGAAACCTTTCCCGATCTCACGGCATACCATCTTCTGGCTTTCCCATGCATGTTTTGATGTAGGAAGATGCCCTTGTACCTGGAGATTTGAGACCCATGGGGTGTGTTCCCCGCAGTGTTACTTTAAAGTATCTGCGTTTGCTCACCCAACCTCACCAATCCTCTCAGCCCCAAGAGTGTCCAGCCTTATGTCTCATCCAGCTGTGGGTCTAGATATGGTCAATCCAGGTTGCATCATAGACCCTGAACGGATTTTGTAAGAATTTCTCTCTCTTTCACTGTCTTTGTTTTGTGGGTTTTTTAAAGTAATTTATGTTTAGAATCGGGCTTGGCTGCTTTTCCCTGCTGTGTTGATGCCGCTTTACACCCTCTTGATTCACTTGCAGAGAGATATCGATACATAGGTTTTCAGATTCTTACTAGTCAGATATATTCTTGTGTGGTGACTAGGGTGTGTTGAGTCCAGTTCACTGAGCAGGGAGTAGGCCTTGTCTATTACATATTTGGCTTATGGAGCGGTCTCTGAGCTAATTTCAAACCCTTGTTTTATGCATCACCCCACCTCACCTTTCCCGTTAAGCAGCCATAGTGTGTCTTCTAAAGGTGTGACTCTGTTCTGTTTTGTAATTCAGTTCAAGTGTAGCGATTTTGACATTCCCTCTATAAGCGATATCTTAGGATAAGTGTCTTTTTCTGTGTGACTTATTTCACTTAGAATCATCGTATCTAAATCCACTCATCATGCTGCTAACTAGCCTTATGACATTGATTTCATGGCTGAGTGATATTCCATTGTGCCAAGTACCACCATTTCTTTATCCATTTTTCTCTTTCCTGGGATATTGAAGGTGTACCGAAGTGGAGGTTCTTGGAAACAGAGCAGCCGTAAACTTTAGGGTGCCTGTGTCTTGTTGATTTTTAGTTTTCCCAATTTATACGCCCTTGAGTGGAAGTGCCCTATGCTCTCTACGCTGTGTTTATTACTTGTTTCAGGACACACCGTACTCTTCTCCAGAGTGCCTGTTGGCAATTTACATCCCGCCCATCAGCGTAGCAAGGCTCCCATGTCTCCATGGCCTGTCCTGCTTTTCTGGTTTTTACACTTTGTTCAGCATGGCCCTTTTGACCGAGGGCAAGCGAGACTTCTTTGTAGCGCTGATTTGCCCTTCCGGCTTGCTTGGTTGGCCAAAAAGGGCGTATGCGTTTTTTCCTGAATATATTCAGGATAAAACGCATACGCCCTTTTTGGCCAAGGGCATCATTGTCAACGTTTTGCCGCTTTTCATGTGCTTTAAAGGCGAGTCGAATCTACCTCCTGAAATCTGTTTCCTGCAACTCTGCCTTGCTTTCAAATCCTCTTCGTTGCCTTCCCTCAATATATTTGTGGACGAGAGTTCTCATTTATAACTCTGCACGTTTGTGAATTGCAGTGCCCCTGAGCTCCATTTGTCTCCTCGCTTTTTTGGGAGCTGGCCGCAAAAGCGCAGGATTGCTTCAGGCCCTATTTTGGTTCTGGGGGGCAGGCTGAGCCTGTGGTTCATTCTTCTTCCTGATGGGAAAATGGAGTGACCTGTGCCTGTCCCAACACCTAGGGCTAGTCTTTCGTTGGTTCCCCGTCTTCCCGTTCATCCTCAGGACAAATTGCAACCTGGACGAAACAGTAGGTTAAAGGTGCTGATTCTCCAAGTAGGGAGATGGTTAGTCAAGCGGCTGGAATGGCGAACCCGAGCACAAGGAGAGGAGAAATGAGGTGCGTTTCAGAAACCTTTCCCGATCTCACGGCATACCATCTTCTGGCTTTCCCATGCATGTTTTGATGTAGGAAGATGCCCTTGTACCTGGAGATTTGAGACCCATGGGGTGTGTTCCCCGCAGTGTTACTTTAAAGTATCTGCGTTTGCTCACCCAACCTCACCAATCCTCTCAGCCCCAAGAGTGTCCAGCCTTATGTCTCATCCAGCTGTGGGTCTAGATATGGTCAATCCAGGTTGCATCATAGACCCTGAACGGATTTTGTAAGAATTTCTCTCTCTTTCACTGTCTTTGTTTTGTGGGTTTTTTAAAGTAATTTATGTTTAGAATCGGGCTTGGCTGCTTTTCCCTGCTGTGTTGATGCCGCTTTACACCCTCTTGATTCACTTGCAGAGAGATATCGATACATAGGTTTTCAGATTCTTACTAGTCAGATATATTCTTGTGTGGTGACTAGGGTGTGTTGAGTCCAGTTCACTGAGCAGGGAGTAGGCCTTGTCTATTACATATTTGGCTTATGGAGCGGTCTCTGAGCTAATTTCAAACCCTTGTTTTATGCATCACCCCACCTCACCTTTCCCGTTAAGCAGCCATAGTGTGTCTTCTAAAGGTGTGACTCTGTTCTGTTTTGTAATTCAGTTCAAGTGTAGCGATTTTGACATTCCCTCTATAAGCGATATCTTAGGATAAGTGTCTTTTTCTGTGTGACTTATTTCACTTAGAGTCATCGTACCTAAATCCACTCATCATGCTGCTAACTAGCCTTATGACATTGATTTCATGGCTGAGTGATATTCCATTGTGCCAAGTACCACCATTTCTTTATCCATTTTTCTCTTTCCTGGGATATTGAAGGTGTACCGAAGTGGAGGTTCTTGGAAACAGAGCAGCCGTAAACTTTAGGGTGCCTGTGTCTTGTTGATTTTTAGTTTTCCCAATTTATACGCCCTTGAGTGGAAGTGCCCTATGCTCTCTACGCTGTGTTTATTACTTGTTTCAGGACACACCGTACTCTTCTCCAGAGTGCCTGTTGGCAATTTACGTCCCGCCCATCAGCGTAGCAAGGCTCCCATGTCTCCATGGCCTGTTCTGCTTTTCTGGTTTTTACACTTTGTTCAGCATGGCCCTTTTGACCGAGGGCAAGCGAGACTTCTTTGTAGCGCTGATTTGCCCTTCCGGCTTGCTTGGTTGGCCAAAAAGGGCGTATGCGTTTTTTCCTGAATATATTCAGGATAAAACGCATACGCCCTTTTTGGCCAAGGGCATCATTGTCAACGTTTTGCCGCTTTTCATGTGCTTTAAAGGCGAGTCGAATCTACCTCCTGAAATCTGTTTCCTGCAAATCTGCCTTGCTTTCAAATCCTCTTCGTTGCCTTCCCTCAATATATTTGTGGACGAGAGTTCTCATTTATAACTCTGCACGTTTGTGAATTGCAGTGCCCCTGAGCTCCATTTGTCTCCTCGCTTTTTTGGGAGCTGGCCGCAAAAGCGCAGGATTGCTTCAGGCCCTATTTTGGTTCTGGGGGGCAGGCTGAGCCTGTGGTTCATTCTTCTTCCTGATGGGAAAATGGAGTGACCTGTGCCTGTCCCAACACCTAGGGCTAGTCTTTCGTTGGTTCCCCGTCTTCCCGTTCATCCTCAGGACAAATTGCAACCTGGACGAAACAGTAGGTTAAAGGTGCTGATTCTCCAAGTAGGGAGATGGTTAGTCAAGCGGCTGGAATGGCGAACCCGAGCACAAGGAGAGGAGAAATGAGGTGCGTTTCAGAAACCTTTCCCGATCTCACGGCATACCATCTTCTGGCTTTCCCATGCATGTTTTGATGTAGGAAGATGCCCTTGTACCTGGAGATTTGAGACCCATGGGGTGTGTTCCCCGCAGTGTTACTTTAAAGTATCTGCGTTTGCTCACCCAACCTCACCAATCCTCTCAGCCCCAAGAGTGTCCAGCCTTATGTCTCATCCAGCTGTGGGTCTAGATATGGTCAATCCAGGTTGCATCATAGACCCTGAACGGATTTTGTAAGAATTTCTCTCTCTTTCACTGTCTTTGTTTTGTGGGTTTTTTAAAGTAATGTATGTTTAGAATGGGGTTTGGCTGCTTTTCTCTGCTGTGTTTATGCCGTTTTACACACTCTTGATTCACTTGCAGAGAGATATCGATACATAGGTTTTCAGATTCGTACTAGTCAGAATTATTCTTGTGCGGTGACTAGGGGGTGTTGAGTCCAGTTCACTGAGCAGGGAGTAGGCCTTGTCTATTACATATTTGGCTTATGGAGCGGTGTCTGAGCTAATTTCAAACCCTTGTTTTATGCATCACCCCACCTCACCTTTCCCGTTAAGCAGCCATAGTGTGTCTTCTAAAGGTGTGACTCTGTTCTGTTTTGTAATTCAGTTCAAGTGTAGCGATTTTGACATTCCCTCTATAAGCGATATCTTAGGATAAGTGTCTTTTTCTGTGTGACTTATTTCACTTAGAATCATCGTACCTAAATCCACACATCATGCTGCTAACTAGCCTTATGACATTGATTTCATGGCTGAGTGATATTCCATTGTGCCAAGTACCACCATTTCTTTATCCATTTTTCTCTTTCCTGGGATATTGAAGGTGTACCGAAGCGGAGGTTCTTGGAAACAGAGCAGCCGTAAACTTTAGGGTGCCTGTGTCTTGTTGATTTTTAGTTTTCCCAATTTATACGCCCATGAGTGGAAGTGCCCTATGCTCTCTACGCTGTGTTTATTACTTGTTTCAGGACACACCGTACTCTTCTCCAGAGTGCCTGTTGGCAATTTACATCCCGCCCATCAGCGTAGCAAGGCTCCCATGTCTCCATGGCCTGTCCTGCTTTTCTGGTTTTTACTGTTTGTTCAGCATGGCCCTTTTGACCGAGGGCAAGCGAGACTTCTTTGTAGCGCTGATTTGCCCTTCCGGCTTGCTTGGTTGGCCAAAAAGGGCGTATGCGTTTTTTCCTGAATATATTCAGGAAAAAACGCATACGCCCTTTTTGGCCAAGGGCATCATTGTCAACGTTTTGCCGCTTTTCATGTGCTTTAAAGGCGATTCGAATCTACCTCCTGAAATCTGTTTCCTGCAAATCTGCCTTGCTTTCAAATCCTCTTCGTTGCCTTCCCTCAATATATTTGTGGACGAGAGTTCTCATTTATAACTCTGCACGTTTGTGAATTGCAGTGCCCCTGAGCTCCATTTGTCTCCTCGCTTTTTTGGCAGCTGGCCGCAAAAGCGCAGGATTGCTTCAGGCCCTATTTTGGTTCTGGGGGGCAGGCTGAGCCTGTGGTTCATTCTTCTTCCTGATGGGAAAATGGAGTGACATATGCCTGTCACAACACCTAGGGCTCGTCTCTCGTTAGTTCCGCGTCTTCCCGTTCATCCTCAGGACAAATTGCAACCTGGACGAAACAGGAGGTTAAAGGTGCTGATTCTCCAAGTAGGGAGATGGTTAGTCAAGCGGCTGGAATGGTGAACCCGAGCACAAGGAGAGGAGAAATGAGGTGCGTTTTGGAAACCTTTCCCGATCTCACGGCATACCATCTTCTGGCTTTCCCATGCATGTTTTGATGTAGGAAGATGCCCTTGTACCTGGAGATTTGAGACCCATGGGGTGTGTTCCCCGCAGTGTTACTTTAAAGTATCTGCGTTTGCTCACCCAACCTCACCAATCCTCTCAGCCCCAAGAGTGTCCAGCCTTATGTCTCATCCAGCTGTGGGTCTAGATATGGTCAATCCAGGTTGCATCATAGACCCTGAACGGATTTTGTAAGAATTTCTCTCTCTTTCACTGTCTTTGTTTTGTGGGTTTTTTAAAGTAATTTATGTTTAGAATCGGGCTTGGTTGCTTTTCCCTGCTGTGTTGATGCCGCTTTACACCCTCTTGATTCACTTGCAGAGAGATATCGATACATAGGTTTTAAGATTCTTACTAGTCAGATATATTCTTGTGTGGTGACTAGGGTGTGTTGAGTCCAGTTCACTGAGCAGGGAGTAGGTCTTGTCTATTACATATTTGGCTTATGGAGCGGTCTTTTAGCTAATTTCAAACCCTTGTTTTATGCATCACCCCACCTCACCTTTCCCGTTAAGCAGCCATAGTGTGTCTTCTAAAGGTGTGACTCTGTTCTGTTTTGTAATTCAGTTCAAGTGTAGCGATTTTGACATTCCCTCTATAAGCGATATCTTAGGATAAGTGTCTTTTTCTGTGTGACTTATTTCACTTAGAATCATCGTATCTAAATCCACTCATCATGCTGCTAACTAGCCTTATGACATTGATTTCATGGCTGAGTGATATTCCATTGTGACAAGTACCACCATTTCTTTATCCATTTATCTCTTTCCTGGGATATTGAAGGTGTACCGAAGTGGAGGTTCTTGGAAACAGAGCAGCCGTAAACTTTAGGGTGCCTGTGTCTTGTTGATTTTTAGTTTTCCCAATTTATACGCCCTTGAGTGGAAGTGCCCTATGCTCTCTACGCTGTGTTTATTACTTGTTTCAGGACACACCGTACTCTTCTCCAGAGTGCCTGTTGGCAATTTACATCCCGCCCATCAGCGTAGCAAGGCTCCCATGTCTCCATGGCCTGTCCTGCTTTTCTGGTTTTTACACTTTGTTCAGCATGGCCCTTTTGACCGAGGGCAAGCGAGACTTCTTTGTAGCGCTGATTTGCCCTTCCGGCTTGCTTGGTTGGCCAAAAAGGGCGTATGCGTTTTTTCCTGAATATATTCAGGAAAAAACGCATACGCCCTTTTTGGCCAAGGGCATCATTGTCAACGTTTTGCCGCTTTTCATGTGCTTTAAAGGCGAGTCGAATCTACCTCCTGAAATCTGTTTCCTGCAAATCTGCCTTGCTTTCAAATCCTCTTCGTTGCCTTCCCTCAATATATTTGTGGACGACAGTTCTCATTTATAACTCTGCACGTTTGTGAATTGCAGTGCCCCTGAGCTCCATTTGTCTCCTCGCTTTTTTGGGAGCTGGCCGCAAAAGCGCAGGATTGCTTCAGGCCCTATTTTGGTTCTGGGGGGCAGGCTGAGCCTGTGGTTCATTCTTCTTCCTGATGGGAAAATGGAGTGACCTGTGCCTGTCCCAACACCTAGGGCTAGTCTTTCGTTGGTTCCCCGTCTTCCCGTTCATCCTCAGGACAAATTGCAACCTGGACGAAACAGTAGGTTAAAGGTGCTGATTCTCCAAGTAGGGAGATAGTTAGTCAAGCGGCTGGAATGGCGAACCCAAGCACAAGGAGAGGAGAAATGAGGTGCGTTTTGGAAACCTTTCCCGATCTCACGGCATACCATCTTCTGGCTTTCCCATGCATGTTTTGATGTAGGAAGATTCCCTTGTACCTGGAGATTTGAGACCCATGGGGTGTGTTCCCCGCAGTGTTACTTTAAAGTATCTGCGTTTGCTCACCCAACCTCACCAATCCTCTCAGCCCCAAGAGAGTCCAGCCTTATGTCTCATCCAGCTGTGGGTCTAGATATGGTCAATCCAGGTTGCATCACAGACCCTGAACGGATTTTGTAAGAATTTCTCTCTCTTTCACTGTCTTTGTTTTGTGGGTTTTTTAAAGTAATTTATGTTTAGAATCGGGCTTGGCTGCTTTTCCCTGCTGTGTTGATGCCGCTTTACACCCTCTTGATTCACTTGCAGAGAGATATCGATACATAGGTTTTCAGATTCTTACTAGTCAGATATATTCTTGTGTGGTGACTAGGGTGTGTTGAGTCCAGTTCACTGAGCAGGGAGTAGGCCTTGTCTATTACATATTTGGCTTATGGAGCGGTCTCTGAGCTAATTTCAAACCCTTGTTTTATGCATCACCCCACCTCACCTTTCCCGTTAAGCAGCCATAGTGTGTCTTCTAAAGGTGTGACTCTGTTCTGTTTTGTAATTCAGTTCAAGTGTAGCGATTTTGACATTCCCTCTATAAGTGATATCTTAGCATAAGTGTCTTTTTCTGTGTGACTTATTTCACTTAGAATCATCGTATCTAAATCCACTCATCATGCTGCTAACTAGCCTTATGACATTGATTTCATGGCTGAGTGATATTCCACTGTGCCAATTACCACCATTTCTTTATCCATTTTTCTCTTTCCTGGGATATTGAAGGTGTACCGAAGTGGAGGTTCTTGGAAACAGAGCAGCCGTAAACTTTAGGGTGCCTGTGTCTTGTTGATTTTTAGTTTTCCCAATTTATACGCCCTTGAGTGGAAGTGCCCTATGCTCTCTACGCTGTGTTTATTACTTGTTTCAGGACACACCGTACTCTTCTCCAGAGTGCCTGTTGGAAATTTACATCCCGCCCATCAGCGTAGCAAGGCTCCCATGTCTCCATGGCCTGTCCTGCTTTTCTGGTTTTTACACTTTGTTCAGCATGGCCCTTTTGACCGAGGGCAAGCGAGACTTCTTTGTAGCGCTGATTTGCCCTTCCGGCTTGCTTGGTTGGCCAAAAAGGGCGTATGCGTTTTTTCCCGAATATATTCAGGAAAAAACGCATACGCCCTTTTTGGCCAAGGGCATCATTGTCAACGTTTTGCCGCTTTTCATGTGCTTTAAAGGCGAGTCGAATCTACCTCCTGAAATCTGTTTCCTGCAAATCTGCCTTGCTTTCAAATCCTCTTCGTTGCCTTCCCTCAATATATTTGTGGACGAGAGTTCTCATTTATAACTCTGCACGTTTCTGAATTGCAGTGCCCCTGAGCTCCATTTGTCTCCTCGCTTTTTTGGGAGCTGGCCGCAAAAGTGCAGGATTGCTTCAGGCCCTATTTTGGTTCTGGGGGGCAGGCTGAGCCTGTGGTTCATTCTTCTTCCTGATGGGAAAATGGAGTGACCTGTGCCTGTCCCAACACCTAGGGCTAGTCTTTCGTTGGTTCCCCGTCTTCCCGTTCATCCTCAGGACAAATTGCAACCTGGACGAAACAGTAGGTTAAAGGTGCTGATTCTCCAAGTAGGGAGATGGTTAGTCAAGCGGCTGGAATGGCGAACCCGAGCACAAGGAGAGGAGAAATGAGGTGCGTTTTAGAAACCTTTCCCGATCTCACGGCATACCATCTTCTGGCTTTCCCATGCATGTTTTGATGTAGGAAGATTCCCTTGTACCTGGAGATTTGAGACCCATGGGGTGTGTTCCCCGCAGTGTTACTTTAAAGTATCTGCGTTTGCTCACCCAACCTCACCAATCCTCTCAGCCCCAAGAGTGTCCAGCCTTCTGTCTCATCCAGCTGTGGGTCTAGATATGGTCAATCCAGGTTGCATCAGAGACCCTGAACGGATTTTGTAAGAATTTCTCTCTCTTTCACTGTCTTTGTTTTGTGGGTATTTTAAAGTAATTTATGTTTAGAAACGGGCTTGGCTGCTTTTCCCTGCTGTGTTGATGCCGCTTTACACCCTCTTGATTCACTTGCAGAGAGATATCGATACATAGGTTTTCAGATTCTTACTAGTCAGATATATTCTTGTGTGGTGACTAGGGTGTGTTGAGTCCAGTTCACTGAGCAGGGAGTAGGCCTTGTCTATTACATATTTGGCTTATGGAGCGGTCTCTGAGCTAATTTCAAACCCCTGTTTTATGCATCACCCCACCTCACCTTTCCCGTTAAGCAGCCATAGTGTGTCTTCTAAAGGTGTGACTCTGTTCTGTTTGTAATTCAGTTCAAGTGTAGCGATTTTGACATTCCCTCTATAAGCGATATCTTAGGATAAGTGTCTTTTTCTGTGTGACTTATTTCACTTAGAATCATCGTACCTAAATCCACTCATCATGCTGCTAACTAGCCTTATGACATTGATTTCATGGCTGAGTGATATTCCATTGTGCCAAGTACCACCATTTCTTTATCCATTTTTCTCTTTCCTGGGATATTGAAGGTGTACCGAAGCGGAGGTTCTTGGAAGCAGAGCAGCCGTAAACATTAGGGTGCCTGTGTCTTGTTGATTTTTAGTTTTCCCAATTTATACGCCCATGAGTGGAAGTGCCCTATGCTCTCTACGCTGTGTTTATTACTTGTTTCAGGACACACCGTACTCTTCTCCAGAGTGCCTTTTGGCAATTTATATCCCGCCCATCAGCGTAGCAAGGCTCCCATGTCTCCATGGCCTGTCCTGCTTTTCTGGTTTTTACTGTTTGTTCAGCATGGCCCTTTTGACCGAGGGCAAGCGAGACTTCTTTGTAGCGCTGATTTGCCCTTCCGGCTTGCTTGGTTGGCCAAAAAGGGCGTATGCGTTTTTTCCTGAATATATTCAGGAAAAAACGCATACGCCCTTTTTGGCCAAGGGCATCATTGTCAACGTTTTGCCGCTTTTCATGTGCTTTAAAGGCGAGTCGAATCTACCTCCTGAAATCTGTTTCCTGCAAATCTGCCTTGCTTTCAAATCCTCTTCGTTGCCTTCCCTCAATATATTTGTGGACGAGAGTTCTCATTTATAACTCTGCACGTTTGTGAATTGCAGTGCCCCTGAGCTCCATTTGTCTCCTCGCTTTTTTGGGAGCTGGCCGCAAAAGCGCAGGATTGCTTCAGGCCCTATTTTGGTTCTGGGGGGCAGGCTGAGCCTGTGGTTCATTCTTCTTCCTGATGGGAAAATGGAGTGACCTGTGCCTGTCCCAATACCTAGGGCTAGTCTTTCGTTGGTTCCCCGTCTTCCCGTTCATCCTCAGGACAAATTGCAACCTGGACGAAACAGTAGGTTAAAGGTGCTGATTCTCCAAGTAGGGAGATGGTTAGTCAAGCGGCTGGAATGGCGAACCCGAGCACAAGGAGAGGAGAAATGAGGTGCGTTTTGGAAACCTTTCCCGATCTCACGGCATACCATCTTCTGGCTTTCCCATGCATGTTTTGATGTAGGAAGATTCCCTTGTACCTGGAGATTTGAGACCCATGGGGTGTGTTCCCCGCAGTGTTACTTTAAAGTATCTGCGTTTGCTCACCCAACCTCACCAATCCTCTCAGCCCCAAGAGTGTCCAGCCTTATGTCTCATCCAGCTGTGGGTCTAGATATGGTCAATCCAGGTTGCATCACAGACCCTGAACGGATTTTGTAAGAATTTCTCTCTCTTTCACTGTCTTTGTTTTGTGGGTTTTTTAAAGTAATTTATGTTTAGAATCGGGCTTGGCTGCTTTTCCCTGCTGTGTTGATGCCGCTTTACACCCTCTTGATTCACTTGCAGAGAGATATCGATACATAGGTTTTCAGATTCATACTAGTCAGATATATTCTTGTGCGGTGACTAGGGGGTGTTGAGTCCAGTTCACTGAGCAGGGAGTAGGCCTTGTCTATTACATATTTGGCTTATGGAGCGGTGTCTGAGCTAATTCCAAACCCTTGTTTTATGCATCACCCCACCTCACCTTTCCCGTTAAGCAGCCATAGTGTGTCTTCTACAGGTGTGACTCTGTTCTGTTTTGTAATTCAGTTCAAGTGTAGCGATTTTGACATTCCCTCTATAAGCGATATCTTAGGATAAGTGTCTTTTTCTGTGTGACTTATTTCACTTAGAATCATCGTACCTAAATCCACTCATCATGCTGCTAACTAGCCTTATGACATTGATTTCATGGCTGAGTGATATTCCATTGTGCCAAGTACCACCATTTCTTTATCCATTTTTCTCTTTCCTGGGACATTGAAGGTGTACCGAAGCGGAGGTTCTTGGAAACAGAGCAGCCGTAAACTTTAGGGTGCCTGTGTCTTGTTGATTTTTAGTTTTCCCAATTTATACGCCCATGAGTGGAAGTGCCCTATGCTCTCTACGCTGTGTTTATTACTTGTTTCAGGACACACCGTACTCTTCTCCAGAGTGCCTGTTGGCAATTTATATCCCGCCCATCAGCGTAGCAAGGCTCCCATGTCTCCATGGCCTGTCCTGCTTTTCTGGTTTTTACTGTTTGTTCAGCATGGCCCTTTTGACCGAGGGCAAGCGAGACTTCTTTGTAGCGCTGATTTGCCCTTCCGGCTTGCTTGGTTGGCCAAAAAGGGCGTATGCGTTTTTTCCTGAATATATTCAGGAAAAAACGCATACGCCCTTTTTGGCCAAGGGCATCATTGTCAACGTTTTGCCGCTTTTCATGTGCTTTAAAGGCGAGTCGAATCTACCTCCTGAAATCTGTTTCCTGCAAATCTGCCTTGCTTTCAAATCCTCTTCGTTGCCTTCCCTCAATATATTTGTGGACGAGAGTTCTCATTTATAACTCTGCACGTTTGTGAATTGCAGTGCCCCTGATCTCCATTTGTCTCCTCGCTTTTTTGGGAGCTGGCCGCAAAAGCGCAGGATTGCTTCAGGCCCTATTTTGGTTCTGGGGGGCAGGCTGAGCCTGTGGTTCATTCTTCTTCCTGATGGGAAAATGGAGTGACCTATGCCTGTCCCAACACCTAGGGCTCGTCTCTCGTTGGTTCCGCGTCTTCCCGTTCATCCTCAGGACAAATTGCAACCTGTACAATCAGGAGGTTAAAGGTGCTGATTCTCCAAGTAGGGAGATGGTTAGTCAAGCGGCTGGAATGGCGAACCCGAGCACAAGGAGAGGAGAAATGAGGTGCGTTTTAGAAACCTTTCCCGATCTCATGGCATACCATCTTCTGGGTTTCCCATGCATGTTTTGATGTAGGAAGATGCCCTTGTACCTGGAGATTTGAGACCCATGGGGTGTGTTCCCCGCAGTGTTACTTTAAAGTATCTGCGTTTGCTCACCCAACCTCACCAATCCTCTCAGCCCCAAGAGTGTTCAGCCTTCTGTCTCATCCAGCTGTGGGAATAGATATGGTCAATCCAGGTTGCATCAGAGACCCTGAACGGATTTTGTAAGAATTTCTCTCTCTTTCACTGTCTTTGTTTTGTGTATTTTTTAAAGTAATTTATGTTTAGAATCGGGCTTGGCTGCTTTTCCCTGCTGTGTTGATGCCGCTTTACACCCTCTTGATTCACTTGCAGAGAGATATCGATACATAGGTTTTCAGATTCTTACTAGTCAGATATATTCTTGTGTGGTGACTAGGGTGTGTTGAGTCCAGTTCACTGAGCAGGGAGTAGGCCTTGTCTATTACATATTTGGCTTATGGAGCGGTCTCTGAGCTAATTTCAAACCCTTGTTTTATGCATCACCCCACCTCACCTTTCCCGTTAAGCAGCCATAGTGTGTCTTCTAAAGGTGTGACTCTGTTCTGTTTTGTAATTCAGTTCAAGTGTAGCGATTTTGACATTCCCTCTATAAGCGATATCTTAGGATAAGTGTCTTTTTCTGTGTGACTTATTTCACTTAGAATCATCGTATCTAAATCCACTCATCATGCTGCTAACTAGCCTTATGACATTGATTTCATGGCTGAGTGATATTCCATTGTGCCAAGTACCACCATTTCTTTATCCATTTTTCTCTTTCCTGGGATATTGAAGGTGTACCGAAGTGGAGGTTCTTGGAAACAGAGCAGCCATAAACTTTAGGGTGCCTGTGTCTTGTTGATTTTTAGTTTTCCCAATTTATACGCCCATGAGTGGAAGTGCCCTATGCTCTCTACGCTGTGTTTATTACTTGTTTCAGGACACACCGTACTCTTCTCCAGAGTGCCTTTTGGCAATTTATATCCCGCCCATCAGCGTAGCAAGGCTCCCATGTCTCCATGGCCTGTCCTGCTTTTCTGGTTTTTACTGTTTGTTCAGCATGGCCCTTTTGACCGAGGGCAAGCGAGACTTCTTTGTAGCGCTGATTTGCCCTTCCGGCTTGCTTGGTTGGCCAAAAAGGGCGTATGCGTTTTTTCCTGAATATATTCAGGAAAAAACGCATACGCCCTTTTTGGCCAAGGGCATCATTGTCAACGTTTTGCCGCTTTTCATGTGCTTTAAAGGCGAGTCGAATCTACCTCCTGAAATCTGTTTCCTGCAAATCTGCCTTGCTTTCAAATCCTCTTCGTTGCCTTCCCTCAATATATTTGTGGACGAGAGTTCTCATTTATAACTCTGCACGTTTGTGAATTGCAGTGCCCCTGAGCTCCATTTGTCTCCTCGCTTTTTTGGGAGCTGGCCGCAAAAGCGCAGGATTGCTTCAGGCCCTATTTTGGTTCTGGGGGGCAGGCTGAGCCTGTGGTTCATTCTTCTTCCTGATGGGAAAATGGAGTGACCTGTGCCTGTCCCAATACCTAGGGCTAGTCTTTCGTTGGTTCCCCGTCTTCCCGTTCATCCTCAGGACAAATTGCAACCTGGACGAAACAATAGGTTAAAGGTGCTGATTCTCCAAGTAGGGAGATGGTTAGTCAAGCGGCTGGAATGGCGAACCCGAGCACAAGGAGAGGAGAAATGAGGTGCGTTTTGGAAACCTTTCCCGATCTCACGGCATACCATCTTCTGGCTTTCCCATGCATGTTTTGATGTAGGAAGATTCCCTTGTACCTGGAGATTTGAGACCCATGGGGTGTGTTCCCCGCAGTGTTACTTTAAAGTATCTGCGTTTGCTCACCCAACCTCACCAATCCTCTCAGCCCCAAGAGTGTCCAGCCTTCTGTCTCATCCAGCTGTGGGTCTAGATATGGTCAATCCAGGTTGCATCAGAGACCCTGAACGGATTTTGTAAGAATTTCTCTCTCTTTCACTGTCTTTGTTTTGTGGGTTTTTTAAAGTAATTTATGTTTAGAATCGGGCTTGGCTGCTTTTCCCTGCTGTGTTGATGCCGCTTTACACCCTCTTGATTCACTTGCAGAGAGATATCGATACATAGGTTTTCAGATTCTTACTAGTCAGATATATTCTTGTGTGGTGACTAGGGTGTGTTGAGTCCAGTTCACTGAGCAGGGAGTAGGCCTTGTCTATTACATATTTGGCTTATGGAGCGGTCTCTGAGCTAATTTCAAACCCTTGTTTTATGCATCACCCCACCTCACCTTTCCCGTTAAGCAGCCATAGTGTGTCTTCTAAAGGTGTGACTCTGTTCTGTTTTGTAATTCAGTTCAAGTGTAGCGATTTTGACATTCCCTCTATAAGCGATATCTTAGGATAAGTGTCTTTTTCTGTGTGACTTATTTCACTTAGAATCATCGTATCTAAATCCACTCATCATGCTGCTAACTAGCCTTATGACATTGATTTCATGGCTGAGTGATATTCCACTGTGCCAAGTACCACCATTTCTTTATCCATTTTTCTCTTTCCTGGGATATTGAAGGTGTACCGAAGTGGAGGTTCTTGGAAACAGAGCAGCCGTAAACTTTAGGGTGCCTGTGTCTTGTTGATTTTTAGTTTTCCCAATTTATACGCCCTTGAGTGGAAGTGCCCTATGCTCTCTACGCTCTGTTTATTACTTGTTTCAGGACACACCGTACTCTTCTCCAGAGTGCCTGTTGGCAATTTATATCCCGCCCATCAGCGTAGCAAGGCTCCCATGTCTCCATGGCCTGTCCTGCTTTTCTGGTTTTTACACTTTGTTCAGCATGGCCCTTTTGACCGAGGGCAAGCGAGACTTCTTTGTAGCGCTGATTTGCCCTTCCGGCTTGCTTAGTTGGCCAAAAAGGGCGTATGCGTTTTTTCCTGAATATATTCAGGAAAAAACGCATACGCCCTTTTTGGCCAAGGGCATCATTGTCAACGTTTTGCCGCTTTTCCTGTGCTTTAAAGGAGAGTCGAATCTACCTCCTGAAATCTGTTTCCTGCAAATCTGCCTTGCTTTCAAATCCTCTTCGTTGCCTTCCCTCAATATATTTGTGGACGAGAGTTCTCATTTATAACTCTGCACGTTTGTGAATTGCAGTGCCCCTGAGCTCCATTTGTCTCCTCGCATTTTTGGGAGCTGGCCGCAAAAGCGCAGGATTGCTTCAGGCCCTATTTTGGTTCTGGGGGGCAGGCTGAGCCTGTGGTTCATTCTTCTTCCTGATGGGAAAATGGAGTGACCTATGCCTGTCCCAACACCTAGGGCTCGTCTCTCGTTGGTTCCGCGTCTTCCCGTTCATCCTCAGGACAAATTGCAACCTGTACAATCAGGAGGTTAAAGGTGCTGATTCTCCAAGTAGGGAGATGGTTAGTCAAGCGGCTGGAATGGCGAACCCGAGCACAAGGAGAGGAGAAATGAGGTGCGTTTTAGAAACCTTTCCCGATCTCATGGCATACCATCTTCTGGGTTTCCCATGCATGTTTTGATGTAGGAAGATGCCCTTGTACCTGGAGATTTGAGACCCATGGGGTGTGTTCCCCGCAGTGTTACTTTAAAGTATCTGCGTTTGCTCACCCAACCTCACCAATCCTCTCAGCCCCAAGAGTGTCCAGCCTTCTGGCTCATCCAGCTGTGGGTCTAGATATGGTCAATCCAGGTTGCATCAGAGACCCTGAACGGATTTTGTAAGAATTTCTCTCTCTTTCACTGTCATTGCTTTGTGGGTTTTTTAAAGTAATGTATGTTTAGAATGGGGTTTGGCTGCTTTTCCCTGCTGTGTTGATGCCGCTTTACACCCTCTTGATTCACTTGCAGAGAGATATCGATACATAGGTTTTCAGATTCTTACTAGTCAGATATATTCTTGTGTGGTGACTAGGGTGTGTTGAGTCCAGTTCACTGAGCAGGGAGTAGGCCTTGTCTATTACATATTTGGCTTATGGAGCGGTCTCTGAGCTAATTTCAAACCCTTGTTTTATGCATCACCCCACCTCACCTTTCCCGTTAAGCAGCCATAGTGTGTCTTCTAAAGGTGTGACTCTGTTCTGTTTTGTAATTCAGTTCAAGTGTAGCGATTTTGACATTCCCTCTATAAGCGATATCTTAGGATAAGTGTCTTTTTCTGTGTGACTTATTTCACTTAGAATCATCGTATCTAAATCCACTCATCATGCTGCTAACTAGCCTTATGACATTGATTTCATGGCTGAGTGATATTCCATTGTGCCAAGTACCACCATTTCTTTATCCATTTTTCTCTTTCCTGGGATATTGAAGGTGTACCGAAGTGGAGGTTCTTGGAAACAGAGCAGCCATAAACTTTAGGGTGCCTGTGTCTTGTTGATTTTTAGTTTTCCCAATTTATACGCCCATGAGTGGAAGTGCCCTATGCTCTCTACGCTGTGTTTATTACTTGTTTCAGGACACACCGTACTCTTCTCCAGAGTGCCTTTTGGCAATTTATATCCCGCCCATCAGCGTAGCAAGGCTCCCATGTCTCCATGGCCTGTCCTGCTTTTCTGGTTTTTACTGTTTGTTCAGCATGGCCCTTTTGACCGAGGGCAAGCGAGACTTCTTTGTAGCGCTGATTTGCCCTTCCGGCTTGCTTGGTTGGCCAAAAAGGGCGTATGCGTTTTTTCCTGAATATATTCAGGAAAAAACGCATACGCCCTTTTTGGCCAAGGGCATCATTGTCAACGTTTTGCCGCTTTTCATGTGCTTTAAAGGCGAGTCGAATCTACCTCCTGAAATCTGTTTCCTGCAAATCTGCCTTGCTTTCAAATCCTCTTCGTTGCCTTCCCTCAATATATTTGTGGACGAGAGTTCTCATTTATAACTCTGCACGTTTGTGAATTGCAGTGCCCCTGAGCTCCATTTGTCTCCTCGCTTTTTTGGGAGCTGGCCGCAAAAGCGCAGGATTGCTTCAGGCCCTATTTTGGTTCTGGGGGGCAGGCTGAGCCTGTGGTTCATTCTTCTTCCTGATGGGAAAATGGAGTGACCTGTGCCTGTCCCAATACCTAGGGCTAGTCTTTCGTTGGTTCCCCGTCTTCCCGTTCATCCTCAGGACAAATTGCAACCTGGACGAAACAATAGGTTAAAGGTGCTGATTCTCCAAGTAGGGAGATGGTTAGTCAAGCGGCTGGAATGGCGAACCCGAGCACAAGGAGAGGAGAAATGAGGTGCGTTTTGGAAACCTTTCCCGATCTCACGGCATACCATCTTCTGGCTTTCCCATGCATGTTTTGATGTAGGAAGATTCCCTTGTACCTGGAGATTTGAGACCCATGGGGTGTGTTCCCCGCAGTGTTACTTTAAAGTATCTGCGTTTGCTCACCCAACCTCACCAATCCTCTCAGCCCCAAGAGTGTCCAGCCTTCTGTCTCATCCAGCTGTGGGTCTAGATATGGTCAATCCAGGTTGCATCAGAGACCCTGAACGGATTTTGTAAGAATTTCTCTCTCTTTCACTGTCTTTGTTTTGTGGGTTTTTTAAAGTAATTTATGTTTAGAATCGGGCTTGGCTGCTTTTCCCTGCTGTGTTGATGCCGCTTTACACCCTCTTGATTCACTTGCAGAGAGATATCGATACATAGGTTTTCAGATTCTTACTAGTCAGATATATTCTTGTGTGGTGACTAGGGTGTGTTGAGTCCAGTTCACTGAGCAGGGAGTAGGCCTTGTCTATTACATATTTGGCTTATGGAGCGGTCTCTGAGCTAATTTCAAACCCTTGTTTTATGCATCACCCCACCTCACCTTTCCCGTTAAGCAGCCATAGTGTGTCTTCTAAAGGTGTGACTCTGTTCTGTTTTGTAATTCAGTTCAAGTGTAGCGATTTTGACATTCCCTCTATAAGCGATATCTTAGGATAAGTGTCTTTTTCTGTGTGACTTATTTCACTTAGAATCATCGTATCTAAATCCACTCATCATGCTGCTAACTAGCCTTATGACATTGATTTCATGGCTGAGTGATATTCCACTGTGCCAAGTACCACCATTTCTTTATCCATTTTTCTCTTTCCTGGGATATTGAAGGTGTACCGAAGTGGAGGTTCTTGGAAACAGAGCAGCCGTAAACTTTAGGGTGCCTGTGTCTTGTTGATTTTTAGTTTTCCCAATTTATACGCCCTTGAGTGGAAGTGCCCTATGCTCTCTACGCTCTGTTTATTACTTGTTTCAGGACACACCGTACTCTTCTCCAGAGTGCCTGTTGGCAATTTATATCCCGCCCATCAGCGTAGCAAGGCTCCCATGTCTCCATGGCCTGTCCTGCTTTTCTGGTTTTTACACTTTGTTCAGCATGGCCCTTTTGACCGAGGGCAAGCGAGACTTCTTTGTAGCGCTGATTTGCCCTTCCGGCTTGCTTAGTTGGCCAAAAAGGGCGTATGCGTTTTTTCCTGAATATATTCAGGAAAAAACGCATACGCCCTTTTTGGCCAAGGGCATCATTGTCAACGTTTTGCCGCTTTTCCTGTGCTTTAAAGGAGAGTCGAATCTACCTCCTGAAATCTGTTTCCTGCAAATCTGCCTTGCTTTCAAATCCTCTTCGTTGCCTTCCCTCAATATATTTGTGGACGAGAGTTCTCATTTATAACTCTGCACGTTTGTGAATTGCAGTGCCCCTGAGCTCCATTTGTCTCCTCGCATTTTTGGGAGCTGGCCGCAAAAGCGCAGGATTGCTTCAGGCCCTATTTTGGTTCTGGGGGGCAGGCTGAGCCTGTGGTTCATTCTTCTTCCTGATGGGAAAATGGAGTGACCTATGCCTGTCCCAACACCTAGGGCTCGTCTCTCGTTGGTTCCGCGTCTTCCCGTTCATCCTCAGGACAAATTGCAACCTGTACAATCAGGAGGTTAAAGGTGCTGATTCTCCAAGTAGGGAGATGGTTAGTCAAGCGGCTGGAATGGCGAACCCGAGCACAAGGAGAGGAGAAATGAGGTGCGTTTTAGAAACCTTTCCCGATCTCATGGCATACCATCTTCTGGGTTTCCCATGCATGTTTTGATGTAGGAAGATGCCCTTGTACCTGGAGATTTGAGACCCATGGGGTGTGTTCCCCGCAGTGTTACTTTAAAGTATCTGCGTTTGCTCACCCAACCTCACCAATCCTCTCAGCCCCAAGAGTGTCCAGCCTTCTGGCTCATCCAGCTGTGGGTCTAGATATGGTCAATCCAGGTTGCATCAGAGACCCTGAACGGATTTTGTAAGAATTTCTCTCTCTTTCACTGTCATTGCTTTGTGGGTTTTTTAAAGTAATGTATGTTTAGAATGGGGTTTGGCTGCTTTTCCCTGCTGTGTTGATGCCGCTTTACACCCTCTTGATTCACTTGCAGAGAGATATCGATACATAGGTTTTCAGATTCTTACTAGTCAGATATATTCTTGTGTGGTGACTAGGGTGTGTTGAGTGCAGTTCACTGAGCAGGGAGTAGGCCTTGTCTATTACATATTTGGCTTATGGAGCTGTGTCTGAGCTAATTTCAAACCCTTGTTTTATGCATCACCCCACCTCACCTTTCCCGTTAAGCAGCCATAATGTGTCTTCTAAAGGTGTGACTCTGTTCTGTTTTGTAATTCAGTTCAAGTGTAGCGATTTTGACATTCCCTCTATAAGCGATATCTTAGGATAAGTGTCTTTTTCTGTGTGACTTATTTCACTTAGTATCATCGTATCTAAATCCACTCATCATGCTGCTAACTAGCCTTATGACATTGATTTCATGGCTGAGTGATATTCCATTGTGCCAAGTACCACCATTTTTTTATCCATTTTTCTCTTTCCTGGGATATTGAAGGTGTACCGAAGTGGAGGTTCTTGGAAACAGAGCAGCCGTAAACTTTAGGGTGCCTGTGTCTTGTTGATTTTTAGTTTTCCCAATTTATACGCCCATGAGTGGAAGTGCCCTATGCTCTCTACGCTGTGTTTATTACTTGTTTCAGGACACACCGTACTCTTCTCCAGAGTGCCTGTTGGAAATTTACATCCCGCCCATCAGCATAGCAAGGCTCCCATGTCTCCATGGCCTGTCCTGCTTTTCTGGTTTTTACACTTTGTTCAGCATGGCCCTTTTGACCGAGGGCAAGCGAGACTTCTTTGTAGCGCTGATTTGCCCTTCCGGCTTGCTTGGTTGGCCAAAAAGGGCGTATGCGTTTTTTCCTGAATATATTCAGGAAAAAACGCATACGCCCTTTTTGGCCAAGGGCATCATTGTCAACGTTTTGCCGCTTTTCATGTGCTTTAAAGGCGAGTCGAATCTACCTCCTGAAATCTGTTTCCTGCAAATCTACCTTGCTTTCAAATCCTCTTCGTTGCCTTCCCTCAATATATTTGTGGACGAGAGTTCTCATTTATAACTCTGCACGTTTGTGAATTGCAGTGCCCCTGAGCTCCATTTGTCTCCTCGCTTTTTTGGGAGCTGGCCGCAAAAGCGCAGGATTGCTTCAGGCCCTATTTTGGTTCTGGGGGGCAGGCTGAGCCTGTGGTTCATTCTTCTTCCTGATGGGAAAATGGAGTGACCTGTGCCTGTCCCAACACCTAGGGCTAGTCTTTCGTTGGTTCCCCGTCTTCCCGTTCATCCTCAGGACAAATTGCAACCTGGACGAAACAGTAGGTTAAAGGTGCTGATTCTCCAAGTAGGGAGATGGTTAGTCAAGCGGCTGGAATGGCGAACCCGAGCACAAGGAGAGGAGAAATGAGGTGCGTTTTAGAAACCTTTCCCGATCTCACGGCATACCATCTTCTGGCTTTTCCATGCATGTTTTGATGTAGGAAGATTCCCTTGTACCTGGAGATTTGAGACCCATGGGGTGTGTTCCCCGCAGTGTTACTTTAAAGTATCTGCGTTTGCTCACCCAACCTCACCAATCCTCTCAGCCCCAAGAGTGTCCAGCCTTATGTCTCATCCAGCTGTGGGTCTAGATATGGTCAATCCAGGTTGCATCATAGACCCTGAACGGATGTTGTAAGAATTTCTCTCACTTAAACTGTCTTTGCTTTGTGGGTTTTTTAAAGTAATGTATGTTTAGAATGGGGTTTGGCTGCTTTTCTCTGCTGTGTTTATGCCGCTTTACACCCTCTTGATTCACTTGCAGAGAGATATCGATACATAGGTTTTCAGATTCATACTAGTCAGATATATTCTTGTGCGGTGACTAGGGGGTGTTGAGTCCAGTTCACTGAGCAGGGAGTAGGCCTTGTCTATTACATATTTGGCTTATGGAGCGGTGTCTGAGCTAATTTCAAACCCTTGTTTTATGCATCACCCCACCTCACCTTTCAGGTTAAGCAGCCATAGCTAAAGGTGTGACTCTGTTCTGTTTTGTAATTCAGTTCAAGTGTAGCGATTTTGACATTCCCTCTATAAGCGATATCTTAGGATAAGTGTCTTTTTCTGTGTGACTTATTTCACTTAGAGTCATCGTACCTAAATCCACTCATCATGCTGCTAACTAGCCTTATGACATTGATTTCATGGCTGAGTGATATTCCATTGTGCCAAGTACCACCATTTCTTTATCCATTTTTCTCTTTCCTGGGATATTGAAGGTGTACCGAAGTGGAGGTTCTTGGAAACAGAGCAGCCGTAAACTTTAGGGTGCCTGTGTCTTGTTGATTTTTAGTTTTCCCAATTTATACGCCCTTGAGTGGAAGTGCCCTATGCTCTCTACGCTGTGTTTATTACTTGTTTCAGGACACACCGTACTCTTCTCCAGAGTGCCTGTTGGCAATTTACATCCCGCCCATCAGCGTAGCAAGGCTCCCATGTCTCCATGGCCTGTCCTGCTTTTCTGGTTTTTACTGTTTGTTCAGCATGGCCCTTTTGACCGAGGGCAAGCGAGACTTCTTTGTAGCGCTGATTTGCCCTTCCCGCTTGCTTGGTTGGCCAAAAAGGGCGTATGCGTTTTTTCCTGAATATATTCAGGAAAAAACGCATACGCCCTTTTTGGCCAAGGGCATCATTGTCAACGTTTTGCCGCTTTTCATGTGCTTTAAAGGCGAGTCGAATCTACCTCCTGAAATCTGTTTCCTGCAAATCTGCCTTGCTTTCAAATCCTCTTCGTTACCTTCCCTCAATATATTTGTGGACGAGAGTTCTCATTTATAACTCTGCACGTTTGTGAATTGCAGTGCCCCTGAGCTCCATTTGTCTCCTCGCTTTTTTGGGAGCTGGCCGCAAAAGCGCAGGATTGCTTCAGGCCCTATTTTGGTTCTGGGGGGCAGGCTGAGCCTGTGGTTCATTCTTCTTCCTGATGGGAAAATGGAGTGACCTATGCCTGTCCCAACACCTAGGGCTCGTCTCTCGTTGGTTCCGCGTCTTCCCGTTCATCCTCAGGACAAATTGCAACCTGTACAATCAGGAGGTTAAAGGTGCTGATTCTCCAAGTAGGGAGATGGTTAGTCAAGCGGCTGGAATGGCGAACCCGAGCACAAGGAGAGGAGAAATGAGGTGCGTTTTAGAAACCTTTCCCGATCTCATGGCATACCATCTTCTGGGTTTCCCATGCATGTTTTGATGTAGGAAGATTCCCTTGTACCTGGAGATTTGAGACCCATGGGGTGTGTTCCCCGCAGTGTTACTTTAAAGTATCTGCATTTGCTCACCCAACCTCACCAACCCACTCAGCCCCAAGAATGTCCAGCCTTATGTCTCATCCAGCTGTGGGTCTTGATATGGTCAATCCAGGTTGCATCATAGACCCTGAACGGATTTTGTAAGAATTTCTCTCTCTTTCACTGTCTTTGTTTTGTGGGTTTTTTAAAGTAATTTATGTTTAGAATCGGGCTTGGCTGCTTTTCCCTGCTGTGTTGATGCCGCTTTACACCCTCTTGATTCACTTGCAGAGAGATATCGATACATAGGTTTTCAGATTCTTACTAGTCAGATATATTCTTGTGTGGTGTCTAGGGTGTGTTGAGTCCAGTTCACTGAGCAGGGAGTAGGCCTTGTCTATTACATATTTGGCTTATGGAGCGGTGTCTGAGCTAATTTCAAACCCTTGTTTTATGCATCACCCCACCTCACCTTTCCCGTTAAGCAGCCATAGTGTGTCTTCTAAAGGTGTGACTCTGTTCTGTTTTGTAATTCAGTTCAAGTGTAGCGATTTTGACATTCCCTCTATAAGCGATATCTTAGGATAAGTGTCTTTTTCTGTGTGACTTATTTCACTTAGAATCATCGTACCTAAATCCACTCATCATGCTGCTAACTAGCCTTATGACATTGATTTCATGGCTGAGTGATATTCCATTGTGCCAAGTACCACCATTTCTTTATCCATTTTTCTCTTTCCTGGGATATTGTAGGTGTACCGAAGTGGAGGTTCTTGGAAACAGAGCAGCCGTAAACTTTAGGGTGCCTGTGTCTTGTTGATTTTTAGTTTTCCCAATTTATACGCCCTTGAGTGGAAGTGCCCTATGCTCTCTACGCTGTGTTTATTACTTGTTTCAGGACACACCGTACTCTTCTCCAGAGTGCCTGTTGGAAATTTACATCCCGCCCATCAGCGTAGCAAGGCTCCCATGTCTCCATGGCCTGTCCTGCTTTTCTGGTTTTTACACTTTGTTCAGCATGGCCCTTTTGACCGAGGGCAAGCGAGACTTCTTTGTAGCGCTGATTTGCCCTTCCGGCTTGCTTGGTTGGCCAAAAAGGGCGTATGCGTTTTTTCCTGAATATATTCAGGAAAAAACGCATACGCCCTTTTTGGCCAAGGGCATCATTGTCAACGTTTTGCCGCTTTTCATGTGCTTTAAAGGCGAGTCGAATCTACCTCCTGAAATCTGTTTCCTGCAAATCTGCCTTGCTTTCAAATCCTCTTCGTTGCCTTCCCTCAATATATTTGTGGACGAGAGTTCTCATTTATAACTCTGCACGTTTGTGAATTGCAGTGCCCCTGAGCTCCATTTGTCTCCTCGCTTTTTTGGGAGCTGGCCGCAAAAGCGCAGCATTGCTTCAGGCCCTATTTTGGTTCTGGGGGGCAGGCTGAGCCTGTGGTTCATTCTTCTTCCTGATGGGAAAATGGAGTGACCTATGCCTGTCCCAACACCTAGGGCTCGTCTCTCGTTGGTTCCGCGTCTTCCCGTTCATCCTCAGGACAAATTGCAACCTGTACAATCAGGAGGTTAAAGGTGCTGATTCTCCAAGTAGGGAGATGGTTAGTCAAGCGGCTGGAATGGTGAACCCGAGCACAAGGAGAGGAGAAATGAGGTACGTTTTAGAAACCTTTCCCGATCTCACGGCATACCATCTTCTGGGTTTCCCATGCATGTTTTGATGTAGGAAGATTCCCTTGTACCTGGAGATTTGAGACCCATGGGGTGGGTACCCCGCGGTATTATTTTAAAGTATCTGCATTTGCTCACCCAACCTCACCAATCCTCTCAGCCCCAAGAGAGTCCAGCCTTATGTCTCATCCAGCTGTGGGTCTAGATATAGTCAATCCAGGTTGCATCAGAGACCCTGAACGGATTTTGTAAGAATTTCTCTCTCTTTCACTGTCTTTGCTTTGTGGGTTTTTTAAAGTAATGTATGTTTAGAATGGGGTTTGGCTGCTTTTCCCTGCTGTGTTTATGCCGCTTTACACCCTCTTGATTCACTTGCAGAGAGATATCGATACATAGGTTTTCAGATTCATACTAGTCAGATATATTCTTGTGCGGTGACTAGGGGGTGTTGAGTCCAGTTCACTGAGCAGGGAGTAGGCCTTGTCTATTACATATTTGGCTTATGGAGCGGTGTCTGAGCTAATTTCAAACCCTTGTTTTATGCATCACCCCACCTCACCTTTCCCGTTAAGCAGCCATAGTGTGTCTTCTAAAGGTGTGACTCTGTTCTGTTTTGTAATTCAGTTCAAGTGTAGCGATTTTGACATTCCCTCTATAAGCGATATCTTAGGATAGGTGTCTTTTTCTGTGTGACTTATTTCACTTAGAGTCATCGTACCTAAATCCACTCATCATGCTGCTAACTAGCCTTATGACATTGATTTCATGGCTGAGTGATATTCCATTGTGCCAAGTACCACCATTTCTTTATCCATTTTTCTCTTTCCTGGGATATTGAAGGTGTACCGAAGTGGAGGTTCTTGGAAACAGAGCAGCCGTAAACTTTAGGGTGCCTGTGTCTTGTTGATTTTTAGTTTTCCCAATTTATACGCCCTTGAGTGGAAGTGCCCTATGCTCTCTACGCTGTGTTTATTACTTGTTTCAGGACACACCGTACTCTTCTCCAGAGTGCCTGTTGGCAATTTACGTCCCGCCCATCAGCGTAGCAAGGCTCCCATGTCTCCATGGCCTGTCCTGCTTTTCTAGTTTTTAGACTTTGTTCAGCATGGCCCTTTTGACCGAGGGCAAGCGAGATTTCTTTGTAGCGCTGATTTGCCCTTCCGGCTTGCTTGTTTGGCCAAAAAGGGCGTATGCGTTTTTTCCTGAATATATTCAGGAAAAAACGCATACGCCCTTTTTGGCCAAGGGCATCATTGTCAACGTTTTGCCGCTTTTCATGTGCTTTAAAGGCGAGTCGAATCTACCTCCTGAAATCTGTTTCCGGCAAATCTGCCTTGCTTTCAAATCCTCTTCGTTGCCTTCCCTCAATATATTTGTGGACGAGAGTTCTCATTTATAACTCTGCACGTTTGTGAATTGCAGTGCCCCTGAGCTCCATTTGTCTCCTCGCTTTTTTGGGAGCTGGCCGCAAAAGCGCAGGATTGCTTCAGGCCCTATTTTGGTTCTGGGGGGCAGGCTGAGCCTGTGGTTCATTCTTCTTCCTGATGGGAAAATGGAGTGACCTGTGCCTGTCCCAACACCTAGGGCTAGTCTTTCGTTGGTTCCCCGTCTTCCCGTTCATCCTCAGGACAAATTGCAACCTGGACGAAACAGTAGGTTAAAGGTGCTGATTCTCCAAGTAGGGAGATGGTTAGTCAAGCGGCTGGAATGGCGAACCCGAGCACAAGGAGAGGAGAAATGAGGTGCGTTTTAGAAACCTTTCCCGATCTCACGGCATACCATCTTCTGGGTTTCCCATGCATGTTTTGATGTAGGAAGATTCCCTTGTACCTGGAGATTTGAGACCCATGAGGTGGGTACCCCGCGGTATTACTTTAAAGTATCTGCATTTGCTCACCCAACCTCACCAATCCTCTCAGCCGCAAGAGTGTCCAGCCTTATGTCTCATCCAGCTGTGGGTCTAGATATGGTCAATCCAGGTTGCATCAGAGACCCTGAACGGATTTTGTAAGAATTTCTCTCTCTTTCACTGTCTTTGCTTTGTGGGTTTTTTAAAGTAATGTATGTTTAGAATGGGGTTTGGCTGCTTTTCCCTGCTGTGTTTATGCCGCTTTACACCCTCTTGATTCACGTGCAGAGAGATATCGATACATAGGTTTTCAGATTCATACTAGTCAGATATATTCTTGTGCGGTGACTAGGGGGTGTTGAGTCCAGTTCACTGAGCAGGGAGTAGGCCTTGTCTATTACATATTTGGCTTATGGAGCGGTGTCTGAGCTAATTTCAAACCCTTGTTTTATGCATCACCCCACCTCACCTTTCCCGTTAAACAGCCATAGTGTGTCTTCTAAAGGTGTGACTCTGTTCTGTTTTGTAATTCAATTCAAGTGTAGCGATTTTGACATTCCCTCTATAAGCGATATCTTAGGATAAGTGTCTTTTTCTGTGTGACTTATTTCACTTAGAATCATCGTACCTAAATCCACTCATCATGCTGCTAACTAGCCTTATGACATTGATTTCATGGCTGAGTGATATTCCATTGTGCCAAGTACCACCATTTCTTTATCCATTTTTCTCTTTCCTGGGATATTGAAGGTGTACCGAAGTGGAGGTTCTTGGAAACAGAGCAGCCGTAAACTTTAGGGTGCCTGTGTCTTGTTGATTTTTAGTTTTCCCAATTTATACGCCCATGAGTGGAAGTGCCCTATGCTCTCTACGCTGTGTTTATTACTTGTTTCAGGACACACCGTACTCTTCTCCAGAGTGCCTGTTGGCAATTTACATCCCGCCCATCAGCGTAGCAAGGCTCCCATGTCTCCATGGCCTGTCCTGCTTTTCTGGTTTTTACTGTTTGTTCAGCATGGCCCTTTTGACCGAGGGCAAGCGAGACTTCTTTGTAGCGCTGATTTGCCCTTCCGGCTTGCTTGGTTGGCCAAAAAGGGCGTATGCGTTTTTTCCTGAATATATTCAGGAAAAAACGCATACGCCCTTTTTGGCCAAGGGCATCATTGTCAACGTTTTGCCGCTTTTCATGTGCTTTAAAGGCGAGTCGAATCTACCTCCTGAAATCTGTTTCCTGCAAATCTGCCTTGCTTTCAAATCCTCTTCGTTGCCTTCCCTCAATATATTTGTGGACGAGAGTTCTCATTTATAACTCTGCACGTTTGTGAATTGCAGTGCCCCTGAGCTCCATTTGTCTCCTCGCTTTTTTGGGAGCTGGCCGCAAAAGCGCAGGATTGCTTCAGGCCCTATTTTGGTTCTGGGGGGCAGGCTGAGCCTGTGGTTCATTCTTCTTCCTGATGGGAAAATGGAGTGACCTATGCCTGTCCCAACACCTAGGGCTCGTCTCTCGTTGGTTCCGCGTCTTCCCGTTCATCCTCAGGACAAATTGCAACCTGTACAATCAGGAGGTTAAAGGTGCTGATTCTCCAAGTAGGGAGATGGTTAGTCAAGCGGCTGGAATGGCGAACCCGAGCACAAGGAGAGGAGAAATGAGGTGCGGTTTAGAAACCTTTTCCGATCTCATGGCATACCATCTTCTGGGTTTCCCATGCATGTTTTGATGTAGGAAGATTCCCTTGTACCTGGAGATTTGAGACCCATGGGGTGTGTTCCCCGCAGTGTTACTTTAAAGTATCTGCATTTGCTCACCCAACCTCACCAACCCTCTCAGCCCCAAGAATGTCCAGCCTTATGTCTCATCCAGCTGTGGGTCTTGATATGGTCAATCCAGGTTGCATCATAGACCCTGAACGGATTTTGTAAGAATTTCTCTCTCTTTCACTGTCTTTGTTTTGTGGGTTTTTTAAAGTAATTTATGTTTAGAATCGGGCTTGGCTGCTTTTCCCTGCTGTGTTGATGCCGCTTTACACCCTCTTGATTCACTTGCAGAGAGATATCGATACATAGGTTTTCAGATTCTTACTAGTCAGATATATTCTTGTGTGGTGTCTAGGGTGTGTTGAGTCCAGTTCACTGAGCAGGGAGTAGGCCTTGTCTATTACATATTTGGCTTATGGAGCGGTGTCTGAGCTAATTTCAAACCCTTGTTTTATGCATCACCCCACCTCACCTTTCCCGTTAAGCAGCCATAGTGTGTCTTCTAAAGGTGTGACTCTGTTCTGTTTTGTAATTCAGTTCAAGTGTAGCGATTTTGACATTCCCTCTATAAGCGATATCTTAGGATAAGTGTCTTTTTCTGTGTGACTTATTTCACTTAGAATCATCGTACCTAAATCCACTCATCATGCTGCTAACTAGCCTTATGACATTGATTTCATGGCTGAGTGATATTCCATTGTGCCAAGTACCACCATTTCTTTATCCATTTTTCTCTTTCCTGGGATATTGAAGGTGTACCGAAGTGGAGGTTCTTGGAAACAGAGCAGCCGTAAACTTTAGGGTGCCTGTGTCTTGTTGATTTTTAGTTTTCCCAATTTATACGCCCTTGAGTGGAAGTTCCCTATGCTCTCTACGCTGTGTTTATTACTTGTTTCAGGACACACCGTACTCTTCTCCAGAGTGCCTGTTGGCAATTTACATCCCGCCCATCAGCGTAGCAAGGCTCCCATGTCTCCATGGCCTGTTCTGCTTTTCTGGTTTTTACACTTTGTTCAGCATGGCCCTTTTGACCGAGGGCAAGCGAGACTTCTTTGTAGCGCTGATTTGCCCTTCCGGCTTGCTTGGTTGGCCAAAAAGGGCGTATGCGTTTTTTCCTGAATATATTCAGGAAAAAACGCATACGCCCTTTTTGGCCAAGGGCATCATTGTCAACGTTTTGCCGCTTTTCATGTGCTTTAAAGGCGAGTCGAATCTACCTCCTGAAATCTGTTTCCTGCAAATCTGCCTTGCTTTCAAATCCTCTTCGTTGCCTTCC
This sequence comes from Eubalaena glacialis, assembly GCF_028564815.1. NCBI lineage: Eukaryota > Metazoa > Chordata > Mammalia > Artiodactyla > Balaenidae > Eubalaena > Eubalaena glacialis. The sequence continues at coordinate 345,586 of NW_026871159.1, read as the reverse complement.
CTCAATATATTTGTGGACGAGAGTTCTCATTTATAACTCTGCACGTTTGTGAATTGCAGTGCCCCTGAGCTCCATTTGTCTCCTTGCTTTTTTGGGAGCTGGCCGCAAAAGCGCAGGATTGCTTCAGGCCCTATTTTGGTTCTGGGGGGCAGGCTGAGCCTGTGGTTCATTCTTCTTCCTGATGGGAAAATGGAGTGACCTATGCCTGTCCCAACACCTAGGGCTCGTCTCTCGTTGGTTCCGCGTCTTCCCGTTCATCCTCAGGACAAATTGCAACCTGTACAATCAGGAGGTTAAAGGTGCTGATTCTCCAAGTAGGGAGATGGTTAGTCAAGCGGCTGGAATGGCGAACCCGAGCACAAGGAGAGGAGAAATGAGGTGCGTTTTGGAAACCTTTCCCGATCTCACGGCATACCATCTTCTGGGTTTCCCATGCATGTTTTGATGTAGGAAGATTCCCTTGTACCTGGAGATTTGAGACCCATGGGGTGGGTACCCCGCGGTATTATTTTAAAGTATCTGCATTTGCTCACCCAACCTCACCAATCCTCTCAGCCCCAAGAGTGTCCAGCCTTATGTCTCATCCAGCTGTGGGTCTAGATATAGTCAATCCAGGTTGCATCAGAGACCCTGAACGGATTTTGTAAGAATTTCTCTCTCTTTCACTGTCTTTGCTTTGTGGGTTTTTTAAAGTAATGTATGTTTAGAATGGGGTTTGGCTGCTTTTCCCTGCTGTGTTTATGCCGCTTTACACCCTCTTGATTCACTTGCAGAGAGATATCGATACATAGGTTTTCAGATTCTTACTAGTCAGATATATTCTTGTGCGGTGACTAGGGGGTGTTGAGTCCAGTTCACTGAGCAGGGAGTAGGCCTTGTCTATTACATATTTGGCTTATGGAGCGGTGTCTGAGCTAATTTCAAACCCCTGTTTTTAATGCATCACCCCACCTCACCTTTCCCGTTAAGCAGCCATAGTGTGTCTTCTAAAGGTGTGACTCTGTTCTGTTTTGTAATTCAGTTCAAGTGTAGCGATTTTGACATTCCCTCTATAAGCGATATCTTAGGATAAGTGTCTTTTTCTGTGTGACTTATTTCACTTAGAATCATCGTATCTAAATCCACTCATCATGCTGCTAACTAGCCTTATGACATTGATTTCATGGCTGAGTGATATTCCGCTGTGCCAAGTACCACCATTTCTTTATCCATTTTTCTCTTTCCTGGGATATTGAAGGTGTACCGAAGTGGAGGTTCTTGGAAACAGAGCAGCCGTAAACTTTAGGGTGCCTGTGTCTTGTTGATTTTTAGTTTTCCCAATTTATACGCCCATGAGTGGAAGTGCCCTATGCTCTCAACGCTGTGTTTATTACTTGTTTCAGGACACACCGTACTCTTCTCCAGAGTGCCTGTTGGCAATTTACATCCCGCCCATCAGCGTAGCAAGGCTTCCATGTCTCCATGGCCTGTCCTGCTTTTCTGGTTTTTACTGTTTGTTCAGCATGGCCCTTTTGACCGAGGGCAAGCGAGACTTCTTTGTAGCGCTGATTTGCCCTTCCGGCTTGCTTGGTTGGCCAAAAAGGGCGTATGCGTTTTTTCCTGAATATATTCAGGAAAAAACGCATACGCCCTTTTTGGCCAAGGGCATCATTGTCAACGTTTTGCCGCTTTTCATGTGCTTTAAAGGCGAGTCGAATCTACCTCCTGAAATCTGTTTCCTGCAAATCTGCCTTGCTTTCAAATCCTCTTCGTTGCCTTCCCTCAATATATTTGTGGACGAGAGTTCTCATTTATAACTCTGCACGTTTGTGAATTGCAGTGCCCCTGAGCTCCATTTGTCTCCTCGCTTTTTTGGGAGCTGGCCGCAAAAGCGCAGGATTGCTTCAGGCCCTATTTTGGTTCTGGGGGGCAGGCTGAGCCTGTGGTTCATTCTTCTTCCTGATGGGAAAATGGAGTGACCTGTGCCTGTCCCAACACCTAGGGCTAGTCTTTCGTTGGTTCCCCGTCTTCCCGTTCATCCTCAGGACAAATTGCAACCTGGACGAAACAGTAGGTTAAAGGTGCTGATTCTCCAAGTAGGGAGATGGTTAGTCAAGCGGCTGGAATGGCGAACCCGAGCACAAGGAGAGGAGAAATGAGGTGCGTTTTAGAAACCTTTCCCGATCTCATGGCATACCATCTTCTGGGTTTCCCATGCATGTTTTGATGTAGGAAGATTCCCTTGTACCTGGAGATTTGAGACCCATGGGGTGTGTTCCCCGCAGTGTTACTTTAAAGTATCTGCATTTGCTCACCCAACCTCACCAATCCTCTCAGCCCCAAGAGTGTCCAGCCTTATGTCTCATCCAGCTGTGGGTCTAGATATAGTCAATCCAGGTTGCATCAGAGACCCTGAACGGATTTTGTAAGAATTTCTCTCTCTTTCACTGTCTTTGCTTTGTGGGTTTTTTAAAGTACTGTATGTTTAGAATGGGGTTTGGCTGCTTTTCCCTGCTGTGTTGATGCCGCTTTACACCCTCTTGATTCACTTGCAGAGAGATATCGATACATAGGTTTTCAGATTCATACTAGTCAGATATATTCTTGTGCGGTGACTAGGGGGTGTTGAGTCCAGTTCACTGAGCAGGGAGTAGGCCTTGTCTATTACATATTTGGCTTATGGAGCGGTGTCTGAGCTAATTTCAAACCCTTGTTTTATGCATCACCCCACCTCACCTTTCCCGTTAAGCAGCCATAGTGTGTCTTCTAAAGGTGTGACTCTGTTCTGTTTTGTAATTCAGTTCAAGTGTAGCGATTTTGACATTCCCTCTATAAGCGATATCTTAGGATAAGTGTCTTTTTCTGTGTGACTTATTTCACTTAGAGTCATCGTACCTAAATCCACTCATCATGCTGCTAACTAGCCTTATGACATTGATTTCATGGCTGAGTGATATTCCATTGTGCCAAGTACCACCATTTCTTTATCCATTTTTCTCTTTCCTGGGATATTGAAGGTGTACCGAAGCGGAGGTTCTTGGAAACAGAGCAGCCGTAAACTTTAGGGTGCCTGTGTCTTGTTGATTTTTAGTTTTCCCAATTTATACGCCCATGAGTGGAAGTGCCCTATGCTCTCTACGCTGTGTTTATTACTTGTTTCAGGACACACCGTACTCTTCTCCAGAGTGCCTGTTGGCAATTTACATCCCGCCCATCAGCGTAGCAAGGCTCCCATGTCTCCATGGCCTGTCCTGCTTTTCTGGTTTTTACACTTTGTTCAGCATGGCCCTTTTGACCGAGGGCAAGCGAGACTTCTTTGTAGCGCTGATTTGCCCTTCCGGCTTGCTTGGTTGGCCAAAAAGGGCGTATGCGTTTTTTCCTGAATATATTCAGGAAAAAACGCATACGCCCTTTTTGGCCAAGGGCATCATTGTCAACGTTTTGCCGCTTTTCATGTGCTTTAAAGGCGAGTCGAATCTACCTCCTGAAATCTGTTTCCTGCAAATCTGCCTTGCTTTCAAATCCTCTTCGTTGCCTTCCCTCAATATATTTGTGGACGAGAGTTCTCATTTATAACTCTGCACGTTTGTGAATTGCAGTGCCCCTGAGCTCCATTTGTCTCCTCGCTTTTTTGGGAGCTGGCCGCAAAAGCGCAGGATTGCTTCAGGCCCTATTTTGGTTCTGGGGGGCAGGCTGAGCCTGTGGTTCATTCTTCTTCCTGATGGGAAAATGGAGTGACCTGTGCCTGTCCCAACACCTAGGGCTAGTCTTTCGTTGGTTCCCCGTCTTCCCGTTCATCCTCAGGACAAATTGCAACCTGGACGAAACAGTAGGTTAAAGGTGCTGATTCTCCAAGTAGGGAGATGGTTAGTCAAGCGGCTGGAATGGCGAACCCGAGCACAAGGAGAGGAGAAATGAGGTGCGTTTTAGAAACCTTTCCCGATCTCATGGCATACCATCTTCTGGGTTTCCCATGCATGTTTTGATGTAGGAAGATTCCCTTGTACCTGGAGATTTGAGACCCATGGGGTGTGTTCCCCGCAGTGTTACTTTAAAGTATCTGCATTTGCTCACCCAACCTCACCAACCCTCTCAGCCCCAAGAATGTCCAGCCTTATGTCTCATCCAGCTGTGGGTCTAGATATGGTCAATCCAGGTTGCATCAGAGACCCTGAACGGATTTTGTAAGAATTTCTCTCTCTTTCACTGTCTTTGCTTTGTGGGTTTTTTAAAGTAATGTATGTTTAGAATCGGGCTTGGCTGCTTTTCCCTGCTGTGTTTATGCCGCTTTACACCCTCTTGATTCACTTGCAGAGAGATATCGATACATAGGTTTTCAGATTCTTACTAGTCAGATATATTCTTGTGTGGTGTCTAGGGTGTGTTGAGTCCAGTTCACTGAGCAGGGAGTAGGCCTTGTCTATTACATATTTGGCTTATGGAGCGGTGTCTGAGCTAATTTCAAACCCTTGTTTTATGCATCACCCCACCTCACCTTTCCCGTTAAGCAGCCATAGTGTGTCTTCTAAAGGTGTGACTCTGTTCTGTTTTGTAATTCAGTTCAAGTGTAGCGATTTTGACATTCCCTCTATAAGCGATATCTTAGGATAAGTGTCTTTTTCTGTGTGACTTATTTCACTTAGAATCATCGTACCTAAATCCACTCATCATGCTGCTAACTAGCCTTATGACATTGATTTCATGGCTGAGTGATATTCCATTGTGCCAAGTACCACCATTTCTTTATCCATTTTTCTCTTTCCTGGGATATTGAAGGTGTACCGAAATGGAGGTTCTTGGAAACAGAGCAGCCGTAAACTTTAGGGTGCCTGTGTCTTGTTGATTTTTAGTTTTCCCAATTTATACGCCCTTGAGTGGAAGTGCCCTATGCTCTCTACGCTGTGTTTATTACTTGTTTCAGGACACACCGTACTCTTCTCCAGAGTGCCTGTTGGCAATTTACATCCCGCCCATCAGCGTAGCAAGGCTCCCATGTCTCCATGGCCTGTCCTGCTTTTCTGGTTTTTACACTTTGTTCAGCATGGCCCTTTTGACCGAGGGCAAGCGAGACTTCTTTGTAGCGCTGATTTGCCCTTCCGGCTTGCTTGGTTGGCCAAAAAGGGCGTATGCGTTTTTTCCTGAATATATTCAGGAAAAAACGCATACGCCCTTTTTGGCCAAGGGCATCATTGTCAACGTTTTGCCGCTTTTCATGTGCTTTAAAGGCGAGTCGAATCTACCTCCTGAAATCTGTTTCCTGCAAATCTGCCTTGCTTTCAAATCCTCTTCGTTGCCTTCCCTCAATATATTTGTGGACGAGAGTTCTCATTTATAACTCTGCACGTTTGTGAATTGCAGTGCCCCTGAGCTCCATTTGTCTCCTCGCTTTTTTGGGAGCTGGCCGCAAAAGCGCAGGATTGCTTCAGGCCCTATTTTGGTTCTGGGGGGCAGGCTGAGCCTGTGGTTCATTCTTCTTCCTGATGGGAAAATGGAGTGACCTGTGCCTGTCCCAACACCTAGGGCTAGTCTTTCGTTGGTTCCCCGTCTTCCCGTTCATCCTCAGGACAAATTGCAACCTGGACGAAACAGTAGGTTAAAGGTGCTGATTCTCCAAGTAGGGAGATGGTTAGTCAAGCGGCTGGAATGGTGAACCCGAGCACAAGGAGAGGAGAAATGAGGTGCGTTTTAGAAACCTTTCCCGATCTCACGGCATACCATCTTCTGGGTTTCCCATGCATGTTTTGATGTAGGAAGATTCCCTTGTACCTGGAGATTTGAGACCCATGGGGTGGGTACCCCGCGGTATTATTTTAAAGTATCTGCATTTGCTCACCCAACCTCACCAATCCTCTCAGCCCCAAGAGTGTCCAGCCTTATGTCTCATCCAGCTGTGGGTCTAGATATGGTCAATCCAGGTTGCATCAGAGACCCTGAACGGATTTTGTAAGAATTTCTCTCTCTTTCACTGTCTTTGCTTTGTGGGTTTTTTAAAGTAATGTATGTTTAGAATGGGGTTTGGCTGCTTTTCCCTGCTGTGTTTATGCCGCTTTACACCCTCTTGATTCACTTGCAGAGAGATATCGATACATAGGTTTTCAGATTCATACTAGTCAGATATATTCTTGTGCGGTGACTAGGGGGTGTTGAGTCCAGTTCACTGAGCAGGGAGTAGGCCTTGTCTATTACATATTAGGCTTATGGAGCGGTGTCTGAGCTAATTTCAAACCCTTGTTTTATGCATCACCCCACCTCACCTTTCCCGTTAAGCAGCCATAGTGTGTCTTCTAAAGGTGTGACTCTGTTCTGTTTTGTAATTCAGTTCAAGTGTAGCGATTTTGACATTCCCTCTATAAGCGATATCTTAGGATAAGTGTCTTTTTCTGTGTGACTTATTTCACTTAGAGTCATCGTACCTAAATCCACTCATCATGCTGCTAACTAGCCTTATGACATTGATTTCATGGCTGAGTGATATTCCATTGTGCCAAGTACCACCATTTCTTTATCCATTTTTCTCTTTCCTGGGATATTGAAGGTGTACCGAAGCGGAGGTTCTTGGAAACAGAGCAGCCGTAAACTTTAGGGTGCCTGTGTCTTGTTGATTTTTAGTTTTCCCAATTTATACGCCCATGAGTGGAAGTGCCCTATGCTCTCTACGCTGTGTTTATTACTTGTTTCAGGACACACCGTACTCTTCTCCAGAGTGCCTGTTGGCAATTTACATCCCGCCCATCAGCGTAGCAAGGCTCCCATGTCTCCATGGCCTGTCCTGCTTTTCTGGTTTTTACTGTTTGTTCAGCATGGCCCTTTTGACCGAGGGCAAGCGAGACTTCTTTGTAGCGCTGATTTGCCCTTCCGGCTTGCTTGGTTGGCCAAAAAGGGCGTATGCGTTTTTTCCTGAATATATTCAGGAAAAAACGCATACGCCCTTTTTGGCCAAGGGCATCATTGTCAACGTTTTGCCGCTTTTCATGTGCTTTAAAGGCGAGTTGAATCTACCTCCTGAAATCTGATTCCTGCAAATCTGCCTTGCTTTCAAATCCTCTTCGTTGCCTTCCCTCAATATATTAGTGGACGAGAGTTCTCATTTATAACTCTGCACGTTTGTGAATTGCAGTGCCCCTGAGCTCCATTTGTCTCCTCGCTTTTTTGGGAGCTGGCCGCAAAAGCGCAGGATTGCTTCAGGCCCTATTTTGGTTCTGGGGGGCAGGCTGAGCCTGTGGTTCATTCTTCTTCCTGATGGGAAAATGGAGTGACCTATGCCTGTCCCAACACCTAGGGCTCGTCTCTCGTTGGTTCCGCGTCTTCCCGTTCATCCTCAGGACAAATTGCAACCTGTACAATCAGGAGGTTAAAGGTGCTGATTCTCCAAGTAGGGAGATGGTTAGTCAAGCGGCTGGAATGGCGAACCCGAGCACAAGGAGAGGAGAAATGAGGTGCGTTTTAGAAACCTTTCCCGATCTCATGGCATACCATCTTCTGGGTTTCCCATGCATGTTTTGATGTAGGAAGATTCCCTTGTACCTGGAGATTTGAGACCCATGGGGTGTGTTCCCCGCAGTGTTACTTTAAAGTATCTGCATTTGCTCACCCAACCTCACCAACCCTCTCAGCCCCAAGAATGTCCAGCCTTATGTCTCATCCAGCTGTGGGTCTTGATATGGTCAATCCAGGTTGCATCATAGACCCTGAACGGATTTTGTAAGAATTTCTCTCTCTTTCACTGTCTTTGTTTTGTGGGTTTTTTAAAGTAATTTATGTTTAGAATCGGGCTTGGCTGCTTTTCCCTGCTGTGTTGATGCCGCTTTACACCCTCTTGATTCACTTGCAGAGAGATATCGATACATAGGTTTTCAGATTCTTACTAGTCAGATATATTCTTGTGCGGTGACTAGGGGGTGTTGAGTCCAGTTCACTGAGCAGGGAGTAGGCCTTGTCTATTACATATTTGGCTTATGGAGCGGTGTCTGAGCTAATTTCAAACCCTTGTTTTATGCATCACCCCACCTCACCTTTCCCGTTAAGCAGCCATAGTGTGTCTTCTAAAGGTGTGACTCTGTTCTGTTTTGTAATTCAGTTCAAGTGTAGCGATTTTGACATTCCCTCTATAAGCGATATCTTAGGATAAGTGTCTTTTTCTGTGTGACTTATTTCACTTAGAATCATCGTATCTAAATCCACTCATCATGCTGCTAACTAGCCTTATGACATTGATTTCATGGCTGAGTGATATTCCACTGTGCCAAGTACCACCATTTCTTTATCCATTTTTCTCTTTCCTGGGATATTGAAGGTGTACCGAAGTGGAGGTTCTTGGAAACAGAGCAGCCGTAAACTTTAGGGTGCCTGTGTCTTGTTGATTTTTAGTTTTCCCAATTTATACGCCCATGAGTGGAAGTGCCCTATGCTCTCAACGCTGTGTTTATTACTTGTTTCAGGACACACCGTACTCTTCTCCAGAGTGCCTGTTGGCAATTTACATCCCGCCCATCAGCGTAGCAAGGCTTCCATGTCTCCATGGCCTGTCCTGCTTTTCTGGTTTTTACACTTTGTTCAGCATGGCCCTTTTGACCGAGGGCAAGCGAGACTTCTTTGTAGCGCTGATTTGCCCTTCCGGCTTGCTTGGTTGGCCAAAAAGGGCGTATGCGTTTTTTCCTGAATATATTCAGGAAAAAACGCATACGCCCTTTTTGGCCAAGGGCATCATTGTCAACGTTTTGCCGCTTTTCATGTGCTTTAAAGGCGAGTCGAATCTACCTCCTGAAATCTGTTTCCTGCAAATCTGCCTTGCTTTCAAATCCTCTTCGTTGCCTTCCCTCAATATATTTGTGGACGAGAGTTCTCATTTATAACTCTGCACGTTTGTGAATTGCAGTGCCCCTGAGCTCCATTTGTCTCCTCGCTTTTTTGGGAGCTGGCCGCAAAAGCGCAGGATTGCTTCAGGCCCTATTTTGGTTCTGGGGGGCAGGCTGAGCCTGTGGTTCATTCTTCTTCCTGATGGGAAAATGGAGTGACCTGTGCCTGTCCCAACACCTAGGGCTAGTCTTTCGTTGGTTCCCCGTCTTCCCGTTCATCCTCAGGACAAATTGCAACCTGGACGAAACAGTAGGTTAAAGGTGCTGATTCTCCAAGTAGGGAGATGGTTAGTCAAGCGGCTGGAATGGCGAACCCGAGCACAAGGAGAGGAGAAATGAGGTGCGTTTTAGAAACCTTTCCCGATCTCACGGCATACCATCTTCTGGGATTCCCATGCATGTTTTGATGTAGGAAGATTCCCTTGTACCTGGAGATTTGAGACCCATGGGGTGGGTACCCCGCGGTATTACTTTAAAGTATCTGCATTTGCTCACCCAACCTCACCAATCCTCTCAGCCCCAAGAGTGTCCAGCCTTATGTCTCATCCAGCTGTGGGTCTAGATATGGTCAATCCAGGTTGCATCAGAGACCCTGAACGGATTTTGTAAGAATTTCTCTCTCTTTCACTGTCTTTGCTTTGTGGGTTTTTTAAAGTAATGTATGTTTAGAATGGGGTTTGGCTGCTTTTCCCTGCTGTGTTGATGCCGCTTTACACCCTCTTGATTCACTTGCAGAGAGATATCGATACATAGGTTTTCAGATTCATACTAGTCAGATATATTCTTGTGCGGTGACTAGGGGGTGTTGAGTCCAGTTCACTGAGCAGGGAGTAGGCCTTGTCTATTACATATTTGGCTTATGGAGCGGTGTCTGAGCTAATTCCAAACCCTTGTTTTATGCATCACCCCACCTCACCTTTCCCGTTAAGCAGCCATAGTGTGTCTTCTAAAGGTGTGACTCTGTTCTGTTTTGTAATTCAGTTCAAGTGTAGCGATTTTGACATTCCCTCTATAAGCGATATCTTAGGATAAGTGTCTTTTTCTGTGTGACTTATTTCACTTAGAGTCATCGTACCTAAATCCACTCATCATGCTGTTAACTAGCCTTATGACATTGATTTCATGGCTGAGTGATATTCCACTGTGCCAAGTACCACCATTTCTTTATCCATTTTTCTCTTTCCTGGGATATTGAAGGTGTACCGAAGTGGAGGTTCTTGGAAACAGAGCAGCCGTAAACTTTAGGGTGCCTGTGTCTTGTTGATTTTTAGTTTTCCCAATTTATACGCCCAGGAGTGGAAGTGCCCTATGCTCTCAACGCTGTGTTTATTACTTGTTTCAGGACACACCGTACTCTTCTCCAGAGTGCCTGTTGGCAATTTACATCCCGCCCATCAGCGTAGCAAGGCTTCCATGTCTCCATGGCCTGTCCTGCTTTTCTGGTTTTTACACTTTGTTCAGCATGGCCCTTTTGACCGAGGGCAAGCGAGACTTCTTTGTAGCGCTGATTTGCCCTTCCGGCTTGCTTGGTTGGCCAAAAAGGGCGTATGCGTTTTTTCCTGAATATATTCAGGAAAAAACGCATACGCCCTTTTTGGCCAAGGGCATCATTGTCAACGTTTTGCCGCTTTTCATGTGCTTTAAAGGCGAGTCGAATCTACCTCCTGAAATCTGTTTCCTGCAAATCTGCCTTGCTTTCAAATCCTCTTCGTTGCCTTCCCTCAATATATTTGTGGACGAGAGTTCTCATTTATAACTCTGCACGTTTGTGAATTGCAGTGCCCCTGAGCTCCATTTGTCTCCTCGCTTTTTTGGGAGCTGGCCGCAAAAGCGCAGCATTGCTTCAGGCCCTATTTTGGTTCTGGGGGGCAGGCTGAGCCTGTGGTTCATTCTTCTTCCTGATGGGAAAATGGAGTGACCTATGCCTGTCCCAACACCTAGGGCTCGTCTCTCGTTGGTTCCGCGTCTTCCCGTTCATCCTCAGGACAAATTGCAACCTGTACAATCAGGAGGTTAAAGGTGCTGATTCTCCAAGTAGGGAGATGGTTAGTCAAGCGGCTGGAATGGCGAACCCGAGCACAAGGAGAGGAGAAATGAGGTGCGTTTTAGAAACCTTTCCCGATCTCATGGCATACCATCTTCTGGGTTTCCCATGCATGTTTTGATGTAGGAAGATTCCCTTGTACCTGGAGATTTGAGACCCATGGGGTGTGTTCCCCGCAGTGTTACTTTAAAGTATCTGCATTTGCTCACCCAACCTCACCAACCCTCTCAGCCCCAAGAATGCCCAGCCTTATGTCTCATCCAGCTGTGGGTCTTGATATGGTCAATCCAGGTTGCATCATAGACCCTGAACGGATTTTGTAAGAATTTCTCTCTCTTTCACTGTCTTTGTTTTGTGGGTTTTTTAAAGTAATTTATGTTTAGAATCGGGCTTGGTTGCTTTTCCCTGCTGTGTTGATGCCGCTTTACACCCTCTTGATTCACTTGCAGAGAGATATCGATACATAGGTTTTCAGATTCTTACTAGTCAGATATATTCTTGTGCGGTGACTAGGGGGTGTTGAGTCCAGTTCACTGAGCAGGGAGTAGGCCTTGTCTATTACATATTTGGCTTATGGAGCGGTGTCTGAGCTAATTTCAAACCCTTGTTTTATGCATCACCCCACCTCACCTTTCCCGTTAAGCAGCCATAGTGTGTCTTCTAAAGGTGTGACTCTGTTCTGTTTTGTAATTCAGTTCAAGTGTAGCGATTTTGACATTCCCTCTATAAGCGATATCTTAGGATAAGTGTCTTTTTCTGTGTGACTTATTTCACTTAGAATCATCGTATCTAAATCCACTCATCATGCTGCTAACTAGCCTTATGACATTGATTTCATGGCTGAGTGATATTCCACTGTGCCAAGTACCACCATTTCTTTATCCATTTTTCTCTTTCCTGGGATATTGAAGGTGTACCGAAGTGGAGGTTCTTGGAAACAGAGCAGCCGTAAACTTTAGGGTGCCTGTGTCTTGTTGATTTTTAGTTTTCCCAATTTATACGCCCATGAGTGGAAGTGCCCTATGCTCTCAACGCTGTGTTTATTACTTGTTTCAGGACACACCGTACTCTTCTCCAGAGTGCCTGTTGGCAATTTACATCCCGCCCATCAGCGTAGCAAGGCTTCCATGTCTCCATGGCCTGTCCTGCTTTTCTGGTTTTTACACTTTGTTCAGCATGGCCCTTTTGACCGAGGGCAAGCGAGACTTCTTTGTAGCGCTGATTTGCCCTTCCGGCTTGCTTGGTTGGCCAAAAAGGGCGTATGCGTTTTTTCCTGAATATATTCAGGAAAAAACGCATACGCCCTTTTTGGCCAAGGGCATCATTGTCAACGTTTTGCCGCTTTTCATGTGCTTTAAAGGCGAGTCGAATCTACCTCCTGAAATCTGTTTCCTGCAAATCTGCCTTGCTTTCAAATCCTCTTCGTTGCCTTCCCTCAATATATTTGTGGACGAGAGTTCTCATTTATAACTCTGCACGTTTGTGAATTGCAGTGCCCCTGAGCTCCATTTGTCTCCTCGCTTTTTTGGGAGCTGGCCGCAAAAGCGCAGGATTGCTTCAGGCCCTATTTTGGTTCTGGGGGGCAGGCTGAGCCTGTGGTTCATTCTTCTTCCTGATGGGAAAATGGAGTGACCTGTGCCTGTCCCAACACCTAGGGCTAGTCTTTCGTTGGTTCCCCGTCTTCCCGTTCATCCTCAGGACAAATTGCAACCTGGACGAAACAGTAGGTTAAAGGTGCTGATTCTCCAAGTAGGGAGATGGTTAGTCAAGCGGCTGGAATGGCGAACCCGAGCACAAGGAGAGGAGAAATGAGGTGCGTTTTAGAAACCTTTCCCGATCTCACGGCATACCATCTTCTGGGTTTCCCATGCATGTTTTGATGTAGGAAGATTCCCTTGTACCTGGAGATTTGAGACCCATGGGGTGGGTACCCCGCGGTATTACTTTAAAGTATCTGCATTTGCTCACCCAACCTCACCAATCCTCTCAGCCCCAAGAGTGTCCAGCCTTATGTCTCATCCAGCTGTGGGTCTAGATATGGTCAATCCAGGTTGCATCAGAGACCCTGAACGGATTTTGTAAGAATTTCTCTCTCTTTCACTGTCTTTGCTTTGTGGGTTTTTTAAAGTAATGTATGTTTAGAATGGGGTTTGGCTGCTTTTCCCTGCTGTGTTTATGCCGCTTTACACCCTCTTGATTCACTTGCAGAGAGATATCGATACATAGGTTTTCAGATTCATACTAGTCAGATATATTCTTGTGCGGTGACTAGGGGGTGTTGAGTCCAGTTCACTGAGCAGGGAGTAGGCCTTGTCTATTACATATTTGGCTTATGGAGCGGTGTCTGAGCTAATTCCAAACCCTTGTTTTATGCATCACCCCACCTCACCTTTCCCGTTAAGCAGCCATAGTGTGTCTTCTAAAGGTGTGACTCTGTTCTGTTTTGTAATTCAGTTCAAGTGTAGCGATTTTGACATTCCCTCTATAAGCGATATCTTAGGATAAGTGTCTTTTTCTGTGTGACTTATTTCACTTAGAGTCATCGTACCTAAATCCACTCATCATGCTGCTAACTAGCCTTATGACATTGATTTCATGGCTGAGTGATATTCCATTGTGCCAAGTACCACCATTTCTTTATCCATTTTTCTCTTTCCTGGGATATTGAAGGTGTACCGAAGTGGAGGTTCTTGGAAACAGAGCAGCCGTAAACTTTAGGGTGCCTGTGTCTTGTTGATTTTTAGTTTTCCCAATTTATACGCCCTTGAGTGGAAGTGCCCTATGCTCTCTACGCTGTGTTTATTACTTGTTTCAGGACACACCGTACTCTTCTCCAGAGTGCCTGATGGCAATTTACATCCCGCCCATCAGCGTAGCAAGGCTCCCATGTCTCCATGGCCTGTCCTGCTTTTCTGGTTTTTACTGTTTGTTCAGCATGGCCCTTTTGACCGAGGGCAAGCGAGACTTCTTTGTAGCGCTGATTTGCCCTTCCGGCTTGCTTGGTTGGCCAAAAAGGGCGTATGCGTTTTTTCCTGAATATATTCAGGAAAAAACGCATACGCCCTTTTTGGCCAAGGGCATCATTGTCAACGTTTTGCCGCTTTTCATGTGCTTTAAAGGCGAGTCGAATCTACCTCCTGAAATCTGTTTCCTGCAAATCTGCCTTGCTTTCAAATCCTCTTCGTTGCCTTCCCTCAATATATTTGTGGACGAGAGTTCTCATTTATAACTCTGCACGTTTGTGAATTGCAGTGCCCCTGAGCTCCATTTGTCTCCTCGCTTTTTTGGGAGCTGGCCGCAAAAGCGCAGGATTGCTTCAGGCCCTATTTTGGTTCTGGGGGGCAGGCTGAGCCTGTGGTTCATTCTTCTTCCTGATGGCAAAATGGAGTGACCTATGCCTGTCCCAACACCTAGGGCTCGTCTCTCGTTGGTTCCGCGTCTTCCCGTTCATCCTCAGGACAAATTGCAACCTGTACAATCAGGAGGTTAAAGGTGCTGATTCTCCAAGTAGGGAGATGGTTAGTCAAGCGGCTGGAATGGCGAACCCGAGCACAAGGAGAGGAGAAATGAGGTGCGTTTTAGAAACCTTTCCCGATCTCATGGCATACCATCTTCTGGGTTTCCCATGCATGTTTTGATGTAGGAAGATTCCCTTGTACCTGGAGATTTGAGACCCATGGGGTGTGTTCCCCGCAGTGTTACTTTAAAGTATCTGCATTTGCTCACCCAACCTCACCAACCCTCTCAGCCCCAAGAATGCCCAGCCTTATGTCTCATCCAGCTGTGGGTCTTGATATGGTCAATCCAGGTTGCATCATAGACCCTGAACGGATTTTGTAAGAATTTCTCTCTCTTTCACTGTCTTTGTTTTGTGGGTTTTTTAAAGTAATTTATGTTTAGAATCGGGCTTGGTTGCTTTTCCCTGCTGTGTTGATGCCGCTTTACACCCTCTTGATTCACTTGCAGAGAGATATCGATACATAGGTTTTCAGATTCTTACTAGTCAGATATATTCTTGTGCGGTGACTAGGGGGTGTTGAGTCCAGTTCACTGAGCAGGGAGTAGGCCTTGTCTATTACATATTTGGCTTATGGAGCGGTGTCTGAGCTAATTTCAAACCCTTGTTTTATGCATCACCCCACCTCACCTTTCCCGTTAAGCAGCCATAGTGTGTCTTCTAAAGGTGTGACTCTGTTCTGTTTTGTAATTCAGTTCAAGTGTAGCGATTTTGACATTCCCTCTATAAGCGATATCTTAGGATAAGTGTCTTTTTCTGTGTGACTTATTTCACTTAGAATCATCGTATCTAAATCCACTCATCATGCTGCTAACTAGCCTTATGACATTGATTTCATGGCTGAGTGATATTCCACTGTGCCAAGTACCACCATTTCTTTATCCATTTTTCTCTTTCCTGGGATATTGAAGGTGTACCGAAGTGGAGGTTCTTGGAAACAGAGCAGCCGTAAACTTTAGGGTGCCTGTGTCTTGTTGATTTTTAGTTTTCCCAATTTATACGCCCATGAGTGGAAGTGCCCTATGCTCTCAACGCTGTGTTTATTACTTGTTTCAGGACACACCGTACTCTTCTCCAGAGTGCCTGTTGGCAATTTACATCCCGCCCATCAGCGTAGCAAGGCTTCCATGTCTCCATGGCCTGTCCTGCTTTTCTGGTTTTTACACTTTGTTCAGCATGGCCCTTTTGACCGAGGGCAAGCGAGACTTCTTTGTAGCGCTGATTTGCCCTTCCGGCTTGCTTGGTTGGCCAAAAAGGGCGTATGCGTTTTTTCCTGAATATATTCAGGAAAAAACGCATACGCCCTTTTTGGCCAAGGGCATCATTGTCAACGTTTTGCCGCTTTTCATGTGCTTTAAAGGAGAGTCGAATCTACCTCCTGAAATCTGTTTCCTGCAAATCTGCCTTGCTTTCAAATCCTCTTCGTTGCCTTCCCTCAATATATTTGTGGACGAGAGTTCTCATTTATAACTCTGCACGTTTGTGAATTGCAGTGCCCCTGAGCTCCATTTGTCTCCTCGCTTTTTTGGGAGCTGGCCGCAAAAGCGCAGGATTGCTTCAGGCCCTATTTTGGTTCTGGGGGGCAGGCTGAGCCTGTGGTTCATTCTTCTTCCTGATGGGAAAATGGAGTGACCTGTGCCTGTCCCAACACCTAGGGCTAGTCTTTCGTTGGTTCCCCGTCTTCCCGTTCATCCTCAGGACAAATTGCAACCTGGACGAAACAGTAGGTTAAAGGTGCTGATTCTCCAAGTAGGGAGATGGTTAGTCAAGCGGCTGGAATGGCGAACCCGAGCACAAGGAGAGGAGAAATGAGGTGCGTTTTAGAAACCTTTCCCGATCTCACGGCATACCATCTTCTGGGTTTCCCATGCATGTTTTGATGTAGGAAGATTCCCTTGTACCTGGAGATTTGAGACCCATGGGGTGGGTACCCCGCGGTATTACTTTAAAGTATCTGCATTTGCTCACCCAACCTCACCAATCCTCTCAGCCCCAAGAGTGTCCAGCCTTATGTCTCATCCAGCTGTGGGTCTAGATATGGTCAATCCAGGTTGCATCAGAGACCCTGAACGGATTTTGTAAGAATTTCTCTCTCTTTCACTGTCTTTGCTTTGTGGGTTTTTTAAAGTAATGTATGTTTAGAATGGGGTTTGGCTGCTTTTCCCTGCTGTGTTTATGCCGCTTTACACCCTCTTGATTCACTTGCAGAGAGATATCGATACATAGGTTTTCAGATTCATACTAGTCAGATATATTCTTGTGCGGTGACTAGGGGGTGTTGAGTCCAGTTCACTGAGCAGGGAGTAGGCCTTGTCTATTACATATTTGGCTTATGGAGCGGTGTCTGAGCTAATTCCAAACCCTTGTTTTATGCATCACCCCACCTCACCTTTCCCGTTAAGCAGCCATAGTGTGTCTTCTAAAGGTGTGACTCTGTTCTGTTTTGTAATTCAGTTCAAGTGTAGCGATTTTGACATTCCCTCTATAAGCGATATCTTAGGATAAGTGTCTTTTTCTGTGTGACTTATTTCACTTAGAGTCATCGTACCTAAATCCACTCATCATGCTGCTAACTAGCCTTATGACATTGATTTCATGGCTGAGTGATATTCCATTGTGCCAAGTACCACCATTTCTTTATCCATTTTTCTCTTTCCTGGGATATTGAAGGTGTACCGAAGTGGAGGTTCTTGGAAACAGAGCAGCCGTAAACTTTAGGGTGCCTGTGTCTTGTTGATTTTTAGTTTTCCCAATTTATACGCCCTTGAGTGGAAGTGCCCTATGCTCTCTACGCTGTGTTTATTACTTGTTTCAGGACACACCGTACTCTTCTCCAGAGTGCCTGATGGCAATTTACATCCCGCCCATCAGCGTAGCAAGGCTCCCATGTCTCCATGGCCTGTCCTGCTTTTCTGGTTTTTACTGTTTGTTCAGCATGGCCCTTTTGACCGAGGGCAAGCGAGACTTCTTTGTAGCGCTGATTTGCCCTTCCGGCTTGCTTGGTTGGCCAAAAAGGGCGTATGCGTTTTTTCCTGAATATATTCAGGAAAAAACGCATACGCCCTTTTTGGCCAAGGGCATCATTGTCAACGTTTTGCCGCTTTTCATGTGCTTTAAAGGCGAGTCGAATCTACCTCCTGAAATCTGTTTCCTGCAAATCTGCCTTGCTTTCAAATCCTCTTCGTTGCCTTCCCTCAATATATTTGTGGACGAGAGTTCTCATTTATAACTCTGCACGTTTGTGAATTGCAGTGCCCCTGAGCTCCATTTGTCTCCTCGCTTTTTTGGGAGCTGGCCGCAAAAGCGCAGGATTGCTTCAGGCCCTATTTTGGTTCTGGGGGGCAGGCTGAGCCTGTGGTTCATTCTTCTTCCTGATGGCAAAAAGGAGTGACCTATGCCTGTCCCAACACCTAGGGCTCGTCTCTCGTTGGTTCCGCGTCTTCCCGTTCATCCTCAGGACAAATTGCAACCTGTACAATCAGGAGGTTAAAGGTGCTGATTCTCCAAGTAGGGAGATGGTTAGTCAAGCGGCTGGAATGGCGAACCCGAGCACAAGGAGAGGAGAAATGAGGTGCGTTTTAGAAACCTTTCCCGATCTCATGGCATACCATCTTCTGGGTTTCCCATGCATGTTTTGATGTAGGAAGATTCCCTTGTACCTGGAGATTTGAGACCCATGGGGTGTGTTCCCCGCAGTGTTACTTTAAAGTATCTGCATTTGCTCACCCAACCTCACCAACCCTCTCAGCCCCAAGAATGTCCAGCCTTATGTCTCATCCAGCTGTGGGTCTTGATATGGTCAATCCAGGTTGCATCATAGACCCTGAACGGATTTTGTAAGAATTTCTCTCTCTTTCACTGTCTTTGTTTTGTGGGTTTTTTAAAGTAATTTATGTTTAGAATCGGGCTTGGCTGCTTTTCCCTGCTGTGTTGATGCCGCTTTACACCCTCTTGATTCACTTGCAGAGAGATATCGATACATAGGTTTTCAGATTCTTACTAGTCAGATATATTCTTGTGCGGTGACTAGGGGGTGTTGAGTCCAGTTCACTGAGCAGGGAGTAGGCCTTGTCTATTACATATTTGGCTTATGGAGCGGTGTCTGAGCTAATTTCAAACCCTTGTTTTATGCATCACCCCACCTCACCTTTCCCGTTAAGCAGCCATAGTGTGTCTTCTAAAGGTGTGACTCTGTTCTGTTTTGTAATTCAGTTCAAGTGTAGCGATTTTGACATTCCCTCTATAAGCGATATCTTAGGATAAGTGTCTTTTTCTGTGTGACTTATTTCACTTAGAATCATCGTATCTAAATCCACTCATCATGCTGCTAACTAGCCTTATGACATTGATTTCATGGCTGAGTGATATTCCACTGTGCCAAGTACCACCATTTCTTTATCCATTTTTCTCTTTCCTGGGATATTGAAGGTGTACCGAAGTGGAGGTTCTTGGAAACAGAGCAGCCGTAAACTTTAGGGTGCCTGTGTCTTGTTGATTTTTAGTTTTCCCAATTTATACGCCCATGAGTGGAAGTGCCCTATGCTCTCAACGCTGTGTTTATTACTTGTTTCAGGACACACCGTACTCTTCTCCAGAGTGCCTGTTGGCAATTTACATCCCGCCCATCAGCGTAGCAAGGCTTCCATGTCTCCATGGCCTGTCCTGCTTTTCTGGTTTTTACACTTTGTTCAGCATGGCCCTTTTGACCGAGGGCAAGCGAGACTTCTTTGTAGCGCTGATTTGCCCTTCCGGCTTGCTTGGTTGGCCAAAAAGGGCGTATGCGTTTTTTCCTGAATATATTCAGGAAAAAACGCATACGCCCTTTTTGGCCAAGGGCATCATTGTCAACGTTTTGCCGCTTTTCATGTGCTTTAAAGGCGAGTCGAATCTACCTCCTGAAATCTGTTTCCTGCAAATCTGCCTTGCTTTCAAATCCTCTTCGTTGCCTTCCCTCAATATATTTGTGGACGAGAGTTCTCATTTATAACTCTGCACGTTTGTGAATTGCAGTGCCCCTGAGCTCCATTTGTCTCCTCGCTTTTTTGGGAGCTGGCCGCAAAAGCGCAGGATTGCTTCAGGCCCTATTTTGGTTCTGGGGGGCAGGCTGAGCCTGTGGTTCATTCTTCTTCCTGATGGGAAAATGGAGTGACCTGTGCCTGTCCCAACACCTAGGGCTAGTCTTTCGTTGGTTCCCCGTCTTCCCGTTCATCCTCAGGACAAATTGCAACCTGGACGAAACAGTAGGTTAAAGGTGCTGATTCTCCAAGTAGGGAGATGGTTAGTCAAGCGGCTGGAATGGCGAACCCGAGCACAAGGAGAGGAGAAATGAGGTGCGTTTTAGAAACCTTTCCCGATCTCACGGCATACCATCTTCTGGGTTTCCCATGCATGTTTTGATGTAGGAAGATTCCCTTGTACCTGGAGATTTGAGACCCATGGGGTGGGTACCCCGCGGTATTACTTTAAAGTATCTGCATTTGCTCACCCAACCTCACCAATCCTCTCAGCCCCAAGAGTGTCCAGCCTTATGTCTCATCCAGCTGTGGGTCTAGATATGGTCAATCCAGGTTGCATCAGAGACCCTGAACGGATTTTGTAAGAATTTCTCTCTCTTTCACTGTCTTTGCTTTGTGGGTTTTTTAAAGTAATGTATGTTTAGAATGGGGTTTGGCTGCTTTTCCCTGCTGTGTTTATGCCGCTTTACACCCTCTTGATTCACTTGCAGAGAGATATCGATACATAGGTTTTCAGATTCATACTAGTCAGATATATTCTTGTGCGGTGACTAGGGGGTGTTGAGTCCAGTTCACTGAGCAGGGAGTAGGCCTTGTCTATTACATATTTGGCTTATGGAGCGGTGTCTGAGCTAATTCCAAACCCTTGTTTTATGCATCACCCCACCTCACCTTTCCCGTTAAGCAGCCATAGTGTGTCTTCTAAAGGTGTGACTCTGTTCTGTTTTGTAATTCAGTTCAAGTGTAGCGATTTTGACATTCCCTCTATAAGCGATATCTTAGGATAAGTGTCTTTTTCTGTGTGACTTATTTCACTTAGAGTCATCGTACCTAAATCCACTCATCATGCTGCTAACTAGCCTTATGACATTGATTTCATGGCTGAGTGATATTCCATTGTGCCAAGTACCACCATTTCTTTATCCATTTTTCTCTTTCCTGGGATATTGAAGGTGTACCGAAGTGGAGGTTCTTGGAAACAGAGCAGCCGTAAACTTTAGGGTGCCTGTGTCTTGTTGATTTTTAGTTTTCCCAATTTATACGCCCTTGAGTGGAAGTGCCCTATGCTCTCTACGCTGTGTTTATTACTTGTTTCAGGACACACCGTACTCTTCTCCAGAGTGCCTGATGGCAATTTACATCCCGCCCATCAGCGTAGCAAGGCTCCCATGTCTCCATGGCCTGTCCTGCTTTTCTGGTTTTTACTGTTTGTTCAGCATGGCCCTTTTGACCGAGGGCAAGCGAGACTTCTTTGTAGCGCTGATTTGCCCTTCCGGCTTGCTTGGTTGGCCAAAAAGGGCGTATGCGTTTTTTCCTGAATATATTCAGGAAAAAACGCATACGCCCTTTTTGGCCAAGGGCATCATTGTCAACGTTTTGCCGCTTTTCATGTGCTTTAAAGGCGAGTCGAATCTACCTCCTGAAATCTGTTTCCTGCAAATCTGCCTTGCTTTCAAATCCTCTTCGTTGCCTTCCCTCAATATATTTGTGGACGAGAGTTCTCATTTATAACTCTGCACGTTTGTGAATTGCAGTGCCCCTGAGCTCCATTTGTCTCCTCGCTTTTTTGGGAGCTGGCCGCAAAAGCGCAGGATTGCTTCAGGCCCTATTTTGGTTCTGGGGGGCAGGCTGAGCCTGTGGTTCATTCTTCTTCCTGATGGCAAAAAGGAGTGACCTATGCCTGTCCCAACACCTAGGGCTCGTCTCTCGTTGGTTCCGCGTCTTCCCGTTCATCCTCAGGACAAATTGCAACCTGTACAATCAGGAGGTTAAAGGTGCTGATTCTCCAAGTAGGGAGATGGTTAGTCAAGCGGCTGGAATGGCGAACCCGAGCACAAGGAGAGGAGAAATGAGGTGCGTTTTAGAAACCTTTCCCGATCTCATGGCATACCATCTTCTGGGTTTCCCATGCATGTTTTGATGTAGGAAGATTCCCTTGTACCTGGAGATTTGAGACCCATGGGGTGTGTTCCCCGCAGTGTTACTTTAAAGTATCTGCATTTGCTCACCCAACCTCACCAACCCTCTCAGCCCCAAGAATGTCCAGCCTTATGTCTCATCCAGCTGTGGGTCTTGATATGGTCAATCCAGGTTGCATCATAGACCCTGAACGGATTTTGTAAGAATTTCTCTCTCTTTCACTGTCTTTGTTTTGTGGGTTTTTTAAAGTAATTTATGTTTAGAATCGGGCTTGGCTGCTTTTCCCTGCTGTGTTGATGCCGCTTTACACCCTCTTGATTCACTTGCAGAGAGATATCGATACATAGGTTTTCAGATTCTTACTAGTCAGATATATTCTTGTGCGGTGACTAGGGGGTGTTGAGTCCAGTTCACTGAGCAGGGAGTAGGCCTTGTCTATTACATATTTGGCTTATGGAGCGGTGTCTGAGCTAATTTCAAACCCTTGTTTTATGCATCACCCCACCTCACCTTTCCCGTTAAGCAGCCATAGTGTGTCTTCTAAAGGTGTGACTCTGTTCTGTTTTGTAATTCAGTTCAAGTGTAGCGATTTTGACATTCCCTCTATAAGCGATATCTTAGGATAAGTGTCTTTTTCTGTGTGACTTATTTCACTTAGAATCATCGTATCTAAATCCACTCATCATGCTGCTAACTAGCCTTATGACATTGATTTCATGGCTGAGTGATATTCCACTGTGCCAAGTACCACCATTTCTTTATCCATTTTTCTCTTTCCTGGGATATTGAAGGTGTACCGAAGTGGAGGTTCTTGGAAACAGAGCAGCCGTAAACTTTAGGGTGCCTGTGTCTTGTTGATTTTTAGTTTTCCCAATTTATACGCCCATGAGTGGAAGTGCCCTATGCTCTCAACGCTGTGTTTATTACTTGTTTCAGGACACACCGTACTCTTCTCCAGAGTGCCTGTTGGCAATTTACATCCCGCCCATCAGCGTAGCAAGGCTTCCATGTCTCCATGGCCTGTCCTGCTTTTCTGGTTTTTACACTTTGTTCAGCATGGCCCTTTTGACCGAGGGCAAGCGAGACTTCTTTGTAGCGCTGATTTGCCCTTCCGGCTTGCTTGGTTGGCCAAAAAGGGCGTATGCGTTTTTTCCTGAATATATTCAGGAAAAAACGCATACGCCCTTTTTGGCCAAGGGCATCATTGTCAACGTTTTGCCGCTTTTCATGTGCTTTAAAGGCGAGTCGAATCTACCTCCTGAAATCTGTTTCCTGCAAATCTGCCTTGCTTTCAAATCCTCTTCGTTGCCTTCCCTCAATATATTTGTGGACGAGAGTTCTCATTTATAACTCTGCACGTTTGTGAATTGCAGTGCCCCTGAGCTCCATTTGTCTCCTCGCTTTTTTGGGAGCTGGCCGCAAAAGCGCAGGATTGCTTCAGGCCCTATTTTGGTTCTGGGGGGCAGGCTGAGCCTGTGGTTCATTCTTCTTCCTGATGGCAAAAAGGAGTGACCTATGCCTGTCCCAACACCTAGGGCTCGTCTCTCGTTGGTTCCGCGTCTTCCCGTTCATCCTCAGGACAAATTGCAACCTGTACAATCAGGAGGTTAAAGGTGCTGATTCTCCAAGTAGGGAGATGGTTAGTCAAGCGGCTGGAATGGCGAACCCGAGCACAAGGAGAGGAGAAATGAGGTGCGTTTTAGAAACCTTTCCCGATCTCATGGCATACCATCTTCTGGGTTTCCCATGCATGTTTTGATGTAGGAAGATTCCCTTGTACCTGGAGATTTGAGACCCATGGGGTGTGTTCCCCGCAGTGTTACTTTAAAGTATCTGCATTTGCTCACCCAACCTCACCAACCCTCTCAGCCCCAAGAATGTCCAGCCTTATGTCTCATCCAGCTGTGGGTCTTGATATGGTCAATCCAGGTTGCATCATAGACCCTGAACGGATTTTGTAAGAATTTCTCTCTCTTTCACTGTCTTTGTTTTGTGGGTTTTTTAAAGTAATTTATGTTTAGAATCGGGCTTGGCTGCTTTTCCCTGCTGTGTTGATGCCGCTTTACACCCTCTTGATTCACTTGCAGAGAGATATCGATACATAGGTTTTCAGATTCTTACTAGTCAGATATATTCTTGTGCGGTGACTAGGGGGTGTTGAGTCCAGTTCACTGAGCAGGGAGTAGGCCTTGTCTATTACATATTTGGCTTATGGAGCGGTGTCTGAGCTAATTTCAAACCCTTGTTTTATGCATCACCCCACCTCACCTTTCCCGTTAAGCAGCCATAGTGTGTCTTCTAAAGGTGTGACTCTGTTCTGTTTTGTAATTCAGTTCAAGTGTAGCGATTTTGACATTCCCTCTATAAGCGATATCTTAGGATAAGTGTCTTTTTCTGTGTGACTTATTTCACTTAGAATCATCGTATCTAAATCCACTCATCATGCTGCTAACTAGCCTTATGACATTGATTTCATGGCTGAGTGATATTCCACTGTGCCAAGTACCACCATTTCTTTATCCATTTTTCTCTTTCCTGGGATATTGAAGGTGTACCGAAGTGGAGGTTCTTGGAAACAGAGCAGCCGTAAACTTTAGGGTGCCTGTGTCTTGTTGATTTTTAGTTTTCCCAATTTATACGCCCATGAGTGGAAGTGCCCTATGCTCTCAACGCTGTGTTTATTACTTGTTTCAGGACACACCGTACTCTTCTCCAGAGTGCCTGTTGGCAATTTACATCCCGCCCATCAGCGTAGCAAGGCTTCCATGTCTCCATGGCCTGTCCTGCTTTTCTGGTTTTTACACTTTGTTCAGCATGGCCCTTTTGACCGAGGGCAAGCGAGACTTCTTTGTAGCGCTGATTTGCCCTTCCGGCTTGCTTGGTTGGCCAAAAAGGGCGTATGCGTTTTTTCCTGAATATATTCAGGAAAAAACGCATACGCCCTTTTTGGCCAAGGGCATCATTGTCAACGTTTTGCCGCTTTTCATGTGCTTTAAAGGCGAGTCGAATCTACCTCCTGAAATCTGTTTCCTGCAAATCTGCCTTGCTTTCAAATCCTCTTCGTTGCCTTCCCTCAATATATTTGTGGACGAGAGTTCTCATTTATAACTCTGCACGTTTGTGAATTGCAGTGCCCCTGAGCTCCATTTGTCTCCTCGCTTTTTTGGGAGCTGGCCGCAAAAGCGCAGGATTGCTTCAGGCCCTATTTTGGTTCTGGGGGGCAGGCTGAGCCTGTGGTTCATTCTTCTTCCTGATGGGAAAATGGAGTGACCTGTGCCTGTCCCAACACCTAGGGCTAGTCTTTCGTTGGTTCCCCGTCTTCCCGTTCATCCTCAGGACAAATTGCAACCTGGACGAAACAGTAGGTTAAAGGTGCTGATTCTCCAAGTAGGGAGATGGTTAGTCAAGCGGCTGGAATGGCGAACCCGAGCACAAGGAGAGGAGAAATGAGGTGCGTTTTAGAAACCTTTCCCGATCTCACGGCATACCATCTTCTGGGTTTCCCATGCATGTTTTGATGTAGGAAGATTCCCTTGTACCTGGAGATTTGAGACCCATGGGGTGGGTACCCCGCGGTATTACTTTAAAGTATCTGCATTTGCTCACCCAACCTCACCAATCCTCTCAGCCCCAAGAGTGTCCAGCCTTATGTCTCATCCAGCTGTGGGTCTAGATATGGTCAATCCAGGTTGCATCAGAGACCCTGAACGGATTTTGTAAGAATTTCTCTCTCTTTCACTGTCTTTGCTTTGTGGGTTTTTTAAAGTAATGTATGTTTAGAATGGGGTTTGGCTGCTTTTCCCTGCTGTGTTTATGCCGCTTTACACCCTCTTGATTCACTTGCAGAGAGATATCGATACATAGGTTTTCAGATTCATACTAGTCAGATATATTCTTGTGCGGTGACTAGGGGGTGTTGAGTCCAGTTCACTGAGCAGGGAGTAGGCCTTGTCTATTACATATTTGGCTTATGGAGCGGTGTCTGAGCTAATTCCAAACCCTTGTTTTATGCATCACCCCACCTCACCTTTCCCGTTAAGCAGCCATAGTGTGTCTTCTAAAGGTGTGACTCTGTTCTGTTTTGTAATTCAGTTCAAGTGTAGCGATTTTGACATTCCCTCTATAAGCGATATCTTAGGATAAGTGTCTTTTTCTGTGTGACTTATTTCACTTAGAGTCATCGTACCTAAATCCACTCATCATGCTGCTAACTAGCCTTATGACATTGATTTCATGGCTGAGTGATATTCCATTGTGCCAAGTACCACCATTTCTTTATCCATTTTTCTCTTTCCTGGGATATTGAAGGTGTACCGAAGCGGAGGTTCTTGGAAACAGAGCAGCCGTAAACTTTAGGGTGCCTGTGTCTTGTTGATTTTTAGTTTTCCCAATTTATACGCCCATGAGTGGAAGTGCCCTATGCTCTCAACGCTGTGTTTATTACTTGTTTCAGGACACACCGTACTCTTCTCCAGAGTGCCTGTTGGCAATTTACATCCCGCCCATCAGCGTAGCAAGGCTTCCATGTCTCCATGGCCTGTCCTGCTTTTCTGGTTTTTACACTTTGTTTAGCATGGCCCTTTTGACCGAGGGCAAGCGAGACTTCTTTGTAGCGCTGATTTGCCCTTCCGGCTTGCTTGGTTGGCCAAAAAGGGCGTATGCGTTTTTTCCTGAATATATTCAGGAAAAAACGCATACGCCCTTTTTGGCCAAGGGCATCATTGTCAACGTTTTGCCGCTTTTCATGTGCTTTAAAGGCGAGTCGAATCTACCTCCTGAAATCTGTTTCCTGCAAATCTGCCTTGCTTTCAAATCCTCTTCGTTGCCTTCCCTCAATATATTTGTGGACGAGAGTTCTCATTTATAACTCTGCACGTTTGTGAATTGCAGTGCCCCTGAGCTCCATTTGTCTCCTCGCTTTTTTGGGAGCTGGCCGCAAAAGCGCAGGATTGCTTCAGGCCCTATTTTGGTTCTGGGGGGCAGGCTGAGCCTGTGGTTCATTCTTCTTCCTGATGGGAAAATGGAGTGACCTGTGCCTGTCCCAACACCTAGGGCTAGTCTTTCGTTGGTTCCCCGTCTTCCCGTTCATCCTCAGGACAAATTGCAACCTGGACGAAACAGTAGGTTAAAGGTGCTGATTCTCCAAGTAGGGAGATGGTTAGTCAAGCGGCTGGAATGGCGAACCCGAGCACAAGGAGAGGAGAAATGAGGTGCGTTTTAGAAACCTTTCCCGATCTCACGGCATACCATCTTCTGGGTTTCCCATGCATGTTTTGATGTAGGAAGATGCCCTTGTACCTGGAGATTTGAGACCCATGGGGTGGGTACCCCGCGGTATTACTTTAAAGTATCTGCATTTGCTCACCCAACCTCACCAACCCTCTCAGCCCCAAGAGTGTCCAGCCTTATGTCTCATCCAGCTGTGGGTCTAGATATGGTCAATCCAGGTTGCATCAGAGACCCTGAACGGATTTTGTAAGAATTTCTCTCTCTTTCACTGTCTTTGCTTTGTGGGTTTTTTAAAGTAATGTATGTTTAGAATGGGGTTTGGCTGCTTTTCCCTGCTGTGTTTATGCCGCTTTACACCCTCTTGATTCACTTGCAGAGAGATATCGATACATAGGTTTTCAGATTCATACTAGTCAGATATATTCTTGTGTGTTGACTAGGGTGTGTTGAGTCCAGTTCACTGAGCAGGGAGTAGGCCTTGTCTATTACATATTTGGCCTATGGAGCGGTGTCTGAGCTAATTCCAAACCCTTGTTTTATGCATCACCCCACCTCACCTTTCCCGTTAAGCAGCCATAGTGTGTCTTCTAAAGGTGTGACTCTGTTCTGTTTTGTAATTCAGTTCAAGTGTAGCGATTTTGACATTCCCTCTATAAGCGATATCTTAGGATAAGTGTCTTTTTCTGTGTGACTTATTTCACTTAGAGTCATCGTACCTAAATCCACTCATCATGCTGCTAACTAGCCTTATGACATTGATTTCATGGCTGAGTGATATTCCATTGTGCCAAGTACCACCATTTCTTTATCCATTTTTCTCTTTCCTGGGATATTGAAGGTGTACCGAAGCGGAGGTTCTTGGAAACAGAGCAGCCGTAAACTTTAGGGTGCCTGTGTCTTGTTGATTTTTAGTTTTCCCAATTTATACGCCCATGAGTGGAAGTGCCCTATGCTCTCTCCGCTGTGTTTATTACTTGTTTCAGGACACACCGTACTCTTCTCCAGAGTGCCTGTTGGCAATTTATATCCCGCCCATCAGCGTAGCAAGGCTCCCATGTCTCCATGGCCTGTCCTGCTTTTCTGGTTTTTACTGTTTGTTCAGCATGGCCCTTTTGACCGAGGGCAAGCGAGACTTCTTAGTAGCGCTGATTTGCCCTTCCGGCTTGCTTGGTTGGCCAAAAAGGGCGTATGCGTTTTTTCCTGAATATATTCAGGAAAAAACGCATACGCCCTTTTTGGCCAAGGGCATCATTGTCAACGTTTTGCCGCTTTTCATGTGCTTTAAAGGCGAGTCGAATCTACCTCCTGAAATCTGTTTCCTGCAAATCTGCCTTGCTTTCAAATCCTCTTCGTTGCCTTCCCTCAATATATTTGTGGACGAGAGTTCTCATTTATAACTCTGCACGTTTGTGAATTGCAGTGCCCCTGAGCTCCATTTGTCTCCTCGCTTTTTTGGGAGCTGGCCGCAAAAGCGCAGGATTGCTTCAGGCCCTATTTTGGTTCTGGGGGGCAGGCTGAGCCTGTGGTTCATTCTTCTTCCTGATGGGAAAATGGAGTGACCTATGCCTGTCCCAACACCTAGGGCTCGTCTCTCGTTGGTTCCGCGTCTTCCCGTTCATCCTCAGGACAAATTGCAACCTGTACAATCAGGAGGTTAAAGGTGCTGATTCTCCAAGTAGGGAGATGGTTAGTCAAGCGGCTGGAATGGCGAACCCGAGCACAAGGAGAGGAGAAATGAGGTGCGTTTTAGAAACCTTTCCCGATCTCATGGCATACCATCTTCTGGGTTTCCCATGCATGTTTTGTTGTAGGAAGATTCCCTTGTACCTGGAGATTTGAGACCCATGGGGTGTGTTCCCCGCAATGTTACTTTAAAGTATCTGCATTTGCTCACCCAACCTCACCAACCCTCTCAGCCCCAAGAGTGTCCAGCCTTATGTCTCATCCAGCTGTGGGTCTTGATATGGTCAATCCAGGTTGCATCATAGACCCTGAACGGATTTTTTAAGAATTTCTCTCTCTTTCACTGTCTTTGTTTTGTGGGTTTTTTAAAGTAATTTATGTTTAGAATCGGGCTTGGCTGCTTTTCCCTGCTGTGTTGATGCCGCTTTACACCCTCTTGATTCACTTGCAGAGAGATATCGATACATAGGTTTTCAGATTCTTACTAGTCAGATATATTCTTGTGTGTTGACTAGGGTGTGTTGAGTCCAGTTCACTGAGCAGGGAGTAGGCCTTGTCTATTACATATTTGGCTTATGGAGCGGTCTCTGAGCTAATTTCAAACCCTTGTTTTATGCATCACCCCACCTCACCTTTCCCGTTAAGCAGCCATAGTGTGTCTTCTAAAGGTGTGACTCTGTTCTGTTTTGTAATTCAGTTCAAGTGTAGCGATTTTGACATTCCCTCTATAAGCGATATCTTAGGATAAGTGTCTTTTTCTGTGTGACTTATTTCACTTAGAGTCATCGTACCTAAATCCACTCATCATGCTGCTAACTAGCCTTATGACATTGATTTCATGGCTGAGTGATATTCCATTGTGCCAAGTACCACCATTTCTTTATCCATTTTTCTCTTTCCTGGGATATTGAAGGTGTACCGAAGCGGAGGTTCTTGGAAACAGAGCAGCCGTAAACTTTAGGGTGCCTGTGTCTTGTTGATTTTTAGTTTTCCCAATTTATACGCCCATGAGTGGAAGTGCCCTATGCTCTCAACGCTGTGTTTATTACTTGTTTCAGGACACACCGTACTCTTCTCCAGAGTGCCTGTTGGCAATTTACATCCCGCCCATCAGCGTAGCAAGGCTTCCATGTCTCCATGGCCTGTCCTGCTTTTCTGGTTTTTACACTTTGTTTAGCATGGCCCTTTTGACCGAGGGCAAGCGAGACTTCTTTGTAGCGCTGATTTGCCCTTCCGGCTTGCTTGGTTGGCCAAAAAGGGCGTATGCGTCTTTTCCTGAATATATTCAGGAAAAAAGGCATACGCCCTTTTTGGCCAAGGGCATCATTGTCAACGTTTTGCCGCTTTTCATGTGCTTTAAAGGCGAGTCGAATCTACCTCCTGAAATCTGTTTCCTGCAAATCTGCCTTGCTTTCAAATCCTCTTCGTTGCCTTCCCTCAATATATTTGTGGACGAGAGTTCTCATTTATAACTCTGCACGTTTGTGAATTGCAGTGCCCCTGAGCTCCATTTGTCTCCTCGCTTTTTTGGGAGCTGGCCGCAAAAGCGCAGGATTGCTTCAGGCCCTATTTTGGTTCTGGGGGGCAGGCTGAGCCTGTGGTTCATTCTTCTTCCTGATGGGAAAATGGAGTGACCTGTGCCTGTCCCAACACCTAGGGCTAGTCTTTCGTTGGTTCCCCGTCTTCCCGTTCATCCTCAGGACAAATTGCAACCTGGATGACACAGTAGGTTAAAGGTGCTGATTCTCCAAGTAGGGAGATGGTTAGTCAAGCGGCTGGAATGGCAAACCCGAGCACAAGGAGAGGAGAAATGAGGTGCGTTTTAGAAACCTTTCCCGATCTCATGGCATACCATCTTCTGGGTTTCCCATGCGTGTTTTGATGTAGGAAGATGCCCTTGTACCTGGAGATTTGAGACCCATGGGGTGGGTACCCCGCGGTATTACTTTAAAGTATCTGCATTTGCTCACCCAACCTCACCAACCCTCTCAGCCCCAAGAGTGTCCAGCCTTATGTCTCATCCAGCTGTGGGTCTAGATATGGTCAATCCAGGTTGCATCAGAGACCCTGAACGGATTTTGTAAGAATTTCTCTCTCTTTCACTGTCTTTGCTTTGTGGGTTTTTTAAAGTAATGTATGTTTAGAATGGGGTTTGGCTGCTTTTCCCTGCTGTGTTTATGCCGCTTTACACCCTCTTGATTCACTTGCAGAGAGATATCGATACATAGGTTTTCAGATTCATACTAGTCAGATATATTCTTGTGTGTTGACTAGGGTGTGTTGAGTCCAGTTCACTGAGCAGGGAGTAGGCCTTGTCTATTACATATTTGGCCTATGGAGCGGTGTCTGAGCTAATTCCAAACCCTTGTTTTATGCATCACCCCACCTCACCTTTCCCGTTAAGCAGCCATAGTGTGTCTTCTAAAGGTGTGACTCTGTTCTGTTTTGTAATTCAGTTCAAGTGTAGCGATTTTGACATTCCCTCTATAAGCGATATCTTAGGATAAGTGTCTTTTTCTGTGTGACTTATTTCACTTAGAGTCATCGTACCTAAATCCACTCATCATGCTGCTAACTAGCCTTATGACATTGATTTCATGGCTGAGTGATATTCCATTGTGCCAAGTACCACCATTTCTTTATCCATTTTTCTCTTTCCTGGGATATTGAAGGTGTACCGAAGCGGAGGTTCTTGGAAACAGAGCAGCCGTAAACTTTAGGGTGCCTGTGTCTTGTTGATTTTTAGTTTTCCCAATTTATACGCCCATGAGTGGAAGTGCCCTATGCTCTCTACGCTGTGTTTATTACTTGTTTCAGGACACACCGTACTCTTCTCCAGAGTGCCTGTTGGCAATTTATATCCCGCCCATCAGCGTAGCAAGGCTCCCATGTCTCCATGGCCTGTCCTGCTTTTCTGGTTTTTACTGTTTGTTCAGCATGGCCCTTTTGACCGAGGGCAAGCGAGACTTCTTTGTAGCGCTGATTTGCCCTTCCGGCTTGCTTGGTTGGCCAAAAAGGGCGTATGCGTTTTTTCCTGAATATATTCAGGAAAAAACGCATACGCCCTTTTTGGCCAAGGGCATCATTGTCAACGTTTTGCCGCTTTTCATGTGCTTTAA
Organism: Eubalaena glacialis; assembly: GCF_028564815.1. Classification (NCBI taxonomy): domain Eukaryota; kingdom Metazoa; phylum Chordata; class Mammalia; order Artiodactyla; family Balaenidae; genus Eubalaena; species Eubalaena glacialis. The sequence goes on along the minus strand of NW_026871159.1, from coordinate 314,006 downwards.
AGGCGAGTCGAATCTACCTCCTGAAATCTGTTTCCTGCAAATCTGCCTTGCTTTCAAATCCTCTTCGTTGCCTTCCCTCAATATATTTGTGGACGAGAGTTCTCATTTATAACTCTGCACGTTTGTGAATTGCAGTGCCCCTGAGCTCCATTTGTCTCCTCGCTTTTTTGGGAGCTGGCCGCAAAAGCGCAGGATTGCTTCAGGCCCTATTTTGGTTCTGGGGGGCAGGCTGAGCCTGTGGTTCATTCTTCTTCCTGATGGGAAAATGGAGTGACCTATGCCTGTCCCAACACCTAGGGCTCGTCTCTCGTTGGTTCCGCGTCTTCCCGTTCATTCTCAGGACAAATTGCAACCTGTACAATCAGGAGGTTAAAGGTGCTGATTCTCCAAGTAGGGAGATGGTTAGTCAAGCGGCTGGAATGGCGAACCCGAGCACAAGGAGAGGAGAAATGAGGTGCGTTTTAGAAACCTTTCCCGATCTCATGGCATACCATCTTCTGGGTTTCCCATGCATGTTTTGTTGTAGGAAGATTCCCTTGTACCTGGAGATTTGAGACCCATGGGGTGTGTTCCCCGCAATGTTACTTTAAAGTATCTGCATTTGCTCACCCAACCTCACCAACCCTCTCAGCCCCAAGAGTGTCCAGCCTTATGTCTCATCCAGCTGTGGGTCTTGATATGGTCAATCCAGGTTGCATCATAGACCCTGAACGGATTTTGTAAGAATTTCTCTCTCTTTCACTGTCTTTGTTTTGTGGGTTTTTTAAAGTAATTTATGTTTAGAATCGGGCTTGGCTGCATTTCCCTGCTGTGTTGATGCCGCTTTACACCCTCTTGACTCACTTGCAGAGAGATATCGATACATAGGTTTTCAGATTCTTACTAGTCAGATATATTCTTGTGTGTTGACTAGGGTGTGTTGAGTCCAGTTCACTGAGCAGGGAGTAGGCCTTGTCTATTACATATTTGGCTTATGGAGCGGTGTCTGAGCTAATTTCAAACCCTTGTTTTATGCATCACCCCACCTCACCTTTCCCGTTAAGCAGCCATAGTGTGTCTTCTAAAGGTGTGACTCTGTTCTGTTTTGTAATTCAGTTCAAGTGTAGCGATTTTGACATTCCCTCTATAAGCGATATCTTAGGATAAGTGTCTTTTCCTGTGTGACTTATTTCACTTAGAATCATCGTATCTAAATCCACTCATCATGCTGCTAACTAGCCTTATGACATTGATTTCATGGCTGAGTGATATTCCACTGTGCCAAGTACCACCATTTCTTTATCCATTTTTCTCTTTCCTGGGATATTGAAGGTGTACCGAAGTGGAGGTTCTTGGAAACAGAGCAGCCGTAAACTTTAGGGTGCCTGTGTCTTGTTGATTTTTAGTTTTCCCAATTTATACGCCCATGAGTGGAAGTGCCCTATGCTCTCAACGCTGTGTTTATTACTTGTTTCAGGACACACCGTACTCTTCTCCAGAGTGCCTGTTGGCAATTTACATCCCGCCCATCAGCGTAGCAAGGCTTCCATGTCTCCATGGCCTGTCCTGCTTTTCTGGTTTTTACACTTTGTTCAGCATGGCCCTTTTGACCGAGGGCAAGCGAGACTTCTTTGTAGCGCTGATTTGCCCTTCCGGCTTGCTTGGTTGGCCAAAAAGGGCGTATGCGTTTTTTCCTGAATATATTCAGGAAAAAACGCATACGCCCTTTTTGGCCAAGGGCATCATTGTCAACGTTTTGCCGCTTTTCATGTGCTTTAAAGGAGAGTCGAATCTACCTCCTGAAATCTGTTTCCTGCAAATCTGCCTTGCTTTCAAATCCTCTTCGTTGCCTTCCCTCAATATATTTGTGGACGAGAGTTCTCATTTATAACTCTGCACGTTTGTGAATTGCAGTGCCCCTGAGCTCCATTTGTCTCCTCGCTTTTTTGGGAGCTGGCCGCAAAAGCGCAGGATTGCTTCAGGCCCTATTTTGGTTCTGGGGGGCAGGCTGAGCCTGTGGTTCATTCTTCTTCCTGATGGGAAAATGGAGTGACCTGTGCCTGTCCCAACACCTAGGGCTAGTCTTTCGTTGGTTCCCCGTCTTCCCGTTCATCCTCAGGACAAATTGCAACCTGGACGAAACAGTAGGTTAAAGGTGCTGATTCTCCAAGTAGGGAGATGGTTAGTCAAGCGGCTGGAATGGCGAACCCGAGCACAAGGAGAGGAGAAATGAGGTGCGTTTTAGAAACCTTTCCCGATCTCACGGCATACCATCTTCTGGGTTTCCCATGCATGTTTTGATGTAGGAAGATTCCCTTGTACCTGGAGATTTGAGACCCATGGGGTGGGTACCCCGTGGTATTACTTTAAAGTATCTGCATTTGCTCACCCAACCTCACCAATCCTCTCAGCCCCAAGAGTGTCCAGCCTTATGTCTCATCCAGCTGTGGGTCTAGATATGGTCAATCCAGGTTGCATCAGAGACCCTGAACGGATTTTGTAAGAATTTCTCTCTCTTTCACTGTCTTTGCTTTGTGGGTTTTTTAAAGTAATGTATGTTTAGAATGGGGTTTGGCTGCTTTTCCCTGCTGTGTTTATGCCGCTTTACACCCTCTTTATTCACTTGCAGAGAGATATCGATATATAGGTTTTCAGATTCATACTAGTCAGATATATTCTTGTGCGGTGACTAGGGGGTGTTGAGTCCAGTTCACTGAGCAGGGAGTAGGCCTTGTCTATTACATATTTGGCTTATGGAGCGGTCTCTGAGCTAATTTCAAACCCTTGTTTTATGCATCACCCCACCTCACCTTTCCCGTTAAGCAGCCATAGTGTGTCTTCTAAAGGTGTGACTCTGTTCTGTTTTGTAATTCAGTTCAAGTGTAGGGATTTTGACATTCCCTCTATAAGCGATATCTTAGGATAAGTGTCTTTTTCTGTGTGACTTATTTCACTTAGAATCATCGTACCTAAATCCACTCATCATGCTGCTAACTAGCCTTATGACATTGATTTCATGGCTGAGTGATATTCCATTGTGCCAAGTACCACCATTTCTTTATCCATTTTTCTCTTTCCTGGGATATTGAAGGTGTACCAAAGTGGAGGTTCTTGGAAACAGAGCAGCCGTAAACTTTAGGGTGCCTGTGTCTTCTTGATTTTTAGTTTTCCCAATTTATACGCCCTTGAGTGGAAGTGCCCTATGCTCTCTACGCTGTGTTTATTACTTGTTTCAGGACACACGGTACTCTTCTCCAGAGTGCCTGTTGGCAATTTACATCCCGCCCATCAGCGTAGCAAGGCTCCCATGTCTCCATGGCCTGTCCTGCTTTTCTGGTTTTTACTGTTTGTTCAGCATGGCCCTTTTGACCGAGGGCAAGCGAGACTTCTTTGTAGCGCTGATTTGCCCTTCCGGCTTGCTTGGTTGGCCAAAAAGGGCGTATGCGTTTTTTCCTGAATATATTCAGGAAAAAACGCATACGCCCTTTTTGGCCAAGGGCATCATTGTCAACGTTTTGCCGCTTTTCATGGGCTTTAAAGGCGAGTCGAATCTACCTCCTGAAATCTGTTTCCTGCAAATCTGCCTTGCTTTCAAATCCTCTTCGTTGCCTTCCTTCAATATATTTGTGGACGAGAGTTCTCATTTATAACTCTGCACGTTTGTGAATTGCAGTGCCCCTGAGCTCCATTTGTCTCCTCGCTTTTTTGGGAGCTGGCCGCAAAAGCGCAGGATTGCTTCAGGCCCTATTTTGGTTCTGGGGGGCAGGCTGAGCCTGTGGTTCATTCTTCTTCCTGATGGGAAAATGGAGTGACCTGTGCCTGTCCCAACACCTAGGGCTCGTCTCTCGTTGGTTCCGCGTCTTCCCGTTCATCCTCAGGACAAATTGCAACCTGTACAATCAGGAGGTTTAAGGTGCTGATTCTCCAAGTAGGGAGATGGTTAGTCAAGCGGCTGGAATGGCGAACCCGAGCACAAGGAGAGGAGAAATGAGGTGCGTTTTAGAAACCTTTCCCGATCTCACGGCATACTATCTTCTGGGTTTCCCATGCATGTTTTGATGTAGGAAGATTCCCTTGTACCTGGAGATTTGAGACCCATGGGGTGTGTTCCCCGCAGTGTTACTTTAAAGTATCTGCATTTGCTCACCCAACCTCACCAATCCTCTGAACCCCAAGAGTGTCCAGCCTTATGTCTCATCCAGCTGTGGGTCTAGATATGGTTAATCCAGGTTGCATCAGAGACCCTGAACGGATTTTGTAAGAATTTCTCTCTCTTTCACTGTCTTTGCTTTGTGGGTTTTTTAAAGTAATGTGTGTTTAGAATGGGGTTTGGCTGCTTTTCCCTGCTGTGTTTATGCCGCTTTACACCCTCTTGATTCACTTGCAGAGAGATATCGATACATAGGTTTTCAGATTCATACTAGTCAGATATATTCTTGTGCGGTGACTAGGGGGTGTTGAGTCCAGTTCACTGAGCAGGGAGTAGGCCTTGTCTATTACATATTTGGCTTATGGAGCGGTGTCTGAGCTAATTCCAAACCCTTGTTTTATGCATCACCCCACCTCACCTTTCCCGTTAAGCAGCCATAGTGTGTCTTCTAAAGGTGTGACTCTGTTCTGTTTTGTAATTCAGTTCAAGTGTAGCGATTTTGACATTCCCTCTATAAGCGATATCTTAGGATAAGTGTCTTTTTCTGTGTGACTTATTTCACTTAGAGTCATCGTACCTAAATCCACTCATCATGCTGCTAACTAGCCTTATGACATTGATTTCATGGCTGAGTGATATTCCATTGTGCCAAGTACCACCATTTCTTTATCCATTTTTCTCTTTCCTGGGATATTGAAGGTGTACCGAAGCGGAGGTTCTTGGAAACAGAGCAGCCGTAAACTTTAGGGTGCCTGTGTCTTGTTGATTTTTAGTTTTCCCAATTTATACGCCCATGAGTGGAAGTGCCCTATGCTCTCAACGCTGTGTTTATTACTTGTTTCAGGACACACCGTACTCTTCTCCAGAGTGCCTGTTGGCAATTTACATCCCGCCCATCAGCGTAGCAAGGCTTCCATGTCTCCATGGCCTGTCCTGCTTTTCTGGTTTTTACACTTTGTTTAGCATGGCCCTTTTGACCGAGGGCAAGCGAGACTTCTTTGTAGCGTTGATTTGCCCTTCCGGCTTGCTTGGTTGGCCAAAAAGGGCGTATGCGTTTTTTCCTGAATATATTCAGGAAAAAACGCATACGCCCTTTTTGGCCAAGGGCATCATTGTCAACGTTTTGCCGCTTTTCATGTGCTTTAAAGGCGAGTCGAATCTACCTCCTGAAATCTGTTTCCTGCAAATCTGCCTTGCTTTCAAATCCTCTTCGTTGCCTTCCCTCAATATATTTGTGGACGAGAGTTCTCATTTATAACTCTGCACGTTTGTGAATTGCAGTGCCCCTGAGCTCCATTTGTCTCCTCGCTTTTTTGGGAGCTGGCCGCAAAAGCGCAGGATTGCTTCAGGCCCTATTTTGGTTCTGGGGGGCAGGCTGAGCCTGTGGTTCATTCTTCTTCCTGATGGGAAAATGGAGTGACCTGTGCCTGTCCCAACACCTAGGGCTAGTCTTTCGTTGGTTCCCCGTCTTCCCGTTCATCCTCAGGACAAATTGCAACCTGGACGAAACAGTAGGTTAAAGGTGCTGATTCTCCAAGTAGGGAGATGGTTAGTCAAGCGGCTGGAATGGCGAACCCGAGCACAAGGAGAGGAGAAATGAGGTGCGTTTTAGAAACCTTTCCCGATCTCACGGCATACCATCTTCTGGGTTTCCCATGCATGTTTTGATGTAGGAAGATGCCCTTGTACCTGGAGATTTGAGACCCATGGGGTGTGTTCCCCGCAGTGTTACTTTAAAGTATCTGCATTTGCTCACCCAACCTCACCAACCCTCTCAGCCCCAAGAGTGTCCAGCCTTATGTCTCATCCAGCTGTGGGTCTAGATATGGTCAATCCAGGTTGCATCAGAGACCCTGAACGGATTTTGTAAGAATTTCTCTCTCTTTCACTGTCTTTGCTTTGTGGGTTTTTTAAAGTAATGTATGTTTAGAATGGGGTTTGGCTGCTTTTCCCTGCTGTGTTTATGCCGCTTTACACCCTCTTGATTCACTTGCAGAGAGATATCGATACATAGGTTTTCAGATTCATACTAGTCAGATATATTCTTGTGTGTTGACTAGGGTGTGTTGAGTCCAGTTCACTGAGCAGGGAGTAGGCCTTGTCTATTACATATTTGGCTTATGGAGCGGTGTCTGAGCTAATTCCAAACCCTTGTTTTATGCATCACCCCACCTCACCTTTCCCGTTAAGCAGCCATAGTGTGTCTTCTAAAGGTGTGACTCTGTTCTGTTTTGTAATTCAGTTCAAGTGTAGCGATTTTGACATTCCCTCTATAAGCGATATCTTAGGATAAGTGTCTTTTTCTGTGTGACTTATTTCACTTAGAGTCATCGTACCTAAATCCACTCATCATGCTGCTAACTAGCCTTATGACATTGATTTCATGGCTGAGTGATATTCCATTGTGCCAAGTACCACCATTTCTTTATCCATTTTTCTCTTTCCTGGGATATTGAAGGTGTACCGAAGCGGAGGTTCTTGGAAACAGAGCAGCCGTAAACTTTAGGGTGCCTGTGTCTTGTTGATTTTTAGTTTTCCCAATTTATACGCCCATGAGTGGAAGTGCCCTATGCTCTCTACGCTGTGTTTATTACTTGTTTCAGGACACACCGTACTCTTCTCCAGAGTGCCTGTTGGCAATTTATATCCCGCCCATCAGCGTAGCAAGGCTCCCATGTCTCCATGGCCTGTCCTGCTTTTCTGGTTTTTACTGTTTGTTCAGCATGGCCCTTTTGACCGAGGGCAAGCGAGACTTCTTTGTAGCGCTGATTTGCCCTTCCGGCTTGCTTGGTTGGCCAAAAAGGGCGTATGCGTTTTTTCCTGAATATATTCAGGAAAAAACGCATACGCCCTTTTTGGCCAAGGGCATCATTGTCAACGTTTTGCCGCTTTTCATGTGCTTTAAAGGCGTGTCGAATCTACCTCCTGAAATCTGTTTCCTGCAAATCTGCCTTGCTTTCAAATCCTCTTCGTTGCCTTCCCTCAATATATTTGTGGACGAGAGTTCTCATTTATAACTCTGCACGTTTGTGAATTGCAGTGCCCCTGAGCTCCATTTGTCTCCTCGCTTTTTTGGGAGCTGGCCGCAAAAGCGCAGGATTGCTTCAGGCCCTATTTTGGTTCTGGGGGGCAGGCTGAGCCTGTGGTTCATTCTTCTTCCTGATGGGAAAATGGAGTGACCTATGCCTGTCCCAACACCTAGGGCTCGTCTCTCGTTGGTTCCGCGTCTTCCCGTTCATTCTCAGGACAAATTGCAACCTGTACAATCAGGAGGTTAAAGGTGCTGATTCTCCAAGTAGGGAGATGGTTAGTCAAGCGGCTGGAATGGCGAACCCGAGCACAAGGAGAGGAGAAATGAGGTGCGTTTTAGAAACCTTTCCCGATCTCATGACATACCATCTTCTGGGTTTCCCATGCATGTTTTGTTGTAGGAAGATTCCCTTGTACCTGGAGATTTGAGACCCATGGGGTGTGTTCCCCGCAATGTTACTTTAAAGTATCTGCATTTGCTCACCCAACCTCACCAACCCTCTCAGCCCCAAGAGTGTCCAGCCTTATGTCTCATCCAGCTGTGGGTCTTGATATGGTCAATCCAGGTTGCATCATAGACCCTGAACGGATTTTGTAAGAATTTCTCTCTCTTTCACTGTCTTTGTTTTGTGGGTTTTTTAAAGTAATTTATGTTTAGAATCGGGCTTGGCTGCATTTCCCTGCTGTGTTGATGCCGCTTTACACCCTCTTGACTCACTTGCAGAGAGATATCGATACATAGGTTTTCAGATTCTTACTAGTCAGATATATTCTTGTGTGTTGACTAGGGTGTGTTGAGTCCAGTTCACTGAGCAGGGAGTAGGCCTTGTCTATTACATATTTGGCTTATGGAGCGGTGTCTGAGCTAATTTCAAACCCTTGTTTTATGCATCACCCCACCTCACCTTTCCCGTTAAGCAGCCATAGTGTGTCTTCTAAAGGTGTGACTCTGTTCTGTTTTGTAATTCAGTTCAAGTGTAGCGATTTTGACATTCCCTCTATAAGCGATATCTTAGGATAAGTGTCTTTTCCTGTGTGACTTATTTCACTTAGAATCATCGTATCTAAATCCACTCATCATGCTGCTAACTAGCCTTATGACATTGATTTCATGGCTGAGTGATATTCCACTGTGCCAAGTACCACCATTTCTTTATCCATTTTTCTCTTTCCTGGGATATTGAAGGTGTACCGAAGTGGAGGTTCTTGGAAACAGAGCAGCCGTAAACTTTAGGGTGCCTGTGTCTTGTTGATTTTTAGTTTTCCCAATTTATACGCCCATGAGTGGAAGTGCCCTATGCTCTCAACGCTGTGTTTATTACTTGTTTCAGGACACACCGTACTCTTCTCCAGAGTGCCTGTTGGCAATTTACATCCCGCCCATCAGCGTAGCAAGGCTTCCATGTCTCCATGGCCTGTCCTGCTTTTCTGGTTTTTACACTTTGTTCAGCATGGCCCTTTTGACCGAGGGCAAGCGAGACTTCTTTGTAGCGCTGATTTGCCCTTCCGGCTTGCTTGGTTGGCCAAAAAGGGCGTATGCGTTTTTTCCTGAATATATTCAGGAAAAAACGCATACGCCCTTTTTGGCCAAGGGCATCATTGTCAACGTTTTGCCGCTTTTCATGTGCTTTAAAGGAGAGTCGAATCTACCTCCTGAAATCTGTTTCCTGCAAATCTGCCTTGCTTTCAAATCCTCTTCGTTGCCTTCCCTCAATATATTTGTGGACGAGAGTTCTCATTTATAACTCTGCACGTTTGTGAATTGCAGTGCCCCTGAGCTCCATTTGTCTCCTCGCTTTTTTGGGAGCTGGCCGCAAAAGCGCAGGATTGCTTCAGGCCCTATTTTGGTTCTGGGGGGCAGGCTGAGCCTGTGGTTCATTCTTCTTCCTGATGGGAAAATGGAGTGACCTGTGCCTGTCCCAACACCTAGGGCTAGTCTTTCGTTGGTTCCCCGTCTTCCCGTTCATCCTCAGGACAAATTGCAACCTGGACGAAACAGTAGGTTAAAGGTGCTGATTCTCCAAGTAGGGAGATGGTTAGTCAAGCGGCTGGAATGGCGAACCCGAGCACAAGGAGAGGAGAAATGAGGTGCGTTTTAGAAACCTTTCCCGATCTCACGGCATACCATCTTCTGGGTTTCCCATGCATGTTTTGATGTAGGAAGATTCCCTTGTACCTGGAGATTTGAGACCCATGGGGTGGGTACCCCGTGGTATTACTTTAAAGTATCTGCATTTGCTCACCCAACCTCACCAATCCTCTCAGCCCCAAGAGTGTCCAGCCTTATGTCTCATCCAGCTGTGGGTCTAGATATGGTCAATCCAGGTTGCATCAGAGACCCTGAACGGATTTTGTAAGAATTTCTCTCTCTTTCACTGTCTTTGTTTTGTGGGTTTTTTAAAGTAATTTATGTTTAGAATCGGGCTTGGCTGCATTTCCCTGCTGTGTTGATGCCGCTTTACACCCTCTTGACTCACTTGCAGAGAGATATCGATACATAGGTTTTCAGATTCTTACTAGTCAGATATATTCTTGTGTGTTGACTAGGGTGTGTTGAGTCCAGTTCACTGAGCAGGGAGTAGGCCTTGTCTATTACATATTTGGCTTATGGAGCGGTGTCTGAGCTAATTTCAAACCCTTGTTTTATGCATCACCCCACCTCACCTTTCCCGTTAAGCAGCCATAGTGTGTCTTCTAAAGGTGTGACTCTGTTCTGTTTTGTAATTCAGTTCAAGTGTAGCGATTTTGACATTCCCTCTATAAGCGATATCTTAGGATAAGTGTCTTTTCCTGTGTGACTTATTTCACTTAGAATCATCGTATCTAAATCCACTCATCATGCTGCTAACTAGCCTTATGACATTGATTTCATGGCTGAGTGATATTCCACTGTGCCAAGTACCACCATTTCTTTATCCATTTTTCTCTTTCCTGGGATATTGAAGGTGTACCGAAGTGGAGGTTCTTGGAAACAGAGCAGCCGTAAACTTTAGGGTGCCTGTGTCTTGTTGATTTTTAGTTTTCCCAATTTATACGCCCATGAGTGGAAGTGCCCTATGCTCTCAACGCTGTGTTTATTACTTGTTTCAGGACACACCGTACTCTTCTCCAGAGTGCCTGTTGGCAATTTACATCCCGCCCATCAGCGTAGCAAGGCTTCCATGTCTCCATGGCCTGTCCTGCTTTTCTGGTTTTTACACTTTGTTCAGCATGGCCCTTTTGACCGAGGGCAAGCGAGACTTCTTTGTAGCGCTGATTTGCCCTTCCGGCTTGCTTGGTTGGCCAAAAAGGGCGTATGCGTTTTTTCCTGAATATATTCAGGAAAAAACGCATACGCCCTTTTTGGCCAAGGGCATCATTGTCAACGTTTTGCCGCTTTTCATGTGCTTTAAAGGAGAGTCGAATCTACCTCCTGAAATCTGTTTCCTGCAAATCTGCCTTGCTTTCAAATCCTCTTCGTTGCCTTCCCTCAATATATTTGTGGACGAGAGTTCTCATTTATAACTCTGCACGTTTGTGAATTGCAGTGCCCCTGAGCTCCATTTGTCTCCTCGCTTTTTTGGGAGCTGGCCGCAAAAGCGCAGGATTGCTTCAGGCCCTATTTTGGTTCTGGGGGGCAGGCTGAGCCTGTGGTTCATTCTTCTTCCTGATGGGAAAATGGAGTGACCTGTGCCTGTCCCAACACCTAGGGCTAGTCTTTCGTTGGTTCCCCGTCTTCCCGTTCATCCTCAGGACAAATTGCAACCTGGACGAAACAGTAGGTTAAAGGTGCTGATTCTCCAAGTAGGGAGATGGTTAGTCAAGCGGCTGGAATGGCGAACCCGAGCACAAGGAGAGGAGAAATGAGGTGCGTTTTAGAAACCTTTCCCGATCTCACGGCATACCATCTTCTGGGTTTCCCATGCATGTTTTGATGTAGGAAGATTCCCTTGTACCTGGAGATTTGAGACCCATGGGGTGGGTACCCCGTGGTATTACTTTAAAGTATCTGCATTTGCTCACCCAACCTCACCAATCCTCTCAGCCCCAAGAGTGTCCAGCCTTATGTCTCATCCAGCTGTGGGTCTAGATATGGTCAATCCAGGTTGCATCAGAGACCCTGAACGGATTTTGTAAGAATTTCTCTCTCTTTCACTGTCTTTGCTTTGTGGGTTTTTTAAAGTAATGTATGTTTAGAATGGGGTTTGGCTGCTTTTCCCTGCTGTGTTTATGCCGCTTTACACCCTCTTTATTCACTTGCAGAGAGATATCGATATATAGGTTTTCAGATTCATACTAGTCAGATATATTCTTGTGCGGTGACTAGGGGGTGTTGAGTCCAGTTCACTGAGCAGGGAGTAGGCCTTGTCTATTACATATTTGGCTTATGGAGCGGTCTCTGAGCTAATTTCAAACCCTTGTTTTATGCATCACCCCACCTCACCTTTCCCGTTAAGCAGCCATAGTGTGTCTTCTAAAGGTGTGACTCTGTTCTGTTTTGTAATTCAGTTCAAGTGTAGCGATTTTGACATTCCCTCTATAAGCGATATCTTAGGATAAGTGTCTTTTTCTGTGTGACTTATTTCACTTAGAATCATCATACCTAAATCCACTCATCATGCTGCTAACTAGCCTTATGACATTGATTTCATGGCTGAGTGATATTCCATTGTGCCAAGTACCACCATTTCTTTATCCATTTTTCTCTTTCCTGGGATATTGAAGGTGTACCAAAGTGGAGGTTCTTGGAAACAGAGCAGCCGTAAACTTTAGGGTGCCTGTGTCTTCTTGATTTTTAGTTTTCCCAATTTATACGCCCTTGAGTGGAAGTGCCCTATGCTCTCTACGCTGTGTTTATTACTTGTTTCAGGACACACGGTACTCTTCTCCAGAGTGCCTGTTGGCAATTTACATCCCGCCCATCAGCGTAGCAAGGCTCCCATGTCTCCATGGCCTGTCCTGCTTTTCTGGTTTTTACTGTTTGTTCAGCATGGCCCTTTTGACCGAGGGCAAGCGAGACTTCTTTGTAGCGCTGATTTGCCCTTCCGGCTTGCTTGGTTGGCCAAAAAGGGCGTATGCGTTTTTTCCTGAATATATTCAGGAAAAAACGCATACGCCCTTTTTGGCCAAGGGCATCATTGTCAACGTTTTGCCGCTTTTCATGGGCTTTAAAGGCGAGTCGAATCTACCTCCTGAAATCTGTTTCCTGCAAATCTGCCTTGCTTTCAAATCCTCTTCGTTGCCTTCCTTCAATATATTTGTGGACGAGAGTTCTCATTTATAACTCTGCACGTTTGTGAATTGCAGTGCCCCTGAGCTCCATTTGTCTCCTCGCTTTTTTGGGAGCTGGCCGCAAAAGCGCAGGATTGCTTCAGGCCCTATTTTGGTTCTGGGGGGCAGGCTGAGCCTGTGGTTCATTCTTCTTCCTGATGGGAAAATGGAGTGACCTGTGCCTGTCCCAACACCTAGGGCTCGTCTCTCGTTGGTTCCGCGTCTTCCCGTTCATCCTCAGGACAAATTGCAACCTGTACAATCAGGAGGTTTAAGGTGCTGATTCTCCAAGTAGGGAGATGGTTAGTCAAGCGGCTGGAATGGCGAACCCGAGCACAAGGAGAGGAGAAATGAGGTGCGTTTTAGAAACCTTTCCCGATCTCACGGCATACTATCTTCTGGGTTTCCCATGCATGTTTTGATGTAGGAAGATTCCCTTGTACCTGGAGATTTGAGACCCATGGGGTGTGTTCCCCGCAGTGTTACTTTAAAGTATCTGCATTTGCTCACCCAACCTCACCAATCCTCTCAACCCCAAGAGTGTCCAGCCTTATGTCTCATCCAGCTGTGGGTCTAGATATGGTTAATCCAGGTTGCATCAGAGACCCTGAACGGATTTTGTAAGAATTTCTCTCTCTTTCACTGTCTTTGCTTTGTGGGTTTTTTAAAGTAATGTGTGTTTAGAATGGGGTTTGGCTGCTTTTCCCTGCTGTGTTTATGCCGCTTTACACCCTCTTGATTCACTTGCAGAGAGATATCGATACATAGGTTTTCAGATTCATACTAGTCAGATATATTCTTGTGCGGTGACTAGGGGGTGTTGAGTCCAGTTCACTGAGCAGGGAGTAGGCCTTGTCTATTACATATTTGGCTTATGGAGCGGTGTCTGAGCTAATTCCAAACCCTTGTTTTATGCATCACCCCACCTCACCTTTCCCGTTAAGCAGCCATAGTGTGTCTTCTAAAGGTGTGACTCTGTTCTGTTTTGTAATTCAGTTCAAGTGTAGCGATTTTGACATTCCCTCTATAAGCGATATCTTAGGATAAGTGTCTTTTTCTGTGTGACTTATTTCACTTAGAGTCATCGTACCTAAATCCACTCATCATGCTGCTAACTAGCCTTATGACATTGATTTCATGGCTGAGTGATATTCCATTGTGCCAAGTACCACCATTTCTTTATCCATTTTTCTCTTTCCTGGGATATTGAAGGTGTACCGAAGCGGAGGTTCTTGGAAACAGAGCAGCCGTAAACTTTAGGGTGCCTGTGTCTTGTTGATTTTTAGTTTTCCCAATTTATACGCCCATGAGTGGAAGTGCCCTATGCTCTCAACGCTGTGTTTATTACTTGTTTCCGGACATACCGTACTCTTCTCCAGAGTGCCTGTTGGCAATTTACATCCCGCCCATCAGCGTAGCAAGGCTTCCATGTCTCCATGGCCTGTCCTGCTTTTCTGGTTTTTACACTTTGTTTAGCATGGCCCTTTTGACCGAGGGCAAGCGAGACTTCTTTGTAGCGTTGATTTGCCCTTCCGGCTTGCTTGGTTGGCCAAAAAGGGCGTATGCGTTTTTTCCTGAATATATTCAGGAAAAAACGCATACGCCCTTTTTGGCCAAGGGCATCATTGTCAACGTTTTGCCGCTTTTCATGTGCTTTAAAGGCGAGTCGAATCTACCTCCTGAAATCTGTTTCCTGCAAATCTGCCTTGCTTTCAAATCCTCTTCGTTGCCTTCCCTCAATATATTTGTGGACGAGAGTTCTCATTTATAACTCTGCACGTTTGTGAATTGCAGTGCCCCTGAGCTCCATTTGTCTCCTCGCTTTTTTGGGAGCTGGCCGCAAAAGCGCAGGATTGCTTCAGGCCCTATTTTGGTTCTGGGGGGCAGGCTGAGCCTGTGGTTCATTCTTCTTCCTGATGGGAAAATGGAGTGACCTGTGCCTGTCCCAACACCTAGGGCTAGTCTTTCGTTGGTTCCCCGTCTTCCCGTTCATCCTCAGGACAAATTGCAACCTGGACGAAACAGTAGGTTAAAGGTGCTGATTCTCCAAGTAGGGAGATGGTTAGTCAAGCGGCTGGAATGGCGAACCCGAGCACAAGGAGAGGAGAAATGAGGTGCGTTTTAGAAACCTTTCCCGATCTCACGGCATACCATCTTCTGGGTTTCCCATGCATGTTTTGATGTAGGAAGATGCCCTTGTACCTGGAGATTTGAGACCCATGGGGTGTGTTCCCCGCAGTGTTACTTTAAAGTATCTGCATTTGCTCACCCAACCTCACCAACCCTCTCAGCCCCAAGAGTGTCCAGCCTTATGTCTCATCCAGCTGTGGGTCTAGATATGGTCAATCCAGGTTGCATCAGAGACCCTGAACGGATTTTGTAAGAATTTCTCTCTCTTTCACTGTCTTTGCTTTGTGGGTTTTTTAAAGTAATGTATGTTTAGAATGGGGTTTGGCTGCTTTTCCCTGCTGTGTTTATGCCGCTTTACACCCTCTTGATTCACTTGCAGAGAGATATCGATACATAGGTTTTCAGATTCATACTAGTCAGATATATTCTTGTGTGTTGACTAGGGTGTGTTGAGTCCAGTTCACTGAGCAGGGAGTAGGCCTTGTCTATTACATATTTGGCTTATGGAGCGGTGTCTGAGCTAATTCCAAACCCTTGTTTTATGCATCACCCCACCTCACCTTTCCCGTTAAGCAGCCATAGTGTGTCTTCTAAAGGTGTGACTCTGTTCTGTTTTGTAATTCAGTTCAAGTGTAGCGATTTTGACATTCCCTCTATAAGCGATATCTTAGGATAAGTGTCTTTTTCTGTGTGACTTATTTCACTTAGAGTCATCGTACCTAAATCCACTCATCATGCTGCTAACTAGCCTTATGACATTGATTTCATGGCTGAGTGATATTCCATTGTGCCAAGTACCACCATTTCTTTATCCATTTTTCTCTTTCCTGGGATATTGAAGGTGTACCGAAGCGGAGGTTCTTGGAAACAGAGCAGCCGTAAACTTTAGGGTGCCTGTGTCTTGTTGATTTTTAGTTTTCCCAATTTATACGCCCATGAGTGGAAGTGCCCTATGCTCTCTATGCTGTGTTTATTACTTGTTTCAGGACACACCGTACTCTTCTCCAGAGTGCCTGTTGGCAATTTATATCCCGCCCATCAGCGTAGCAAGGCTCCCATGTCTCCATGGCCTGTCCTGCTTTTCTGGTTTTTACTGTTTGTTCAGCATGGCCCTTTTGACCGAGGGCAAGCGAGACTTCTTTGTAGCGCTGATTTGCCCTTCCGGCTTGCTTGGTTGGCCAAAAAGGGCGTATGCGTTTTTTCCTGAATATATTCAGGAAAAAACGCATACGCCCTTTTTGGCCAAGGGCATCATTGTCAACGTTTTGCCGCTTTTCATGTGCTTTAAAGGCGAGTCGAATCTACCTCCTGAAATCTGTTTCCTGCAAATCTGCCTTGCTTTCAAATCCTCTTCGTTGCCTTCCCTCAATATATTTGTGGACGAGAGTTCTCATTTATAACTCTGCACGTTTGTGAATTGCAGTGCCCCTGAGCTCCATTTGTCTCCTCGCTTTTTTGGGAGCTGGCCGCAAAAGCGCAGGATTGCTTCAGGCCCTATTTTGGTTCTGGGGGGCAGGCTGAGCCTGTGGTTCATTCTTCTTCCTGATGGGAAAATGGAGTGACCTATGCCTGTCCCAACACCTAGGGCTCGTCTCTCGTTGGTTCCGCGTCTTCCCGTTCATTCTCAGGACAAATTGCAACCTGTACAATCAGGAGGTTAAAGGTGCTGATTCTCCAAGTAGGGAGATGGTTAGTCAAGCGGCTGGAATGGCGAACCCGAGCACAAGGAGAGGAGAAATGAGGTGCGTTTTAGAAACCTTTCCCGATCTCATGGCATACCATCTTCTGGGTTTCCCATGCATGTTTTGATGTAGGAAGATTCCCTTGTACCTGGAGATTTGAGACCCATGGGGTGTGTTCCCCGCAGTGTTACTTTAAAGTATCTGCATTTGCTCACCCAACCTCACCAACCCTCTCAGCCCCAAGAGTGTCCAGCCTTATGTCTCATCCAGCTGTGGGTCTTGATATGGTCAATCCAGGTTGCATCATAGACCCTGAACGGATTTTGTAAGAATTTCTCTCTCTTTCACTGTCTTTGTTTTGTGGGTTTTTTAAAGTAATTTATGTTTAGAATCGGGCTTGGCTGCTTTTCCCTGCTGTGTTGATGCCGCTTTACACCCTCTTGATTCACTTGCAGAGAGATATCGATACATAGGTTTTCAGATTCTTACTAGTCAGATATATTCTTGTGTGTTGACTAGGGTGTGTTGAGTCCAGTTCACTGAGCAGGGAGTAGGCCTTGTCTATTACATATTTGGCTTATGGAGCGGTCTCTGAGCTAATTTCAAACCCTTGTTTTATGCATCACCCCACCTCACCTTTCCCGTTAAGCAGCCATAGTGTGTCTTCTAAAGGTGTGACTCTGTTCTGTTTTGTAATTCAGTTCAAGTGTAGCGATTTTGACATTCCCTCTATAAGCGGTATCTTAGGATAAGTGTCTTTTTCTGTGTGACTTATTTCACTTAGAATCATCGTACCTAAATCCACTCATCAAGCTGCTAACTAGCCTTATGACATTGATTTCATGGCTGAGTGATATTCCATTGTGCCAAGTACCACCATTTCTTTATCCATTTTTCTCTTTCCTGGGATATTGAAGGTGTACCGAAGTGGAGGTTCTTGGAAACAGAGCAGCCGTAAACTTTAGGGTGCCTGTGTCTTGTTGATTTTTAGTTTTCCCAATTTATACGCCCTTGAGTGGAAGTGCCCTATGCTCTCTACGCTGTGTGTATTACTTGTTTCAGGACACACGGTACTCTTCTCCAGAGTGCCTGTTGGCAATTTACATCCCGCCCATCAGCGTAGCAAGGCTCCCATGTCTCCATGGCCTGTCCTGCTTTTCTGGTTTTTACTGTTTGTTCAGCATGGCCCTTTTGACCGAGGGCAAGCGAGACTTCTTTGTAGCGCTGATTTGCCCTTCCGGCTTGCTTGGTTGGCCAAAAAGGGCGTATGCGTTTTTTCCTGAATATATTCAGGAAAAAACGCATACGCCCTTTTTGGCCAAGGGCATCATTGTCAACGTTTTGCCGCTTTTCATGGGCTTTAAAGGCGAGTCGAATCTACCTCCTGAAATCTGTTTCCTGCAAATCTGCCTTGCTTTCAAATCCTCTTCGTTGCCTTCCTTCAATATATTTGTGGACGAGAGTTCTCATTTATAACTCTGCACGTTTGTGAATTGCAGTGCCCCTGAGCTCCATTTGTCTCCTCGCTTTTTTGGGAGCTGGCCGCAAAAGCGCAGGATTGCTTCAGGCCCTATTTTGGTTCTGGGGGGCAGGCTGAGCCTGTGGTTCATTCTTCTTCCTGATGGGAAAATGGAGTGACCTATGCCTGTCCCAACACCTAGGGCTCGTCTCTCGTTGGTTCCGCGTCTTCCCGTTCATCCTCAGGACAAATTGCAACCTGTACAATCAGGAGGTTTAAGGTGCTGATTCTCCAAGTAGGGAGATGGTTAGTCAAGCGGCTGGAATGGCGAACCCGAGCACAAGGAGAGGAGAAATGAGGTGCGTTTTAGAAACCTTTCCCGATCTCATGGCATACCATCTTCTGGGTTTCCCATGCATGTTTTGATGTAGGAAGATTCCCTTGTACCTGGAGATTTGAGACCCATGGGGTGTGTTCCCCGCAGTGTTACTTTAAAGTATCTGCATTTGCTCACCCAACCTCACCAACCCTCTCAGCCCCAAGAATGTCCAGCCTTATGTCTCATCCAGCTGTGGGTCTTGATATGGTCAATCCAGGTTGCATCATAGACCCTGAACGGATTTTGTAAGAATTTCTCTCTCTTTCACTGTCTTTGTTTTGTGGGTTTTTTAAAGTAATTTATGTTTAGAATCGGGCTTGGCTGCTTTTCCCTGCTGTGTTTATGCCGCTTTACACCCTCTTGATTCACTTGCAGAGAGATATCGATACATAGGTTTTCAGATTCATACTAGTCAGATATATTCTTGTGCGGTGACTAGGGGGTGTTGAGTCCAGTTCACTGAGCAGGGAGTAGGCCTTGTCTATTACATATTTGGCTTATGGAGCGGTGTCTGAGCTAATTCCAAACCCTTGTTTTATGCATCACCCCACCTCACCTTTCCCGTTAAGCAGCCATAGTGTGTCTTCTAAAGGTGTGACTCTGTTCTGTTTTGTAATTCAGTTCAAGTGTAGCGATTTTGACATTCCCTCTATAAGCGATATCTTAGGATAAGTGTCTTTTTCTGTGTGACTTATTTCACTTAGAGTCATCGTACCTAAATCCACTCATCATGCTGCTAACTAGCCTTATGACATTGATTTCATGGCTGAGTGATATTCCATTGTGCCAAGTACCACCATTTCTTTATCCATTTTTCTCTTTCCTGGGATATTGAAGGTGTACCAAAGTGGAGGTTCTTGGAAACAGAGCAGCCGTAAACTTTAGGGTGCCTGTGTCTTGTTGATTTTTAGTTTTCCCAATTTATACGCCCTTGAGTGGAAGTGCCCTATGCTCTCTACGCTGTGTTTATTACTTGTTTCAGGACACACCGTACTCTTCTCCAGAGTGCCTGTTGGCAATTTACATCCCGCCCATCAGCGTAGCAAGGCTCCCATGTCTCCATGGCCTGTCCTGCTTTTCTGGTTTTTACACTTTGTTCAGCATGGCCCTTTTGACCGAGGGCAAGCGAGACTTCTTTGTAGCGCTGATTTGCCCTTCCGGCTTGCTTGGTTGGCCAAAAAGGGCGTATGCGTTTTTTCCTGAATATATTCAGGAAAAAACGCATACGCCCTTTTTGGCCAAGGGCATCATTGTCAACGTTTTGCCGCTTTTCATGTGCTTTAAAGGCGAGTCGAATCTACCTCCTGAAATCTGTTTCCTGCAAATCTGCCTTGCTTTCAAATCCTCTTCGTTGCCTTCCCTCAATATATTTGTGGACGAGAGTTCTCATTTATAACTCTGCACGTTTGTGAATTGCAGTGCCCCTGAGCTCCATTTGTCTCCTCGCTTTTTTGGGAGCTGGCCGCAAAAGCGCAGGATTGCTTCAGGCCCTATTTTGGTTCTGGGGGGCAGGCTGAGCCTGTGGTTCATTCTTCTTCCTGATGGGAAAATGGAGTGACCTATGCCTGTCCCAACACCTAGGGCTCGTCTCTCGTTGGTTCCGCGTCTTCCCGTTCATCCTCAGGACAAATTGCAACCTGTACAATCAGGAGGTTAAAGGTGCTGATTCTCCAAGTAGGGAGATGGTTAGTCAAGCGGCTGGAATTGCGAACCCGAGCACAAGGAGAGGAGAAATGAGGTGCGTTTTAGAAACCTTTCCCGATCTCATGGCATACCATCTTCTGGGTTTCCCATGCATGTTTTGATGTAGGAAGATTCCCTTGTACCTGGAGATTTGAGACCCATGGGGTGTGTTCCCCGCAGTGTTACTTTAAAGTATCTGCATTTGCTCACCCAACCTCACCAACCCTCTCAGCCCCAAGAATGTCCAGCCTTATGTCTCATCCAGCTGTGGGTCTTGATATGGTCAATCCAGGTTGCATCATAGACCCTGAACGGATTTTGTAAGAATTTCTCTCTCTTTCACTGTCTTTGTTTTGTGGGTTTTTTAAAGTAATTTATGTTTAGAATCGGGCTTGGCTGCTTTTCCCTGCTGTGTTGATGCCGCTTTACACCCTCTTGATTCACTTGCAGAGAGATATCGATACATAGGTTTTCAGATTCTTACTAGTCAGATATATTCTTGTGCGGTGACTAGGGGGTGTTGAGTCCAGTTCACTGAGCAGGGAGTAGGCCTTGTCTATTACATATTTGGCTTATGGAGCGGTGTCTGAGCTAATTTGAAACCCTTGTTTTATGCATCACCCCACCTCACCTTTCCCGTTAAGCAGCCATAGTGTGTCTTCTAAAGGTGTGACTCTGTTCTGTTTTGTAATTCAGTTCAAGTGTAGCGATTTTGACATTCCCTCTATAAGCGATATCTTAGGATAAGTGTCTTTTTCTGTGTGACTTATTTCACTTAGAATCATCGTATCTAAATCCACTCATCATGCTGCTAACTAGCCTTATGACATTGATTTCATGGCTGAGTGATATTCCACTGTGCCAAGTACCACCATTTCTTTATCCATTTTTCTCTTTCCTGGGATATTGAAGGTGTACCGAAGTGGAGGTTCTTGGAAACAGAGCAGCCGTAAACTTTAGGGTGCCTGTGTCTTGTTGATTTTTAGTTTTCCCAATTTATACGCCCATGAGTGGAAGTGCCCTATGCTCTCAACGCTGTGTTTATTACTTGTTTCAGGACACACCGTACTCTTCCCCAGAGTGCCTGTTGGCAATTTACATCCCGCCCATCAGCGTAGCAAGGCTTCCATGTCTCCATGGCCTGTCCTGCTTTTCTGGTTTTTACACTTTGTTCAGCATGGCCCTTTTGACCGAGGGCAAGCGAGACTTCTTTGTAGCGCTGATTTGCCCTTCCGGCTTGCTTGGTTGGCCAAAAAGGGCGTATGCGTTTTTTCCTGAATATATTCAGGAAAAAACGCATACGCCCTTTTTGGCCAAGGGCATCATTGTCAACGTTTTGCCGCTTTTCATGTGCTTTAAAGGCGAGTCGAATCTACCTCCTGAAATCTGTTTCCTGCAAATCTGCCTTGCTTTCAAATCCTCTTCGTTGCCTTCCCTCAATATATTTGTGGACGAGAGTTCTCATTTATAACTCTGCACGTTTGTGAATTGCAGTGCCCCTGAGCTCCATTTGTCTCCTCGCTTTTTTGGGAGCTGGCCGCAAAAGCGCAGGATTGCTTCAGGCCCTATTTTGGTTCTGGGGGGCAGGCTGAGCCTGTGGTTCATTCTTCTTCCTGATGGGAAAATGGAGTGACCTGTGCCTGTCCCAACACCTAGGGCTAGTCTTTCGTTGGTTCCCCGTCTTCCCGTTCATCCTCAGGACAAATTGCAACCTGGACGAAACAGTAGGTTAAAGGTGCTGATTCTCCAAGTAGGGAGATGGTTAGTCAAGCGGCTGGAATGGCGAACCCGAGCACAAGGAGAGGAGAAATGAGGTGCGTTTTAGAAACCTTTCCCGATCTCACGGCATACCATCTTCTGGGTTTCCCATGCATGTTTTGATGTAGGAAGATTCCCTTGTACCTGGAGATTTGAGACCCATGGGGTGGGTACCCCGCGGTATTACTTTAAAGTATCTGCATTTGCTCACCCAACCTCACCAATCCTCTCAGCCCCAAGAGTGTCCAGCCTTATGTCTCATCCAGCTGTGGGTCTAGATATGGTCAATCCAGGTTGCATCAGAGACCCTGAACGGATTTTGTAAGAATTTCTCTCTCTTTCACTGTCTTTGCTTTGTGGGTTTTTTAAAGTAATGTATGTTTAGAATGGGGTTTGGCTGCTTTTCCCTGCTGTGTTTATGCCGCTTTACACCCTCTTGATTCACTTGCAGAGAGATATCGATACATAGGTTTTCAGATTCTTACTAGTCAGATATATTCTTGTGCGGTGACTAGGGGGTGTTGAGTCCAGTTCACTGAGCAGGGAGTAGGCCTTGTCTATTACATATTTAGCTTATGGAGCGGTGTCTGAGCTAATTCCAAACCCTTGTTTTATGCATCACCCCACCTCACCTTTCCCGTTAAGCAGCCATAGTGTGTCTTCTA
Source organism: Eubalaena glacialis (assembly GCF_028564815.1). Classification (NCBI taxonomy): domain Eukaryota; kingdom Metazoa; phylum Chordata; class Mammalia; order Artiodactyla; family Balaenidae; genus Eubalaena; species Eubalaena glacialis. Next base: position 291,841 of record NW_026871159.1, on the reverse strand, counting down.
AAGGTGTGACTCTGTTCTGTTTTGTAATTCAGTTCAAGTGTAGCGATTTTGACATTCCCTCTATAAGCGATATCTTAGGATAAGTGTCTTTTTCTGTGTGACTTATTTCACTTAGAGTCATCGTACCTAAATCCACTCATCATGGTGCTAACTAGCCTTATGACATTGATTTCATGGCTGAGTGATATTCCATTGTGCCAAGTACCACCATTTCTTTATCCATTTTTCTCTTTCCTGGGATATTGAAGGTGTACCGAAGTGGAGGTTCTTGGAAACAGAGCAGCCGTAAACTTTAGGGTGCCTGTGTCTTGTTGATTTTTAGTTTTCCCAATTTATACGCCCTTGAGTGGAAGTGCCCTATGCTCTCTACGCTGTGTTTATTACTTGTTTCAGGACACACCGTACTCTTCTCCAGAGTGCCTGTTGGCAATTTACATCCCGCCCATCAGCGTAGCAAGGCTCCCATGTCTCCATGGCCTGTCCTGCTTTTCTGGTTTTTACTGTTTGTTCAGCATGGCCCTTTTGACCGAGGGCAAGCGAGACTTCTTTGTAGCGCTGATTTGCCCTTCCGGCTTGCTTGGTTGGCCAAAAAGGGCGTATGCGTTTTTTCCTGAATATATTCAGGAAAAAACGCATACGCCCTTTTTGGCCAAGGACATCATTGTCAACGTTTTGCCGCTTTTCATGTGCTTTAAAGGCGAGTCGAATCTACCTCCTGAAATCTGTTTCCTGCAAATCTGCCTTGCTTTCAAATCCTCTTCGTTGCCTTCCCTCAATATATTTGTGGACGAGAGTTCTCATTTATAACTCTGCACGTTTGTGAATTGCAGTGCCCCTGAGCTCCATTTGTCTCCTCGCTTTTTTGGGAGCTGGCCACAAAAGCGCAGGATTGCTTCAGGCCCTATTTTGGTTCTGGGGGGCAGGCTGAGCCTGTGGTTCATTCTTCTTCCTGATGGGAAAATGGAGTGACCTATGCCTGTCCCAACACCTAGGGCTCGTCTCTCGTTGGTTCCGCGTCTTCCCGTTCATGCTCAGGACAAATTGCAACCTGTACAATCAGGAGGTTAAAGGTGCTGATTCTCCAAGTAGGGAGATTGTTAGTCAAGCGGCTGGAATGGCAAACCCGAGCACAAGGAGAGGAGAAATGAGGTGCGTTTTAGAAACCTTTCCCGATCTCATGGCATACCATCTTCTGGGTTTCCCATGCATGTTTTGATGTAGGAAGATTCCCTTGTACCTGGAGATTTGAGACCCATGGGGTGTGTTCCCCGCAGTGTTACTTTAAAGTATCTGCATTTGCTCACCCAACCTCACCAACCCTCTCAGCCCCAAGAATGTCCAGCCTTATGTCTCATCCAGCTGTGGGTCTTGATATGGTCAATCCAGGTTGCATCATAGACCCTGAACGGATTTTGTAAGAATTTCTCTCTCTTTCACTGTCTTTGTTTTGTGGGTTTTTTAAAGTAATTTATGTTTAGAATCGGGCTTGGCTGCTTTTCCCTGCTGTGCTGATGCCGCTTTACACCCTCTTGATTCACTTGCAGAGAGATATCGATACATAGGTTTTCAGATTCTTACTAGTCAGATATATTCTTGTGCGGTGACTAGGGGGTGTTGAGTCCAGTTCACTGAGCAGGGAGTAGGCCTTGTCTATTACATATTTGGCTTATGGAGCGGTGTCTGAGCTAATTTCAAACCCTTGTTTTATGCATCACCCCACCTCACCTTTCCCTTTAAGCAGCCATAGTGTGTCTTCTAAAGGTGTGACTCTGTTCTGTTTTGTAATTCAGTTCAAGTGTAGCGATTTTGACATTCCCTCTATAAGCGATATCTTAGGATAAGTGTCTTTTTCTGTGTGACTTATTTCACTTAGAATCATCGTATCTAAATCCACTCATCATGCTGCTAACTAGCCTTATGACATTGATTTCATGGCTGAGTGATATTCCACTGTGCCAAGTACCACCATTTCTTTATCCATTTTTCTCTTTCCTGGGATATTGAAGGTGTACCGAAGTGGAGGTTCTTGGAAACAGAGCAGCCGTAAACTTTAGGGTGCCTGTGTCTTGTTGATTTTTAGTTTTCCCAATTTATACGCCCATGAGTGGAAGTGCCCTATGCTCTCAACGCTGTGTTTATTACTTGTTTCAGGACACACCGTACTCTTCTCCAGAGTGCCTGTTGGCAATTTACATCCCGCCCATCAGCGTAGCAAGGCTTCCATGTCTCCATGGCCTGTCCTGCTTTTCTGGTTTTTACACTTTGTTCAGCATGGCCCTTTTGACCGAGGGCAAGCGAGACTTCTTTGTAGCGCTGATTTGCCCTTCCGGCTTGCTTGGTTGGCCAAAAAGGGCGTATGCGTTTTTTCCTGAATATATTCAGGAAAAAACGCATACGCCCTTTTTGGCCAAGGGCATCATTGTCAACGTTTTGCCGCTTTTCATGTGCTTTAAAGGCGAGTCGAATCTACCTCCTGAAATCTGTTTCCTGCAAATCTGCCTTGCTTTCAAATCCTCTTCGTTGCCTTCCCTCAATATATTTGTGGACGAGAGTTCTCATTTATAACTCTGCACGTTTGTGAATTGCAGTGCCCCTGAGCTCCATTTGTCTCCTCGCTTTTTTGGGAGCTGGCCGCAAAAGCGCAGGATTGCTTCAGGCCCTATTTTGGTTCTGGGGGGCAGGCTGAGCCTGTGGTTCATTCTTCTTCCTGATGGGAAAATGGAGTGACCTATGCCTGTCCCAACACCTACGGCTAGTCTTTCGTTGGTTCCCCGTCTTCCCGTTCATCCTCAGGACAAATTGCAACCTGGACGAAACAGTAGGTTAAAGGTGCTGATTCTCCAAGTAGGGAGATGGTTAGTCAAGCGGCTGGAATGGCGAACCCGAGCACAAGGAGAGGAGAAATGAGGTGCGTTTTAGAAACCTTTCCCGATCTCACGGCATACCATCTTCTGGGTTTCCCATGCATGTTTTGATGTAGGAAGATTCCCTTGTACCTGGAGATTTGAGACCCATGGGGTGGGTACCCCGTGGTATTACTTTAAAGTATCTGCATTTGCTCACCCAACCTCACCAATCCTCTCAGCCCCAAGAGTGTCCAGCCTTATGTCTCATCCAGCTGTGGGTCTTGATATGGTCAATCCAGGTTGCATCATAGACCCTGAACGGATTTTGTAAGAATTTCTCTCTCTTTCACTGTCTTTGTTTTGTGGGTTTTTTAAAGTAATTTATGTTTAGAATCGGGCTTGGCTGCTTTTCCCTGCTGTGTTGATGCCGCTTTACACCCTCTTGATTCACTTGCAGAGAGATATCGATACATAGGTTTTCAGATTCTTACTAGTCAGATATATTCTTGTGCGGTGACTAGGGGGTGTTGAGTCCAGTTCACTGAGCAGGGAGTAGGCCTTGTCTATTACATATTTGGCTTATGGAGCGGTGTCTGAGCTAATTTCAAACCCTTGTTTTATGCATCACCCCACCTCACCTTTCCCGTTAAGCAGCCATAGTGTGTCTTCTAAAGGTGTGACTCTGTTCTGTTTTGTAATTCAGTTCAAGTGTAGCGATTTTGACATTCCCTCTATAAGCGATATCTTAGGATAAGTGTCTTTTTCTGTGTGACTTATTTCACTTAGAATCATCGTATCTAAATCCACTCATCATGCTGCTAACTAGCCTTATGACATTGATTTCATGGCTGAGTGATATTCCACTGTGCCAAGTACCACCATTTCTTTATCCATTTTTCTCTTTCCTGGGATATTGAAGGTGTACCGAAGTGGAGGTTCTTGGAAACAGAGCAGCCGTAAACTTTAGGGTGCCTGTGTCTTTTTGATTTTTAGTTTTCCCAATTTATACGCCCATGAGTGGAAGTGCCCTATGCTCTCAACGCTGTGTTTATTACTTGTTTCAGGACACACCGTACTCTTCTCCAGAGTGCCTGTTGGCAATTTACATCCCGCCCATCAGCGTAGCAAGGCTTCCATGTCTCCATGGCCTGTCCTGCTTTTCTGGTTTTTACACTTTGTTCAGCATGGCCCTTTTGACCGAGGGCAAGCGAGACTTCTTTGTAGCGCTGATTTGCCCTTCCGGCTTGCTTGGTTGGCCAAAAAGGGCGTATGCGTTTTTTCCTGAATATATTCAGGAAAAAACGCATACGCCCTTTTTGGCCAAGGGCATCATTGTCAACGTTTTGCCGCTTTTCATGTGCTTTAAAGGCGAGTCGAATCTACCTCCTGAAATCTGTTTCCTGCAACTCTGCCTTGCTTTCAAATCCTCTTCGATGCCTTCCCTCAATATATTTGTGGACGAGAGTTCTCATTTATAACTCTGCACGTTTGTGAATTGCAGTGCCCCTGAGCTCCATTTGTCTCCTCGCTTTTTTGGGAGCTGGCCGCAAAAGCGCAGGATTGCTTCAGGCCCTATTTTGGTTCTGGGGGGCAGGCTGAGCCTGTGGTTCAATCTTCTTCCTGATGGGAAAATGGAGTGACCTGTGCCTGTCCCAACACCTAGGGCTAGTCTTTCGTTGGTTCCCCGTCTTCCCGTTCATCCTCAGGACAAATTGCAACCTGGACGAAACAGTAGGTTAAAGGTGCTGATTCTCCAAGTAGGGAGATGGTTAGTCAAGTGGCTGGAATGGCGAACCCGAGCACAAGGAGAGGAGAAATGAGGTGCGTTTTAGAAACCTTTCCTGATCTCACGGCATACCATCTTCTGGGTTTCCCATGCATGTTTTGATGTAGGAAGATTCCCTTGTACCTGGAGATTTGAGACCCATGGGGTGTGTTCCCCGCAGTGTTACTTTAAAGTATCTGCATTTGCTCACCCAACCTCACCAATCCTCTCAACCCCAAGAGTGTCCAGCCTTATGTCTCATCCAGCTGTGGGTCTAGATATGGTTAATCCAGGTTGCATCAGAGACCCTGAACGGATTTTGTAAGAATTTCTCTCTCTTTCACTGTCTTTGCTTTGTGGGTTTTTTAAAGTAATGTGTGTTTAGAATGGGGTTTGGCTGCTTTTCCCTGCTGTGTTTATGCCGCTTTACACCCTCTTGATTCACTTGCAGAGAGATATCGATACATAGGTTTTCAGATTCATACTAGTCAGATATATTCTTGTGTGTTGACTAGGGTGTGTTGAGTCCAGTTCACTGAGCAGGGAGTAGGCCTTGTCTATTACATATTTGGCTTATGGAGCGGTGTCTGAGCTAATTCCAAACCCTTGTTTTATGCATCACCCCACCTCACCTTTCCCGTTAAGCAGCCATAGTGTGTCTTCTAAAGGTGTGACTCTGTTCTGTTTTGTAATTCAGTTCAAGTGTAGCGATTTTGACATTCCCTCTATAAGCGATATCTTAGGATAAGTGTCTTTTTCTGTGTGACTTATTTCACTTAGAGTCATCGTACCTAAATCCACTCATCATGCTGCTAACTAGCCTTATGACATTGATTTCATGGCTGAGTGATATTCCATTGTGCCAAGTACCACCATTTCTTTATCCATTTTTCTCTTTCCTGGGATATTGAAGGTGTACCGAAGCGGAGGTTCTTGGAAACAGAGCAGCCGTAAACTTTAGGGTGCCTGTGTCTTGTTGATTTTTAGTTTTCCCAATTTATACGCCCATGAGTGGAAGTGCCCTATGCTCTCTATGCTGTGTTTATTACTTGTTTCAGGACACACCGTACTCTTCTCCAGAGTGCCTGTTGGCAATTTATATCCCGCCCATCAGCGTAGCAAGGCTCCCATGTCTCCATGGCCTGTCCTGCTTTTCTGGTTTTTACTGTTTGTTCAGCATGGCCCTTTTGACCGAGGGCAAGCGAGACTTCTTTGTAGCGCTGATTTGCCCTTCCGGCTTGCTTGGTTGGCCAAAAAGGGCGTATGCGTTTTTTCCTGAATATATTCAGGAAAAAACGCATACGCCCTTTTTGGCCAAGGGCATCATTGTCAACGTTTTGCCGCTTTTCATGTGCTTTAAAGGCGAGTCGAATCTACCTCCTGAAATCTGTTTCCTGCAAATCTGCCTTGCTTTCAAATCCTCTTCGTTGCCTTCCCTCAATATATTTGTGGACGAGAGTTCTCATTTATAACTCTGCACGTTTGTGAATTGCAGTGCCCCTGAGCTCCATTTGTCTCCTCGCTTTTTTGGGAGCTGGCCGCAAAAGCGCAGGATTGCTTCAGGCCCTATTTTGGTTCTGGGGGGCAGGCTGAGCCTGTGGTTCATTCTTCTTCCTGATGGGAAAATGGAGTGACCTATGCCTGTCCCAACACCTAGGGCTCGTCTCTCGTTGGTTCCGCGTCTTCCCGTTCATTCTCAGGACAAATTGCAACCTGTACAATCAGGAGGTTAAAGGTGCTGATTCTCCAAGTAGGGAGATGGTTAGTCAAGCGGCTGGAATGGCGAACCCGAGCACAAGGAGAGGAGAAATGAGGTGCGTTTTAGAAACCTTTCCCGATCTCATGGCATACCATCTTCTGGGTTTCCCATGCATGTTTTGATGTAGGAAGATTCCCTTGTACCTGGAGATTTGAGACCCATGGGGTGTGTTCCCCGCAGTGTTACTTTAAAGTATCTGCATTTGCTCACCCAACCTCACCAACCCTCTCAGCCCCAAGAGTGTCCAGCCTTATGTCTCATCCAGCTGTGGGTCTTGATATGGTCAATCCAGGTTGCATCATAGACCCTGAACGGATTTTGTAAGAATTTCTCTCTCTTTCACTGTCTTTGTTTTGTGGGTTTTTTAAAGTAATTTATGTTTAGAATCGGGCTTGGCTGCTTTTCCCTGCTGTGTTGATGCCGCTTTACACCCTCTTGATTCACTTGCAGAGAGATATCGATACATAGGTTTTCAGATTCTTACTAGTCAGATATATTCTTGTGTGGTGACTAGGGTGTGTTGAGTCCAGTTCACTGAGCAGGGAGTAGGCCTTGTCTATTACATATTTGGCTTATGGAGCGGTCTCTGAGCTAATTTCAAACCCTTGTTTTATGCATCACCCCACCTCACCTTTCCCGTTAAGCAGCCATAGTGTGTCTTCTAAAGGTGTGACTCTGTTCTGTTTTGTAATTCAGTTCAAGTGTAGCGATTTTGACATTCCCTCTATAAGCGGTATCTTAGGATAAGTGTCTTTTTCTGTGTGACTTATTTCACTTAGAATCATCGTACCTAAATCCACTCATCAAGCTGCTAACTAGCCTTATGACATTGATTTCATGGCTGAGTGATATTCCATTGTGCCAAGTACCACCATTTCTTTATCCATTTTTCTCTTTCCTGGGATATTGAAGGTGTACCGAAGTGGAGGTTCTTGGAAACAGAGCAGCCGTAAACTTTAGGGTGCCTGTGTCTTGTTGATTTTTAGTTTTCCCAATTTATACGCCCTTGAGTGGAAGTGCCCTATGCTCTCTACGCTGTGTTTATTACTTGTTTCAGGACACACGGTACTCTTCTCCAGAGTGCCTGTTGGCAATTTACATCCCGCCCATCAGCGTAGCAAGGCTCCCATGTCTCCATGGCCTGTCCTGCTTTTCTGGTTTTTACTGTTTGTTCAGCATGGCCCTTTTGACCGAGGGCAAGCGAGACTTCTTTGTAGCGCTGATTTGCCCTTCCGGCTTGCTTGGTTGGCCAAAAAGGGCGTATGCGTTTTTTCCTGAATATATTCAGGAAAAAACGCATACGCCCTTTTTGGCCAAGGGCATCATTGTCAACGTTTTGCCGCTTTTCATGGGCTTTAAAGGCGAGTCGAATCTACCTCCTGAAATCTGTTTCCTGCAAATCTGCCTTGCTTTCAAATCCTCTTCGTTGCCTTCCTTCAATATATTTGTGGACGAGAGTTCTCATTTATAACTCTGCACGTTTGTGAATTGCAGTGCCCCTGAGCTCCATTTGTCTCCTCGCTTTTTTGGGAGCTGGCCGCAAAAGCGCAGGATTGCTTCAGGCCCTATTTTGGTTCTGGGGGGCAGGCTGAGCCTGTGGTTCATTCTTCTTCCTGATGGGAAAATGGAGTGACCTATGCCTGTCCCAACACCTAGGGCTCGTCTCTCGTTGGTTCCGCGTCTTCCCGTTCATCCTCAGGACAAATTGCAACCTGTACAATCAGGAGGTTTAAGGTGCTGATTCTCCAAGTAGGGAGATGGTTAGTCAAGCGGCTGGAATGGCGAACCCGAGCACAAGGAGAGGAGAAATGAGGTGCGTTTTAGAAACCTTTCCCGATCTCATGGCATACCATCTTCTGGGTTTCCCATGCATGTTTTGATGTAGGAAGATTCCCTTGTACCTGGAGATTTGAGACCCATGGGGTGTGTTCCCCGCAGTGTTACTTTAAAGTATCTGCATTTGCTCACCCAACCTCACCAACCCTCTCAGCCCCAAGAATGTCCAGCCTTATGTCTCATCCAGCTGTGGGTCTTGATATGGTCAATCCAGGTTGCATCATAGACCCTGAACGGATTTTGTAAGAATTTCTCTCTCTTTCACTGTCTTTGTTTTGTGGGTTTTTTAAAGTAATTTATGTTTAGAATCGGGCTTGGCTGCTTTTCCCTGCTGTGTTTATGCCGCTTTACACCCTCTTGATTCACTTGCAGAGAGATATCGATACATAGGTTTTCAGATTCATACTAGTCAGATATATTCTTGTGCGGTGACTAGGGGGTGTTGAGTCCAGTTCACTGAGCAGGGAGTAGGCCTTGTCTATTACATATTTGGCTTATGGAGCGGTGTCTGAGCTAATTCCAAACCCTTGTTTTATGCATCACCCCACCTCACCTTTCCCGTTAAGCAGCCATAGTGTGTCTTCTAAAGGTGTGACTCTGTTCTGTTTTGTAATTCAGTTCAAGTGTAGCGATTTTGACATTCCCTCTATAAGCGATATCTTAGGATAAGTGTCTTTTTCTGTGTGACTTATTTCACTTAGAGTCATCGTACCTAAATCCACTCATCATGCTGCTAACTAGCCTTATGACATTGATTTCATGGCTGAGTGATATTCCATTGTGCCAAGTACCACCATTTCTTTATCCATTTTTCTCTTTCCTGGGATATTGAAGGTGTACCAAAGTGGAGGTTCTTGGAAACAGAGCAGCCGTAAACTTTAGGGTGCCTGTGTCTTGTTGATTTTTAGTTTTCCCAATTTATACGCCCTTGAGTGGAAGTGCCCTATGCTCTCTACGCTGTGTTTATTACTTGTTTCAGGACACACCGTACTCTTCTCCAGAGTGCCTGTTGGCAATTTACATCCCGCCCATCAGCGTAGCAAGGCTCCCATGTCTCCATGGCCTGTCCTGCTTTTCTGGTTTTTACACTTTGTTCAGCATGGCCCTTTTGACCGAGGGCAAGCGAGACTTCTTTGTAGCGCTGATTTGCCCTTCCGGCTTGCTTGGTTGGCCAAAAAGGGCGTATGCGTTTTTTCCTGAATATATTCAGGAAAAAACGCATACGCCCTTTTTGGCCAAGGGCATCATTGTCAACGTTTTGCCGCTTTTCATGTGCTTTAAAGGCGAGTCGAATCTACCTCCTGAAATCTGTTTCCTGCAAATCTGCCTTGCTTTCAAATCCTCTTCGTTGCCTTCCCTCAATATATTTGTGGACGAGAGTTCTCATTTATAACTCTGCACGTTTGTGAATTGCAGTGCCCCTGAGCTCCATTTGTCTCCTCGCTTTTTTGGGAGCTGGCCGCAAAAGCGCAGGATTGCTTCAGGCCCTATTTTGGTTCTGGGGGGCAGGCTGAGCCTGTGGTTCATTCTTCTTCCTGATGGGAAAATGGAGTGACCTATGCCTGTCCCAACACCTAGGGCTCGTCTCTCGTTGGTTCCGCGTCTTCCCGTTCATCCTCAGGACAAATTGCAACCTGTACAATCAGGAGGTTAAAGGTGCTGATTCTCCAAGTAGGGAGATGGTTAGTCAAGCGGCTGGAATTGCGAACCCGAGCACAAGGAGAGGAGAAATGAGGTGCGTTTTAGAAACCTTTCCCGATCTCATGGCATACCATCTTCTGGGTTTCCCATGCATGTTTTGATGTAGGAAGATTCCCTTGTACCTGGAGATTTGAGACCCATGGGGTGTGTTCCCCGCAGTGTTACTTTAAAGTATCTGCATTTGCTCACCCAACCTCACCAACCCTCTCAGCCCCAAGAATGTCCAGCCTTATGTCTCATCCAGCTGTGGGTCTTGATATGGTCAATCCAGGTTGCATCATAGACCCTGAACGGATTTTGTAAGAATTTCTCTCTCTTTCACTGTCTTTGTTTTGTGGGTTTTTTAAAGTAATTTATGTTTAGAATCGGGCTTGGCTGCTTTTCCCTGCTGTGTTGATGCCGCTTTACACCCTCTTGATTCACTTGCAGAGAGATATCGATACATAGGTTTTCAGATTCTTACTAGTCAGATATATTCTTGTGCGGTGACTAGGGGGTGTTGAGTCCAGTTCACTGAGCAGGGAGTAGGCCTTGTCTATTACATATTTGGCTTATGGAGCGGTGTCTGAGCTAATTTGAAACCCTTGTTTTATGCATCACCCCACCTCACCTTTCCCGTTAAGCAGCCATAGTGTGTCTTCTAAAGGTGTGACTCTGTTCTGTTTTGTAATTCAGTTCAAGTGTAGCGATTTTGACATTCCCTCTATAAGCGATATCTTAGGATAAGTGTCTTTTTCTGTGTGACTTATTTCACTTAGAATCATCGTATCTAAATCCACTCATCATGCTGCTAACTAGCCTTATGACATTGATTTCATGGCTGAGTGATATTCCACTGTGCCAAGTACCACCATTTCTTTATCCATTTTTCTCTTTCCTGGGATATTGAAGGTGTACCGAAGTGGAGGTTCTTGGAAACAGAGCAGCCGTAAACTTTAGGGTGCCTGTGTCTTGTTGATTTTTAGTTTTCCCAATTTATACGCCCATGAGTGGAAGTGCCCTATGCTCTCAACGCTGTGTTTATTACTTGTTTCAGGACACACCGTACTCTTCCCCAGAGTGCCTGTTGGCAATTTACATCCCGCCCATCAGCGTAGCAAGGCTTCCATGTCTCCATGGCCTGTCCTGCTTTTCTGGTTTTTACACTTTGTTCAGCATGGCCCTTTTGACCGAGGGCAAGCGAGACTTCTTTGTAGCGCTGATTTGCCCTTCCGGCTTGCTTGGTTGGCCAAAAAGGGCGTATGCGTTTTTTCCTGAATATATTCAGGAAAAAACGCATACGCCCTTTTTGGCCAAGGGCATCATTGTCAACGTTTTGCCGCTTTTCATGTGCTTTAAAGGCGAGTCGAATCTACCTCCTGAAATCTGTTTCCTGCAAATCTGCCTTGCTTTCAAATCCTCTTCGTTGCCTTCCCTCAATATATTTGTGGACGAGAGTTCTCATTTATAACTCTGCACGTTTGTGAATTGCAGTGCCCCTGAGCTCCATTTGTCTCCTCGCTTTTTTGGGAGCTGGCCGCAAAAGCGCAGGATTGCTTCAGGCCCTATTTTGGTTCTGGGGGGCAGGCTGAGCCTGTGGTTCATTCTTCTTCCTGATGGGAAAATGGAGTGACCTGTGCCTGTCCCAACACCTAGGGCTAGTCTTTCGTTGGTTCCCCGTCTTCCCGTTCATCCTCAGGACAAATTGCAACCTGGACGAAACAGTAGGTTAAAGGTGCTGATTCTCCAAGTAGGGAGATGGTTAGTCAAGCGGCTGGAATGGCGAACCCGAGCACAAGGAGAGGAGAAATGAGGTGCGTTTTAGAAACCTTTCCCGATCTCACGGCATACCATCTTCTGGGTTTCCCATGCATGTTTTGATGTAGGAAGATTCCCTTGTACCTGGAGATTTGAGACCCATGGGGTGGGTACCCCGCGGTATTACTTTAAAGTATCTGCATTTGCTCACCCAACCTCACCAATCCTCTCAGCCCCAAGAGTGTCCAGCCTTATGTCTCATCCAGCTGTGGGTCTAGATATGGTCAATCCAGGTTGCATCAGAGACCCTGAACGGATTTTGTAAGAATTTCTCTCTCTTTCACTGTCTTTGCTTTGTGGGTTTTTTAAAGTAATGTATGTTTAGAATGGGGTTTGGCTGCTTTTCCCTGCTGTGTTTATGCCGCTTTACACCCTCTTGATTCACTTGCAGAGAGATATCGATACATAGGTTTTCAGATTCTTACTAGTCAGATATATTCTTGTGCGGTGACTAGGGGGTGTTGAGTCCAGTTCACTGAGCAGGGAGTAGGCCTTGTCTATTACATATTTAGCTTATGGAGCGGTGTCTGAGCTAATTCCAAACCCTTGTTTTATGCATCACCCCACCTCACCTTTCCCGTTAAGCAGCCATAGTGTGTCTTCTAAAGGTGTGACTCTGTTCTGTTTTGTAATTCAGTTCAAGTGTAGCGATTTTGACATTCCCTCTATAAGCGATATCTTAGGATAAGTGTCTTTTTCTGTGTGACTTATTTCACTTAGAGTCATCGTACCTAAATCCACTCATCATGGTGCTAACTAGCCTTATGACATTGATTTCATGGCTGAGTGATATTCCATTGTGCCAAGTACCACCATTTCTTTATCCATTTTTCTCTTTCCTGGGATATTGAAGGTGTACCGAAGTGGAGGTTCTTGGAAACAGAGCAGCCGTAAACTTTAGGGTGCCTGTGTCTTGTTGATTTTTAGTTTTCCCAATTTATACGCCCTTGAGTGGAAGTGCCCTATGCTCTCTACGCTGTGTTTATTACTTGTTTCAGGACACACCGTACTCTTCTCCAGAGTGCCTGTTGGCAATTTACATCCCGCCCATCAGCGTAGCAAGGCTCCCATGTCTCCATGGCCTGTCCTGCTTTTCTGGTTTTTACTGTTTGTTCAGCATGGCCCTTTTGACCGAGGGCAAGCGAGACTTCTTTGTAGCGCTGATTTGCCCTTCCGGCTTGCTTGGTTGGCCAAAAAGGGCGTATGCGTTTTTTCCTGAATATATTCAGGAAAAAACGCATACGCCCTTTTTGGCCAAGGACATCATTGTCAACGTTTTGCCGCTTTTCATGTGCTTTAAAGGCGAGTCGAATCTACCTCCTGAAATCTGTTTCCTGCAAATCTGCCTTGCTTTCAAATCCTCTTCGTTGCCTTCCCTCAATATATTTGTGGACGAGAGTTCTCATTTATAACTCTGCACGTTTGTGAATTGCAGTGCCCCTGAGCTCCATTTGTCTCCTCGCTTTTTTGGGAGCTGGCCACAAAAGCGCAGGATTGCTTCAGGCCCTATTTTGGTTCTGGGGGGCAGGCTGAGCCTGTGGTTCATTCTTCTTCCTGATGGGAAAATGGAGTGACCTATGCCTGTCCCAACACCTAGGGCTCGTCTCTCGTTGGTTCCGCGTCTTCCCGTTCATGCTCAGGACAAATTGCAACCTGTACAATCAGGAGGTTAAAGGTGCTGATTCTCCAAGTAGGGAGATTGTTAGTCAAGCGGCTGGAATGGCAAACCCGAGCACAAGGAGAGGAGAAATGAGGTGCGTTTTAGAAACCTTTCCCGATCTCATGGCATACCATCTTCTGGGTTTCCCATGCATGTTTTGATGTAGGAAGATTCCCTTGTACCTGGAGATTTGAGACCCATGGGGTGTGTTCCCCGCAGTGTTACTTTAAAGTATCTGCATTTGCTCACCCAACCTCACCAACCCTCTCAGCCCCAAGAATGTCCAGCCTTATGTCTCATCCAGCTGTGGGTCTTGATATGGTCAATCCAGGTTGCATCATAGACCCTGAACGGATTTTGTAAGAATTTCTCTCTCTTTCACTGTCTTTGTTTTGTGGGTTTTTTAAAGTAATTTATGTTTAGAATCGGGCTTGGCTGCTTTTCCCTGCTGTGCTGATGCCGCTTTACACCCTCTTGATTCACTTGCAGAGAGATATCGATACATAGGTTTTCAGATTCTTACTAGTCAGATATATTCTTGTGCGGTGACTAGGGGGTGTTGAGTCCAGTTCACTGAGCAGGGAGTAGGCCTTGTCTATTACATATTTGGCTTATGGAGCGGTGTCTGAGCTAATTTCAAACCCTTGTTTTATGCATCACCCCACCTCACCTTTCCCTTTAAGCAGCCATAGTGTGTCTTCTAAAGGTGTGACTCTGTTCTGTTTTGTAATTCAGTTCAAGTGTAGCGATTTTGACATTCCCTCTATAAGCGATATCTTAGGATAAGTGTCTTTTTCTGTGTGACTTATTTCACTTAGAATCATCGTATCTAAATCCACTCATCATGCTGCTAACTAGCCTTATGACATTGATTTCATGGCTGAGTGATATTCCACTGTGCCAAGTACCACCATTTCTTTATCCATTTTTCTCTTTCCTGGGATATTGAAGGTGTACCGAAGTGGAGGTTCTTGGAAACAGAGCAGCCGTAAACTTTAGGGTGCCTGTGTCTTGTTGATTTTTAGTTTTCCCAATTTATACGCCCATGAGTGGAAGTGCCCTATGCTCTCAACGCTGTGTTTATTACTTGTTTCAGGACACACCGTACTCTTCTCCAGAGTGCCTGTTGGCAATTTACATCCCGCCCATCAGCGTAGCAAGGCTTCCATGTCTCCATGGCCTGTCCTGCTTTTCTGGTTTTTACACTTTGTTCAGCATGGCCCTTTTGACCGAGGGCAAGCGAGACTTCTTTGTAGCGCTGATTTGCCCTTCCGGCTTGCTTGGTTGGCCAAAAAGGGCGTATGCGTTTTTTCCTGAATATATTCAGGAAAAAACGCATACGCCCTTTTTGGCCAAGGGCATCATTGTCAACGTTTTGCCGCTTTTCATGTGCTTTAAAGGCGAGTCGAATCTACCTCCTGAAATCTGTTTCCTGCAAATCTGCCTTGCTTTCAAATCCTCTTCGTTGCCTTCCCTCAATATATTTGTGGACGAGAGTTCTCATTTATAACTCTGCACGTTTGTGAATTGCAGTGCCCCTGAGCTCCATTTGTCTCCTCGCTTTTTTGGGAGCTGGCCGCAAAAGCGCAGGATTGCTTCAGGCCCTATTTTGGTTCTGGGGGGCAGGCTGAGCCTGTGGTTCATTCTTCTTCCTGATGGGAAAATGGAGTGACCTATGCCTGTCCCAACACCTACGGCTAGTCTTTCGTTGGTTCCCCGTCTTCCCGTTCATCCTCAGGACAAATTGCAACCTGGACGAAACAGTAGGTTAAAGGTGCTGATTCTCCAAGTAGGGAGATGGTTAGTCAAGCGGCTGGAATGGCGAACCCGAGCACAAGGAGAGGAGAAATGAGGTGCGTTTTAGAAACCTTTCCCGATCTCACGGCATACCATCTTCTGGGTTTCCCATGCATGTTTTGATGTAGGAAGATTCCCTTGTACCTGGAGATTTGAGACCCATGGGGTGGGTACCCCGTGGTATTACTTTAAAGTATCTGCATTTGCTCACCCAACCTCACCAATCCTCTCAGCCCCAAGAGTGTCCAGCCTTATGTCTCATCCAGCTGTGGGTCTTGATATGGTCAATCCAGGTTGCATCATAGACCCTGAACGGATTTTGTAAGAATTTCTCTCTCTTTCACTGTCTTTGTTTTGTGGGTTTTTTAAAGTAATTTATGTTTAGAATCGGGCTTGGCTGCTTTTCCCTGCTGTGTTGATGCCGCTTTACACCCTCTTGATTCACTTGCAGAGAGATATCGATACATAGGTTTTCAGATTCTTACTAGTCAGATATATTCTTGTGCGGTGACTAGGGGGTGTTGAGTCCAGTTCACTGAGCAGGGAGTAGGCCTTGTCTATTACATATTTGGCTTATGGAGCGGTGTCTGAGCTAATTTCAAACCCTTGTTTTATGCATCACCCCACCTCACCTTTCCCGTTAAGCAGCCATAGTGTGTCTTCTAAAGGTGTGACTCTGTTCTGTTTTGTAATTCAGTTCAAGTGTAGCGATTTTGACATTCCCTCTATAAGCGATATCTTAGGATAAGTGTCTTTTTCTGTGTGACTTATTTCACTTAGAATCATCGTATCTAAATCCACTCATCATGCTGCTAACTAGCCTTATGACATTGATTTCATGGCTGAGTGATATTCCACTGTGCCAAGTACCACCATTTCTTTATCCATTTTTCTCTTTCCTGGGATATTGAAGGTGTACCGAAGTGGAGGTTCTTGGAAACAGAGCAGCCGTAAACTTTAGGGTGCCTGTGTCTTTTTGATTTTTAGTTTTCCCAATTTATACGCCCATGAGTGGAAGTGCCCTATGCTCTCAACGCTGTGTTTATTACTTGTTTCAGGACACACCGTACTCTTCTCCAGAGTGCCTGTTGGCAATTTACATCCCGCCCATCAGCGTAGCAAGGCTTCCATGTCTCCATGGCCTGTCCTGCTTTTCTGGTTTTTACACTTTGTTCAGCATGGCCCTTTTGACCGAGGGCAAGCGAGACTTCTTTGTAGCGCTGATTTGCCCTTCCGGCTTGCTTGGTTGGCCAAAAAGGGCGTATGCGTTTTTTCCTGAATATATTCAGGAAAAAACGCATACGCCCTTTTTGGCCAAGGGCATCATTGTCAACGTTTTGCCGCTTTTCATGTGCTTTAAAGGCGAGTCGAATCTACCTCCTGAAATCTGTTTCCTGCAACTCTGCCTTGCTTTCAAATCCTCTTCGATGCCTTCCCTCAATATATTTGTGGACGAGAGTTCTCATTTATAACTCTGCACGTTTGTGAATTGCAGTGCCCCTGAGCTCCATTTGTCTCCTCGCTTTTTTGGGAGCTGGCCGCAAAAGCGCAGGATTGCTTCAGGCCCTATTTTGGTTCTGGGGGGCAGGCTGAGCCTGTGGTTCAATCTTCTTCCTGATGGGAAAATGGAGTGACCTGTGCCTGTCCCAACACCTAGGGCTAGTCTTTCGTTGGTTCCCCGTCTTCCCGTTCATCCTCAGGACAAATTGCAACCTGGACGAAACAGTAGGTTAAAGGTGCTGATTCTCCAAGTAGGGAGATGGTTAGTCAAGTGGCTGGAATGGCGAACCCGAGCACAAGGAGAGGAGAAATGAGGTGCGTTTTAGAAACCTTTCCTGATCTCACGGCATACCATCTTCTGGGTTTCCCATGCATGTTTTGATGTAGGAAGATTCCCTTGTACCTGGAGATTTGAGACCCAAGGGGTGGGTACCCCGCGGTATTACTTTAAAGTATCTGCATTTGCTCACCCAACCTCACCAATCCTCTCAGCCCCAAGAGTGTCCAGCCTTATGTCTCATCCAGCTGTGGGTCTAGATATGGTCAATCCAGGTTGCATCAGAGACCCTGAACGGATTTTGTAAGAATTTCTCTCTCTTTCACTGTCTTTGCTTTGTGGGTTTTTTAAAGTAATGTATGTTTAGAATGGGGTTTGGCTGCTTTTCCCTGCTGTGTTTATGCCGCTTTACACCCTCTTGATTCACTTGCAGAGAGATATCGATACATAGGTTTTCAGTTTCATACTAGTCAGATATATTCTTGTGCGGTGACTAGGGGGTGTTGAGTCCAGTTCACTGAGCAGGGAGTAGGCCTTGTCTATTACATATTTGGCTTATGGAGCGGTGTCTGAGCTAATTCCAAACCCTTGTTTTATGCATCACCCCACCTCACCTTTCCCGTTAAGCAGCCATAGTGTGTCTTCTAAAGGTGTGACTCTGTTCTGTTTTGTAATTCAGTTCAAGTGTAGCGATTTTGACATTCCCTCTATAAGCGATATCTTAGGATAAGTGTCTTTTTCTGTGTGACTTATTTCACTTAGAGTCATCGTACCTAAATCCACTCATCATGCTGCTAACTAGCCTTATGACATTGATTTCATGGCTGAATGATATTCCATTGTGCCAAGTACCACCATTTCTTTATCCATTTTTCTCTTTCCTGGGATATTGAAGGTGTACCGAAGCGGAGGTTCTTGGAAACAGAGCAGCCGTAAACTTTAGGGTGCCTGTGTCTTGTTGATTTTTAGTTTTCCCAATTTATACGCCCATGAGTGGAAGTGCCCTATGCTCTCTACGCTGTGTTTATTACTTGTTTCAGGACACACCGTACTCTTCTCCAGAGTGCCTGTTGGCAATTTATATCCCGCCCATCAGCGTAGCAAGGCTCCCATGTCTCCATGGCCTGTCCTGCTTTTCTGGTTTTTACTGTTTGTTCAGCATGGCCCTTTTGACCGAGGGCAAGCGAGACTTCTTTGTAGCGCTGATTTGCCCTTCCGGCTTGCTTGGTTGGCCAAAAAGGGCGTATGCGTTTTTTCCTGAATATATTCAGGAAAAAACGCATACGCCCTTTTTGGCCAAGGGCATCATTGTCAACGTTTTGCCGCTTTTCATGTGCTTTAAAGGCGAGTCGAATCTACCTCCTGAAATCTGTTTCCTGCAAATCTGCCTTGCTTTCAAATCCTCTTCGTTGCCTTCCCTCAATATATTTGTGGACGAGAGTTCTCATTTATAACTCTGCACGTTTGTGAATTGCAGTGCCCCTGAGCTCCATTTGTCTCCTCGCTTTTTTGGGAGCTGGCCGCAAAAGCGCAGGATTGCTTCAGGCCCTATTTTGGTTCTGGGGGGCAGGCTGAGCCTGTGGTTCATTCTTCTTCCTGATGGGAAAAAGGAGTAACCTATGCCTGTCCCAACACCTAGGGCTCGTCTCTCGTTGGTTCCGCGTCTTCCCGTTCATCCTCAAGACAAATTGCAACCTGTACAATCAGGAGGTTAAAGGTGCTGATTCTCCAAGTAGGGAGATGGTTAGTCAAGCGGCTGGAATGGCGAACCCGAGCACAAGGAGAGGAGAAATGAGGTGCGTTTTAGAAACCTTTCCCGATCTCATGGCATACCATCTTCTGGGTTTCCCATGCATGTTTTGATGTAGGAAGATTCCCTTGTACCTGGAGATTTGAGACCCATGGGGTGTGTTCCCCGCAGTGTTACTTTAAAGTATCTGCATTTGCTCACCCAACCTCACCAACCCTCTCAGCCCCAAGAGTGTCCAGCCTTATGTCTCATCCAGCTGTGGGTCTTGATATGGTCAATCCATGTTGCATCATAGACCCTGAACGGATTTTGTAAGAATTTCTCTCTCTTTCACTGTCTTTGTTTTGTGGGTTTTTTAAAGTAATTTATGTTTAGAATCGGGCTTGGCTGCTTTTCCCTGCTGTGTTGATGCCGCTTTACACCCTCTTGATTCACTTGCAGAGAGATATCGATACATAGGTTTTCAGATTCTTACTAGTCAGATATATTCTTGTGCGGTGACTAGGGGGTGTTGAGTCCAGTTCACTGAGCAGGGAGTAGGCCTTGTCTATTACATATTTGGCTTATGGAGCGGTGTCTGAGCTAATTTGAAACCCTTGTTTTATGCATCACCCCACCTCACCTTTCCCGTTAAGCAGCCATAGTGTGTCTTCTAAAGGTGTGACTCTGTTCTGTTTTGTAATTCAGTTCAAGTGTAGCGATTTTGACATTCCCTCTATAAGCGATATCTTAGGATAAGTGTCTTTTTCTGTGTGACTTATTTCACTTAGAATCATCGTATCTAAATCCACTCATCATGCTGCTAACTAGCCTTATGACATTGATTTCATGGCTGAGTGATATTCCACTGTGCCAAGTACCACCATTTCTTTATCCATTTTTCTCTTTCCTGGGATATTGAAGGTGTACCGAAGTGGAGGTTCTTGGAAACAGAGCAGCCGTAAACTTTAGGGTGCCTGTGTCTTGTTGATTTTTAGTTTTCCCAATTTATACGCCCATGAGTCGAAGTGCCCTATGCTCTCAACGCTGTGTTTATTACTTGTTTCAGGACACACCGTACTCTTCTCCAGAGTGCCTGTTGGCAATTTACATCCCGCCCATCAGCGTAGCAAGGCTTCCATGTCTCCATGGCCTGTCCTGCTTTTCTGGTTTTTACACTTTGTTCAGCATGGCCCTTTTGACCGAGGGCAAGCGAGACTTCTTTGTAGCGCTGATTTGCCCTTCCGGCTTGCTTGGTTGGCCAAAAAGGGCGTATGCGTTTTTTCCTGAATATATTCAGGAAAAAACGCATACGCCCTTTTTGGCCAAGGGCATCATTGTCAACGTTTTGCCGCTTTTCATGTGCTTTAAAGGCGAGTGGAATCTACCTCCTGAAATCTGTTTCCTGCAAATCTGCCTTGCTTTCAAATCCTCTTCGTTGCCTTCCCTCAATATATTTGTGGACGAGAGTTCTCATTTATAACTCTGCACGTTTGTGAATTGCAGTGCCCCTGAGCTCCATTTGTCTCCTCGCTTTTTTGGGAGCTGGCCGCAAAAGCGCAGGATTGCTTCAGGCCCTATTTTGGTTCTGGGGGGCAGGCTGAGCCTGTGGTTCATTCTTCTTCCTGATGGGAAAATGGAGTGACCTGTGCCTGTCCCAACACCTAGGGCTAGTCTTTCGTTGGTTCCCCGTCTTCCCGTTCATCCTCAGGACAAATTGCAACCTGGACGAAACAGTAGGTTAAAGGTGCTGATTCTCCAAGTAGGGAGATGGTTAGTCAAGCGGCTGGAATGGCGAACCCGAGCACAAGGAGAGGAGAAATGAGGTGCGTTTTAGAAACCTTTCCCGATCGCATGGCATACCATCTTCTGGGTTTCCCATGCATGTTTTGATGTAGGAATATTCCCTTGTACCTGGAGATTTGAGACCCATGGGGTGTGTTCCCCGCAGTGTTACTTTAAAGTATCTGCATTTGCTCACCCAACCTCACCAACCCTCTCAGCCCCAAGAGTGTCCAGCCTTATGTCTCATCCAGCTGTGGGTCTTGATATGGTCAATCCAGGTTGCATCATAGACCCTGAACGGATTTTGTAAGAATTTCTCTCTCTTTCACTGTCTTTGTTTTGTGGGTTTTTTAAAGTAATTTATGTTTAGAATCGGGCTTGGCTGCTTTTCCCTGCTGTGTTGATGCCGCTTTACACCCTCTTGATTCACTTGCAGAGAGATATCGATACATAGGTTTTCAGATTCTTACTAGTCAGATATATTCTTGTGTGTTGACTAGGGTGTGTTGAGTCCAGTTCACTGAGCAGGGAGTAGGCCTTGTCTATTACATATTTGGCTTATGGAGCGGTCTCTGAGCTAATTTCAAACCCTTGTTTTATGCATCACCCCACCTCACCTTTCCCGTTAAGCAGCCATAGTGTGTCTTCTAAAGGTGTGACTCTGTTCTGTTTTGTAATTCAGTTCAAGTGTAGCGATTTTGACATTCCCTCTATAAGCGATATCTTAGGATAAGTGTCTTTTTCTGTGTGACTTATTTCACTTAGAATCATCGTATCTAAATCCACTCATCATGCTGCTAACTAGCCTTATGACATTGATTTCATGGCTGAGTGATATTCCACTGTGCCAAGTACCACCATTTCTTTATCCATTTTTCTCTTTCCTGGGATATTGAAGGTGTACCGAAGTGGAGGTTCTTGGAAACAGAGCAGCCGTAAACTTTAGGGTGCCTGTGTCTTGTTGATTTTTAGTTTTCCCAATTTATACGCCCATGAGTGGAAGTGCCCTATGCTCTCAACGCTGTGTTTATTACTTGTTTCAGGACACACCGTACTCTTCTCCAGAGTGCCTGTTGGCAATTTACATCCCGCCCATCAGCGTAGCAAGGCTTCCATGTCTCCATGGCCTCTCCTGCTTTTCTGGTTTTTACACTTTGTTCAGCATGGCCCTTTTGACCGAGGGCAAGCGAGACTTCTTTGTAGCGCTGATTTGCCCTTCCGGCTTGCTTGGTTGGCCAAAAAGGGCGTATGCGTTTTTTCCTGAATATATTCAGGAAAAAACGCATACGCCCTTTTTGGCCAAGGGCATCATTGTCAACGTTTTGCCGCTTTTCATGTGCTTTAAAGGAGAGTCGAATCTACCTCCTGAAATCTGTTTCCTGCAAATCTGCCTTGCTTTCAAATCCTCTTCGTTGCCTTCCCTCAATATATTTGTGGACGAGAGTTCTCATTTATAACTCTGCACGTTTGTGAATTGCAGTGCCCCTGAGCTCCATTTGTCTCCTTGCTTTTTTGGGAGCTGGCCGCAAAAGCGCAGGATTGCTTCAGGCCCTATTTTGGTTCTGGGGGGCAGGCTGAGCCTGTGGTTCATTCTTCTTCCTGATGGGAAAATGGAGTGACCTGTGCCTGTCCCAACACCTAGGGCTAGTCTTTCGTTGGTTCCGCGTCTTCCCGTTCATCCTCAGGACAAATTGCAACCTGGACGAAACAGTAGGTTAAAGGTGCTGATTCTCCAAGTAGGGAGATGGTTAGTCAAGCGGCTGGAATGGCGAACCCGAGCACAAGGAGAGGAGAAATGAGGTGCGTTTTAGAAACCTTTCCCGATCTCACGGCATACCATCTTCTGGGTTTCCCATGCATGTTTTGATGTATGAAGATGCCCTTGTACCTGGAGATTTGAAACCCATGGGGTGGGTACCCCGCGGTATTATTTTAAAGTATCTGCATTTGCTCACCCAACCTCACCAATCCTCTCAGCCCCAAGAGTGTCCAGCCTTATGTCTCATCCAGCTGTGGGTCTAGATATGGTCAATCCAGGTTGCATCAGAGACCCTGAACGGATTTTGTAAGAAGTTCTCTCTCTTTCACTGTCTTTGCTTTGTGGGTTTTTTAAAGTAATGTATGTTTAGAATGGGGTTTGGCTGCTTTTCCCTGCTGTGTTTATGCCGCTTTACACCCTCTTGATTCACTTGCAGAGAGATATCAATACATAGGTTTTCAGATTCATACTAGTCAGATATATTCTTGTGCGGTGACTAGGGGGTGTTGAGTCCAGTTCACTGAGCAGGGAGTAGGCCTTGTCTATTACATATTTGGCTTATGGAGCAGTGTCTGAGCTAATTTCAAACCCTTGTTTTATGCATCACCCCACCTCACCTTTCCCGTTAAGCAGCCATAGTGTGTCTTCTAAAGGTGTGACTCTGTTCTGTTTTGTAATTCAGTTCAAGTGTAGCGATTTTGACATTCCCTCTATAAGCGATATCTTAGGATAAGTGTCTTTTTCTGTGTGACTTATTTCACTTAGAATCATCGTACCTAAATCCACTCATCATGCTGCTAACTAGCCTTATGACATTGATTTCATGGCTGAGTGATATTCCATTGTGCCAAGTACCACCATTTCTTTATCCATTTTTCTCTTTCCTGGGATATTGAAGGTGTACCGAAGCGGAGGTTCTTGGAAACAGAGCAGCCGTAAACTTTAGGGTGCCTGTGTCTTGTTGATTTTTAGTTTTCCCAATTTATACGCCCATGAGTGGAAGTGCCCTATGCTCTCTACGCTGTGTTTATTATTTGTTTCAGGACACACCGTACTCTTCTCCAGAGTGCCTGTTGGCAATTTATATCCCGCCCATCAGCGTAGCAAGGCTCCCATGTCTCCATGGCCTGTCCTGCTTTTCTGGTTTTTACTGTTTGTTCAGCATGGCCCTTTTGACCGAGGGCAAGCGAGACTTCTTTGTAGCGCTGATTTGCCCTTCCGGCTTGCTTGGTTGGCCAAAAAGGGCGTATGCGTTTTTTCCTGAATATATTCAGGAAAAAACGCATACGCCCTTTTTGGCCAAGGGCATCATTGTCAACGTTTTGCCGCTTTTCATGTGCTTTAAAGGCGAGTCGAATCTACCTCCTGAAATCTGTTTCCTGCAAATCTGCCTTGCTTTCAAATCCTCTTCGTTGCCTTCCCTCAATATATTTGTGGACGAGAGTTCTCATTTATAACTCTGCACGTTTGTGAATTGCAGTGCCCCTGAGCTCCATTTGTCTCCTCGCTTTTTTGGGAGCTGGCCGCAAAAGCGCAGGATTGCTTCAGGCCCTATTTTGGTTCTGGGGGGCAGGCTGAGCCTGTGGTTCATTCTTCTTCCTGATGGGAAAATGGAGTGACCTATGCCTGTCCCAACACCTAGGGCTCGTCTCTCGTTGGTTCCGCGTCTTCCCGTTCATCCTCAGGACAAATTGCAACCTGTACAATCAGGAGGTTAAAGGTGCTGATTCTCCAAGTAGGGAGATGGTTAGTCAAGCGGCTGGAATGGCGAACCCAAGCACAAGGAGAGGAGAAATGAGGTGCGTTTTAGAAACCTTTCCCGATCTCATGGCATACCATCTTCTGGGTTTCCCATGCATGTTTTGATGTAGGAAGATTCCCTTGTACCTGGAGATTTGAGACCCATGGGGTGTGTTCCCACGCAGTGTTACTTTAAAGTATCTGCATTTGCTCACCCAACCTCACCAACCCTCTCAGCCCCAAGAGTGTCCAGCCTTATGTCTCATCCAGCTGTGGGTCTTGATATGGTCAATCCAGGTTGCATCATAGACCCTGAACGGATTTTGTAAGAATTTCTCTCTCTTTCACTGTCTTTGTTTTGTGGGTTTTTTAAAGTAATTTATGTTTAGAATCGGGCTTGGCTGCTTTTCCCTGCTGTGTTGATGCCGCTTTACACCCTCTTGATTCACTTGCAGAGAGATATCGATACATAGGTTTTCAGATTCTTACTAGTCAGATATATTCTTGTGTGTTGACTAGGGTGTGTTGAGTCCAGTTCACTGAGCAGGGAGTAGGCCTTGTCTATTACATATTTGGCTTATGGAGCGGTGTCTGAGCTAATTTCAAACCCTTGTTTTATGCATCACCCCACCTCACCTTTCCCGTTAAGCAGCCATAGTGTGTCTTCTAAAGGTGTGACTCTGTTCTGTTTTGTAATTCAGTTCAAGTGTAGCGATTTTGACATTCCCTCTATAAGCGATATCTTAGGATAAGTGTCTTTTTCTGTGTGACTTATTTCACTTAGAATCATCGTATCTAAATCCACTCATCATGCTGCTAACTAGCCTTATGACATTGATTTCATGGCTGAGTGATATTCCACTGTGCCAAGTACCACCATTTCTTTATCCATTTTTCTCTTTCCTGGGATATTGAAGGTGTACCGAAGTGGAGGTTCTTGGAAACAGAGCAGCCGTAAACTTTAGGGTGCCTGTGTCTTGTTGATTTTAATTTTCCCAATTTATACGCCCATGAGTGGAAGTGCCCTATGCTCTCAATGCTGTGTTTATTACTTGTTTCAGGACACACCGTACTCTTCTCCAGAGTGCCTGTTGGCAATTTACATCCCGCCCATCAGCGTAGCAAGGCTTCCATGTCTCCATGGCCTCTCCTGCTTTTCTGGTTTTTACACTTTGTTCAGCATGGCCCTTTTGACCGAGGGCAAGCGAGACTTCTTTGTAGCGCTGATTTGCCCTTCCGGCTTGCTTGGTTGGCCAAAAAGGGCGTATGCGTTTTTTCCTGAATATATTCAGGAAAAAACGCATACGCCCTTTTTGGCCAAGGGCATCATTGTCAACGTTTTGCCGCTTTTCATGTGCTTTAAAGGTGAGTCGAATCTACCTCCTGAAATCTGTTTCCTGCAAATCTGCCTTGCTTTCAAATCCTCTTCGTTGCCTTCCCTCAATATATTTGTGGACGAGAGTTCTCATTTATAACTCTGCACTTTTGTGAATTGCAGTGCCCCTGAGCTCCATTTGTCTCCTCGCTTTTTTGGGAGCTGGCCGCAAAAGCGCAGGATTGCTTCAGGCCCTATTTTGGTTCTGGGGGGCAGGCTGAGCCTGTGGTTCATTCTTCTTCCTGATGGGAAAATGGAGTGACCTGTGCCTGTCCCAACACCTAGGGCTAGTCTTTCGTTGGTTCCCCGTCTTCCCGTTCATCCTCAGGACAAATTGCAACCTGGACGAAACAGTAGGTTAAAGGTGCTGATTCTCCAAGTAGGGAGATGGTTAGTCAAGCGGCTGGAATGGCGAACCCGAGCACAAGGAGAGGAGAAATGAGGTGCGTTTTAGAAACCTTTCCCGATCTCACGGCATACCATCTTCTGGGTTTCCCATGCATGTTTTGATGTAGGAAGATTCCCTTGTACCTGGAGATTTGAGACCCATGGGGTGGGTACCAAGCGGTATTACTTTAAAGTATCTGCATTTGCTCACCCAACCTCACCAATCCTCTCAGTCCCAAGAGTGTCCAGCCTTATGTCTCATCCAGCTGTGGGTCTAGATATGGTCAATCCAGGTTGCATCAGAGACCCTGAACGGATTTTGTAAGAATTTCTCTCTCTTTCACTGTCTTTGCTTTGTGGGTTTTTTAAAGTAATGTATGTTTAGAATGGGGTTTGGCTGCTTTTCCCTGCTGTGTTTATGCCGCTTTACACCCTCTTGATTCACTTGCAGAGAGATATCGATACATAGGTTTTCAGATTCATACTAGTCAGATATATTCTTGTGCGGTGACTAGGGGGTGTTGAGTCCAGTTCACTGAGCAGGGAGTAGGCCTTGTCTATTACATATTTGGCTTATGGAGCGGTGTCTGAGCTAATTCCAAACCCTTGTTTTATGCATCACCCCACCTCACCTTTCCCGTTAAGCAGCCATAGTGTGTCTTCTAAAGGTGTGACTCTGTTCTGTTTTGTAATTCAGTTCAAGTGTAGCGATTTTGACATTCCCTCTATAAGCGATATCTTAGGATAAGTGTCTTTTTCTGTGTGACTTATTTCACTTAGAGTCATCGTACCTAAATCCACTCATCATGCTGCTAACTAGCCTTATGACATTGATTTCATGGCTGAGTGATATTCCATTGTGCCAAGTACCACCATTTCTTTATCCATTTTTCTCTTTCCTGGGATATTGAAGGTGTACCGAAGTGGAGGTTCTTGGAAACAGAGCAGCCGTAAACTTTAGGGTGCCTGTGTCTTGTTGATTTTTAGTTTTCCCAATTTATACGCCCTTGAGTGGAAGTGCCCTATGCTCTCTACGCTGTGTTTATTACTTGTTTCAGGACACACCGTACTCTTCTCCAGAGTGCCTGTTGGCAATTTACATCCCGCCCATCAGCGTAGCAAGGCTCCCATGTCTCCATGGCCTGTCCTGCTTTTCTGGTTTTTACTGTTTGTTCAGCATGGCCCTTTTGACCGAGGGCAAGCGAGACTTCTTTGTAGCGCTGATTTGCCCTTCCGGCTTGCTTGGTTGGCCAAAAAGGGCGTATGCGTTTTTTCCTGAATATATTCAGGAAAAAACGCATACGCCCTTTTTGGCCAAGGGCATCATTGTCAACGTTTTGCCGCTTTTCATGTGCTTTAAAGGCGAGTCAAATCTACCTCCTGAAATCTGTTTCCTGCAAATCTGCCTTGCTTTCAAATCCTCTTCGTTGCCTTCCCTCAATATATTTGTGGACGAGAGTTCTCATTTATAACTCTGCACGTTTGTGAATTGCAGTGCCCCTGAGCTCCATTTGTCTCCTCGCTTTTTTGGGAGCTGGCCGCAAAAGCGCAGGATTGCTTCAGGCCCTATTTTGGTTCTGGGGGGCAGGCTGAGCCTGTGGTTCATTCTTCTTCCTGATGGGAAAATGGAGTGACCTATGCCTGTCCCAACACCTAGGGCTCGTCTCTCGTTGGTTCCGCGTCTTCCCGTTCATCCTCAGGACAAATTGCAACCTGTACAATCAGGAGGTTAAAGGTGCTGATTCTCCAAGTAGGGAGATGGTTAGTCAAGCGGCTGGAATGGCGAACCCAAGCACAAGGAGAGGAGAAATGAGGTGCGTTTTAGAAACCTTTCCCGATCTCATGGCATACCATCTTCTGGGTTTCCCATGCATGTTTTGATGTAGGAAGATTCCCTTGTACCTGGAGATTTGAGACCCATGGGGTGTGTTCCCCGCAGTGTTACTTTAAAGTATCTGCATTTGCTCACCCAACCTCACCAACCCTCTCAGCCCCAAGAATGTCCAGCCTTATGTCTCATCCAGCTGTGGGTCTTGATATGGTCAATCCAGGTTGCATCATAGACCCTGAACGGATTTTGTAAGAATTTCTCTCTCTTTCACTGTCTTTGTTTTGTGGGTTTTTTAAAGTAATTTATGTTTAGAATCGGGCTTGGCTGCTTTTCCCTGCTGTGTTGATGCCGCTTTACACCCTCTTGATTCACTTGCAGAGAGATATCGATACATAGGTTTTCAGATTCATACTAGTCAGATATATTCTTGTGCGGTGACTAGGGGGTGTTGAGTCCAGTTCACTGAGCAGGGAGTAGGCCTTGTCTATTACATATTTGGCTTATGGAGCGGTGTCTGAGCTAATTCCAAACCCTTGTTTTATGCATCACCCCACCTCACCTTTCCCGTTAAGCAGCCATAGTGTGTCTTCTAAAGGTGTGACTCTGTTCTGTTTTGTAATTCAGTTCAAGTGTAGCGATTTTGACATTCCCTCTATAAGCGATATCTTAGGATAAGTGTCTTTTTCTGTGTGACTTATTTCACTTAGAGTCATCGTACCTAAATCCACTCATCATGCTGCTAACTAGCCTTATGACATTGATTTCATGGCTGAGTGATATTCCATTGTGCCAAGTACCACCATTTCTTTATCCATTTTTCTCTTTCCTGGGATATTGAAGGTGTACCGAAGTGGAGGTTCTTGGAAACAGAGCAGCCGTAAACTTTAGGGTGCCTGTGTCTTGTTGATTTTTAGTTTTCACAATTTATACGCCCTTGAGTGGAAGTGCCCTATGCTCTCTACGCTGTGTTTATTACTTGTTTCAGGACACACCGTACTCTTCTCCAGAGTGCCTGTTGGCAATTTACATCCCGCCCATCAGCGTAGCAAGGCTCCCATGTCTCCATGGCCTGTCCTGCTTTTCTGGTTTTTACACTTTGTTCAGCATGGCCCTTTTGACCGAGGGCAAGCGAGACTTCTTTGTAGCGCTGATTTGCCCTTCCGGCTTGCTTGGTTGGCCAAAAAGGGCGTATGCGTTTTTTCCTTAATATATTCAGGAAAAAACGCATACGCCCTTTTTGGCCAAGGGCATCATTGTCAACGTTTTGCCGCTTTTCATGTGCTTTAAAGGCGAGTCGAATCTACCTCCTGAAATCTGTTTCCTGCAAATCTGCCTTGCTTTCAAATCCTCTTCGTTGCCTTCCCTCAATATATTTGTGGACGAGAGTTCTCATTTATAACTCTGCACGTTTGTGAATTGCAGTGCCCCTGAGCTCCATTTGTCTCCTCGCTTTTTTGGGAGCTGGCCGCAAAAGCGCAGGATTGCTTCAGGCCCTATTTTGGTTCTGGGGGGCAGGCTGAGCCTGTGGTTCATTCTTCTTCCTGATGGGAAAATGGAGTGACCTGTGCCTGTCCCAACACCTAGGGCTAGTCTTTCGTTGGTTCCCCGTCTTCCCGTTCATCCTCAGGACAAATTGCAACCTGGACGAAACAGTAGGTTAAAGGTGCTGATTCTCCAAGTAGGGAGATGGTTAGTCAAGCGGCTGGAATGGCGAACCCGAGCACAAGGAGAGGAGAAATGAGGTGCGTTTTAGAAACCTTTCCCGATCTCACGGCATACCATCCTCTGGGTTTCCCATGCATGTTTTGATGTAGGAAGATGCCCTTGTACCTGGAGATTTGAGACCCATGGGGTGGGTACCACGCGGTATTATTTTAAACTATCTGCATTTGCTCACCCAACCTCACCAATCCTCTCAGCCCCAAGAGTGTCCAGCCTTATGTCTCATCCAGCTGTGGGTCTAGATATGGTCAATCCAGGTTGCATCAGAGACCCTGAACGGATTTTGTAAGAATTTCTCTCTCTTTCACTGTCTTTGCTTTGTGGGTTTTTTAAAGTAATTTATGTTTAGAATCGGGCTTGGCTGCTTTTCCCTGCTGTGTTTATGCCGCTTTACACCCTCTTGATTCACTTGCAGAGAGATATCGATACATAGTTTTTCAGATTCATACTAGTCAGATATATTCTTGTGCGGTGACTAGGGGGTGTTGAGTCCAGTTCACTGAGCAGGGAGTAGGCCTTGTCTATTACATATTTGGCTTATGGAGCGGTGTCTGAGCTAATTCCAAACCCTTGTTTTATGCATCACCCCACCTCACCTTTCCCGTTAAGCAGCCATAGTGTGTCTTCTAAAGGTGTGACTCTGTTCTGTTTTGTAATTCAGTTCAAGTGTAGCGATTTTGACATTCCCTCTATAAGCGATATCTTAGGATAAGTGTCTTTTTCTGTGTGACTTATTTCACTTAGAGTCATCGTACCTAAATCGACTCATCATGCTGCTAACTAGCCTTATGACATTGATTTCATGGCTGAGTGATATTCCATTGTGCGAAGTACCACCATTTCTTTATCCATTTTTCTCTTTCCTGGGATATTGAAGGTGTACCGAAGTGGAGGTTCTTGGAAACAGAGCAGCCGTAAACTTTAGGGTGCCTGTGTCTTGTTGATTTTTAGTTTTCCCAATTCATACGCCCTTGAGTGGAAGTGCCCTATGCTCTCTACGCTGTGTTTATTACTTGTTTCAGGACACACCGTACTCTTCTCCAGAGTGCCTGTTGGCAATTTACATCCCGCCCATCAGCGTAGCAAGGCTCCCATGTCTCCATGGCCTGTCCTGCTTTTCTGGTTTTTACACTTTGTTCAGCATGGCCCTTTTGACCGAGGGCAAGCGAGACTTCTTTGTAGCGCTGATTTGCCCTTCCGGCTTGCTTGGTTGGCCACAAAGGGCGTATGCGTTTTTTCCTGAATATATTCGGGAAAAAACGCATACGCCCTTTTTGGCCAAGGGCATCATTGTCAACGTTTTGCCGCTTTTCATGTGCTTTAAAGGCGAGTCGAATCTACCTCCTGAAATCTGTTTCCTGCAAATCTGCCTTGCTTTCAAATCCTCTTCGTTGCCTTCCCTCAATATATTTGTGGACGAGAGTTCTCATTTATAACTCTGCACGTTTGTGAATTGCAGTGCCCCTGAGCTCCATTTGTCTCCTCGCTTTTTTGGGAGCTGGCCGCAAAAGCGCAGGATTGTTTCAGGCCCTATTTTGGTTCTGGGGGGCAGGCTGAGCCTGTGGTTCATTCTTCTTCCTGATGGGAAAATGGAGTGACCTATGCCTGTCCCAACACCTAGGGCTCGTCTCTCGTTGGTTCCGCGTCTTCCCGTTCATCCTCAGGACAAATTGCAACCTGTACAATCAGGAGGTTAAAGGTGCTGATTCTCCAAGTAGGGAGATGGTTAGTCAAGCGGCTGGAATGGCGAACCCGAGCACAAGGAGAGGAGAAATGAGGTGCGTTTTAGAAACCTTTCCCGATCTCATGGCATACCATCTTCTGGGTTTCCCATGCATGTTTTGATGTAGGAAGATTCCCTTGTACCTGGAGATTTGAGACCCATGGGGTGTGTTCCCCGCAGTGTTACTTTAAAGTATCTGCATTTGCTCACCCAACCTCACCAACCCTCTCAGCCCCAAGAGTGTCCAGCCTTATGTCTCATCCAGCTGTGGGTCTAGATATGGTCAATCCAGGTTGCATCAGAGACCCTGAACGGATTTTGTAAGAATTTCTCTCTCTTTCACTGTCTTTGTTTTGTGGGTTTTTTAAAGTAATTTATGTTTAGAATCGGGCTTGGCTGCTTTTCCCTGCTGTGTTGATGCCGCTTTACACCCTCTTGATTCACTTGCAGAGAGATATCGATACATAGGTTTTCAGATTCTTACTAGTCAGATATATTCTTGTGTGTTGACTAGGGTGTGTTGAGTCCAGTTCACTGAGCAGGGAGTAGGCCTTGTTTATTACATATTTGGCTTATGGAGCGGTCTCTGAGCTAATTTCAAACCCTTGTTTTATGCATCACCCCACCTCACCTTTCCCGTTAAGCAGCCATAGTGTGTCTTCTAAAGGTGTGACTCTGTTCTGTTTTGTAATTCAGTTCAAGTGTAGCGATTTTGACATTCCCTCTATAAGCGATATCTTAGGATAAGTGTCTTTTTCTGTGTGACTTATTTCACTTAGAATCATCGTATCTAAATCCACTCATCATGCTGCTAACTAGCTTTTTGACATTGATTTCATGGCTGAGTGATATTCCACTGTGCCAAGTACCACCATTTCTTTATCCATTTTTCTCTTTCCTGGGATATTGAAGGTGTACCGAAGTGGAGGTTCTTGGAAACAGAGCAGCCGTAAACTTTAGGGTGCCTGTGTCTTGTTGATTTTTAGTTTTCCCAATTTATACGCCCATGAGTGGAAGTGCCCTATGCTCTCTACGCTGTGTTTATTACTTGTTTCAGGACACACCGTACTCTTCTCCAGAGTGCCTGTTGGCAATTTACATCCCGCCCATCAGCGTAGCAAGGCTCCCATGTCTCCATGGCCTGTCCTGCTTTTCTGGTTTTTACTGTTTGTTCAGCATGGCCCTTTTGACCGAGGGCAAGCGAGACTTCTTTGTAGCGCTGATTTGCCCTTCCGGCTTGCTTGGTTGGCCAAAAAGGGCGTATGCGTTTTTTCCTGAATATATTCAGGAAAAAACGCATACGCCCTTTTTGGCCAAGGGCATCATTGTCAACGTTTTGCCGCTTTTCATGTGCTTTAAAGGCGAGTCGAATCTACCTCCTGAAATCTGTTTCCTGCAAATCTGCCTTGCTTTCAAATCCTCTTCGTTGCCTTCCCTCAATATATTTGTGGACGAGAGTTCTCATTTATAACTCTGCACGTTTGTGAATTGCAGTGCCCCTGAGCTCCATTTGTCTCCTCGCTTTTTTGGGAGCTGGCCGCAAAAGCGCAGGATTGCTTCAGGCCCTATTTTGGTTCTGGGGGGCAGGCTGAGCCTGTGGTTCATTCTTCTTCCTGATGGGAAAATGGAGTGACCTGTGCCTGTCCCAACACCTAGGGCTAGTCTTTCGTTGGTTCCCCGTCTTCCCGTTCATCCTCAGGACAAATTGCAACCTGGACGAAACACTAGGTTAAAGGTGCTGATTCTCCAAGTAGGGAGATGGTTAGTCAAGCGGCTGGAATGGCGAACCTGAGCACAAGGAGAGGAGAAATGAGGTGCGTTTTTGAAACCTTTCCCGATCTCACGGCATACCATCTTCTGGGTTTCCCATGCATGTTTTGATGTAGGAAGATGCCCTTGTACCTGGAGATTTGAGACCCATGGGGTGGGTACCCCGCGGTATTACTTTAAAGTATCTGCATTTGCTCACCCAACCTCTCCAATCCTCTCAGCCCCAAGAGTGTCCAGCCTTATGTCTCATCCAGCTGTGGGTCTAGATATGGTCAATCCAGGTTGCATCATAGACCCTGAACGGATTTTGTAAGAATTTCTCTCTCTTTCACTGTCTTTGCTTTGTGGGTTTTTTAAAGTAATGTATGTTTAGAATGGGGTTTGGCTGCTTTTCCCTGCTGTGTTTATGCCGCTTTACACCCTCTTGATTCACTTGCAGAGAGATATCGATACATAGGTTTTCAGATTCATACTAGTCAGATATATTCTTGTGCGGTGACTAGGGGGTGTTTAGTCCAGTTCACTGAGCAGGGAGTAGGCCTTGTCTATTACATATTTGGCTTATGGAGCGGTGTCTGAGCTAATTTCAAACCCTTGTTTTATGCATCACCCCACCTCACCTTTCCCGTTAAGCAGCCATAGTGTGTCTTCTAAAGGTGTGACTCTGTTCTGTTTTGTAATTCAGTTCAAGTGTAGCGATTTTGACATTCCCTCTATAAGCGATATCTTAGGATAAGTGTCTTTTTCTGTGTGACTTATTTCACTTAGAATCATCGTACCTAAATCCACTCATCATGCTGCTAACTAGCCTTATGACATTGATTTCATGGCTGAGTGATATTCCATTGTGCCAAGTACCACCATTTCTTTATCCATTTTTCTCTTTCCTGGGATATTGAAGGTGTACCGAAGCGGAGGTTCTTGGAAACAGAGCAGCCGTAAACTTTAGGGTGCCTGTGTCTTGTTGATTTTTAGTTTTCCCAATTTATACGCCCATGAGTGGAAGTGCCCTATGCTCTCTACGCTGTGTTTATTACTTGTTTCAGGACACACCGTACTCTTCTCCAGAGTGCCTGTTGGCAATTTATATCCCGCCCATCAGCGTAGCAAGGCTCCCATGTCTCCATGGCCTGTCCTGCTTTTCTGGTTTTTACTGTTTGTTCAGCATGGCCCTTTTGACCGAGGGCAAGCGAGACTTCTTTGTAGCGCTGATTTGCCCTTCTGGCTTGCTTGGTTGGCCAAAAAGGGCGTATGCGTTTTTTCCTGAATATATTCACGAAAAAACGCATACGCCCTTTTTGGCCAAGGGCATCATTGTCAACGTTTTGCCGCTTTTCATGTGCTTTAAAGGCGAGTCGAATCTACCTCCTGAAATCTGTTTCCTGCAAATCTGCCTTGCTTTCAAATCCTCTTCGTTGCCTTCCCTCAATATATTTGTGGACGAGAGTTCTCATTTATAACTCTGCACGTTTGTGAATTGCAGTGCCCCTGAGCTCCATTTGTCTCCTCGCTTTTTTGGGAGCTGGCCGCAAAAGCGCAGGATTGCTTCAGGCCCTATTTTGGTTCTGGGGGGCAGGCTGAGCCTGTGGTTCATTCTTCTTCCTGATGGGAAAATGGAGTGACCTATGCCTGTCCCAACACCTAGGGCTCGTCTCTCGTTGGTTCCGCGTCTTCCCGTTCATCCTCAGGACAAATTGCAACCTGTACAATCAGGAGGTTAAAGGTGCTGATTCTCCAAGTAGGGAGATGGTTAGTCAAGCGGCTGGAATGGCGAACCCGAGCACAAGGAGAGGAGAAATGAGGTGCGTTTTAGAAACCTTTCCCGATCTCATGGCATACCATCTTCTGGGTTTCCCATGCATGTTTTGATGTAGGAAGATTCCCTTGTACCTGGAGATTTGAGACCCATGGGGTGTGTTCCCACGCAGTGTTACTTTAAAGTATCTGCATTTGCTCACCCAACCTCACCAACCCTCTCAGCCCCAAGAGTGTCCAGCCTTATGTCTCATCCAGCTGTGGGTCTTGATATGGTCAATCCAGGTTGCATCATAGACCCTGAACGGATTTTGTAAGAATTTCTCTCTCTTTCACTGTCTTTGTTTTGTGGGTTTTTTAAAGTAATTTATGTTTAGAATCGGGCTTGGCTGCTTTTCCCTGCTGTGTTGATGCCGCTTTACACCCTCTTGATTCACTTGCAGAGAGATATCGATACATAGGTTTTCAGATTCTTACTAGTCAGATATATTCTTGTGTGTTGACTAGGGTGTGTTGAGTCCAGTTCACTGAGCAGGGAGTAGGCCTTGTCTATTACATATTTGGCTTATGGAGCGGTGTCTGAGCTAATTTCAAACCCTTGTTTTATGCATCACCCCACCTCACCTTTCCCGTTAAGCAGCCATAGTGTGTCTTCTAAAGGTGTGACTCTGTTCTGTTTTGTAATTCAGTTCAAGTGTAGCGATTTTGACATTCCCTCTATAAGCGATATCTTAGGATAAGTGTCTTTTTCTGTGTGACTTATTTCACTTAGAATCATCGTATCTAAATCCACTCATCATGCTGCTAACTAGCCTTATGACATTGATTTCATGGCTGAGTGATATTCCACTGTGCCAAGTACCACCATTTCTTTATCCATTTTTCTCTTTCCTGGGATATTGAAGGTGTACCGAAGTGGAGGTTCTTGGAAACAGAGCAGCCGTAAAGTTTGGGGTGCCTGTGTCTTGTTGATTTTTAGTTTTCCCAATTTATACGCCCATGAGTGGAAGTGCCCTATGCTCTCAATGCTGTGTTTATTACTTGTTCCAGGACACACCGTACTCTTCTCCAGAGTGCCTGTTGGCAATTTACATCCCGCCCATCAGCGTAGCAAGGCTTCCATGTCTCCATGGCCTCTCCTGCTTTTCTGGTTTTTACACTTTGTTAAGCATGGCCCTTTTGACCGAGGGCAAGCGAGACTTCTTTGTAGCGCTGATTTGCCCTTCCGGCTTGCTTGGTTGGCCAAAAAGGGCGTATGCGTTTTTTCCTGAATATATTCAGGAAAAAACGCATACGCCCTTTTTGGCCAAGGGCATCATTGTCAACGTTTTGCCGCTTTTCATGTGCTTTAAAGGTGAGTCGAATCTACCTCCTGAAATCTGTTTCCTGCAAATCTGCCTTGCTTTCAAATCCTCTTCGTTGCCTTCCCTCACTATATTTGTGGACGAGAGTTCTCATTTATAACTCTGCACTTTTGTGAATTGCAGTGCCCCTGAGCTCCATTTTTCTCCTCGCTTTTTTGGGAGCTGGCCGCAAAAGCGCAGGATTGCTTCAGGCCCTATTTTGGTTCTGGGGGGCAGGCTGAGCCTGTGGTTCATTCTTCTTCCTGATGGGAAAATGGAGTGACCTGTGCCTGTCCCAACACCTAGGGCTAGTCTTTCGTTGGTTCCCCGTCTTCCCGTTCATCCTCAGGACAAATTGCAACCTGGACGAAACACTAGGTTAAAGGTGCTGATTCTCCAAGTAGGGAGATGGTTAGTCAAGCGGCTGGAATGGCGAACCTGAGCACAAGGAGAGGAGAAATTAGGTGCGTTTTTGAAACCTTTCCCGATCTCACGGCATACCATCTTCTGGGTTTCCCATGCATGTTTTGATGTAGGAAGATGCCCTTGTACCTGGAGATTTGAGACCCATGGGGTGGGTACCCCGCGGTATTACTTTAAAGTATCTGCATATGCTCACCCAACCTCACCAATCCTCTCAGCCCCAAGAGTGTCCAGCCTTATGTCTCATCCAGCTGTGGGTCTAGATATGGTCAATCCAGGTTGCATCAGAGACCCTGAACGGATTTTGTAAGAATTTCTCTCTCTTTCACTGTCTTTGCTTTGTGGGTTTTTTAAAGTAATGTATGTTTAGAATGGGGTTTGGCTGCTTTTCCCTGCTGTGTTTATGCCGCTTTACACCCTCTTGATTCACTTGCAGAGAGATATCGATACATAGGTTTTCAGATTCATACTAGTCAGATATATTCTTGTGCGGTGACTAGGGGGTGTTGAGTCCAGTTCACTGAGCAGGGAGTAGGCCTTGTCTATTACATATTTGGCTTATGGAGCGGTGTCTGAGCTAATTTCAAACCCTTGTTTTATGCATCACCCCACCTCACCTTTCCCGTTAAGCAGCCATAGTGTGTCTTCTAAAGGTGTGACTCTGTTCTGTTTTGTAATTCAGTTCAAGTGTAGCGATTTTGACATTCCCTCTATAAGCGATATCTTAGGATAAGTGTCTTTTTCTGTGTGACTTATTTCACTTAGAATCATCGTACCTAAATCCACTCATCATGCTGCTAACTAGCCTTATGACATTGATTTCATGGCTGAGTGATATTCCATTGTGCCAAGTACCACCATTTCTTTATCCATTTTTCTCTTTCCTGGGATATTGAAGGTGTACCGAAGCGGAGGTTCTTGGAAACAGAGCAGCCGTAAACTTTAGGGTGCCTGTGTCTTGTTGATTTTTAGTTTTCCCAATTTATACGCCCATGAGTGGAAGTGCCCTATGCTCTCTACGCTGTGTTTATTACTTGTTTCAGGACACACCGTACTCTTCTCCAGAGTGCCTGTTGGCAATTTATATCCCGCCCATCAGCGTAGCAAGGCTCCCATGTCTCCATGGCCTGTCCTGCTTTTCTGGTTTTTACTGTTTGTTCAGCATGGCCCTTTTGACCGAGGGCAAGCGAGACTTCTTTGTAGCGCTGATTTGCCCTTCCGGCTTGCTTGGTTGGCCAAAAAGGGCGTATGCGTTTTTTCCTGAATATATTCAGGAAAAAACGCATACGCCCTTTTTGGCCAAGGGCATCATTGTCAACGTTTTGCCGCTTTTCATGTGCTTTAAAGGCGAGTCGAATCTACCTCCTGAAATCTGTTTCCTGCAAATCTGCCTTGCTTTCAAATCCTCTTCGTTGCCTTCCCTCAATATATTTGTGGACGAGAGTTCTCATTTATAACTCTGCACGTTTGTGAATTGCAGTGCCCCTGAGCTCCATTTGTCTCCTCGCTTTTTTGGGAGCTGGCCGCAAAAGCGCAGGATTGCTTCAGGCCCTATTTTGGTTCTGGGGGGCAGGCTGAGCCTGTGGTTCATTCTTCTTCCTGATGGGAAAATGGAGTGACCTATGCCTGTCCCAACACCTAGGGCTCGTCTCTCGTTGGTTCCGCGTCTTCCCGTTCATCCTCAGGACAAATTGCAACCTGTACAATCAGGAGGTTAAAGGTGCTGATTCTCCAAGTAGGGAGATGGTTAGTCAAGCGGCTGGAATGGCGAACCCGAGCACAAGGAGAGGAGAAATGAGGTGCGTTTTAGAAACCTTTCCCGATCTCATGGCATACCATCTTCTGGGTTTCCCATGCATGTTTTGATGTAGGAAGATTCCCTTGTACCTGGAGATTTGAGACCCATGGGGTGTGTTCCCACGCAGTGTTACTTTAAAGTATCTGCATTTGCTCACCCAACCTCACCAACCCTCTCAGCCCCAAGAGTGTCCAGCCTTATGTCTCATCCAGCTGTGGGTCTTGATATGGTCAATCCAGGTTGCATCATAGACCCTGAACGGATTTTGTAAGAATCTCTCTCTCTTTCACTGTCTTTGTTTTGTGGGTTTTTTAAAGTAATTTATGTTTAGAATCGGGCTTGGCTGCTTTTCCCTGCTGTGTTGATGCCGCTTTACACCCTCTTGATTCACTTGCAGAGAGATATCGATACATAGGTTTTCAGATTCTTACTAGTCAGATATATTCTTGTGTGTTGACTAGGGTGTGTTGAGTCCAGTTCACTGAGCAGGGAGTAGGCCTTGTCTATTACATATTTGGCTTATGGAGCGGTGTCTGAGCTAATTTCAAACCCTTGTTTTATGCATCACCCCACCTCACCTTTCCCGTTAAGCAGCCATAGTGTGTCTTCTAAAGGTGTGACTCTGTTCTGTTTTGTAATTCAGTTCAAGTGTAGCGATTTTGACATTCCCTCTATAAGCGATATCTTAGGATAAGTGTCTTTTTCTGTGTGACTTATTTCACTTAGAATCATCGTATCTAAATCCACTCATCATGCTGCTAACTAGCCTTATGACATTGATTTCATGGCTGAGTGATATTCCACTGTGCCAAGTACCACCATTTCTTTATCCATTTTTCTCTTTCCTGGGATATTGAAGGTGTACCGAAGTGGAGGTTCTTGGAAACAGAGCAGCCGTAAACTTTAGGGTGCCTGTGTCTTGTTGATTTTTAGTTTTCCCAATTTATACGCCCATGAGTGGAAGTGCCCTATGCTCTCAATGCTGTGTTTATTACTTGTTTCAGGACACACCGTACTCTTCTCCAGAGTGCCTGTTGGCAATTTACATCCCGCCCATCAGCGTAGCAAGGCTTCCATGTCTCCATGGCCTCTCCTGCTTTTCTGGTTTTTACACTTTGTTCAGCATGGCCCTTTTGACCGAGGGCAAGCGAGACTTCTTTGTAGCGCTGATTTGCCCTTCCGGCTTGCTTGGTTGGCCAAAAAGGGCGTATGCGTTTTTTCCTGAATATATTCAGGAAAAAACGCATACGCCCTTTTTGGCCAAGGGCATCATTGTCAACGTTTTGCCGCTTTTCATGTGCTTTAAAGGTGAGTCGAATCTACCTCCTGAAATCTGTTTCCTGCAAATCTGCCTTGCTTTCAAATCCTCTTCGTTGCCTTCCCTCAATATATTTGTGGACGAGAGTTCTCATTTATAACTCTGCACTTTTGTGAATTGCAGTGCCCCTGAGCTCCATTTGTCTCCTCGCTTTTTTGGGAGCTGGCCGCAAAAGCGCAGGATTGCTTCAGGCCCTATTTTGGTTCTGGGGGGCAGGCTGAGCCTGTGGTTCATTCTTCTTCCTGATGGGAAAATGGAGTGACCTGTGCCTGTCCCAACACCTAGGGCTAGTCTTTCGTTGGTTCCCCGTCTTCCCGTTCATCCTCAGGACAAATTGCAACCTGGACGAAACAGTAGGTTAAAGGTGCTGATTCTCCAAGTAGGGAGATGGTTAGTCAAGCGGCTGGAATGGCGAACCCGAGCACAAGGAGAGGAGAAATGAGGTGCGTTTTAGAAACCTTTCCCGATCTCACGGCATACCATCTTCTGGGTTTCCCATGCATGTTTTGATGTAGGAAGATTCCCTTGTACCTGGAGATTTGAGACCCATGGGGTGGGTACCAAGCGGTATTACTTTAAAGTATCTGCATTTGCTCACCCAACCTCACCAATCCTCTCAGCCCCAAGAGTGTCCAGCCTTATGTCTCATCCAGCTGTGGGTCTAGATATGGTCAATCCAGGTTGCATCAGAGACCCTGAACGGATTTTGTAAGAATTTCTCTCTCTTTCACTGTCTTTGCTTTGTGGGTTTTTTAAAGTAATGTATGTTTAGAATGGGGTTTGGCTGCTTTTCCCTGCTGTGTTTATGCCGCTTTACACCCTCTTGATTCACTTGCAGAGAGATATCGATACATAGGTTTTCAGATTCATACTAGTCAGATATATTCTTGTGCGGTGACTAGGGGGTGTTGAGTCCAGTTCACTGAGCAGGGAGTAGGCCTTGTCTATTACATATTTGGCTTATGGAGCGGTGTCTGAGCTAATTCCAAACCCTTGTTTTATGCATCACCCCACCTCACCTTTCCCGTTAAGCAGCCATAGTGTGTCTTCTAAAGGTGTGACTCTGTTCTGTTTTGTAATTCAGTTCAAGTGTAGCGATTTTGACATTCCCTCTATAAGCGATATCTTAGGATAAGTGTCTTTTTCTGTGTGACTTATTTCACTTAGGGTCATCGTACCTAAATCCACTCATCATGCTGCTAACTAGCCTTATGACATTGATTTCATGGCTGAGTGATATTCCATTGTGCCAAGTACCACCATTTCTTTATCCATTTTTCTCTTTCCTGGGATATTGAAGGTGTACCGAAGTGGAGGTTCTTGGAAACAGAGCAGCCGTAAACTTTAGGGTGCCTGTGTCTTGTTGATTTTTAGTTTTCCCAATTTATACGTCCTTGAGTGGAAGTGCCCTATGCTCTCTACGCTGTGTTTATTACTTGTTTCAGGACACACCGTACTCTTCTCCAGAGTGCCTGTTGGCAATTTACATCCCGCCCATCAGCGTAGCAAGGCTCCCATGTCTCCATGGCCTGTCCTGCTTTTCTGGTTTTTACTGTTTGTTCAGCATGGCCCTTTTGACCGAGGGCAAGCGAGACTTCTTTGTAGCGCTGATTTGCCCTTCCGGCTTGCTTGGTTGGCCAAAAAGGGCGTATGCGTTTTTTCCTGAATATATTCAGGAAAAAACGCATACGCCCTTTTTGGCCAAGGGCATGATTGTCAACGTTTTGCCGCTTTTCATGTGCTTTAAAGGCGAGTCGAATCTACCTCCTGAAATCTGTTTCCTGCAAATCTGCCTTGCTTTCAAATCCTCTTCGTTGCCTTCCCTCAATATATTTGTGGACGAGAGTTCTCATTTATAACTCTGCACGTTTGTGAATTGCAGTGCCCCTGAGCTCCATTTGTCTCCTCGCTTTTTTGGGAGCTGGCCGCAAAAGCGCAGGATTGCTTCAGGCCCTATTTTGGTTCTGGGGGGCAGGCTGAGCCTGTGGTTCATTCTTCTTCCTGATGGGAAAATGGAGTGACCTATGCCTGTCCCAACACCTAGGGCTCGTCTCTCGTTGGTTCCCCGTCTTCCCGTTCATCCTCAGGACAAATTGCAACCTGGACGAAACAGTAGATTAAAGGTGCTGATTCTCCAAGTAGGGAGATGGTTAGTCAAGCGGCTGGAATGGCGAAACCGAGCACAAGGAGAGGAGAAATGAGGTGCGTTTTAGAAACCTTTCCCGATCTCATGGCATACCATCTTCTGGGTTTCCCATGCATGTTTTGATGTAGGAAGATTCCCTTGTACCTGGAGATTTGAGACCCATGGGGTGTGTTCCCCGCAGTGTTACTTTAAAGTATCTGCATTTGCTCACCCAACCTCACCAACCCTCTCAGCCCCAAGAATGTCCAGCCTTATGTCTCATCCAGCTGTGGGTCTTGATATGGTCAATCCAGGTTGCATCATAGACCCTGAACGGATTTTGTAAGAATTTCTCTCTCTTTCACTGTCTTTGTTTTGTGGGTTTTTTAAAGTAATTTATGTTTAGAATCGGGCTTGGCTGCTTTTCCCTGCTGTGTTTATGCCGCTTTACACCCTCTTGATTCACTTGCAGAGAGATATCGATACATAGGTTTTCAGATTCATACTAGTCAGATATATTCTTGTGTGGTGACTAGGGGGTGTTGAGTCCATTTCACTGAGCAGGGAGTAGGCCTTGTCTATTACATATTTGGCTTATGGAGCGGTGTCTGAGCTAATTCCAAACCCTTGTTTTATGCATCACCCCACCTCACCTTTCCCGTTAAGCAGCCATAGTGTGTCTTCTGAAGGTGTGACTCTGTTCTGTTTTGTAATTCAGTTCAAGTGTAGCGATTTTGACATTCCCTCTATAAGCGATATCTTAGGATAAGTGTCTTTTTCTGTGTGACTTATTTCACTTAGAGTCATCGTACCTAAATCCACTCATCATGCTGCTAACTAGCCTTATGACATTGATTTCATGGCTGAGTGATATTCCATTGTGCCAAGTACCACCATTTCTTTATCCATTTTTCTCTTTCCTGGGATATTGAAGGTGTACCGAAGTGGAGGTTCTTGGAAACAGAGCAGCCGT
This sequence comes from Eubalaena glacialis, assembly GCF_028564815.1. Classification (NCBI taxonomy): domain Eukaryota; kingdom Metazoa; phylum Chordata; class Mammalia; order Artiodactyla; family Balaenidae; genus Eubalaena; species Eubalaena glacialis. Next base: position 249,347 of record NW_026871159.1, on the reverse strand, counting down.
AAACTTTAGGGTGCCTGTGTCTTGTTGATTTTTAGTTTTCCCAATTTATACGCCCTTGAGTGGAAGTGCCCTATGCTCTCTACGCTGTGTTTATTACTTGTTTCAGGACACACCGTACTCTTCTCCAGAGTGCCTGTTGGCAATTTACATCCCGCCCATCAGCGTAGCAAGGCTCCCATGTCTCCATGGCCTGTCCTGCTTTTCTGGTTTTTACACTTTGTTCAGCATGGCCCTTTTGACCGAGGGCAAGCGAGACTTCTTTGTAGCGCTGATTTGCCCTTCCGGCTTGCTTGGTTGGCCAAAAAGGGCGTATGCGTTTTTTCCTGAATATATTCAGGAAAAAACGCATACGCCCTTTTTGGCCAAGGGCATCATTGTCAACGTTTTGCCGCTTTTCATGTGCTTTAAAGGCGAGTCGAATCTACCTCCTGAAATCTGTTTCCTGCAAATCTGCCTTGCTTTCAAATCCTCTTCGTTGCCTTCCCTCAATATATTTGTGGACGAGAGTTCTCATTTATAACTCTGCACGTTTGTGAATTGCAGTGCCCCTGAGCTCCATTTGTCTCCTCGCTTTTTTGGGAGCTGGCCGCAAAAGCGCAGGATTGCTTCAGGCCCTATTTTGGTTCTGGGGGGCAGGCTGAGCCTGTGGTTCATTCTTCTTCCTGATGGGAAAATGGAGTGACCTGTGCCTGTCCCAACACCTAGGGCTAGTCTTTCGTTGGTTCCCCGTCTTCCCGTTCATCCTCAGGACAAATTGCAACCTGGACGAAACAGTAGGTTAAAGGTGCTGATTCTCCAAGTAGGGAGATGGTTAGTCAAGCGGCTGGAATGGCGAACCCGAGCACAAGGAGAGGAGAAATGAGGTGCGTTTTAGAAACCTTTCCCGATCTCACGGCATACCATCCTCTGGGTTTCCCATGCATGTTTTGATGTAGGAAGATGCCCTTGTACCTGGAGATTTGAGACCCATGGGGTCGGTACCACGCGGTATTACTTTAAAGTATCTGCATTTGCTCACCCAACCTCACCAATCCTCTCAGCCCCAAGAGTGTCCAGCCTTATGTCTCATCCAGCTGTGGGTCTAGATATGGTCAATCCAGGTTGCATCAGAGACCCTGAACGGATTTTGTAAGAATTTCTCTCTCTTTCACTGTCTTTGCTTTGTGGGTTTTTTAAAGTAATTTATGTTCAGAATCGGGCTTGGCTGCTTTACCCTGCTGTGTTTATGCCGCTTTACACCCTCTTGATTCACTTGCAGAAAGATATCGATACATAGTTTTTCAGATTCATACTAGTCAGATATATTCTTGTGCGGTGACTAGGGGGTGTTGAGTCCAGTTCACTGAGCAGGGAGTAGGCCTTGTCTATTACATATTTGGCTTATGGAGCGGTGTCTGAGCTAATTCCAAACCCTTGTTTTATGCATCACCCCACCTCACCTTTCCAGTTAAGCAGCCATAGTGTGTCTTCTAAAGGTGTGACTCTGTTCTGTTTTGTAATTCAGTTCAAGTGTAGCGATTTTGACATTCCCTCTATAAGCGATATCTTAGGATAAGTGTCTTTTTCTGTGTGACTTATTTCACTTAGAATCATCGTACCTAAATCCACTCATCATGCTGCTAACTAGCCTTATGACATTGATTTCATGGCTGAGTGATATTCCATTGTGCCAAGTACCACCATTTCTTTATCCATTTTTCTCTTTCCTGGGATATTGATGGTGTACCGAAGTGGAGGTTCTTGGAAACAGAGCAGCTGTAAACTTTAGGGTGCCTGTGTCTTGTTGATTTTTAGTTTTCCCAATTTATACGCCCTTGAGTGGAAGTGCCCTATGCTCTCTACACTGTGTTTATTACTTGTTTCAGGACACACCGTACTCTTCTCCAGAGTGCCTGTTGGCAATTTATATCCCGCCCATCAGCGTAGCAAGGCTCCCATGTCTCCATGGCCTGTCCTGCTTTTCTGGTTTTTACTGTTTGTTCAGCATGGCCCTTTTGACCAAGGGCAAGCGAGACTTCTTTGTAGCGCTGATTTGCCCTTCCGGCTTGCTTGGTTGGCCAAAAAGGGCGTATGTGTTTTTTCCTGAATATATTCAGGAAAAAACGCATACGCCCTTTTTGGCCAAGGGCATCATTGTCAACGTTTTGCCGCTTTTCATGTGCTTTAAAGGCGAGTCGAATCTACCTCCTGAAATCTGTTTCCTGCAAATCTGCCTTGCTTTCAAATCCTCTTCGTTGCCTTCCCTCAATATATTTGTGGACGAGAGTTCTCATTTATAACTCTGCACGTTTGTGAATTGCAGTGCCCCTGAGCTCCATTTGTCTCCTCGCTTTTTTGGGAGCTGGCTGCAAAAGCGCAGGATTGCTTCAGGCCCTATTTTGGTTCTGGGGGGCAGGCTGAGCCTGTGGTTCATTCTTCTTCCTGATGGGAAAATGGAGTGACCTGTGCCTGTCCCAATACCTAGGGCTAGTCTTTCGTTGGTTCCCCGTCTTCCCGTTCATCCTCAGGACAAATTGCAACCTGGACGAAACAGTAGGTTAAAGGTGCTGATTCTCCAAGTAGGGAGATGGTTAGTCAAGCAGCTGGAATGGTGAACCCGAGCACAAGGAGAGGAGAAATGAGGTGCGTTTTGGAAACCTTTCCCGATCTCACGGCATACCATCTTCTGGCTTTCCCATGCATGTTTTGATGTAGGAACATTCCCTTGTACCTGGAGATTTGAGACCCATGGGGTGTGTTCCCCGCAGTGTTACTTTAAAGTATCTGCGTTTGCTCACCCAACCTCACCAATCCTCTCAGCCCCAAGAGTGTCCAGCCTTATGTCTCATCCAGCTGTGGGTCTAGATATGGTCAATCCAGGTTGCATCATAGACCCTGAACGGATTTTGTAAGAATTTCTCTCTCTTTCACTGTCTTTGTTTTGTGGGTTTTTTAAAGTAATTTATGTTTAGAATCGGGCTTGGCTGCTTTTCCCTGCTGTGTTGATGCCGCTTTACACCCTCTTGATTCACTTGCAGAGAGATATCGATACATAGGTTTTCAGATTCTTACTAGTCAGATATATTCTTGTGTGGTGACTAGGGTGTGTTGAGTCCAGTTCACTGAGCAGGGAGTAGGCCTTGTCTATTACATATTTGGCTTATGGAGCGGTCTCTGAGCTAATTTCAAACCCTTGTTTTATGCATCACCCCACCTCACCTTTCCCGTTAAGCAGCCATAGTGTGTCTTCTAAAGGTGTGACTCTGTTCTGATTTGTAATTCAGTTCAAGTGTAGCGATTTTGACATTCCCTCTATAAGCGATATATTAGGATAAGTGTCTTTTTCTGTGTGACTTATTTCACTTAGAATCATCGTATCTAAATCCACTCATCATGCTGCTAACTAGCCTTATGACATTGATTTCATGGCTGAGTCATATTCCATTGTGCCAAGTACCACCATTTCTTTATCCATTTTTCTCTTTCCTGGGATATTGAAGGTGTTCCAAAGCGGAGGTTCTTGGAAACAGAGCAGCCGTAAACTTTAGGGTGCCTGTGTCTTGTTGATTTTTAGTTTTCCCAATTTATACGCCCATGAGTGGAAGTGCCCTATGCTCTCTACGCTGTGTTTATTACTTGTTTCAGGACACACCGTACTCTTCTCCAGAGTGCCTGTTGGCAATTTATATCCCGCCCATCAGCGTAGCAAGGCTCCCATGTCTCCATGGCCTGTCCTGCTTTTCTGGTTTTTACTGTTTGTTCAGCATGGCCCTTTTGACCGAGGGCAAGCGAGACTTCTTTGTAGCGCTGATTTGCCCTTCCGGCTTGCTTGGTTGGCCAAAAAGGGCGTATGCGTTTTTTCCTGAATATATTCAGGAAAAAACGCATACGCCCTTTTTGGCCAAGGGCATCATTGTCAACGTTTTGCCGCTTTTCATGTGCTTTAAAGGCGAGTCGAATCTACCTCCTGAAATCTGTTTCCTGCAAATCTGCCTTGCTTTCAAATCCTCTTCGTTGCCTTCCCTCAATATATTTGTGGACGAGAGTTCTCATTTATAACTCTGCACGTTTGTGAATTGCAGTGCCCCTGAGCTCCATTTGTCTCCTCGCTTTTTTGGGAGCTGGCCGCAAAAGCGCAGGATTGCTTCAGGCCCTATTTTGGTTCTGGGAGGCAGGCTGAGCCTGTGGTTCATTCTTCTTCCTGATGGGAAAATGGAGTGACCTGTGCATGTCCCAACACCTAGGGCTAGTCTTTCGTTGGTTCCCCGTCTTCCCGTTCATCCTCAGGACAAATTGCAACCTGGACGAAACAGTAGGTTAAAGGTGCTGATTCTTCAAGTAGGGAGATGGTTAGTCAAGCGGCTGGAATGGTGAACCCGAGCACAAGGAGAGGAGAAATGAGGTGCGTTTTGGAAACCTTTCCCGATCTCACGGCATACCATCTTCTGGCTTTCCCATGCATGTTTTGATGTAGGAAGATTCCCTTGTACCTGGAGATTTGAGACCCATGGGGTGTGTTCCCCGCAGTGTTACTTTAAAGTATCTGCGTTTGCTCACCCAACCTCACCAATCCTCTCAGCCCCAAGAGTGTCCAGCCTTATGTCTCATCCAGCTGTGGGTCTAGATATGGTCAATCCAGGTTGCATCATAGACCCTGAATGGATTTTGTAAGAATTTCTCTCTCTTTCACTGTCTTTGTTTTGTGGGTTTTTTAAAGTAATTTATGTTTAGAATCGGGCTTGGCTGCTTTTCCCTGCTGTGTTGATGCCGCTTTACACCCTCTTGATTCACTTGCAGAGAGATATCGATACATAGGTTTTCAGATTCTTACTAGTCAGATATATTCTTGTGTGGTGACTAGGGTGTGTTGAGTCCAGTTCACTGAGCAGGGAGTAGGCCTTGTCTATTACATATTTGGCTTATGGAGCGGTCTCTGAGCTAATTTCAAACCCTTGTTTTATGCATCACCCCACCTCACCTTTCCCGTTAAGCAGCCATAGTGTGTCTTCTAAAGGTGTGACTCTGTTCTGTTTTGTAATTCAGTTCAAGTGTAGCGATTTTGACATTCCCTCTATAAGCGATATCTTAGGATAAGTGTCTTTTTCTGTGTGACTTATTTCACTTAGAATCATCGTATCTAAATCCACTCATCATGCTGCTAACTAGCCTTATGACATTGATTTCATGGCTGAGTGATATTCCATTGTGCCAAGTACCACCATTTCTTTATCCATTTTTCTCTTTCCTGGGATATTGAAGGTGTACCGAAGTGGAGGTTCTTGGAAACAGAGCAGCCGTAAACTTTAGGGTGCCTGTGTCTTGTTGATTTTTAGTTTTCCCAATTTATACGCCCTTGAGTGGAAGTGCCCTATGCTCTCTACGCTGTGTTTATTACTTGTTTCAGGACACACCGTACTCTTCTCCAGAGTGCCTGTTGGCAATTTACATCCCGCCCATCAGCGTAGCAAGGCTCCCATGTCTCCATGGCCTGTCCTGCTTTTCTGGTTTTTACACTTTGTTCAGCATGGCCCTTTTGACCGAGGGCAAGCGAGACTTCTTTGTAGCGCTGATTTGCCCTTCCGGCTTGCTTGGTTGGCCAAAAAGGGCGTATGCGTTTTTTCCTGAATATATTCAGGATAAAACGCATACGCCCTTTTTGGCCAAGGGCATCATTGTCAACGTTTTGCCGCTTTTCATGTGCTTTAAAGGCGAGTCGAATCTACCTCCTGAAATCTGTTTCCTGCAAATCTGCCTTGCTTTCAAATCCTCTTCGTTGCCTTCCCTCAATATATTTGTGGACGAGAGTTCTCATTTATAACTCTGCACGTTTGTGAATTGCAGTGCCCCTGAGCTCCATTTGTCTCCTCGCTTTTTTGGGAGCTGGCCGCAAAAGCGCAGGATTGCTTCAGGCCCTATTTTGGTTCTGGGGGGCAGGCTGAGCCTGTGGTTCATTCTTCTTCCTGATGGGAAAATGGAGTGACCTGTGCCTGTCCCAACACCTAGGGCTAGTCTTTCGTTGGTTACCCGTCTTCCCGTTCATCCTCAGGACAAATTGCAACCTGGACGAAACAGTAGGTTAAAGGTGCTGATTCTCCAAGTAGGGAGATGGTTAGTCAAGCGGCTGGAATGGCGAACCCGAGCACAAGGAGAGGAGAAATGAGGTGCGTTTCAGAAACCTTTCCCGATCTCACGGCATACCATCTTCTGGCTTTCCCATGCATGTTTTGATGTAGGAACATTCCCTTGTACCTGGAGATTTGAGACCCATGGGGTGTGTTCCCCGCAGTGTTACTTTAAAGTATCTGCGTTTGCTCACCCAACCTCACCAATCCTCTCAGCCCCAAGAGTGTCCAGCCTTATGTCTCATCCAGCTGTGGGTCTAGATATGGTCAATCCAGGTTGCATCATAGACCCTGAACGGATTTTGTAAGAATTTCTCTCTCTTTCACTGTCTTTGTTTTGTGGGTTTTTTAAAGTAATTTATGTTTAGAATCGGGCTTGGCTGCTTTTCCCTGCTGTGTTGATGCCGCTTTACACCCTCTTGATTCACTTGCAGAGAGATATCGATACATAGGTTTTCAGATTCTTACTAGTCAGATATATTCTTGTGTGGTGACTAGGGTGTGTTGAGTCCAGTTCACTGAGCAGGGAGTAGGCCTTGTCTATTACATATTTGGCTTATGGAGCGGTCTCTGAGCTAATTTCAAACCCTTGTTTTATGCATCACCCCACCTCACCTTTCCCGTTAAGCAGCCATAGTGTGTCTTCTAAAGGTGTGACTCTGTTCTGATTTGTAATTCAGTTCAAGTGTAGCGATTTTGACATTCCCTCTATAAGCGATATATTAGGATAAGTGTCTTTTTCTGTGTGACTTATTTCACTTAGAATCATCGTATCTAAATCCACTCATCATGCTGCTAACTAGCCTTATGACATTGATTTCATGGCTGAGTCATATTCCATTGTGCCAAGTACCACCATTTCTTTATCCATTTTTCTCTTTCCTGGGATATTGAAGGTGTTCCAAAGCGGAGGTTCTTGGAAACAGAGCAGCCGTAAACTTTAGGGTGCCTGTGTCTTGTTGATTTTTAGTTTTCCCAATTTATACGCCCATGAGTGGAAGTGCCCTATGCTCTCTACGCTGTGTTTATTACTTGTTTCAGGACACACCGTACTCTTCTCCAGAGTGCCTGTTGGCAATTTATATCCCGCCCATCAGCGTAGCAAGGCTCCCATGTCTCCATGGCCTGTCCTGCTTTTCTGGTTTTTACTGTTTGTTCAGCATGGCCCTTTTGACCGAGGGCAAGCGAGACTTCTTTGTAGCGCTGATTTGCCCTTCCGGCTTGCTTGGTTGGCCAAAAAGGGCGTATGCGTTTTTTCCTGAATATATTCAGGAAAAAACGCATACGCCCTTTTTGGCCAAGGGCATCATTGTCAACGTTTTGCCGCTTTTCATGTGCTTTAAAGGCGAGTCGAATCTACCTCCTGAAATCTGTTTCCTGCAAATCTGCCTTGCTTTCAAATCCTCTTCGTTGCCTTCCCTCAATATATTTGTGGACGAGAGTTCTCATTTATAACTCTGCACGTTTGTGAATTGCAGTGCCCCTGAGCTCCATTTGTCTCCTCGCTTTTTTGGGAGCTGGCCGCAAAAGCGCAGGATTGCTTCAGGCCCTATTTTGGTTCTGGGAGGCAGGCTGAGCCTGTGGTTCATTCTTCTTCCTGATGGGAAAATGGAGTGACCTGTGCATGTCCCAACACCTAGGGCTAGTCTTTCGTTGGTTCCCCATCTTCCCGTTCATCCTCAGGACAAATTGCAACCTGGACGAAACAGTAGGTTAAAGGTGCTGATTCTTCAAGTAGGGAGATGGTTAGTCAAGCGGCTGGAATGGTGAACCCGAGCACAAGGAGAGGAGAAATGAGGTGCGTTTTGGAAACCTTTCCCGATCTCACGGCATACCATCTTCTGGCTTTCCCATGCATGTTTTGATGTAGGAAGATTCCCTTGTACCTGGAGATTTGAGACCCATGGGGTGTGTTCCCCGCAGTGTTACTTTAAAGTATCTGCGTTTGCTCACCCAACCTCACCAATCCTCTCAGCCCCAAGAGTGTCCAGCCTTATGTCTCATCCAGCTGTGGGTCTAGATATGGTCAATCCAGGTTGCATCATAGACCCTGAATGGATTTTGTAAGAATTTCTCTCTCTTTCACTGTCTTTGTTTTGTGGGTTTTTTAAAGTAATTTATGTTTAGAATCGGGCTTGGCTGCTTTTCCCTGCTGTGTTGATGCCGCTTTACACCCTCTTGATTCACTTGCAGAGAGATATCGATACATAGGTTTTCAGATTCTTACTAGTCAGATATATTCTTGTGTGGTGACTAGGGTGTGTTGAGTCCAGTTCACTGAGCAGGGAGTAGGCCTTGTCTATTACATATTTGGCTTATGGAGCGGTCTCTGAGCTAATTTCAAACCCTTGTTTTATGCATCACCCCACCTCACCTTTCCCGTTAAGCAGCCATAGTGTGTCTTCTAAAGGTGTGACTCTGTTCTGTTTTGTAATTCAGTTCAAGTGTAGCGATTTTGACATTCCCTCTATAAGCGATATCTTAGGATAAGTGTCTTTTTCTGTGTGACTTATTTCACTTAGAATCATCGTATCTAAATCCACTCATCATGCTGCTAACTAGCCTTATGACATTGATTTCATGGCTGAGTGATATTCCATTGTGCCAAGTACCACCATTTCTTTATCCATTTTTCTCTTTCCTGGGATATTGAAGGTGTACCGAAGTGGAGGTTCTTGGAAACAGAGCAGCCGTAAACTTTAGGGTGCCTGTGTCTTGTTGATTTTTAGTTTTCCCAATTTATACGCCCTTGAGTGGAAGTGCCCTATGCTCTCTACGCTGTGTTTATTACTTGTTTCAGGACACACCGTACTCTTCTCCAGAGTGCCTGTTGGCAATTTACATCCCGCCCATCAGCGTAGCAAGGCTCCCATGTCTCCATGGCCTGTCCTGCTTTTCTGGTTTTTACACTTTGTTCAGCATGGCCCTTTTGACCGAGGGCAAGCGAGACTTCTTTGTAGCGCTGATTTGCCCTTCCGGCTTGCTTGGTTGGCCAAAAAGGGCGTATGCGTTTTTTCCTGAATATATTCAGGAAAAAACGCATACGCCCTTTTTGGCCAAGGGCATCATTGTCAACGTTTTGCCGCTTTTCATGTGCTTTAAAGGCGAGTCGAATCTACCTCCTGAAATCTGTTTCCTGCAAATCTGCCTTGCTTTCAAATCCTCTTCGTTGCCTTCCCTCAATATATTTGTGGACGAGAGTTCTCATTTATAACTCTGCACGTTTGTGAATTGCAGTGCCCCTGAGCTCCATTTGTCTCCTCGCTTTTTTGGGAGCTGGCCGCAAAAGCGCAGGATTGCTTCAGGCCCTATTTTGGTTCTGGGGGGCAGGCTGAGCCTGTGGTTCATTCTTCTTCCTGATGGGAAAATGGAGTGACCTGTGCCTGTCCCAACACCTAGGGCTAGTCTTTCGTTGGTTACCCGTCTTCCCGTTCATCCTCAGGACAAATTGCAACCTGGACGAAACAGTAGGTTAAAGGTGCTGATTCTCCAAGTAGGGAGATGGTTAGTCAAGCGGCTGGAATGGCGAACCCGAGCACAAGGAGAGGAGAAATGAGGTGCGTTTCAGAAACCTTTCCCGATCTCACGGCATACCATCTTCTGGCTTTCCCATGCATGTTTTGATGTAGGAAGATGCCCTTGTACCTGGAGATTTGAGACCCATGGGGTGTGTTCCCCGCAGTGTTACTTTAAAGTATCTGCGTTTGCTCACCCAACCTCACCAATCCTCTCAGCCCCAAGAGTGTCCAGCCTTATGTCTCATCCAGCTGTGGGTCTAGATATGGTCAATCCAGGTTGCATCATAGACCCTGAACGGATTTTGTAAGAATTTCTCTCTCTTTCACTGTCTTTGTTTTGTGGGTTTTTTAAAGTAATTTATGTTTAGAATCGGGCTTGGCTGCTTTTCCCTGCTGTGTTGATGCCGCTTTACACCCTCTTGATTCACTTGCAGAGAGATATCGATACATAGGTTTTCAGATTCTTACTAGTCAGATATATTCTTGTGTGGTGACTAGGGTGTGTTGAGTCCAGTTCACTGAGCAGGGAGTAGGCCTTGTCTATTACATATTTGGCTTATGGAGCGGTCTCTGAGCTAATTTCAAACCCTTGTTTTATGCATCACCCCACCTCACCTTTCCCGTTAAGCAGCCATAGTGTGTCTTCTAAAGGTGTGACTCTGTTCTGTTTTGTAATTCAGTTCAAGTGTAGCGATTTTGACATTCCCTCTATAAGCGATATCTTAGGATAAGTGTCTTTTTCTGTGTGACTTATTTCACTTAGAATCATCGTATCTAAATCCACTCATCATGCTGCTAACTAGCCTTATGACATTGATTTCATGGCTGAGTCATATTCCATTGTGCCAAGTACCACCATTTCTTTATCCATTTTTCTCTTTCCTGGGATATTGAAGGTGTACCGAAGTGGAGGTTCTTGGAAACAGAGCAGCCGTAAACTTTAGGGTGCCTGTGTCTTGTTGATTTTTAGTTTTCCCAATTTATACGCCCATGAGTGGAAGTGCCCTATGCTCTCTACGCTGTGTTTATTACTTGTTTCAGGACACACCGTACTCTTCTCCAGAGTGCCTGTTGGCAATTTATATCCCGCCCATCAGCGTAGCAAGGCTCCCATGTCTCCATGGCCTGTCCTGCTTTTCTGGTTTTTACTGTTTGTTCAGCATGGCCCTTTTGACCGAGGGCAAGCGAGACTTCTTTGTAGCGCTGATTTGCCCTTCCGGCTTGCTTGGTTGGCCAAAAAGGGCGTATGCGTTTTTTCCTGAATATATTCAGGAAAAAACGCATACGCCCTTTTTGGCCAAGGGCATCATTGTCAACGTTTTGCCGCTTTTCATGTGCTTTAAAGGCGAGTCGAATCTACCTCCTGAAATCTGTTTCCTGCAAATCTGCCTTGCTTTCAAATCCTCTTCGTTGCCTTCCCTCAATATATTTGTGGACGAGAGTTCTCATTTATAACTCTGCACGTTTGTGAATTGCAGTGCCCCTGAGCTCCATTTGTCTCCTCGCTTTTTTGGGAGCTGGCCGCAAAAGCGCAGGATTGCTTCAGGCCCTATTTTGGTTCTGGGAGGCAGGCTGAGCCTGTGGTTCATTCTTCTTCCTGATGGGAAAATGGAGTGACCTGTGCCTGTCCCAACACCTAGGGCTAGTCTTTCGTTGGTTCCCCGTCTTCCCGTTCATCCTCAGGACAAATTGCAACCTGGACGAAACAGTAGGTTAAAGGTGCTGATTCTTCAAGTAGGGAGATGGTTAGTCAAGCGGCTGGAATGGTGAACCCGAGCACAAGGAGAGGAGAAATGAGGTGCGTTTTGGAAACCTTTCCCGATCTCACGGCATACCATCTTCTGGCTTTCCCATGCATGTTTTGATGTAGGAAGATTCCCTTGTACCTGGAGATTTGAGACCCATGGGGTGTGTTCCCCGCAGTGTTACTTTAAAGTATCTGCGTTTGCTCACCCAACCTCACCAATCCTCTCAGCCCCAAGAGTGTCCAGCCTTATGTCTCATCCAGCTGTGGGTCTAGATATGGTCAATCCAGGTTGCATCATAGACCCTGAATGGATTTTGTAAGAATTTCTCTCTCTTTCACTGTCTTTGTTTTGTGGGTTTTTTAAAGTAATTTATGTTTAGAATCGGGCTTGGCTGCTTTTCCCTGCTGTGTTGATGCCGCTTTACACCCTCTTGATTCACTTGCAGAGAGATATCGATACATAGGTTTTCAGATTCTTACTAGTCAGATATATTCTTGTGTGGTGACTAGGGTGTGTTGAGTCCAGTTCACTGAGCAGGGAGTAGGCCTTGTCTATTACATATTTGGCTTATGGAGCGGTCTCTGAGCTAATTTCAAACCCTTGTTTTATGCATCACCCCACCTCACCTTTCCCGTTAAGCAGCCATAGTGTGTCTTCTAAAGGTGTGACTCTGTTCTGTTTTGTAATTCAGTTCAAGTGTAGCGATTTTGACATTCCCTCTATAAGCGATATCTTAGGATAAGTGTCTTTTTCTGTGTGACTTATTTCACTTAGAATCATCGTACCTAAATCCACTCATCATGCTGCTAACTAGCCTTATGACATTGATTTCATGGCTGAGTGATATTCCATTGTGCCAAGTACCACCATTTCTTTATCCATTTTTCTCTTTCCTGGGATATTGATGGTGTACCGAAGTGGAGGTTCTTGGAAACAGAGCAGCTGTAAACTTTAGGGTGCCTGTGTCTTGTTGATTTTTAGTTTTCCCAATTTATACGCCCTTGAGTGGAAGTGCCCTATGCTCTCTACACTGTGTTTATTACTTGTTTCAGGACACACCGTACTCTTCTCCAGAGTGCCTGTTGGCAATTTATATCCCGCCCATCAGCGTAGCAAGGCTCCCATGTCTCCATGGCCTGTCCTGCTTTTCTGGTTTTTACTGTTTGTTCAGCATGGCCCTTTTGACCAAGGGCAAGCGAGACTTCTTTGTAGCGCTGATTTGCCCTTCCGGCTTGCTTGGTTGGCCAAAAAGGGCGTATGCGTTTTTTCCTGAATATATTCAGGAAAAAACGCATACGCCCTTTTTGGCCAAGGGCATCATTGTCAACGTTTTGCCGCTTTTCATGTGCTTTAAAGGCGAGTCGAATCTACCTCCTGAAATCTGTTTCCTGCAAATCTGCCTTGCTTTCAAATCCTCTTCGTTGCCTTCCCTCAATATATTTGTGGACGAGAGTTCTCATTTATAACTCTGCACGTTTGTGAATTGCAGTGCCCCTGAGCTCCATTTGTCTCCTCGCTTTTTTGGGAGCTGGCCGCAAAAGCGCAGGATTGCTTCAGGCCCTATTTTGGTTCTGGGGGGCAGGCTGAGCCTGTGGTTCATTCTTCTTCCTGATGGGAAAATGGAGTGACCTGTGCCTGTCCCAATACCTAGGGCTAGTCTTTCGTTGGTTCCCCGTCTTCCCGTTCATCCTCAGGACAAATTGCAACCTGGACGAAACAGTAGGTTAAAGGTGCTGATTCTCCAAGTAGGGAGATGGTTAGTCAAGCAGCTGGAATGGTGAACCCGAGCACAAGGAGAGGAGAAATGAGGTGCGTTTTGGAAACCTTTCCCGATCTCACGGCATACCATCTTCTGGCTTTCCCATGCATGTTTTGATGTAGGAACATTCCCTTGTACCTGGAGATTTGAGACCCATGGGGTGTGTTCCCCGCAGTGTTACTTTAAAGTATCTGCGTTTGCTCACCCAACCTCACCAATCCTCTCAGCCCCAAGAGTGTCCAGCCTTATGTCTCATCCAGCTGTGGGTCTAGATATGGTCAATCCAGGTTGCATCATAGACCCTGAACGGATTTTGTAAGAATTTCTCTCTCTTTCACTGTCTTTGTTTTGTGGGTTTTTTAAAGTAATTTATGTTTAGAATCGGGCTTGGCTGCTTTTCCCTGCTGTGTTGATGCCGCTTTACACCCTCTTGATTCACTTGCAGAGAGATATCGATACATAGGTTTTCAGATTCTTACTAGTCAGATATATTCTTGTGTGGTGACTAGGGTGTGTTGAGTCCAGTTCACTGAGCAGGGAGTAGGCCTTGTCTATTACATATTTGGCTTATGGAGCGGTCTCTGAGCTAATTTCAAACCCTTGTTTTATGCATCACCCCACCTCACCTTTCCCGTTAAGCAGCCATAGTGTGTCTTCTAAAGGTGTGACTCTGTTCTGATTTGTAATTCAGTTCAAGTGTAGCGATTTTGACATTCCCTCTATAAGCGATATATTAGGATAAGTGTCTTTTTCTGTGTGACTTATTTCACTTAGAATCATCGTATCTAAATCCACTCATCATGCTGCTAACTAGCCTTATGACATTGATTTCATGGCTGAGTCATATTCCATTGTGCCAAGTACCACCATTTCTTTATCCATTTTTCTCTTTCCTGGGATATTGAAGGTGTTCCAAAGCGGAGGTTCTTGGAAACAGAGCAGCCGTAAACTTTAGGGTGCCTGTGTCTTGTTGATTTTTAGTTTTCCCAATTTATACGCCCATGAGTGGAAGTGCCCTATGCTCTCTACGCTGTGTTTATTACTTGTTTCAGGACACACCGTACTCTTCTCCAGAGTGCCTGTTGGCAATTTATATCCCGCCCATCAGCGTAGCAAGGCTCCCATGTCTCCATGGCCTGTCCTGCTTTTCTGGTTTTTACTGTTTGTTCAGCATGGCCCTTTTGACCGAGGGCAAGCGAGACTTCTTTGTAGCGCTGATTTGCCCTTCCGGCTTGCTTGGTTGGCCAAAAAGGGCGTATGCGTTTTTTCCTGAATATATTCAGGAAAAAACGCATACGCCCTTTTTGGCCAAGGGCATCATTGTCAACGTTTTGCCGCTTTTCATGTGCTTTAAAGGCGAGTCGAATCTACCTCCTGAAATCTGTTTCCTGCAAATCTGCCTTGCTTTCAAATCCTCTTCGTTGCCTTCCCTCAATATATTTGTGGACGAGAGTTCTCATTTATAACTCTGCACGTTTGTGAATTGCAGTGCCCCTGAGCTCCATTTGTCTCCTCGCTTTTTTGGGAGCTGGCCGCAAAAGCGCAGGATTGCTTCAGGCCCTATTTTGGTTCTGGGAGGCAGGCTGAGCCTGTGGTTCATTCTTCTTCCTGATGGGAAAATGGAGTGACCTGTGCATGTCCCAACACCTAGGGCTAGTCTTTCGTTGGTTCCCCGTCTTCCCGTTCATCCTCAGGACAAATTGCAACCTGGACGAAACAGTAGGTTAAAGGTGCTGATTCTTCAAGTAGGGAGATGGTTAGTCAAGCGGCTGGAATGGTGAACCCGAGCACAAGGAGAGGAGAAATGAGGTGCGTTTTGGAAACCTTTCCCGATCTCACGGCATACCATCTTCTGGCTTTCCCATGCATGTTTTGATGTAGGAAGATTCCCTTGTACCTGGAGATTTGAGACCCATGGGGTGTGTTCCCCGCAGTGTTACTTTAAAGTATCTGCGTTTGCTCACCCAACCTCACCAATCCTCTCAGCCCCAAGAGTGTCCAGCCTTATGTCTCATCCAGCTGTGGGTCTAGATATGGTCAATCCAGGTTGCATCATAGACCCTGAATGGATTTTGTAAGAATTTCTCTCTCTTTCACTGTCTTTGTTTTGTGGGTTTTTTAAAGTAATTTATGTTTAGAATCGGGCTTGGCTGCTTTTCCCTGCTGTGTTGATGCCGCTTTACACCCTCTTGATTCACTTGCAGAGAGATATCGATACATAGGTTTTCAGATTCTTACTAGTCAGATATATTCTTGTGTGGTGACTAGGGTGTGTTGAGTCCAGTTCACTGAGCAGGGAGTAGGCCTTGTCTATTACATATTTGGCTTATGGAGCGGTCTCTGAGCTAATTTCAAACCCTTGTTTTATGCATCACCCCACCTCACCTTTCCCGTTAAGCAGCCATAGTGTGTCTTCTAAAGGTGTGACTCTGTTCTGTTTTGTAATTCAGTTCAAGTGTAGCGATTTTGACATTCCCTCTATAAGCGATATCTTAGGATAAGTGTCTTTTTCTGTGTGACTTATTTCACTTAGAATCATCGTATCTAAATCCACTCATCATGCTGCTAACTAGCCTTATGACATTGATTTCATGGCTGAGTGATATTCCATTGTGCCAAGTACCACCATTTCTTTATCCATTTTTCTCTTTCCTGGGATATTGAAGGTGTACCGAAGTGGAGGTTCTTGGAAACAGAGCAGCCGTAAACTTTAGGGTGCCTGTGTCTTGTTGATTTTTAGTTTTCCCAATTTATACGCCCTTGAGTGGAAGTGCCCTATGCTCTCTACGCTGTGTTTATTACTTGTTTCAGGACACACCGTACTCTTCTCCAGAGTGCCTGTTGGCAATTTACATCCCGCCCATCAGCGTAGCAAGGCTCCCATGTCTCCATGGCCTGTCCTGCTTTTCTGGTTTTTACACTTTGTTCAGCATGGCCCTTTTGACCGAGGGCAAGCGAGACTTCTTTGTAGCGCTGATTTGCCCTTCCGGCTTGCTTGGTTGGCCAAAAAGGGCGTATGCGTTTTTTCCTGAATATATTCAGGATAAAACGCATACGCCCTTTTTGGCCAAGGGCATCATTGTCAACGTTTTGCCGCTTTTCATGTGCTTTAAAGGCGAGTCGAATCTACCTCCTGAAATCTGTTTCCTGCAAATCTGCCTTGCTTTCAAATCCTCTTCGTTGCCTTCCCTCAATATATTTGTGGACGAGAGTTCTCATTTATAACTCTGCACGTTTGTGAATTGCAGTGCCCCTGAGCTCCATTTGTCTCCTCGCTTTTTTGGGAGCTGGCCGCAAAAGCGCAGGATTGCTTCAGGCCCTATTTTGGTTCTGGGGGGCAGGCTGAGCCTGTGGTTCATTCTTCTTCCTGATGGGAAAATGGAGTGACCTGTGCCTGTCCCAACACCTAGGGCTAGTCTTTCGTTGGTTACCCGTCTTCCCGTTCATCCTCAGGACAAATTGCAACCTGGACGAAACAGTAGGTTAAAGGTGCTGATTCTCCAAGTAGGGAGATGGTTAGTCAAGCGGCTGGAATGGCGAACCCGAGCACAAGGAGAGGAGAAATGAGGTGCGTTTCAGAAACCTTTCCCGATCTCACGGCATACCATCTTCTGGCTTTCCCATGCATGTTTTGATGTAGGAAGATGCCCTTGTACCTGGAGATTTGAGACCCATGGGGTGTGTTCCCCGCAGTGTTACTTTAAAGTATCTGCGTTTGCTCACCCAACCTCACCAATCCTCTCAGCCCCAAGAGTGTCCAGCCTTATGTCTCATCCAGCTGTGGGTCTAGATATGGTCAATCCAGGTTGCATCATAGACCCTGAATGGATTTTGTAAGAATTTCTCTCTCTTTCACTGTCTTTGTTTTGTGGGTTTTTTAAAGTAATTTATGTTTAGAATCGGGCTTGGCTGCTTTTCCCTGCTGTGTTGATGCCGCTTTACACCCTCTTGATTCACTTGCAGAGAGATATCGATACATAGGTTTTCAGATTCTTACTAGTCAGATATATTCTTGTGTGGTGACTAGGGTGTGTTGAGTCCAGTTCACTGAGCAGGGAGTAGGCCTTGTCTATTACATATTTGGCTTATGGAGCGGTCTCTGAGCTAATTTCAAACCCTTGTTTTATGCATCACCCCACCTCACCTTTCCCGTTAAGCAGCCATAGTGTGTCTTCTAAAGGTGTGACTCTGTTCTGTTTTGTAATTCAGTTCAAGTGTAGCGATTTTGACATTCCCTCTATAAGCGATATCTTAGGATAAGTGTCTTTTTCTGTGTGACTTATTTCACTTAGAATCATCGTATCTAAATCCACTCATCATGCTGCTAACTAGCCTTATGACATTGATTTCATGGCTGAGTCATATTCCATTGTGCCAAGTACCACCATTTCTTTATCCATTTTTCTCTTTCCTGGGATATTGAAGGTGTACCGAAGTGGAGGTTCTTGGAAACAGAGCAGCCGTAAACTTTAGGGTGCCTG
The DNA here is from genome assembly GCF_028564815.1 of Eubalaena glacialis. Lineage (NCBI taxonomy): Eukaryota > Metazoa > Chordata > Mammalia > Artiodactyla > Balaenidae > Eubalaena > Eubalaena glacialis. Next base: position 231,740 of record NW_026871159.1, on the reverse strand, counting down.
TGTCTTGTTGATTTTTAGTTTTCCCAATTTATACGCCCATGAGTGGAAGTGCCCTATGCTCTCTACGCTGTGTTTATTACTTGTTTCAGGACACACCGTACTCTTCTCCAGAGTGCCTGTTGGCAATTTATATCCCGCCCATCAGCGTAGCAAGGCTCCCATGTCTCCATGGCCTGTCCTGCTTTTCTGGTTTTTACTGTTTGTTCAGCATGGCCCTTTTGACCGAGGGCAAGCGAGACTTCTTTGTAGCGCTGATTTGCCCTTCCGGCTTGCTTGGTTGGCCAAAAAGGGCGTATGCGTTTTTTCCTGAATATATTCAGGAAAAAACGCATACGCCCTTTTTGGCCAAGGGCATCATTGTCAACGTTTTGCCGCTTTTCATGTGCTTTAAAGGCGAGTCGAATCTACCTCCTGAAATCTGTTTCCTGCAAATCTGCCTTGCTTTCAAATCCTCTTCGTTGCCTTCCCTCAATATATTTGTGGACGAGAGTTCTCATTTATAACTCTGCACGTTTGTGAATTGCAGTGCCCCTGAGCTCCATTTGTCTCCTCGCTTTTTTGGGAGCTGGCCGCAAAAGCGCAGGATTGCTTCAGGCCCTATTTTGGTTCTGGGAGGCAGGCTGAGCCTGTGGTTCATTCTTCTTCCTGATGGGAAAATGGAGTGACCTGTGCCTGTCCCAACACCTAGGGCTAGTCTTTCGTTGGTTCCCCGTCTTCCCGTTCATCCTCAGGACAAATTGCAACCTGGACGAAACAGTAGGTTAAAGGTGCTGATTCTTCAAGTAGGGAGATGGTTAGTCAAGCGGCTGGAATGGTGAACCCGAGCACAAGGAGAGGAGAAATGAGGTGCGTTTTGGAAACCTTTCCCGATCTCACGGCATACCATCTTCTGGCTTTCCCATGCATGTTTTGATGTAGGAAGATTCCCTTGTACCTGGAGATTTGAGACCCATGGGGTGTGTTCCCCGCAGTGTTACTTTAAAGTATCTGCGTTTGCTCACCCAACCTCACCAATCCTCTCAGCCCCAAGAGTGTCCAGCCTTATGTCTCATCCAGCTGTGGGTCTAGATATGGTCAATCCAGGTTGCATCATAGACCCTGAATGGATTTTGTAAGAATTTCTCTCTCTTTCACTGTCTTTGTTTTGTGGGTTTTTTAAAGTAATTTATGTTTAGAATCGGGCTTGGCTGCTTTTCCCTGCTGTGTTGATGCCGCTTTACACCCTCTTGATTCACTTGCAGAGAGATATCGATACATAGGTTTTCAGATTCTTACTAGTCAGATATATTCTTGTGTGGTGACTAGGGTGTGTTGAGTCCAGTTCACTGAGCAGGGAGTAGGCCTTGTCTATTACATATTTGGCTTATGGAGCGGTCTCTGAGCTAATTTCAAACCCTTGTTTTATGCATCACCCCACCTCACCTTTCCCGTTAAGCAGCCATAGTGTGTCTTCTAAAGGTGTGACTCTGTTCTGTTTTGTAATTCAGTTCAAGTGTAGCGATTTTGACATTCCCTCTATAAGCGATATCTTAGGATAAGTGTCTTTTTCTGTGTGACTTATTTCACTTAGAATCATCGTATCTAAATCCACTCATCATGCTGCTAACTAGCCTTATGACATTGATTTCATGGCTGAGTGATATTCCATTGTGCCAAGTACCACCATTTCTTTATCCATTTTTCTCTTTCCTGGGATATTGAAGGTGTACCGAAGTGGAGGTTCTTGGAAACAGAGCAGCCGTAAACTTTAGGGTGCCTGTGTCTTGTTGATTTTTAGTTTTCCCAATTTATACGCCCTTGAGTGGAAGTGCCCTATGCTCTCTACGCTGTGTTTATTACTTGTTTCAGGACACACCGTACTCTTCTCCAGAGTGCCTGTTGGCAATTTACATCCCGCCCATCAGCGTAGCAAGGCTCCCATGTCTCCATGGCCTGTCCTGCTTTTCTGGTTTTTACACTTTGTTCAGCATGGCCCTTTTGACCGAGGGCAAGCGAGACTTCTTTGTAGCGCTGATTTGCCCTTCCGGCTTGCTTGGTTGGCCAAAAAGGGCGTATGCGTTTTTTCCTGAATATATTCAGGATAAAACGCATACGCCCTTTTTGGCCAAGGGCATCATTGTCAACGTTTTGCCGCTTTTCATGTGCTTTAAAGGCGAGTCGAATCTACCTCCTGAAATCTGTTTCCTGCAAATCTGCCTTGCTTTCAAATCCTCTTCGTTGCCTTCCCTCAATATATTTGTGGACGAGAGTTCTCATTTATAACTCTGCACGTTTGTGAATTGCAGTGCCCCTGAGCTCCATTTGTCTCCTCGCTTTTTTGGGAGCTGGCCGCAAAAGCGCAGGATTGCTTCAGGCCCTATTTTGGTTCTGGGGGGCAGGCTGAGCCTGTGGTTCATTCTTCTTCCTGATGGGAAAATGGAGTGACCTGTGCCTGTCCCAACACCTAGGGCTAGTCTTTCGTTGGTTCCCCGTCTTCCCGTTCATCCTCAGGACAAATTGCAACCTGGACGAAACAGTAGGTTAAAGGTGCTGATTCTCCAAGTAGGGAGATGGTTAGTCAAGCGGCTGGAATGGCGAACCCGAGCACAAGGAGAGGAGAAATGAGGTGCGTTTCAGAAACCTTTCCCGATCTCACGGCATACCATCTTCTGGCTTTCCCATGCATGTTTTGATGTAGGAAGATGCCCTTGTACCTGGAGATTTGAGACCCATGGGGTGTGTTCCCCGCAGTGTTACTTTAAAGTATCTGCGTTTGCTCACCCAACCTCACCAATCCTCTCAGCCCCAAGAGTGTCCAGCCTTATGTCTCATCCAGCTGTGGGTCTAGATATGGTCAATCCAGGTTGCATCATAGACCCTGAACGGATTTTGTAAGAATTTCTCTCTCTTTCACTGTCTTTGTTTTGTGGGTTTTTTAAAGTAATTTATGTTTAGAATCGGGCTTGGCTGCTTTTCCCTGCTGTGTTGATGCCGCTTTACACCCTCTTGATTCACTTGCAGAGAGATATCGATACATAGGTTTTCAGATTCTTACTAGTCAGATATATTCTTGTGTGGTGACTAGGGTGTGTTGAGTCCAGTTCACTGAGCAGGGAGTAGGCCTTGTCTATTACATATTTGGCTTATGGAGCGGTCTCTGAGCTAATTTCAAACCCTTGTTTTATGCATCACCCCACCTCACCTTTCCCGTTAAGCAGCCATAGTGTGTCTTCTAAAGGTGTGACTCTGTTCTGTTTTGTAATTCAGTTCAAGTGTAGCGATTTTGACATTCCCTCTATAAGCGATATCTTAGGATAAGTGTCTTTTTCTGTGTGACTTATTTCACTTAGAATCATCGTATCTAAATCCACTCATCATGCTGCTAACTAGCCTTATGACATTGATTTCATGGCTGAGTGATATTCCATTGTGCCAAGTACCACCATTTCTTTATCCATTTTTCTCTTTCCTGGGATATTGAAGGTGTACCGAAGTGGAGGTTCTTGGAAACAGAGCAGCCGTAAACTTTAGGGTGCCTGTGTCTTGTTGATTTTTAGTTTTCCCAATTTATACGCCCTTGAGTGGAAGTGCCCTATGCTCTCTACGCTGTGTTTATTACTTGTTTCAGGACACACCGTACTCCTCTCCAGAGTGCCTGTTGGCAATTTACATCCCGCCCATCAGCGTAGCAAGGCTCCCATGTCTCCATGGCCTGTCCTGCTTTTCTGGTTTTTACTGTTTGTTCAGCATGGCCCTTTTGACCGAGGGCAAGCGAGACTTCTTTGTAGCGCTGATTTGCCCTTCCGGCTTGCTTGGTTGGCCAAAAAGGGCGTATGCGTTTTTTCATGAATATATTCATGATAAAACGCATACGCCCTTTTTGGCCAAGGGCATCATTGTCAACGTTTTGCCGCTTTTCATGTGCTTTAAAGGCGAGTCGAATCTACCTCCTGAAATCTGTTTCCTGCAAATCTGCCTTGCTTTCAAATCCTCTTCGTTGCCTTCCCTCAATATATTTGTGGACGAGAGTTCTCATTTATAACTCTGCACGTTTGTGAATTGCAGTGACCCTGAGCTCCATTTGTCTCCTCGCTTTTTTGGGAGCTGGCCGCAAAAGCGCAGGATTGCTTCAGGCCCTATTTTGGTTCTGGGGGGCAGGCTGAGCCTGTGGTTCATTCTTCTTCCTGATGGGAAAATGGAGTGACCTATGCCTGTCACAACACCTAGGGCTCGTCTCTCGTTGGTTCCGCGTCTTCCCGTTCATCCTCAGGACAAATTGCAACCTGGACGAAACAGGAGGTTAAAGGTGCTGATTCTCCAAGTAGGGAGATGGTTAGTCAAGCGGCTGGAATGGTGAACCCGAGCACAAGGAGAGGAGAAATGAGGTGCGTTTTGGAAACCTTTCCCGATCTCACGGCATACCATCTTCTGGCTTTCCCATGCATGTTTTGATGTAGGAAGATTCCCTTGTACCTGGAGATTTGAGACCCATGGGGTGTGTTCCCCGCAGTGTTACTTTAAAGTATCTGCGTTTGCTCACCCAACCTCACCAATCCTCTCAGCCCCAAGAGTGTCCAGCCTTATGTCTCATCCAGCTGTGGGTCTAGATATGGTCAATCCAGGTTGCATCATAGACCCTGAACGGATTTTGTAAGAATTTCTCTCTCTTTCACTGTCTTTGTTTTGTGGGTTTTTTAAAGTAATTTATGTTTAGAATCGGGCTTGGTTGCTTTTCCCTGCTGTGTTGATGCCGCTTTACACCCTCTTGATTCACTTGCAGAGAGATATCGATACATAGGTTTTAAGATTCTTACTAGTCAGATATATTCTTGTGTGGTGACTAGGGTGTGTTGAGTCCAGTTCACTGAGCAGGGAGTAGGTCTTGTCTATTACATATTTGGCTTATGGAGCGGTCTCTTAGCTAATTTCAAACCCTTGTTTTATGCATCACCCCACCTCACCTTTCCCGTTAAGCAGCCATAGTGTGTCTTCTAAAGGTGTGACTCTGTTCTGTTTTGTAATTCAGTTCAAGTGTAGCGATTTTGACATTCCCTCTATAAGCGATATCTTAGGATAAGTGTCTTTTTCTGTGTGACTTATTTCACTTAGAATCATCGTATCTAAATCCACTCATCATGCTGCTAACTAGCCTTATGACATTGATTTCATGGCTGAGTGATATTCCATTGTGCCAAGTACCACCATTTCTTTATCCATTTTTCTCTTTCCTGGGATATTGAAGGTGTACCGAAGTGGAGGTTCTTGGAAACAGAGCAGCCGTAAACTTTAGGGTGCCTGTGTCTTGTTGATTTTTAGTTTTCCCAATTTATACGCCCTTGAGTGGAAGTGCCCTATGCTCTCTACGCTGTGTTTATTACTTCTTTCAGGACACACCGTACTCTTCTCCAGAGTGCCTGTTGGCAATTTACATCCCGCCCATCAGCGTAGCAAGGCTCCCATGTCTCCATGGCCTGTCCTGCTTTTCTGGTTTTTACACTTTGTTCAGCATGGCCCTTTTGACCGAGGGCAAGCGAGACTTCTTTGTAGCGCTGATTTGCCCTTCCGGCTTGCTTGGTTGGCCAAAAAGGGCGTATGCGTTTTTTCCTGAATATATTCAGGAAAAAACGCATACGCCCTTTTTGGCCAAGGGCATCATTGTCAACGTTTTGCCGCTTTTCATGTGCTTTAAAGGCGAGTCGAATCTACCTCCTGAAATCTGTTTCCTGCAAATCTGCCTTGCTTTCAAATCCTCTTCGTTGCCTTCCCTCAATATATTTGTGGACGAGAGTTCTCATTTATAACTCTGCACGTTTGTGAATTGCAGTGCCCCTGAGCTCCATTTGTCTCCTCGCTTTTTTGGGAGCTGGCCGCAAAAGCGCAGGATTGCTTCAGGCCCTATTTTGGTTCTGGGGGGCAGGCTGAGCCTGTGGTTCATTCTTCTTCCTGATGGGAAAATGGAGTGACCTGTGCCTGTCCCAACACCTAGGGCTAGTCTTTCGTTGGTTCCCCGTCTTCCCGTTCATCCTCAGGACAAATTGCAACCTGGACGAAACAGTAGGTTAAAGGTGCTGATTCCCCAAGTAGGGAGATGGTTAGTCAAGCGGCTGGAATGGCGAACCCGAGCACAAGGAGAGGAGAAATGAGGTGCGTTTTAGAAACCTTTCCCGATCTCACGGCATACCATCTTCTGGCTTTCCCATGCATGTTTTGATGTAGGAAGATGCCCTTGTACCTGGAGATTTGAGACCCATGGGGTGTGTTCCCCGCAGTGTTACTTTAAAGTATCTGCGTTTGCTCACCCAACCTCACCAATCCTCTCAGCCCCAAGAGTGTCCAGCCTTCTGTCTCATCCAGCTGTGGTTCTAGATATGGTCAATCCAGGTTGCATCAGAGACCCTGAACGGATTTTGTAAGAATTTCTCTCTCTTTCACTGTCTTTGTTTTGTGGGTTTTTTAAAGTAATTTATGTTTAGAATCGGGCTTGGCTGCTTTTCCCTGCTGTGTTGATGCCGCTTTACACCCTCTTGATTCACTTGCAGAGAGATATCGATACATAGGTTTTCAGATTCTTACTAGTCAGATATATTCTTGTGTGGTGACTAGGGGGTGTTGAGTCCAGTTCACTGAGCAGGGAGTAGGCCTTGTCTATTACATATTTGGCTTATGGAGCGGTCTCTGAGCTAATTTCAAACCCCTGTTTTATGCATCACCCCACCTCACCTTTCCCGTTAAGCAGCCATAGTGTGTCTTCTAAAGGTGTGACTCTGTTCTGTTTTGTAATTCAGTTCAAGTGTAGCGATTTTGACATTCCCTCTATAAGCGATATCTTAGGATAAGTGTCTTTTTCTGTGTGACTTATTTCACTTAGAATCATCGTATCTAAATCCACTCATCATGCTGCTAACTAGCCTTATGACATTGATTTCATGGCTGAGTGATATTCCATTGTGCCAAGTACCACCATTTCTTTATCCATTTTTCTCTTTCCTGGGATATTGAAGGTGTACCGAAGTGGAGGTTCTTGGAAACAGAGCAGCCGTAAACTTTAGGGTGCCTGTGTCTTGTTGATTTTTAGTTTTCCCAATTTATACGCCCTTGAGTGGAAGTGCCCTATGCTCTCTACGCTGTGTTTATTACTTGTTTCAGGACACACCGTACTCTTCTCCAGAGTGCCTGTTGGCAATTTACATCCCGCCCATCAGCGTAGCAAGGCTCCCATGTCTCCATGGCCTGTCCTGCTTTTCTGGTTTTTACACTTTGTTCAGCATGGCCCTTTTGACCGAGGGCAAGCGAGACTTCTTTGTAGCGCTGATTTGCCCTTCCGGCTTGCTTGGTTGGCCAAAAAGGGCGTATGCGTTTTTTCCTGAATATATTCAGGATAAAACGCATACGCCCTTTTTGGCCAAGGGCATCATTGTCAACGTTTTGCCGCTTTTCATGTGCTTTAAAGGCGAGTCGAATCTACCTCCTGAAATCTGTTTCCTGCAAATCTGCCTTGCTTTCAAATCCTCTTCGTTGCCTTCCCTCAATATATTTGTGGACGAGAGTTCTCATTTATAACTCTGCACGTTTGTGAATTGCAGTGCCCCTGAGCTCCATTTGTCTCCTCGCTTTTTTGGGAGCTGGCCGCAAAAGCGCAGGATTGCTTCAGGCCCTATTTTGGTTCTGGGGGGCAGGCTGAGCCTGTGGTTCATTCTTCTTCCTGATGGGAAAATGGAGTGACCTGTGCCTGTCCCAACACCTAGGGCTAGTCTTTCGTTGGTTCCCCGTCTTCCCGTTCATCCTCAGGACAAATTGCAACCTGGACGAAACAGTAGGTTAAAGGTGCTGATTCTCCAAGTAGGGAGATGGTTAGTCAAGCGGCTGGAATGGCGAACCCGAGCACAAGGAGAGGAGAAATGAGGTGCGTTTCGGAAACCTTTCCCGATCTCACGGCATACCATCTTCTGGCTTTCCCATGCATGTTTTGATGTAGGAAGATGCCCTTGTACCTGGAGATTTGAGACCCATGGGGTGTGTTCCCCGCAGTGTTACTTTAAAGTATCTGCGTTTGCTCACCCAACCTCACCAATCCTCTCAGCCCCAAGAGTGTCCAGCCTTATGTCTCATCCAGCTGTGGGTCTAGATATGGTCAATCCAGGTTGCATCATAGACCCTGAACGGATTTTGTAAGAATTTCTCTCTCTTTCACTGTCTTTGTTTTGTGGGTTTTTTAAAGTAATTTATGTTTAGAATCGGGCTTGGCTGCTTTTCCCTGCTGTGTTGATGCCGCTTTACACCCTCTTGATTCACTTGCAGAGAGATATCGATACATAGGTTTTCAGATTCTTACTAGTCAGATATATTCTTGTGTGGTGACTAGGGTGTGTTGAGTCCAGTTCACTGAGCAGGGAGTAGGCCTTGTCTATTTCATATTTGGCTTATGGAGCGGTCTCTGAGCTAATTTCAAACCCTTGTTTTATGCATCACCCCACCTCACCTTTCCCGTTAAGCAGCCATAGTGTGTCTTCTAAAGGTGTGACTCTGTTCTGTTTTGTAATTCAGTTCAAGTGTAGCGATTTTGACATTCCCTCTATAAGCGATATCTTAGGATAAGTGTCTTTTTCTGTGTGACTTATTTCACTTAGAATCATCGTATCTAAATCCACTCATCATGCTGCTAACTAGCCTTATGACATTGATTTCATGGCTGAGTGATATTCCATTGTGCCAAGTACCACCATTTCTTTATCCATTTTTCTCTTTCCTGGGATATTGAAGGTGTACCGAAGTGGAGGTTCTTGGAAACAGAGCAGCCGTAAACTTTAGGGTGCCTGTGTCTTGTTGATTTTTAGTTTTCCCAATTTATACGCCCTTGAGTGGAAGTGCCCTATGCTCTCTACGCTGTGTTTATTACTTGTTTCAGGACACACCGTACTCCTCTCCAGAGTGCCTGTTGGCAATTTACATCCCGCCCATCAGCGTAGCAAGGCTCCCATGTCTCCATGGCCTGTCCTGCTTTTCTGGTTTTTACTGTTTGTTCAGCATGGCCCTTTTGACCGAGGGCAAGCGAGACTTCTTTGTAGCGCTGATTTGCCCTTCCGGCTTGCTTGGTTGGCCAAAAAGGGCGTATGCGTTTTTTCATGAATATATTCATGATAAAACGCATACGCCCTTTTTGGCCAAGGGCATCATTGTCAACGTTTTGCCGCTTTTCATGTGCTTTAAAGGCGAGTCGAATCTACCTCCTGAAATCTGTTTCCTGCAAATCTGCCTTGCTTTCAAATCCTCTTCGTTGCCTTCCCTCAATATATTTGTGGACGAGAGTTCTCATTTATAACTCTGCACGTTTGTGAATTGCAGTGACCCTGAGCTCCATTTGTCTCCTCGCTTTTTTGGGAGCTGGCCGCAAAAGCGCAGGATTGCTTCAGGCCCTATTTTGGTTCTGGGGGGCAGGCTGAGCCTGTGGTTCATTCTTCTTCCTGATGGGAAAATGGAGTGACCTGTGCCTGTCACAACACCTAGGGCTCGTCTCTCGTTGGTTCCGCGTCTTCCCGTTCATCCTCAGGACAAATTGCAACCTGGACGAAACAGGAGGTTAAAGGTGCTGATTCTCCAAGTAGGGAGATGGTTAGTCAAGCGGCTGGAATGGTGAACCCGAGCACAAGGAGAGGAGAAATGAGGTGCGTTTTGGAAACCTTTCCCGATCTCACGGCATACCATCTTCTGGCTTTCCCATGCATGTTTTGATGTAGGAAGATTCCCTTGTACCTGGAGATTTGAGACCCATGGGGTGTGTTCCCCGCAGTGTTACTTTAAAGTATCTGCGTTTGCTCACCCAACCTCACCAATCCTCTCAGCCCCAAGAGTGTCCAGCCTTATGTCTCATCCAGCTGTGGGTCTAGATATGGTCAATCCAGGTTGCATCATAGACCCTGAACGGATTTTGTAAGAATTTCTCTCTCTTTCACTGTCTTTGTTTTGTGGGTTTTTTAAAGTAATTTATGTTTAGAATCGGGCTTGGTTGCTTTTCCCTGCTGTGTTGATGCCGCTTTACACCCTCTTGATTCACTTGCAGAGAGATATCGATACATAGGTTTTAAGATTCTTACTAGTCAGATATATTCTTGTGTGGTGACTAGGGTGTGTTGAGTCCAGTTCACTGAGCAGGGAGTAGGTCTTGTCTATTACATATTTGGCTTATGGAGCGGTCTCTTAGCTAATTTCAAACCCTTGTTTTATGCATCACCCCACCTCACCTTTCCCGTTAAGCAGCCATAGTGTGTCTTCTAAAGGTGTGACTCTGTTCTGTTTTGTAATTCAGTTCAAGTGTAGCGATTTTGACATTCCCTCTATAAGCGATATCTTAGGATAAGTGTCTTTTTCTGTGTGACTTATTTCACTTAGAATCATCGTATCTAAATCCACTCATCATGCTGCTAACTAGCCTTATGACATTGATTTCATGGCTGAGTGATATTCCATTGTGCCAAGTACCACCATTTCTTTATCCATTTTTCTCTTTCCTGGGATATTGAAGGTGTACCGAAGTGGAGGTTCTTGGAAACAGAGCAGCCGTAAACTTTAGGGTGCCTGTGTCTTGTTGATTTTTAGTTTTCCCAATTTATACGCCCTTGAGTGGAAGTGCCCTATGCTCTCTACGCTGTGTTTATTACTTCTTTCAGGACACACCGTACTCTTCTCCAGAGTGCCTGTTGGCAATTTACATCCCGCCCATCAGCGTAGCAAGGCTCCCATGTCTCCATGGCCTGTCCTGCTTTTCTGGTTTTTACACTTTGTTCAGCATGGCCCTTTTGACCGAGGGCAAGCGAGACTTCTTTGTAGCGCTGATTTGCCCTTCCGGCTTGCTTGGTTGGCCAAAAAGGGCGTATGCGTTTTTTCCTGAATATATTCAGGAAAAAACGCATACGCCCTTTTTGGCCAAGGGCATCATTGTCAACGTTTTGCCGCTTTTCATGTGCTTTAAAGGCGAGTCGAATCTACCTCCTGAAATCTGTTTCCTGCAAATCTGCCTTGCTTTCAAATCCTCTTCGTTGCCTTCCCTCAATATATTTGTGGACGAGAGTTCTCATTTATAACTCTGCACGTTTGTGAATTGCAGTGCCCCTGAGCTCCATTTGTCTCCTCGCTTTTTTGGGAGCTGGCCGCAAAAGCGCAGGATTGCTTCAGGCCCTATTTTGGTTCTGGGGGGCAGGCTGAGCCTGTGGTTCATTCTTCTTCCTGATGGGAAAATGGAGTGACCTGTGCCTGTCCCAACACCTAGGGCTAGTCTTTCGTTGGTTCCCCGTCTTCCCGTTCATCCTCAGGACAAATTGCAACCTGGACGAAACAGTAGGTTAAAGGTGCTGATTCCCCAAGTAGGGAGATGGTTAGTCAAGCGGCTGGAATGGCGAACCCGAGCACAAGGAGAGGAGAAATGAGGTGCGTTTTAGAAACCTTTCCCGATCTCACGGCATACCATCTTCTGGCTTTCCCATGCATGTTTTGATGTAGGAAGATGCCCTTGTACCTGGAGATTTGAGACCCATGGGGTGTGTTCCCCGCAGTGTTACTTTAAAGTATCTGCGTTTGCTCACCCAACCTCACCAATCCTCTCAGCCCCAAGAGTGTCCAGCCTTCTGTCTCATCCAGCTGTGGTTCTAGATATGGTCAATCCAGGTTGCATCAGAGACCCTGAACGGATTTTGTAAGAATTTCTCTCTCTTTCACTGTCTTTGTTTTGTGGGTTTTTTAAAGTAATTTATGTTTAGAATCGGGCTTGGCTGCTTTTCCCTGCTGTGTTGATGCCGCTTTACACCCTCTTGATTCACTTGCAGAGAGATATCGATACATAGGTTTTCAGATTCTTACTAGTCAGATATATTCTTGTGTGGTGACTAGGGGGTGTTGAGTCCAGTTCACTGAGCAGGGAGTAGGCCTTGTCTATTACATATTTGGCTTATGGAGCGGTCTCTGAGCTAATTTCAAACCCCTGTTTTATGCATCACCCCACCTCACCTTTCCCGTTAAGCAGCCATAGTGTGTCTTCTAAAGGTGTGACTCTGTTCTGTTTTGTAATTCAGTTCAAGTGTAGCGATTTTGACATTCCCTCTATAAGCGATATCTTAGGATAAGTGTCTTTTTCTGTGTGACTTATTTCACTTAGAATCATCGTATCTAAATCCACTCATCATGCTGCTAACTAGCCTTATGACATTGATTTCATGGCTGAGTGATATTCCATTGTGCCAAGTACCACCATTTCTTTATCCATTTTTCTCTTTCCTGGGATATTGAAGGTGTACCGAAGTGGAGGTTCTTGGAAACAGAGCAGCCGTAAACTTTAGGGTGCCTGTGTCTTGTTGATTTTTAGTTTTCCCAATTTATACGCCCTTGAGTGGAAGTGCCCTATGCTCTCTACGCTGTGTTTATTACTTGTTTCAGGACACACCGTACTCTTCTCCAGAGTGCCTGTTGGCAATTTATATCCCGCCCATCAGCGTAGCAAGGCTCCCATGTCTCCATGGCCTGTCCTGCTTTTCTGGTTTTTACTGTTTGTTCAGCATGGCCGTTTTGACCGAGGGCAAGCGAGACTTCTTTGTAGCGCTGATTTGCCCTTCCGGCTTGCTTGGTTGGCCAAAAAGGGCGTATGCGTTTTTTCCTGAATATATTCAGGAAAAAACGCATACGCCCTTTTTGGCCAAGGGCATCATTGTCAACGTTTTGCCGCTTTTCATGTGCTTTAAAGGCGAGTCGAATCTACCTCCTGAAATCTGTTTCCTGCAAATCTGCCTTGCTTTCAAATCCTCTTCGTTGCCTTCCCTCAATATATTTGTGGACGAGAGTTCTCATTTATAACTCTGCACGTTTGTGAATTGCAGTGCCCCTGAGCTCCATTTGTCTCCTCGCTTTTTTGGGAGCTGGCCGCAAAAGCGCAGGATTGCTTCAGGCCCTATTTTGGTTCTGGGGGGCAGGCTGAGCCTGTGGTTCATTCTTCTTCCTGATGGGAAAATGGAGTGACCTGTGCCTGTCCCAACACCTAGGGCTAGTCTTTCGTTGGTTACCCGTCTTCCCGTTCATCCTCAGGACAAATTGCAACCTGGACGAAACAGTAGGTTAAAGGTGCTGATTCTCCAAGTAGGGAGATGGTTAGTCAAGCGGCTGGAATGGCGAACCCGAGCACAAGGAGAGGAGAAATGAGGTGCGTTTCAGAAACCTTTCCCGATCTCACGGCATACCATCTTCTGGCTTTCCCATGCATGTTTTGATGTAGGAAGATGCCCTTGTACCTGGAGATTTGAGACCCATGGGGTGTGTTCCCCGCAGTGTTACTTTAAAGTATCTGCGTTTGCTCACCCAACCTCACCAATCCTCTCAGCCCCAAGAGTGTCCAGCCTTATGTCTCATCCAGCTGTGGGTCTAGATATGGTCAATCCAGGTTGCATCATAGACCCTGAACGGATTTTGTAAGAATTTCTCTCTCTTTCACTGTCTTTGTTTTGTGGGTTTTTTAAAGTAATTTATGTTTAGAATCGGGCTTGGCTGCTTTTCCCTGCTGTGTTGATGCCGCTTTACACCCTCTTGATTCACTTGCAGAGAGATATCGATACATAGGTTTTCAGATTCTTACTAGTCAGATATATTCTTGTGTGGTGACTAGGGTGTGTTGAGTCCAGTTCACTGAGCAGGGAGTAGGCCTTGTCTATTACATATTTGGCTTATGGAGCGGTCTCTGAGCTAATTTCAAACCCTTGTTTTATGCATCACCCCACCTCACCTTTCCCGTTAAGCAGCCATAGTGTGTCTTCTAAAGGTGTGACTCTGTTCTGTTTTGTAATTCAGTTCAAGTGTAGCGATTTTGACATTCCCTCTATAAGCGATATCTTAGGATAAGTGTCTTTTTCTGTGTGACTTATTTCACTTAGAATCATCGTATCTAAATCCACTCATCATGCTGCTAACTAGCCTTATGACATTGATTTCATGGCTGAGTGATATTCCATTGTGCCAAGTACCACCATTTCTTTATCCATTTTTCTCTTTCCTGGGATATTGATGGTGTACCGAAGTGGAGGTTCTTGGAAACAGAGCAGCCGTAAACTTTAGGGTGCCTGTGTCTTGTTGATTTTTAGTTTTCCCAATTTATACGCCCTTGAGTGGAAGTGCCCTATGCTCTCTACGCTGTGTTTATTACTTGTTTCAGGACACACCGTACTCCTCTCCAGAGTGCCTGTTGGCAATTTACATCCCGCCCATCAGCGTAGCAAGGCTCCCATGTCTCCATGGCCTGTCCTGCTTTTCTGGTTTTTACTGTTTGTTCAGCATGGCCCTTTTGACCGAGGGCAAGCGAGACTTCTTTGTAGCGCTGATTTGCCCTTCCGGCTTGCTTGGTTGGCCAAAAAGGGCGTATGCGTTTTTTCATGAATATATTCATGATAAAACGCATACGCCCTTTTTGGCCAAGGGCATCATTGTCAACGTTTTGCCGCTTTTCATGTGCTTTAAAGGCGAGTCGAATCTACCTCCTGAAATCTGTTTCCTGCAAATCTGCCTTGCTTTCAAATCCTCTTCGTTGCCTTCCCTCAATATATTTGTGGACGAGAGTTCTCATTTATAACTCTGCACGTTTGTGAATTGCAGTGACCCTGAGCTCCATTTGTCTCCTCGCTTTTTTGGGAGCTGGCCGCAAAAGCGCAGGATTGCTTCAGGCCCTATTTTGGTTCTGGGGGGCAGGCTGAGCCTGTGGTTCATTCTTCTTCCTGATGGGAAAATGGAGTGACCTATGCCTGTCACAACACCTAGGGCTCGTCTCTCGTTGGTTCCGCGTCTTCCCGTTCATCCTCAGGACAAATTGCAACCTGGACGAAACAGGAGGTTAAAGGTGCTGATTCTCCAAGTAGGGAGATGGTTAGTCAAGCGGCTGGAATGGTGAACCCGAGCACAAGGAGAGGAGAAATGAGGTGCGTTTTGGAAACCTTTCCCGATCTCACGGCATACCATCTTCTGGCTTTCCCATGCATGTTTTGATGTAGGAAGATTCCCTTGTACCTGGAGATTTGATACCCATGGGGTGTGTTCCCCGCAGTGTTACTTTAAAGTATCTGCGTTTGCTCACCCAACCTCACCAATCCTCTCAGCCCCAAGAGTGTCCAGCCTTATGTCTCATCCAGCTGTGGGTCTAGATATGGTCAATCCAGGTTGCATCAGAGACCCTGAACGGATTTTGTAAGAATTTCTCTCTCTTTCACTGTCTTTGTTTTGTGGGTTTTTTAAAGTAATTTATGTTTAGAATCGGGCTTGGTTGCTTTTCCCTGCTGTGTTGATGCCGCTTTACACCCTCTTGATTCACTTGCAGAGAGATATCGATACATAGGTTTTAAGATTCTTACTAGTCAGATATATTCTTGTGTGGTGACTAGGGTGTGTTGAGTCCAGTTCACTGAGCAGGGAGTAGGTCTTGTCTATTACATATTTGGCTTATGGAGCGGTCTCTTAGCTAATTTCAAACCCTTGTTTTATGCATCACCCCACCTCACCTTTCCCGTTAAGCAGCCATAGTGTGTCTTCTAAAGGTGTGACTCTGTTCTGTTTTGTAATTCAGTTCAAGTGTAGCGATTTTGACATTCCCTCTATAAGCGATATCTTAGGATAAGTGTCTTTTTCTGTGTGACTTATTTCACTTAGAATCATCGTATCTAAATCCACTCATCATGCTGCTAACTAGCCTTATGACATTGATTTCATGGCTGAGTGATATTCCATTGTGCCAAGTACCACCATTTCTTTATCCATTTTTCTCTTTCCTGGGATATTGAAGGTGTACCGAAGTGGAGGTTCTTGGAAACAGAGCAGCCGTAAACTTTAGGGTGCCTGTGTCTTGTTGATTTTTAGTTTTCCCAATTTATACGCCCTTGAGTGGAAGTGCCCTATGCTCTCTACGCTGTGTTTATTACTTCTTTCAGGACACACCGTACTCTTCTCCAGAGTGCCTGTTGGCAATTTACATCCCGCCCATCAGCGTAGCAAGGCTCCCATGTCTCCATGGCCTGTCCTGCTTTTCTGGTTTTTACACTTTGTTCAGCATGGCCCTTTTGACCGAGGGCAAGCGAGACTTCTTTGTAGCGCTGATTTGCCCTTCCGGCTTGCTTGGTTGGCCAAAAAGGGCGTATGCGTTTTTTCCTGAATATATTCAGGAAAAAACGCATACGCCCTTTTTGGCCAAGGGCATCATTGTCAACGTTTTGCCGCTTTTCATGTGCTTTAAAGGCGAGTCGAATCTACCTCCTGAAATCTGTTTCCTGCAAATCTGCCTTGCTTTCAAATCCTCTTCGTTGCCTTCCCTCAATATATTTGTGGACGAGAGTTCTCATTTATAACTCTGCACGTTTGTGAATTGCAGTGCCCCTGAGCTCCATTTGTCTCCTCGCTTTTTTGGGAGCTGGCCGCAAAAGCGCAGGATTGCTTCAGGCCCTATTTTGGTTCTGGGGGGCAGGCTGAGCCTGTGGTTCATTCTTCTTCCTGATGGGAAAATGGAGTGACCTGTGCCTGTCCCAACACCTAGGGCTAGTCTTTCGTTGGTTCCCCGTCTTCCCGTTCATCCTCAGGACAAATTGCAACCTGGACGAAACAGTAGGTTAAAGGTGCTGATTCCCCAAGTAGGGAGATGGTTAGTCAAGCGGCTGGAATGGCGAACCCGAGCACAAGGAGAGGAGAAATGAGGTGCGTTTTAGAAACCTTTCCCGATCTCACGGCATACCATCTTCTGGCTTTCCCATGCATGTTTTGATGTAGGAAGATGCCCTTGTACCTGGAGATTTGAGACCCATGGGGTGTGTTCCCCGCAGTGTTACTTTAAAGTATCTGCGTTTGCTCACCCAACCTCACCAATCCTCTCAGCCCCAAGAGTGTCCAGCCTTCTGTCTCATCCAGCTGTGGTTCTAGATATGGTCAATCCAGGTTGCATCAGAGACCCTGAACGGATTTTGTAAGAATTTCTCTCTCTTTCACTGTCTTTGTTTTGTGGGTTTTTTAAAGTAATTTATGTTTAGAATCGGGCTTGGCTGCTTTTCCCTGCTGTGTTGATGCCGCTTTACACCCTCTTGATTCACTTGCAGAGAGATATCGATACATAGGTTTTCAGATTCTTACTAGTCAGATATATTCTTGTGTGGTGACTAGGGGGTGTTGAGTCCAGTTCACTGAGCAGGGAGTAGGCCTTGTCTATTACATATTTGGCTTATGGAGCGGTCTCTGAGCTAATTTCAAACCCCTGTTTTATGCATCACCCCACCTCACCTTTCCCGTTAAGCAGCCATAGTGTGTCTTCTAAAGGTGTGACTCTGTTCTGTTTTGTAATTCAGTTCAAGTGTAGCGATTTTGACATTCCCTCTATAAGCGATATCTTAGGATAAGTGTCTTTTTCTGTGTGACTTATTTCACTTAGAATCATCGTATCTAAATCCACTCATCATGCTGCTAACTAGCCTTATGACATTGATTTCATGGCTGAGTGATATTCCATTGTGCCAAGTACCACCATTTCTTTATCCATTTTTCTCTTTCCTGGGATATTGAAGGTGTACCGAAGTGGAGGTTCTTGGAAACAGAGCAGCCGTAAACTTTAGGGTGCCTGTGTCTTGTTGATTTTTAATTTTTCCCAATTTATACGCCCTTGAGTGGAAGTGCCCTATGCTCTCTACGCTGTGTTTATTACTTGTTTCAGGACACACCGTACTCTTCTCCAGAGTGCCTGTTGGCAATTTATATCCCGCCCATCAGCGTAGCAAGGCTCCCATGTCTCCATGGCCTGTCCTGCTTTTCTGGTTTTTACTGTTTGTTCAGCATGGCCGTTTTGACCGAGGGCAAGCGAGACTTCTTTGTAGCGCTGATTTGCCCTTCCGGCTTGCTTGGTTGGCCAAAAAGGGCGTATGCGTTTTTTCCTGAATATATTCAGGAAAAAACGCATACGCCCTTTTTGGCCAAGGGCATCATTGTCAACGTTTTGCCGCTTTTCATGTGCTTTAAAGGCGAGTCGAATCTACCTCCTGAAATCTGTTTCCTGCAAATCTGCCTTGCTTTCAAATCCTCTTCGTTGCCTTCCCTCAATATATTTGTGGACGAGAGTTCTCATTTATAACTCTGCACGTTTGTGAATTGCAGTGCCCCTGAGCTCCATTTGTCTCCTCGCTTTTTTGGGAGCTGGCCGCAAAAGCGCAGGATTGCTTCAGGCCCTATTTTGGTTCTGGGGGGCAGGCTGAGCCTGTGGTTCATTCTTCTTCCTGATGGGAAAATGGAGTGACCTGTGCCTGTCCCAATACCTAGGGCTAGTCTTTCGTTGGTTCCCCGTCTTCCCGTTCATCCTCAGGACAAATTGCAACCTGGACGAAACAGTAGGTTAAAGGTGCTGATTCTCCAAGTAGGGAGATGGTTAGTCAAGCGGCTGGAATGGCGAACCCGAGCACAAGGAGAGGAGAAATGAGGTGCGTTTTAGAAACCTTTCCCGATCTCACGGCATACCATCTTCTGGCTTTCCCATGCATGTTTTGATGTAGGAAGATTCCCTTGTACCTGGAGATTTGAGACCCATGGGGTGTGTTCCCCGCAGTGTTACTTTAAAGTATCTGCGTTTGCTCACCCAACCTCACCAATCCTCTCAGCCCCAAGAGTGTCCAGCCTTATGTCTCATCCAGCTGTGCGTCTAGATATGGTCAATCCAGGTTGCATCATAGACCCTGAACGGATTTTGTAAGAATTTCTCTCTCTTTCACTGTCTTTGTTTTGTGGGTTTTTTAAAGTAATTTATGTTTAGAATCGGGCTTGGCTGCTTTTCCCTGCTGTGTTGATGCCGCTTTACACCCTCTTGATTCACTTGCAGAGAGATATCGATACATAGGTTTTCAGATTCTTACTAGTCAGATATATTCTTGTGTGGTGACTAGGGTGTGTTGAGTCCAGTTCACTGAGCAGGGAGTAGGCCTTGTCTATTACATATTTGGCTTATGGAGCGGTGTCTGAGCTAATTTCAAACCCTTGTTTTATGCATCACCCCACCTCACCTTTCCCGTTAAGCAGCCATAGTGTGTCTTCTAAAGGTGTGACTCTGTTCTGTTTTGTAATTCAGTTCAAGTGTAGCGATTTTGACATTCCCTCTATAAGCGATATCTTAGGATAAGTGTCTTTTTCTGTGTGACTTATTTCACTTAGTATCATCGTATCTAAATCCACTCATCATGCTGCTAACTAGCCTTATGACATTGATTTCATGGCTGAGTGATATTCCATTGTGCCAGGTACCACCATTTTTTTATCCATTTTTCTCTTTCCTGGGATATTGAAGGTGTACCGAAGTGGAGGTTCTTGGAAACAGAGCAGCCGTAAACTTTAGGGTGCCTGTGTCTTGTTGATTTTTAGTTTTCCCAATTTATACGCCCTTGAGTGGAAGTGCCCTATGCTCTCTACGCTGTGTTTATTACTTGTTTCAGGACACACCGTACTCTTCTCCAGAGTGCCTGTTGGAAATTTACATCCCGCCCATCAGCGTAGCAAGGCTCCCATGTCTCCATGGCCTGTCCTGCTTTTCTGGTTTTTACACTTTGTTCAGCATGGCCCTTTTGACCGAGGGCAAGCGAGACTTCTTTGTAGCGCTGATTTGCCCTTCCGGCTTGCTTGGTTGGCCAAAAAGGGCGTATGCGTTTTTTCCCGAATATATTCAGGAAAAAACGCATACGCCCTTTTTGGCCAAGGGCATCATTGTCAACGTTTTGCCGCTTTTCATGTGCTTTAAAGGCGAGTCGAATCTACCTCCTGAAATCTGTTTCCTGCAAATCTGCCTTGCTTTCAAATCCTCTTCGTTGCCTTCCCTCAATATATTTGTGGACGAGAGTTCTCATTTATAACTCTGCACGTTTGTGAATTGCAGTGCCCCTGAGCTCCATTTGTCTCCTCGCTTTTTTGGGAGCTGGCCGCAAAAGTGCAGGATTGCTTCAGGCCCTATTTTGGTTCTGGGGGGCAGGCTGAGCCTGTGGTTCATTCTTCTTCCTGATGGGAAAATGGAGTGACCTGTGCCTGTCCCAACACCTAGGGCTAGTCTTTCGTTGGTTCCCCGTCTTCCCGTTCATCCTCAGGACAAATTGCAACCTGGACGAAACAGTAGGTTAAAGGTGCTGATTCTCCAAGTAGGGAGATGATTAGTCAAGCGGCTGGAATGGCGAACCCGAGCACAAGGAGAGGAGAAATGAGGTGCGTTTTAGAAACCTTTCCCGATCTCACGGCATACCATCTTCTGGCTTTCCCATGCATGTTTTGATGTAGGAAGATTCCCTTGTACCTGGAGATTTGAGACCCAAGGGGTGTGTTCCCCGCAGTGTTACTTTAAAGTATCTGCGTTTGCTCACCCAACCTCACCAATCCTCTCAGCCCCAAGAGTGTCCAGCCTTCTGTCTCATCCAGCTGTGGGTCTAGATATTGTCAATCCAGGTTGCATCAGAGACCCTGAACGGATTTTGTAAGAATTTCTCTCTCTTTCACTGTCTTTGTTTTGTGGGTATTTTAAAGTAATTTATGTTTAGAAACGGGCTTGGCTGCTTTTCCCTGCTGTGTTGATGCCGCTTTACACCCTCTTGATTCACTTGCAGAGAGATATCGATACATAGGTTTTCAGATTCTTACTAGTCAGATATATTCTTGTGTGGTGACTAGGGTGTGTTGAGTCCAGTTCACTGAGCAGGGAGTAGGCCTTGTCTATTACATATTTGGCTTATGGAGCGGTCTCTGAGCTAATTTCAAACCCCTGTTTTATGCATCACCCCACCTCACCTTTCCCGTTAAGCAGCCATAGTGTGTCTTCTAAAGGTGTGACTCTGTTCTGTTTGTAATTCAGTTCAAGTGTAGCGATTTTGACATTCCCTCTATAAGCGATATCTTAGGATAAGTGTCTTTTTCTGTGTGACTTATTTCACTTAGAATCATCGTACCTAAATCCACTCATCATGCTGCTAACTAGCCTTATGACATTGATTTCATGGCTGAGTGATATTCCATTGTGCCAAGTACCACCATTTCTTTATCCATTTTTCTCTTTCCTGGGATATTGAAGGTGTACCGAAGCGGAGGTTCTTGGAAGCAGAGCAGCCGTAAACTTTAGGGTGCCTGTGTCTTGTTGATTTTTAGTTTTCCCAATTTATACGCCCATGAGTGGAAGTGCCCTATGCTCTCTACGCTGTGTTTATTACTTGTTTCAGGACACACCGTACTCTTCTCCAGAGTGCCTTTTGGCAATTTATATCCCGCCCATCAGCGTAGCAAGGCTCCCATGTCTCCATGGCCTGTCCTGCTTTTCTGGTTTTTACTGTTTGTTCAGCATGGCCCTTTTGACCGAGGGCAAGCGAGACTTCTTTGTAGCGCTGATTTGCCCTTCCGGCTTGCTTGGTTGGCCAAAAAGGGCGTATGCGTTTTTTCCTGAATATATTCAGGAAAAAACGCATACGCCCTTTTTGGCCAAGGGCATCATTGTCAACGTTTTGCCGCTTTTCATGTGCTTTAAAGGCGAGTCGAATCTACCTCCTGAAATCTGTTTCCTGCAAATCTGCCTTGCTTTCAAATCCTCTTCGTTGCCTTCCCTCAATATATTTGTGGACGAGAGTTCTCATTTATAACTCTGCACGTTTGTGAATTGCAGTGCCCCTGAGCTCCATTTGTCTCCTCGCTTTTTTGGGAGCTGGCCGCAAAAGCGCAGGATTGCTTCAGGCCCTATTTTGGTTCTGGGGGGCAGGCTGAGCCTGTGGTTCATTCTTCTTCCTGATGGGAAAATGGAGTGACCTGTGCCTGTCCCAATACCTAGGGCTAGTCTTTCGTTGGTTCCCCGTCTTCCCGTTCATCCTCAGGACAAATTGCAACCTGGACGAAACAGTAGGTTAAAGGTGCTGATTCTCCAAGTAGGGAGATGGTTAGTCAAGCGGCTGGAATGGCGAACCCGAGCACAAGGAGAGGAGAAATGAGCTGCGTTTTGGAAACCTTTCCCGATCTCACGGCATACCATCTTCTGGCTTTCCCATGCATGTTTTGATGTAGGAAGATGCCCTTGTACCTGGAGATTTGAGACCCATGGGGTGTGTTCCCCGCAGTGTTACTTTAAAGTATCTGCGTTTGCTCACCCAACCTCACCAATCCTCTCAGCCCCAAGAGTGTCCAGCCTTATGTCTCATCCAGCTGTGGGTCTAGATATGGTCAATCCAGGTTGCATCACAGACCCTGAACGGATTTTGTAAGAATTTCTCTCTCTTTCACTGTCTTTGTTTTGTGGGTTTTTTAAAGTAATTTATGTTTAGAATCGGGCTTGGCTGCTTTTCCCTGCTGTGTTGATGCCGCTTTACACCCTCTTGATTCACTTGCAGAGAGATATCGATACATAGGTTTTCAGATTCATACTAGTCAGATATATTCTTGTGCGGTGACTAGGGGGTGTTGAGTCCAGTTCACTGAGCAGGGAGTAGGCCTTGTCTATTACATATTTGGCTTATGGAGCGGTGTCTGAGCTAATTCCAAACCCTTGTTTTATGCATCACCCCACCTCACCTTTCCCGTTAAGCAGCCATAGTGTGTCTTCTACAGGTGTGACTCTGTTCTGTTTTGTAATTCAGTTCAAGTGTAGCGATTTTGACATTCCCTCTATAAGCGATATCTTAGGATAAGTGTCTTTTTCTGTGTGACTTATTTCACTTAGAATCATCGTATCTAAATCCACTCATCATGCTGCTAACTAGCCTTATGACATTGATTTCATGGCTGAGTGATATTCCACTGTGCCAAGTACCACCATTTCTTTATCCATTTTTCTCTTTCCTGGGATATTGAAGGTGTACCGAAGTGGAGGTTCTTGGAAACAGAGCAGCCGTAAACTTTAGGGTGCCTGTGTCTTGTTGATTTTTAGTTTTCCCAATTTATACGCCCTTGAGTGGAAGTGCCCTATGCTCTCTACGCTGTGTTTATTACTTGTTTCAGGACACACCGTACTCTTCTCCAGAGTGCCTGTTGGCAATTTATATCCCGCCCATCAGCGTAGCAAGGCTCCCATGTCTCCATGGCCTGTCCTGCTTTTCTGGTTTTTACACTTTGTTCAGCATGGCCCTTTTGACCGAGGGCAAGCGAGACTTCTTTGTAGCGCTGATTTGCCCTTCCGGCTTGCTTAGTTGGCCAAAAAGGGCGTATGCGTTTTTTCCTGAATATATTCAGGAAAAAACGCATACGCCCTTTTTGGCCAAGGGCATCATTGTCAACGTTTTGCCGCTTTTCATGTGCTTTAAAGGCGAGTCGAATCTACCTCCTGAAATCTGTTTCCTGCAAATCTGCCTTGCTTTCAAATCCTCTTCGTTGCCTTCCCTCAATATATTTGTGGACGAGAGTTCTCATTTATAACTCTGCACGTTTGTGAATTGCAGTGCCCCTGAGCTCCATTTGTCTCCTCGCATTTTTGGGAGCTGGCCGCAAAAGCGCAGGATTGCTTCAGGCCCTATTTTGGTTCTGGGGGGCAGGCTGAGCCTGTGGTTCATTCTTCTTCCTGATGGGAAAATGGAGTGACCTGTGCCTGTCCCAACACCTAGGGCTAGTCTTTCGTTGGTTCCCCGTCTTCCCGTTCATGCTCAGGACAAATTGCAACCTGGACGAAACAGTAGGTTAAAGGTGCTGATGCTCCAAGTAGGGAGATGGTTAGTCAAGCGGCTGGAATGGCGAACCCGAGCACAAGGAGAGGAGAAATGAGGTGCGTTTTAGAAACCTTTCCCGATCTCACGGCATACCATCTTCTGGCTTTCCCATGCATGTTTTGATGTAGGAAGATTCCCTTGTACCTGGAGATTTGAGACCCATGGGGTGTGTTCCCCGCAGTGTTACTTTAAGTATCTGCGTTTGCTCACCCAACCTCACCAATCCTCTCAGCCCCAAGAGTGTCCAGCCTTATGTCTCATCCAGCTGTGGGTCTAGATATGGTCAATCCAGGTTGCATCATAGACCCTGAACGGATGTTGTAAGAATTTCTCTCACTTTCACTGTCTTTGCTTTTTGGGTTTTTTAAAATAATGTATGTTTAGAATGGGGTTTGGCTGCTTTTCCCTGCTGTGTTTATGCCGCTTTACACCCTCTTGATTCACTTGCAGAGAGATATCGATACATAGGTTTTCAGATTCATACTAGTCAGATATATTCTTGTGCGGTGACTAGGGGGTGTTGAGTCCAGTTCACTGAGCAGGGAGTAGGCCTTGTCTATTACATATTTGGCTTATGGAGCGGTGTCTGAGCTAATTTCAAACCCTTGTTTTATGCATCACCCCACCTCACCTTTCCGGTTAAGCAGCCATAGTGTGTCTTCTACAGGTGTGACTCTGTTCTGTTTTGTAATTCAGTTCAAGTGTAGCCATTTTGACATTCCCTCTATAAGCGATATCTTAGGATAAGTGTCTTTTTCTGTGTGACTTATTTCACTTAGAATCATCGTACCTAAATCCACTCATCATGCTGCTAACTAGCCTTATGACATTGATTTCATGGCTGAGTGATATTCCATTGTGCCAAGTACCACCATTTCTTTATCCATTTTTCTCTTTCCTGGGACATTGAAGGTGTACCGAAGCGGAGGTTCTTGGAAACAGAGCAGCCGTAAACTTTAGGGTGCCTGTGTCTTGTTGATTTTTAGTTTTCCCAATTTATACGCCCATGAGTGGAAGTGCCCTATGCTCTCTACGCTGTGTTTATTACTTGTTTCAGGACACACCGTACTCTTCTCCAGAGTGCCTGTTGGCAATTTATATCCCGCCCATCAGCGTAGCAAGGCTCCCATGTCTCCATGGCCTGTCCTGCTTTTCTGGTTTTTACTGTTTGTTCAGCATGGCCCTTTTGACCGAGGGCAAGCGAGACTTCTTTGTAGCGCTGATTTGCCCTTCCGGCTTGCTTGGTTGGCCAAAAAGGGCGTATGCGTTTTTTCCTGAATATATTCAGGAAAAAACGCATACGCCCTTTTTGGCCAAGGGCATCATTGTCAACGTTTTGCCGCTTTTCATGTGCTTTAAAGGCGAGTCGAATCTACCTCCTGAAATCTGTTTCCTGCAACTCTGCCTTGCTTTCAAATCCTCTTCGTTGCCTTCCCTCAATATATTTGTGGACGAGAGTTCTCATTTATAACTCTGCACGTTTGTGAATTGCAGTGCCCCTGAGCTCCATTTGTCTCCTCGCTTTTTTGGGAGCTGGCCGCAAAAGCGCAGGATTGCTTCAGGCCCTATTTTGGTTCTGGGGGGCAGGCTGAGCCTGTGGTTCATTCTTCTTCCTGATGGGAAAATGGAGTGACCTATGCCTGTCCCAACACCTAGGGCTCGTCTCTCGTTGGTTCCGCGTCTTCCCGTTCATCCTCAGGACAAATTGCAACCTGTACAATCAGGAGGTTAAAGGTGCTGATTCTCCAAGTAGGGAGATGGTTAGTCAAGCGGCTGGAATGGCGAACCCGAGCACAAGGAGAGGAGAAATGAGGTGCGTTTTAGAAACCTTTCCCGATCTCATGGCATACCATCTTCTGGGTTTCCCATGCATGTTTTGATGTAGGAAGATGCCCTTGTACCTGGAGATTTGAGACCCATGGGGTGTGTTCCCCGCAGTGTTACTTTAAAGTATCTGCGTTTGCTCACCCAACCTCACCAATCCTCTCAGCCCCAAGAGTGTCCAGCCTTCTGTCTCATCCAGCTGTGGGTCTAGATATGGTCAATCCAGGTTGCATCAGAGACCCTGAACGGATTTTGTAAGAATTTCTCTCTCTTTCACTGTCATTGCTTTGTGGGTTTTTTAAAGTAATGTATGTTTAGAATGGGGTTTGGCTGCTTTTCCCTGCTGTGTTGATGCCGCTTTACACCCTCTTGATTCACTTGCAGAGAGATATCGATACATAGGTTTTCAGATTCTTACTAGTCAGATATATTCTTGTGTGGTGACTAGGGTGTGTTGAGTCCAGTTCACTGAGCAGGGAGTAGGCCTTGTCTATTACATATTTGGCTTATGGAGCGGTGTCTGAGCTAATTTCAAACCCTTGTTTTATGCATCACCCCACCTCACCTTTCCCGTTAAGCACCCATAGTGTGTCTTCTAAAGGTGTGACTCTGTTCTGTTTTGTAATTCAGTTCAAGTGTAGCGATTTTGACATTCCCTCTATAAGCGATATCTTAGGATAAGTGTCTTTTTCTGTGTGACTTATTTCACTTAGAATCATCGTATCTAAATCCACTCATCATGCTGCTAACTAGCCTTATGACATTGATTTCATGGCTGAGTGATATTCCATTGTGCCAAGTACCACCATTTCTTTATCCATTTTTCTCTTTCCTGGGATATTGAAGGTGTACCGAAGTGGAGGTTCTTGGAAACAGAGCAGCCGTAAACTTTAGGGTGCCTGTGTCTTGTTGATTTTTAGTTTTCCCAATTTATACGCCCATGAGTGGAAGTGCCCTATGCTCTCTACGCTGTGTTTATTACTTGTTTCAGGACACACCGTACTCTTCTCCAGAGTGCCTTTTGGCAATTTATATCCCGCCCATCAGCGTAGCAAGGCTCCCATGTCTCCATGGCCTGTCCTGCTTTTCTGGTTTTTACTGTTTGTTCAGCATGGCCCTTTTGACCGAGGGCAAGCGAGACTTCTTTGTAGCGCTGATTTGCCCTTCCGGCTTGCTTGGTTGGCCAAAAAGGGCGTATGCGTTTTTTCCTGAATATATTTAGGAAAAAACGCATACGCCCTTTTTGGCCAAGGGCATCATTGTCAACGTTTTGCCGCTTTTCATGTGCTTTAAAGGCGAGTCGAATCTACCTCCTGAAATCTGTTTCCTGCAAATCTGCCTTGCTTTCAAATCCTCTTCGTTGCCTTCCCTCAATATATTTTTGGACGAGAGTTCTCATTTATAACTCTGCACGTTTGTGAATTGCAGTGCCCCTGAGCTCCATTTGTCTCCTCGCTTTTTTGGGAGCTGGCCGCAAAAGCGCAGGATTGCTTCAGGCCCTATTTTGGTTCTGGGGGGCAGGCTGAGCCTGTGGTTCATTCTTCTTCCTGATGGGAAAATGGAGTGACCTGTGCCTGTCCCAATACCTAGGGCTAGTCTTTCGTTGGTTCCCCGTCTTCCCGTTCATCCTCAGGACAAATTGCAACCTGGACGAAACAGTAGGTTAAAGGTGCTGATTCTCCAAGTAGGGAGATGGTTAGTCAAGCGGCTGGAATGGCGAACCCGAGCACAAGGAGAGGAGAAATGAGGTGCGTTTTGGAAACCTTTCCCGATCTCACGGCATACCATCTTCTGGCTTTCCCATGCATGTTTTGATGTAGGAAGATTCCCTTGTACCTGGAGATTTGAGACCCATGGGGTGTGTTCCCCGCAGTGTTACTTTAAAGTATCTGCGTTTGCTCACCCAACCTCACCAATCCTCTCAGCCCCAAGAGTGTCCAGCCTTATGTCTCATCCAGCTGTGGGTCTAGATATGGTCAATCCAGGTTGCATCACAGACCCTGAACGGATTTTGTAAGAATTTCTCTCTCTTTCACTGTCTTTGTTTTGTGGGTTTTTTAAAGTAATTTATGTTTAGAATCGGGCTTGGCTGCTTTTCCCTGCTGTGTTTATGCCGCTTTACACCCTCTTGATTCACTTGCAGAGAGATATCGATACATAGGTTTTCAGATTCTTACTAGTCATATATATTCTTGTGTGGTGACTAGGGTGTGTTGAGTCCAGTTCACTGAGCAGGGAGTAGGCCTTGTCTATTACATATTTGGCTTATGGAGCGGTGTCTGAGCTAATTTCAAACCCTTGTTTTATGCATCACCCCACCTCACCTTTCCCGTTAAGCAGCCATAATGTGTCTTCTAAAGGTGTGACTCTGTTCTGTTTTGTAATTCAGTTCAAGTGTAGCGATTTTGACATTCCCTCTATAAGCGATATCTTAGGATAAGTGTCTTTTTCTGTGTGACTTATTTCACTTAGTATCATCGTATCTAAATCCACTCATCATGCTGCTAACTAGCCTTATGACATTGATTTCATGGCTGAGTGATATTCCATTGTGCCAAGTACCACCATTTTTTTATCCATTTTTCTCTTTCCTGGGATATTGAAGGTGTACCGAAGTGGAGGTTCTTGGAAACAGAGCAGCCGTAAACTTTAGGGTGCCTGTGTCTTGTTGATTTTTAGTTTTCCCAATTTATACGCCCATGAGTGGAAGTGCCCTATGCTCTCTACGCTGTGTTTATTACTTGTTTCAGGACACACCGTACTCTTCTCCAGAGTGCCTGTTGGAAATTTACATCCCGCCCATCAGCATAGCAAGGCTCCCATGTCTCCATGGCCTGTCCTGCTTTTCTGGTTTTTACACTTTGTTCAGCATGGCCCTTTTGACCGAGGGCAAGCGAGACTTCTTTGTAGCGCTGATTTGCCCTTCCGGCTTGCTTGGTTGGCCAAAAAGGGCGTATGCGTTTTTTCCTGAATATATTCAGGAAAAAACGCATACGCCCTTTTTGGCCAAGGGCATCATTGTCAACGTTTTGCCGCTTTTCATGTGCTTTAAAGGCGAGTCGAATCTACCTCCTGAAATCTGTTTCCTGCAAATCTGCCTTGCTTTCAAATCCTCTTCGTTGCCTTCCCTCAATATATTTGTGGACGAGAGTTCTCATTTATAACTCTGCACGTTTGTGAATTGCAGTGCCCCTGAGCTCCATTTGTCTCCTCGCTTTTTTGGGAGCTGGCCGCAAAAGCGCAGGATTGCTTCAGGCCCTATTTTGGTTCTGGGGGGCAGGCTGAGCCTGTGGTTCATTCTTCTTCCTGATGGGAAAATGGAGTGACCTGTGCCTGTCCCAACACCTAGGGCTAGTCTTTCGTTGGTTCCCCGTCTTCCCGTTCATCCTCAGGACAAATTGCAACCTGGACGAAACAGTAGGTTAAAGGTGCTGATTCTCCAAGTAGGGAGATGGTTAGTCAAGCGGCTGGAATGGCGAACCCGAGCACAAGGAGAGGAGAAATGAGGTGCGTTTTAGAAACCTTTCCCGATCTCACGGCATACCATCTTCTGGCTTTCCCATGCATGTTTTGATGTAGGAAGATTCCCTTGTACCTGGAGATTTGAGACCCATGGGGTGTGTTCCCCGCAGTGTTACTTTAAAGTATCTGCGTTTGCTCACCCAACCTCACCAATCCTCTCAGCCCCAAGAGTGTCCAGCCTTATGTCTCATCCAGCTGTGGGTCTAGATATGGTCAATCCAGGTTGCATCATAGACCCTGAACGGATGTTGTAAGAATTTCTCTCACTTTCACTGTCTTTGCTTTGTGGGTTTTTTAAAGTAATGTATGTTTAGAATGGGGTTTGGCTGCTTTTCTCTGCTGTGTTTATGCCGCTTTACACCCTCTTGATTCACTTGCAGAGAGATATCGATACATAGGTTTTCAGATTCATACTAGTCAGATATATTCTTGTGCGGTGACTAGGGGGTGTTGAGTCCAGTTCACTGAGCAGGGAGTAGGCCTTGTCTATTACATATTTGGCTTATGGAGCGGTGTCTGAGCTAATTTCAAACCCTTGTTTTATGCATCACCCCACCTCACCTTTCCGGTTAAGCAGCCATAGCTAAAGGTGTGACTCTGTTCTGTTTTGTAATTCAGTTCAAGTGTAGCGATTTTGACATTCCCTCTATAAGCGATATCTTAGGATAAGTGTCTTTTTCTGTGTGACTTATTTCACTTAGAGTCATCGTACCTAAATCCACTCATCATGCTGCTAACTAGCCTTATGACATTGATTTCATGGCTGAGTGATATTCCATTGTGCCAAGTACCACCATTTCTTTATCCATTTTTCTCTTTCCTGGGATATTGAAGGTGTACCGAAGTGGAGGTTCTTGGAAACAGAGCAGCCGTAAACTTTAGGGTGCCTGTGTCTTGTTGATTTTTAGTTTTCCCAATTTATACGCCCTTGAGTGGAAGTGCCCTATGCTCTCTACGCTGTGTTTATTACTTGTTTCAGGACACACCGTACTCTTCTCCAGAGTGCCTGTTGGCAATTTACATCCCGCCCATCAGCGTAGCAAGGCTCCCATGTCTCCATGGCCTGTCCTGCTTTTCTGGTTTTTACTGTTTGTTCAGCATGGCCCTTTTGACCGAGGGCAAGCGAGACTTCTTTGTAGCGCTGATTTGCCCTTCCGGCTTGCTTGGTTGGCCAAAAAGGGCGTATGCGTTTTTTCCTGAATATATTCAGGAAAAAACGCATACGCCCTTTTTGGCCAAGGGCATCATTGTCAACGTTTTGCCGCTTTTCATGTGCTTTAAAGGCGAGTCGAATCTACCTCCTGAAATCTGTTTCCTGCAAATCTGCCTTGCTTTCAAATCCTCTTCGTTACCTTCCCTCAATATATTTGTGGACGAGAGTTCTCATTTATAACTCTGCACGTTTGTGAATTGCAGTGCCCCTGAGCTCCATTTGTCTCCTCGCTTTTTTGGGAGCTGGCCGCAAAAGCGCAGGATTGCTTCAGGCCCTATTTTGGTTCTGGGGGGCAGGCTGAGCCTGTGGTTCATTCTTCTTCCTGATGGGAAAATGGAGTGACCTATGCCTGTCCCAACACCTAGGGCTCGTCTCTCGTTGGTTCCGCGTCTTCCCGTTCATCCTCAGGACAAATTGCAACCTGTACAATCAGGAGGTTAAAGGTGCTGATTCTCCAAGTAGGGAGATGGTTAGTCAAGCGGCTGGAATGGCGAACCCGAGCACAAGGAGAGGAGAAATGAGGTGCGTTTTAGAAACCTTTCCCGATCTCATGGCATACCATCTTCTGGGTTTCCCATGCATGTTTTGATGTAGGAAGATTCCCTTGTACCTGGAGATTTGAGACCCATGGGGTGTGTTCCCCGCAGTGTTACTTTAAAGTATCTGCATTTGCTCACCCAACCTCACCAACCCTCTCAGCCCCAAGAATGTCCAGCCTTATGTCTCATCCAGCTGTGGGTCTTGATATGGTCAATCCAGGTTGCATCATAGACCCTGAACGGATTTTGTAAGAATTTCTCTCTCTTTCACTGTCTTTGTTTTGTGGGTTTTTTAAAGTAATTTATGTTTAGAATCGGGCTTGGCTGCTTTTCCCTGCTGTGTTGATGCCGCTTTACACCCTCTTGACTCACTTGCAGAGAGATATCGATACATAGGTTTTCAGATTCTTACTAGTCAGATATATTCTTGTGTGGTGTCTAGGGTGTGTTGAGTCCAGTTCACTGAGCAGGGAGTAGGCCTTGTCTATTACATATTTGGCTTATGGAGCGGTGTCTGAGCTAATTTCAAACCCTTGTTTTATGCATCACCCCACCTCACCTTTCCCGTTAAGCAGCCATAGTGTGTCTTCTAAAGGTGTGACTCTGTTCTGTTTTGTAATTCAGTTCAAGTGTAGCGATTTTGACATTCCCTCTATAAGCGATATCTTAGGATAAGTGTCTTTTTCTGTGTGACTTATTTCACTTAGAATCATCGTACCTAAATCCACTCATCATGCTGCTAACTAGCCTTATGACATTGATTTCATGGCTGAGTGATATTCCATTGTGCCAAGTACCACCATTTCTTTATCCATTTTTCTCTTTCCTGGGATATTGAAGGTGTACCGAAGTGGAGGTTCTTGGAAACAGAGCAGCCGTAAACTTTAGGGTGCCTGTGTCTTGTTGATTTTTAGTTTTCCCAATTTATACGCCCTTGAGTGGAAGTGCCCTATGCTCTCTACGCTGTGTTTATTACTTGTTTCAGGACACACCGTACTCTCCTCCTGAGTGCCTGTTGGAAATTTACATCCCGCCCATCAGCGTAGCAAGGCTCCCATGTCTCCATGGCCTGTCCTGCTTTTCTGGTTTTTACACTTTGTTCAGCATGGCCCTTTTGACCGAGGGCAAGCGAGACTTCTTTGTAGCGCTGATTTGCCCTTCCGGCTTGCTTGGTTGGCCAAAAAGGGCGTATGCGTTTTTTCCTGAATATATTCAGGAAAAAACGCATACGCCCTTTTTGGCCAAGGGCATCATTGTCAACGTTTTGCCGCTTTTCATGTGCTTTAAAGGCGAGTCGAATCTACCTCCTGAAATCTGTTTCCTGCAAATCTGCCTTGCTTTCAAATCCTCTTCGTTGCCTTCCCTCAATATATTTGTGGACGAGAGTTCTCATTTATAACTCTGCACGTTTGTGAATTGCAGTGCCCCTGAGCTCCATTTGTCTCCTCGCTTTTTTGGGAGCTGGCCGCAAAAGCGCAGGATTGCTTCAGGCCCTATTTTGGTTCTGGGGGGCAGGCTGAGCCTGTGGTTCATTCTTCTTCCTGATGGGAAAATGGAGTGACCTATGCCTGTCCCAACACCTAGGGCTCGTCTCTCGTTGGTTCCGCGTCTTCCCGTTCATCCTCAGGACAAATTGCAACCTGTACAATCAGGAGGTTAAAGGTGCTGATTCTCCAAGTAGGGAGATGGTTAGTCAAGCGGCTGGAATGGTGAACCCGAGCACAAGGAGAGGAGAAATGAGGTGCGTTTTAGAAACCTTTCCCGATGTCACGGCATACCATCTTCTGGGTATCCCATGCATGTTTTGATGTAGGAAGATTCCCTTGTACCTGGAGATTTGAGACCCATGGGGTGGGTACCCCGCGGTATTATTTTAAAGTATCTGCATTTGCTCACCCAACCTCACCAATCCTCTCAGCCCCAAGAGTGTCCAGCCTTATGTCTCATCCAGCTGTGGGTCTAGATATAGTCAATCCAGGTTGCATCAGAGACCCTGAACGGATTTTGTAAGAATTTCTCTCTCTTTCACTGTCTTTGCTTTGTGGGTTTTTTAAAGTAATGTATGTTTAGAATGGGGTTTGGCTGCTTTTCCCTGCTGTGTTTATGCCGCTTTACACCCTCTTGATTCACTTGCAGAGAGATATCGATACATAGGTTTTCAGATTCATACTAGTCAGATATATTCTTGTGCGGTGACTAGGGGGTGTTGAGTCCAGTTCACTGAGCAGGGAGTAGGCCTTGTCTATTACATATTTGGCTTATGGAGCGGTGTCTGAGCTAATTTCAAACCCTTGTTTTATGCATCACCCCACCTCACCTTTCCCGTTAAGCAGCCATAGTGTGTCTTCTAAAGGTGTGACTCTGTTCTGTTTTGTAATTCAGTTCAAGTGTAGCGATTTTGACATTCCCTCTATAAGCGATATCTTAGGATAAGTGTCTTTTTCTGTGTGACTTATTTCACTTAGAGTCATCGTACCTAAATCCACTCATCATGCTGCTAACTAACCTTATGACATTGATTTCATGGCTGAGTGATATTCCATTGTGCCAAGTACCACCATTTCTTTATCCATTTTTCTCTTTCCTGGGATATTGAAGGTGTACCGAAGTGGAGGTTCTTGGAAACAGAGCAGCCGTAAACTTTAGGGTGCCTGTGTCTTGTTGATTTTTAGTTTTCCCAATTTATACGCCCTTGAGTGGAAGTGCCCTATGCTCTCTACGCTGTGTTTATTACTTGTTTCAGGACACACCGTACTCTTCTCCAGAGTGCCTGTTGGCAATTTACATCCCGCCCATCAGCGTAGCAAGGCTCCCATGTCTCCATGGCCTGTCCTGCTTTTCTGGTTTTTACACTTTGTTCAGCATGGCCCTTTTGACCGAGGGCAAGCGAGACTTCTTTGTAGCGCTGATTTGCCCTTCCGGCTTGCTTGGTTGGCCAAAAAGGGCGTATGCGTTTTTTCCTGAATATATTCAGGAAAAAACGCATACGCCCTTTTTGGCCAAGGGCATCATTGTCAACGTTTTGCCGCTTTTCATGTGCTTTAAAGGCGAGTCGAATCTACCTCCTGAAATCTGTTTCCTGCAAATCTGCCTTGCTTTCAAATCCTCTTCGTTGCCTTCCCTCAATATATTTGTGGACGAGAGTTCTCATTTATAACTCTGCACGTTTGTGAATTGCAGTGCCCCTGAGCTCCATTTGTCTCCTCGCTTTTTTGGGAGCTGGCCCCAAAAGCGCAGGATTGCTTCAGGCCCTATTTTGGTTCTGGGGGGCAGGCTGAGCCTGTGGTTCATTCTTCTTCCTGATGGGAAAATGGAGTGACCTGTGCCTGTCCCAACACCTAGGGCTAGTCTTTCGTTGGTTCCCCGTCTTCCCGTTCATCCTCAGGACAAATTGCAACCTGGACGAAACAGTAGGTTAAAGGTGCTGATTCTCCAAGTAGGGAGATGGTTAGTCAAGCGGCTGGAATGGCGAACCCGAGCACAAGGAGAGGAGAAATGAGGTGCGTTTTAGAAACCTTTCCCGATCTCACGGCATACCATCTTCTGGGTTTCCCATGCATGTTTCGATGTAGGAAGATTCCCTTGTACCTGGAGATTTGAGACCCATGGGGTGGGTACCCCGCGGTATTACTTTAAAGTATCTGCATTTGCTCACCCAACCTCACCAATCCTCTCAGCCCCAAGAGTGTCCAGCCTTATGTCTCATCCAGCTGTGGGTCTAGATATGGTCAATCCAGGTTGCATCAGAGACCCTGAACGGATTTTGTAAGAATTTCTCTCTCTTTCACTGTCTTTGCTTTGTGGGTTTTTTAAAGTAATGTATGTTTAGAATGGGGTTTGGCTGCTTTTCCCTGCTGTGTTTATGCCGCTTTACACCCTCTTGATTCACTTGCAGAGAGATATCGATACATAGGTTTTCAGATTCATACTAGTCAGATATATTCTTGTGCGGTGACTAGGGGGTGTTGAGTCCAGTTCACTGAGCAGGGAGTAGGCCTTGTCGATTACATATTTGGCTTATGGAGCGGTGTCTGAGCTAATTCCAAACCCTTGTTTTATGCATCACCCCACCTCACCTTTCCCGTTAAGCAGCCATAGTGTGTCTTCTAAAGGTGTGACTCTGTTCTGTTTTGTAATTCAGTTCAAGTGTAGCGATTTTGACATTCCCTCTATAAGCGATATCTTAGGATAAGTGTCTTTTTCTGTGTGACTTATTTCACTTAGAGTCATCGTACCTAAATCCACTCATCATGCTGCTAACTAGCCTTATGACATTGATTTCATGGCTGAGTGATATTCCACTGTGCCAAGTACCACCATTTCTTTATCCATTTTTCTCTTTCCTGGGATATTGAAGGTGTACCGAAGTGGAGGTTCTTGGAAACAGAGCAGCCGTAAACTTTAGGGTGCCTGTGTCTTGTTGATTTTTAGTTTTCCCAATTTATACGCCCTTGAGTGGAAGTGCCCTATGCTCTCTACGCTGTGTTTATTACTTGTTTCAGGACACACCGTACTCTTCTCCAGAGTGCCTGTTGGCAATTTACATCCCGCCCATCAGCGTAGCAAGGCTCCCATGTCTCCATGGCCTGTCCTGCTTTTCTGGTTTTTACTGTTTGTTCAGCATGGCCCTTTTGACCGAGGGCAAGCGAGACTTCTTTGTAGCGCTGATTTGCCCTTCCGGCTTGCTTGGTTGGCCAAAAAGGGCGTATGCGTTTTTTCCTGAATATATTCAGGAAAAAACGCATACGCCCTTTTTGGCCAAGGGCATCATTGTCAACGTTTTGCCGCTTTTCATGTGCTTTAAAGGCGAGTCGAATCTACCTCCTGAAATCTGTTTCCTGCAAATCTGCCTTGCTTTCAAATCCTCTTCGTTGCCTTCCCTCAATATATTTGTGGAAGAGAGTTCTCATTTATAACTCTGCACGTTTGTGAATTGCAGTGCCCCTGAGCTCCATTTGTCTCCTCGCTTTTTTGGGAGCTGGCCGCAAAAGCGCAGGATTGCTTCAGGCCCTATTTTGGTTCTGGGGGGCAGGCTGAGCCTGTGGTTCATTCTTCTTCCTGATGGGAAAATGGAGTGACCTATGCCTGTCCCAACACCTAGGGCTCGTCTCTCGTTGGTTCCGCGTCTTCCCGTTCATCCTCAGGACAAATTGCAACCTGTACAATCAGGAGGTTAAAGGTGCTGATTCTCCAAGTAGGGAGAGGCTTAGTCAAGCGGCTGGAATGGCGAACCCGAGCACAAGGAGAGGAGAAATGAGGTGCGTTTTAGAAACCTTTCCCGATCTCATGGCATACCATCTTCTGGGTTTCCCATGCATGTTTTGATGTAGGAAGATTCCCTTGTACCTGGAGATTTGAGACCCATGGGGTGTGTTCCCCGCAGTGTTACTTTAAAGTATCTGCATTTGCTCACCCAACCTCACCAACCCTCTCAGCCCCAAGAATGTCCAGCCTTATGTCTCATCCAGCTGTGGGTCTTGATATGGTCAATCCAGGTTGCATCATAGACCCTGAACGGATTTTGTAAGAATTTCTCTCTCTTTCACTGTCTTTGCTTTGTGGGTTTTTTAAAGTAATGTATGTTTAGAATGGGGTTTGGCTGCTTTTCCCTGCTGTGTTTATGCCGCTTTACACCCTCTTGATTCACTTGCAGAGAGATATCGATACATAGGTTTTCAGATTCATACTAGTCAGATATATTCTTGTGCGGTGACTAGGGGGTGTTGAGTCCAGTTCACTGAGCAGGGAGTAGGCCTTGTCTATTACATATTTGGCTTATGGAGCGGTGTCTGAGCTAATTTCAAACCCTTGTTTTATGCATCACCCCACCTCACCTTTCCCGTTAAGCAGCCATTGTGTGTCTTCTAAAGGTGTGACTCTGTTCTGTTTTGTAATTCAGTTCAAGTGTAGCGATTTTGACATTCCCTCTATAAGCGATATCTTAGGATAAGTGTCTTTTTCTGTGTGACTTATTTCACTTAGAGTCATCGTACCTAAATCCACTCATCATGCTGCTAACTAGCCTTATGACATTGATTTCATGGCTGAGTGATATTCCATTGTGCCAAGTACCACCATTTCTTTATCCATTTTTCTCTTTCCTGGGATATTGAAGGTGTACCGAAGCGGAGGTTCTTGGAAACAGAGCAGCCGTAAACTTTAGGGTGCCTGTGTCTTGTTGATTTTTAGTTTTCCCAATTTATACGCCCATGAGTGGAAGTGCCCTATGCTCTCTACGCTGTGTTTATTACTTGTTTCAGGACACACCGTACTCTTCTCCAGAGTGCCTGTTGGCAATTTATATCCCGCCCATCAGCGTAGCAAGGCTCCCATGTCTCCATGGCCTGTCCTGCTTTTCTGGTTTTTACTGTTTGTTCAGCATGGCCCTTTTGACCGAGGGCAAGCGAGACTTCTTTGTAGCGCTGATTTGCCCTTCCGGCTTGCTTGGTTGGCCAAAAAGGGCGTATGCGTTTTTTCCTGAATATATTCAGGAAAAAACGCATACGCCCTTTTTGGCCAAGGGCATCATTGTCAACGTTTTGCCGCTTTTCATGTGCGTTAAAGGCGAGTTGAATCTACCTCCTGAAATCTGTTTCCTGCAAATCTGCCTTGCTTTCAAATCCTCTTCGTTGCCTTCCCTCAATATATTTGTGGACGAGAGTTCTCATTTATAACTCTGCACGTTTGTGAATTGCAGTGCCCCTGAGCTCCATTTGTCTCCTCGCTTTTTTGGGAGCTGGCCGCAAAAGCGCAGGATTGCTTCAGGCCCTATTTTGGTTCTGGGGGGCAGGCTGAGCCTGTGGTTCATTCTTCTTCCTGATGGGAAAATGGAGTGACCTATGCCTGTCCCAACACCTAGGGCTCGTCTCTCGTTGGTTCCGCGTCTTCCCGTTCATCCTCAGGACAAATTGCAACCTGTACAATCAGGAGGTTAAAGGTGCTGATTCTCCAAGTAGGGAGATGGTTAGTCAAGCGGCTGGAATGGTGAACCCGAGCAGAAGGAGAGGAGAAATGAGGTGCGTTTTAGAAACCTTTCCCGATCTCATGGCATACCATCTTCTGGGTTTCCCATGCATGTTTTGATGTAGGAAGATTCCCTTGTACCTGGAGATTTGAGACCCATGGGGTGTGTTCCCCGCAGTGTTACTTTAAACTATCTGCATTTGCTCACCCAACCTCACCAACACTCTCAGCCCCAAGAATGTCCAGCCTTATGTCTCATCCAGCTGTGGGTCTTGATATGGTCAATCCAGGTTGTATCATAGACCCTGAACGGATTTTGTAAGAATTTCTCTCTCTTTCACTGTCTTTGTTTTGTGGGTTTTTTAAAGTAATTTATGTTTAGAATCGGGCTTGGCTGCTTTTCCCTGCTGTGTTGATGCCGCTTTACACCCTCTTGATTCACTTGCAGAGAGATATCGATACATAGGTTTTCAGATTCTTACTAGTCAGATATATTCTTGTGCGGTGACTAGGGGGTGTTGAGTCCAGTTCACTGAGCAGGGAGTAGGCCTTGTCTATTACATATTTGGCTTATGGAGCGGTGTCTGAGCTAATTTCAAACCCCTGTTTTATGCATCACCCCACCTCACCTTTCCCGTTAAGCAGCCATAGTGTGTCTTCTAAAGGTGTGACTCTGTTCTGTTTTGTAATTCAGTTCAAGTGTAGCGATTTTGACATTCCCTCTATAAGCGATATCTTAGGATAAGTGTCTTTTTCTGTGTGACTTATTTCACTTAGAATCATCGTATCTAAATCCACTCATCATGCTGCTAACTAGCCTTATGACATTGATTTCATGGCTGAGTGATATTCCGCTGTGCCAAGTACCACCATTTCTTTATCCATTTTTCTCTTTCCTGGGATATTGAAGGTGTACCGAAGTGGAGGTTCTTGGAAACAGAGCAGCCGTAAACTTTAGGGTGCCTGTGTCTTGTTGATTTTTAGTTTTCCCAATTTATACGCCCATGAGTGGAAGTGCCCTATGCTCTCAACGCTGTGTTTATTACTTGTTTCAGGACACACCGTACTCTTCTCCAGAGTGCCTGTTGGCAATTTACATCCCGCCCATCAGCGTAGCAAGGCTTCCATGTCTCCATGGCCTGTCCTGCTTTTCTGGTTTTTACACTTTTTCAGCATGGCCCTTTTGACCGAGGGCAAGCGAGACTTCTTTGTAGCGCTGATTTGCCCTTCCGGCTTGCTTGGTTGGCCAAAAAGGGCGTATGCGTTTTTTCCTGAATATATTCAGGAAAAAACGCATACGCCCTTTTTGGCCAAGGGCATCATTGTCAACGTTTTGCCGCTTTTCATGTGCTTTAAAGGCGAGTCGAATCTACCTCCTGAAATCTGTTTCCTGCAAATCTGCCTTGCTTTCAAATCCTCTTCGTTGCCTTCCCTCAATATATTTGTGGACGAGAGTTCTCATTTATAACTCTGCACGTTTGTGAATTGCAGTGCCCCTGAGCTCCATTTGTCTCCTCGCTTTTTTGGGAGCTGGCCGCAAAAGCGCAGGATTGCTTCAGGCCCTATTTTGGTTCTGGGGGGCAGGCTGAGCCTGTGGTTCATTCTTCTTCCTGATGGGAAAATGGAGTGACCTGTGCCTGTCCCAACACCTAGGGCTAGTCTTTCGTTGGTTCCCCGTCTTCCCGTTCATCCTCAGGACAAATTGCAACCTGGACGAAACAGTAGGTTAAAGGTGCTGATTCTCCAAGTAGGGAGAGGGTTAGTCAAGCGGCTGGAATGGTGAACCCGAGCACAAGGAGAGGAGAAATGAGGTGCGTTTTAGAAACCTTTCCCGATATCCTGGCATACCATCTTCTGGCATTCCCATGCATGTTTTGATGTAGGAAGATTCCCTTGTACCTGGAGATTTGAGACCCATGGGGTGTGTTCCCCGCAGTGTTACTTTAAAGTATCTGCATTTGCTCACCCAACCTCACCAATCCTCTCAGCCCCAGAGTGTCCAGCCTTATGTCTCATCCAGCTGTGGGTCTAGATATGGTCAATCCAGGTTGCATCATAGACCCTGAACGGATTTTGTAAGAATTTCTCTCTCTTTCACTGTCTTTGCTTTGTGGGTTTTTTAAAGTAATGTATGTTTAGAATGGGGTTTGGCTGCTTTTCCCTGCTGTGTTTATGCCGCTTTACACCCTCTTGATTCACTTGCAGAGAGATATCGATACATAGGTTTTCAGATTCATACTAGTCAGATATATTCTTGTGCGGTGACTAGGGGGTGTTGAGTCCAGTTCACTGAGCAGGGAGTAGGCCTTGTCTATTACATATTTGGCTTATGGAGCGGTGTCTGAGCTAATTTCAAACCCTTGTTTTATGCATCACCCCACCTCACCTTTCCCGTTAAGCAGCCATAGTGTGTCTTCTAAAGGTGTGACTCTGTTCTGTTTTGTAATTCAGTTCAAGTGTAGCGATTTTGACATTCCCTCTATAAGCGATATCTTAGGATAAGTGTCTTTTTCTGTGTGACTTATTTCACTTAGAGTCATCGTACCTAAATCCACTCATCATGCTGCTAACTAGCCTTATGACATTGATTTCATGGCTGAGTGATATTCCATTGTGCCAAGTACCACCATTTCTTTATCCATTTTTCTCTTTCCTGGGATATTGAAGGTGTACCGAAGCGGAGGTTCTTGGAAACAGAGCAGCCGTAAACTTTAGGGTGCCTGTGTCTTGTTGATTTTTAGTTTTCCCAATTTATACGCCCATGAGTGGAAGTGCCCTATGCTCTCTACGCTGTGTTTATTACTTGTTTCAGGACACACCGTACTCTTCTCCAGAGTGCCTGTTGGCAATTTACATCCCGCCCATCAGCGTAGCAAGGCTCCCATGTCTCCATGGCCTGTCCTGCTTTTCTGGTTTTTACTGTTTGTTC
The DNA here is from genome assembly GCF_028564815.1 of Eubalaena glacialis. Lineage (NCBI taxonomy): Eukaryota > Metazoa > Chordata > Mammalia > Artiodactyla > Balaenidae > Eubalaena > Eubalaena glacialis. Next base: position 191,093 of record NW_026871159.1, on the reverse strand, counting down.
AGCATGGCCCTTTTGACCGAGGGCAAGCGAGACTTCTTTGTAGCGCTGATTTGCCCTTCCGGCTTGCTTGGTTGGCCAAAAAGGGCGTATGCGTTTTTTCCTGAATATATTCAGGAAAAAACGCATACGCCCTTTTTGGCCAAGGGCATCATTGTCAACGTTTTGCCGCTTTTCATGTGCTTTAAAGGCGAGTCGAATCTACCTCCTGAAATCTGTTTCCTGCAAATCTGCCTTGCTTTCAAATCCTCTTCGTTGCCTTCCCTCAATATATTTGTGGACGAGAGTTCTCATTTATAACTCTGCACGTTTGTGAATTGCAGTGCCCCTGAGCTCCATTTGTCTCCTCGCTTTTTTGGGAGCTGGCCGCAAAAGCGCAGGATTGCTTCAGGCCCTATTTTGGTTCTGGGGGGCAGGCTGAGCCTGTGGTTCATTCTTCTTCCTGATGGGAAAATGGAGTGACCTATGCCTGTCCCAACACCTAGGGCTCGTCTCTCGTTGGTTCCGCGTCTTCCCGTTCATCCTCAGGACAAATTGCAACCTGTACAATCAGGAGGTTAAAGGTGCTGATTCTCCAAGTAGGGAGATGGTTAGTCAAGCGGCTGGAATGGCGAACCCGAGCACAAGGAGAGGAGAAATGAGGTGCGTTTTAGAAACCTTTCCCGATCTCATGGCATACCATCTTCTGGGTTTCCCATGCATGTTTTGATGTAGGAAGATTCCCTTGTACCTGGAGATTTGAGACCCATGGGGTGTGTTCCCCGCAGTGTTACTTTAAAGTATCTGCATTTGCTCACCCAACCTCACCAACCCTCTCAGCCCCAAGAATGTCCAGCCTTATGTCTCATCCAGCTGTGGGTCTTGATATGGTCAATCCAGGTTGCATCATAGACCCTGAACGGATTTTGTAAGAATTTCTCTCTCTTTCACTGTCTTTGTTTTGTGGGTTTTTTAAAGTAATTTATGTTTAGAATCGGGCTTGGCTGCTTTTCCCTGCTGTGTTGATGCCGCTTTACACCCTCTTGATTCATTCCAGAGAGATATCGATACATAGGTTTTCAGATTCTTACTAGTCAGATATATTCTTGTGCGGTGACTAGGGGGTGTTGAGTCCAGTTCACTGAGCAGGGAGTAGGCCTTGTCTATTACATATTTGGCTTATGGAGCGGTGTCTGAGCTAATTTCAAACCCTTGTTTTATGCATCACCCCACCTCACCTTTCCCGTTAAGCAGCCATAGTGTGTCTTCTAAAGGTGTGACTCTGTTCTGTTTTGTAATTCAGTTCAAGTGTAGCGATTTTGACATTCCCTCTATAAGCGATATCTTAGGATAAGTGTCTTTTTCTGTGTGACTTATTTCACTTAGAATCATCGTATCTAAATCCACTCATCATGCTGCTAACTAGCCTTATGACATTGATTTCATGGCTGAGTGATATTCCACTGTGCCAAGTACCACCATTTCTTTATCCATTTTTCTCTTTCCTGGGATATTGAAGGTGTACCGAAGTGGAGGTTCTTGGAAACAGAGCAGCCGTAAACTTTAGGGTGCCTGTGTCTTGTTGATTTTTAGTTTTCCCAATTTACACGCCCATGAGTGGAAGTGCCCTATGCTCTCAACGCTGTGTTTATTACTTGTTTCAGGACACACCGTACTCTTCTCCAGAGTGCCTGTTGGCAATTTACATCCCGCCCATCAGCGTAGCAAGGCTCCCATGTCTCCATGGCCTGTCCTGCTTTTCTGGTTTTTACACTTTGTTCAGCATGGCCCTTTTGACCGAGGGCAAGCGAGACTTCTTTGTAGCGCTGATTTGCCCTTCCGGCTTGCTTGGTTGGCCAAAAAGGGCGTATGCGTTTTTTCCTGAATATATTCAGGAAAAAACGCATACGCCCTTTTTGGCCAAGGGCATCATTGTCAACGTTTTGCCGCTTTTCATGTGCTTTAAAGGCGAGTCGAATCTACCTCCTGAAATCTGTTTCCTGCAAATCTGCCTTGCTTTCAAATCCTCTTCGTTGCCTTCCCTCAATATATTTGTGGACGAGAGTTCTCATTTATAACTCTGCACGTTTGTGAATTGCAGTGCCCCTGAGCTCCATTTGTCTCCTCGCTTTTTTGGGAGCTGGCCGCAAAAGCGCAGGATTGCTTCAGGCCCTATTTTGGTTCTGGGGGGCAGGCTGAGCCTGTGGTTCATTCTTCTTCCTGATGGGAAAATGGAGTGACCTATGCCTGTCCCAACACCTAGGGCTCGTCTCTCGTTGGTTCCGCGTCTTCTCGTTCATCCTCAGGACAAATTGCAACCTGTACAATCAGGAGGTTAAAGGTGCTGATTCTCCAAGTAGGGAGATGGTTAGTCAAGCGGCTGGAATGGCGAACCCGAGCACAAGGAGAGGAGAAATGAGGTGCGTTTTAGAAACCTTTCCCGATCTCATGGCATACCATCTTCTGGGTTTCCCATGCATGTTTTGATGTAGGAAGATTCACTTGTACCTGGAGATTTGAGACCCATGGGGTGTGTTCCCCGCAGTGTTACTTTAAAGTATCTGCATTTGCTCACCCAACCTCACCAACCCTCTCAGCCCCAAGAATGTCCAGCCTTATGTCTCATCCAGCTGTGGATCTTGATATGGTCAATCCAGGTTGCATCATAGACCCTGAACGGATTTTGTAAGAATTTCTCTCTCTTTCACTGTCTTTGTTTTGTGGGTTTTTTAAAGTAATTTATGTTTAGAATCGGGCTTGGCTGCTTTTCCCTGCTGTGTTGATGCCGCTTTACACCCTCTTGATTCACTTCCAGAGAGATATCGATACATAGGTTTTCAGATTCTTACTAGTCAGATATATTCTTGTGTGGTGACTAGGGTGTGTTGAGTCCAGTTCACTGAGCAGGGAGTAGGCCTTGTCTATTACATATTTGGCTTATGGAGCGGTCTCTGAGCTAATTTCAAACCCTTGTTTTATGCATCACCCCACCTCACCTTTCCCGTTAAGCAGCCATAGTGTGTCTTCTAAAGGTGTGACTCTGTTCTGTTTTGTAATTCAGTTCAAGTGTAGCGATTTTGACATTCCCTCTATAAGCGATATCTTAGGATAAGTGTCTTTTTCTGTGTGACTTATTTCACTTAGAATCATCGTACCTAAATCCACTCATCATGCTGCTAACTAGCCTTATGACATTGATTTCATGGCTGAGTGATATTCCATTGTGCCAAGTACCACCATTTCTTTATCCATTTTTCTCTTTCCTGGGATATTGAAGGTGTACCGAAGTGGAGGTTCTTGGAAACAGAGCAGCCGTAAACTTTAGGGTGCCTGTGTCTTGTTGATTTTTAGTTTTCCCAATTTATACGCCCTTGAGTGGAAGTGCCCTATGCTCTCTACGCTGTGTTTATTACTTGTTTCAGGACACACCGTACTCTTCTCCAGAGTGCCTGTTGGCAATTTACATCCCGCCCATCAGCGTAGCAAGGCTCCCATGTCTCCATGGCCTGTCCTGCTTTTCTGGTTTTTACACGTTGTTCAGCATGGCCCTTTTGACCGAGGGCAAGCGAGACTTCTTTGTAGCGCTGATTTGCCCTTCCGGCTTGCTTGGTTGGCCAAAAAGGGCGTATGCGTTTTTTCCTGAATATATTCAGGAAAAAACGCATACGCCCTTTTTGGCCAAGGGCATCATTGTCAACGTTTTGCCGCTTTTCATGTGCTTTAAAGGCGAGTCGAATCTACCTCCTGAAATCTGTTTCCTGCAAATCTGCCTTGCTTTCAAATCCTCTTCGTTGCCTTCCCTCAATATATTTGTGGACGAGAGTTCTCATTTATAACTCTGCACGTTTGTGAATTGCAGTGCCCCTGAGCTCCATTTGTCTCCTCGCTTTTTTGGGAGCTGGCCGCAAAAGCGCAGGATTGCTTCAGGCCCTATTTTGGTTCTGGGGGGCAGGGTGAGCCTGTGGTTCATTCTTCTTCCTGATGGGAAAATGGAGTGACCTGTGCCTGTTCCAACACCTAGGGCTAGTCTTTCGTTGGTTCCCCGTCTTCCCGTTCATCCTCAGGACAAATTGCAACCTGGACGAAACAGTAGGTTAAAGGTGCTGATTCTCCAAGTAGGGTGATGGTTATTCAAGCGGCTGGAATGGTGAACCCGAGCACAAGGAGAGGAGAAATGAGGTGCGTTTTAGAAACCTTTCCTGATCTCACGGCATACCATCTTCTGGGTTTCCCATGCATGTTTTGATGTAGGAAGATTCCCTTGTACCTGGAGATTTGAGACCCATGGGGTGGGTACCCCGCGGTATTATTTTAAAGTATCTGCATTTGCTCACCCAACCTCACCAATCCTCTCAGCCCCAAGAGTGTCCAGCCTTATGTCTCATCCAGCTGTGGGTCTAGATATAGTCAATCCAGGTTGCATCAGAGACCCTGAACGGATTTTGTAAGAATTTCTCTCTCTTTCACTGTCTTTGCTTTGTGCGTTTTTTAAAGTAATGTATGTTTAGAATGGGGTTTGGCTGCTTTTCCCTGCTGTGTTTATGCCGCTTTACACCCTCTTGATTCACTTGCAGAGAGATATCGATACATAGGTTTTCAGATTCATACTAGTCAGATATATTCTTGTGCGGTGACTAGGGGGTGTTGAGTCCAGTTCACTGAGCAGGGAGTAGGCCTTGTCTATTACATATTTGGCTTATGGAGCGGTGTCTGAGCTAATTTCAAACCCTTGTTTTATGCATCACCCCACCTCACCTTTCCCGTTAAGCAGCCATAGTGTGTCTTCTAAAGGTGTGACTCTGTTCTGTTTTGTAATTCAGTTCAAGTGTAGCGATTTTGACATTCCCTCTATAAGCGATATCTTAGGATAAGTGTCTTTTTCTGTGTGACTTATTTCACTTAGAGTCATCGTACCTAAATCCACTCATCATGCTGCTAACTAGCCTTATGACATTGATTTCATGGCTGAGTGATATTCCATTGTGCCAAGTACCACCATTTCTTTATCCATTTTTCTCTTTCCTGGGATATTGAAGGTGTACCGAAGCGGAGGTTCTTGGAAACAGAGCAGCCGTAAACTTTAGGGTGCCTGTGTCTTGTTGATTTTTAGTTTTCCCAATTTATACGCCCATGAGTGGAAGTGCCCTATGCTCTCTACGCTGTGTTTATTACTTGTTTCAGGACACACCGTACTCTTCTCCAGAGTGCCTGTTGGCAATTTACATCCCGCCCATCAGCGTAGCAAGGCTCCCATGTCTCCATGGCCTGTCCTGCTTTTCTGGTTTTTACTGTTTGTTCAGCATGGCCCTTTTGACCGAGGGCAAGCGAGACTTCTTTGTAGCGCTGATTTGCCCTTCCGGCTTGCTTGGTTGGCCAAAAAGGGCGTATGCGTTTTTTCCTGAATATATTCAGGAAAAAACGCATACGCCCTTTTTGGCCAAGGGCATCATTGTCAACGTTTTGCCGCTTTTCATGTGCTTTAAAGGCGAGTCGAATCTACCTCCTGAAATCTGTTTCCTGCAAATCTGCCTTGCTTTCAAATCCTCTTCGTTGCCTTCCCTCAATATATTTGTGGACGAGAGTTCTCATTTATAACTCTGCACGTTTGTGAATTGCAGTGCCCCTGAGCTCCATTTGTCTCCTCGCTTTTTTGGGAGCTGGCCGCAAAAGCGCAGGATTGCTTCAGGCCCTATTTTGGTTCTGGGGGGCAGGCTGAGCCTGTGGTTCATTCTTCTTCCTGATGGGAAAATGGAGTGACCTATGCCTGTCCCAACACCTAGGGCTCGTCTCTCGTTGGTTCCGCGTCTTCCCGTTCATCCTCAGGACAAATTGCAACCTGTACAATCAGGAGGTTAAAGGTGCTGATTCTCCAAGTAGGGAGATGGTTAGTCAAGCGGCTGGAATGGCGAACCCGAGCACAAGGAGAGGAGAAATGAGGTGCGTTTTAGAAACCTTTCCCGATCTCATGGCATACCATCTTCTGGGTTTCCCATGCATGTTTTGATGTAGGAAGATTCCCTTGTACCTGGAGATTTGAGACCCATGGGGTGTGTTCCCCGCAGTGTTACTTTAAAGTATCTGCATTTGCTCACCCAACCTCACCAACCCTCTCAGCCCCAAGAATGTCCAGCCTTATGTCTCATCCAGCTGTGGGTCTTGATATGGTCAATCCAGGTTGCATCATAGACCCTGAACGGATTTTGTAAGAATTTCTCTCTCTTTCACTGTCTTTGTTTTGTGGGTTTTTTAAAGTAATTTATGTTTAGAATCGGGCTTGGCTGCTTTTCCCTGCTGTGTTGATGCCGCTTTACACCCTCTTGATTCACTTGCAGAGAGATATCGATACATAGGTTTTCAGATTCTTACTAGTCAGATATATTCTTGTGCGGTGACTAGGGGGTGTTGAGTCCAGTTCACTGAGCAGGGAGTAGGCCTTGTCTATTACATATTTGGCTTATGGAGCGGTGTCTGAGCTAATTTCAAACCCTTGTTTTATGCATCACCCCACCTCACCTTTCCCGTTAAGCAGCCATAGTGTGTCTTCTAAAGGTGTGACTCTGTTCTGTTTTGTAATTCAGTTCAAGTGTAGCAATTTTGACATTCCCTCTATAAGCGATATCTTAGGATAAGTGTCTTTTTCTGTGTGACTTATTTCACTTAGAATCATCGTATCTAAATCCATTCATCATGCTGCTAACTAGCCTTATGACATTGATTTCATGGCTGTGTGATATTCCACTGTGCCAAGTACCACCATTTCTTTATCCATTTTTCTCTTTCCTGGGATATTGAAGGTGTACCGAAGTGGAGGTTCTTGGAAACAGAGCAGCCGTAAACTTTAGGGTGCCTGTGTCTTGTTGATTTTTAGTTTTCCCAATTTATACGCCCTTGAGTGGAAGTGCCCTATGCTCTCTACGCTGTGTTTATTACTTGTTTCAGGACACACCGTACTCTTCTCCAGAGTGCCTGTTGGCAATTTACATCCCGCCCATCAGCGTAGCAAGGCTCCCATGTCTCCATGGCCTGTCCTGCTTTTCTGGTTTTTACTGTTTGTTCAGCATGGCCCTTTTGACCGAGGGCAAGCGAGACTTCTTTGTAGCGCTGATTTGCCCTTCCGGCTTGCTTGGTTGGCCAAAAAGGGCGTATGCGTTTTTTCCTGAATATATTCAGGAAAAAACGCATACGCCCTTTTTGGCCAAGGGCATCATTGTCAACGTTTTGCCGCTTTTCATGTGCTTTAAAGGCGAGTCGAATCTACCTCCTGAAATCTGTTTCCTGCAAATCTGCCTTGCTTTCAAATCCTCTTCGTTGCCTTCCCTCAATATATTTGTGGACGAGAGTTCTCATTTATAACTCTGCACGTTTGTGAATTGCAGTGCCCCTGAGCTCCATTTGTCTCCTCGCTTTTTTGGGAGCTGGCCGCAAAAGCGCAGGATTGCTTCAGGCCCTATTTTGGTTCTGGGGGGCAGGCTGAGCCTGTGGTTCATTCTTCTTCCTGATGGGAAAATGGAGTGACCTATGCCTGTCCCAACACCTAGGGCTCGTCTCTCGTTGGTTCCGCGTCTTCCCGTTCATCCTCAGGACAAATTGCAACCTGTACAATCAGGAGGTTAAAGGTGCTGATTCTCCAAGTAGGGAGATGGTTAGTCAAGCGGCTGGAATGGCGAACCCGAGCACAAGGAGAGGAGAAATGAGGTGCGTTTTAGAAACCTTTCCCGATCTCATGGCATACCATCTTCTGGGTTTCCCATGCATGTTTGATGTAGGAAGATTCCCTTGTACCTGGAGATTTGAGACCCATGGGGTGTGTTCCCCGCAGTGTTACTTTAAAGTATCTGCATTTGCTCACCCAACCTCACCAACCCTCTCAGCCCCAAGAATGTCCAGCCTTATGTCTCATCCAGCTGTGGGTCTTGATATGGTCAATCCAGGTTGCATCATAGACCCTGAACGGATTTTGTAAGAATTTCTCTCTCTTTCACTGTCTTTGTTTTGTGGGTTTTTTAAAGTAATTTATGTTTAGAATCGGGCTTGGCTGCTTTTCCCTGCTGTGTTGATGCCGCTTTACACCCTCTTGATTCACTTGCAGAGAGATATCGATACATAGGTTTTCAGATTCTTACTAGTCAGATATATTCTTGTGTGGTGTCTAGGGTGTGTTGAGTCCAGTTCACTGAGCAGGGAGTAGGCCTTGTCTATTACATATTTGGCTTATGGAGCGGTGTCTGAGCTAATTTCAAACCCTTGTTTTATGCATCACCCCACCTCACCTTTCCCGTTAAGCAGCCATAGTGTGTCTTCTAAAGGTGTGACTCTGTTCTGTTTTGTAATTCAGTTCAAGTGTAGCGATTTTGACATTCCCTCTATAAGCGATATCTTAGGATAAGTGTCTTTTTCTGTGTGACTTATTTCACTTAGAATCATCGTACCTAAATCCACTCATCATGCTGCTAACTAGCCTTATGACATTGATTTCATGGCTGAGTGATATTCCATTGTGCCAAGTACCACCATTTCTTTATCCATTTTTCTCTTTCCTGGGATATTGAAGGTGTACCGAAGTGGAGGTTCTTGGAAACAGAGCAGCCGTAAACTTTAGGGTGCCTGTGTCTTGTTGATTTTTAGTTTTCCCAATTTATACGCCCTTGAGTGGAAGTTCCCTATGCTCTCTACGCTGTGTTTATTACTTGTTTCAGGACACACCGTACTCTTCTCCAGAGTGCCTGTTGGCAATTTACATCCCGCCCATCAGCGTAGCAAGGCTCCCATGTCTCCATGGCCTGTCCTGCTTTTCTGGTTTTTACACTTTGTTCAGCATGGCCCTTTTGACCGAGGGCAAGCGAGACTTCTTTGTAGCGCTGATTTGCCCTTCCGGCTTGCTTGGTTGGCCAAAAAGGGCGTATGCGTTTTTTCCTGAATATATTCAGGAAAAAACGCATACGCCCTTTTTGGCCAAGGGCATCATTGTCAACGTTTTGCCGCTTTTCATGTGCTTTAAAGGCGAGTCGAATCTACCTCCTGAAATCTGTTTCCTGCAAATCTGCCTTGCTTTCAAATCCTCTTCGTTGCCTTCCCTCAATATATTTGTGGACGAGAGTTCTCATTTATAACTCTGCACGTTTGTGAATTGCAGTGCCCCTGAGCTCCATTTGTCTCCTCGCTTTTTTGGGAGCTGGCCGCAAAAGCGCAGGATTGCTTCAGGCCCTATTTTGGTTCTGGGGGGCAGGCTGAGCCTGTGGTTCATTCTTCTTCCTGATGGGAAAATGGAGTGACCTGTGCCTGTCCCAACACCTAGGGCTAGTCTTTCGTTGGTTCCCCGTCTTCCCGTTCATCCTCAGGACAAATTGCAACCTGGACGAAACAGTAGGTTAAAGGTGCTGATTCTCCAAGTAGGGAGATGGTTAGTCAAGCGGCTGGAATGGTGAACCCGAGCACAAGGAGAGGAGAAATGAGGTGCGTTTTAGAAACCTTTCCCGATCTCACGGCATACCATCTTCTGGGTTTCCCATGCATGTTTTGATGTAGGAAGATTCCCTTGTACCTGGAGATTTGAGACCCATGGGGTGGGTACCCCGCGGTATTATTTTAAAGTATCTGCATTTGCTCACCCAACCTCACCAATCCTCTCAGCCCCAAGAGTGTCCAGCCTTATGTCTCATCCAGCTGTGGGTCTAGATATGGTCAATCCAGGTTGCATCAGAGACCCTGAACGGATTTTGTAAGAATTTCTCTCTCTTTCACTGTCTTTGCTTTGTGGGTTTTTTAAAGTAATGTATGTTTAGAATGGGGTTTGGCTGCTTTTCCCTGCTGTGTTTATGCCGCTTTACACCCTCTTGATTCACTTGCAGAGAGATATCGATACATAGGTTTTCAGATTCATACTAGTCAGATATATTCTTGTGCGGTGACTAGGGGGTGTTGAGTCCAGTTCACTGAGCAGGGAGTAGGCCTTGTCTATTACATATTAGGCTTATGGAGCGGTGTCTGAGCTAATTTCAAACCCTTGTTTTATGCATCACCCCACCTCACCTTTCCCGTTAAGCAGCCATAGTGTGTCTTCTAAAGGTGTGACTCTGTTCTGTTTTGTAATTCAGTTCAAGTGTAGCGATTTTGACATTCCCTCTATAAGCGATATCTTAGGATAAGTGTCTTTTTCTGTGTGACTTATTTCACTTAGAGTCATCGTACCTAAATCCACTCATCATGCTGCTAACTAGCCTTATGACATTGATTTCATGGCTGAGTGATATTCCATTGTGCCAAGTACCACCATTTCTTTATCCATTTTTCTCTTTCCTGGGATATTGAAGGTGTACCGAAGCGGAGGTTCTTGGAAACAGAGCAGCCGTAAACTTTAGGGTGCCTGTGTCTTGTTGATTTTTAGTTTTCCCAATTTATACGCCCATGAGTGGAAGTGCCCTATGCTCTCTACGCTGTGTTTATTACTTGTTTCAGGACACACCGTACTCTTCTCCAGAGTGCCTGTTGGCAATTTACATCCCGCCCATCAGCGTAGCAAGGCTCCCATGTCTCCATGGCCTGTCCTGCTTTTCTGGTTTTTACTGTTTGTTCAGCATGGCCCTTTTGACCGAGGGCAAGCGAGACTTCTTTGTAGCGCTGATTTGCCCTTCCGGCTTGCTTGGTTGGCCAAAAAGGGCGTATGCGTTTTTTCCTGAATATATTCAGGAAAAAACGCATACGCCCTTTTTGGCCAAGGGCATCATTGTCAACGTTTTGCCGCTTTTCATGTGCTTTAAAGGCGAGTTGAATCTACCTCCTGAAATCTGATTCCTGCAAATCTGCCTTGCTTTCAAATCCTCTTCGTTGCCTTCCCTCAATATATTTGTGGACGAGAGTTCTCATTTATAACTCTGCACGTTTGTGAATTGCAGTGCCCCTGAGCTCCATTTGTCTCCTCGCTTTTTTGGGAGCTGGCCGCAAAAGCGCAGGATTGCTTCAGGCCCTATTTTGGTTCTGGGGGGCAGGCTGAGCCTGTGGTTCATTCTTCTTCCTGATGGGAAAATGGAGTGACCTATGCCTGTCCCAACACCTAGGGCTCGTCTCTCGTTGGTTCCGCGTCTTCCCGTTCATCCTCAGGACAAATTGCAACCTGTACAATCAGGAGGTTAAAGGTGCTGATTCTCCAAGTAGGGAGATGGTTAGTCAAGCGGCTGGAATGGCGAACCCGAGCACAAGGAGAGGAGAAATGAGGTGCGTTTTAGAAACCTTTCCCGATCTCATGGCATACCATCTTCTGGGTTTCCCATGCATGTTTTGATGTAGGAAGATTCCCTTGTACCTGGAGATTTGAGACCCATGGGGTGTGTTCCCCGCAGTGTTACTTTAAAGTATCTGCATTTGCTCACCCAACCTCACCAACCCTCTCAGCCCCAAGAATGTCCAGCCTTATGTCTCATCCAGCTGTGGGTCTTGATATGGTCAATCCAGGTTGCATCATAGACCCTGAACGGATTTTGTAAGAATTTCTCTCTCTTTCACTGTCTTTGTTTTGTGGGTTTTTTAAAGTAATTTATGTTTAGAATCGGGCTTGGCTGCTTTTCCCTGCTGTGTTGATGCCGCTTTACACCCTCTTGATTCACTTGCAGAGAGATATCGATACATAGGTTTTCAGATTCTTACTAGTCAGATATATTCTTGTGCGGTGACTAGGGGGTGTTGAGTCCAGTTCACTGAGCAGGGAGTAGGCCTTGTCTATTACATATTTGGCTTATGGAGCGGTGTCTGAGCTAATTTCAAACCCTTGTTTTATGCATCACCCCACCTCACCTTTCCCGTTAAGCAGCCATAGTGTGTCTTCTAAAGGTGTGACTCTGTTCTGTTTTGTAATTCAGTTCAAGTGTAGCGATTTTGACATTCCCTCTATAAGCGATATCTTAGGATAAGTGTCTTTTTCTGTGTGACTTATTTCACTTAGAATCATCGTATCTAAATCCACTCATCATGCTGCTAACTAGCCTTATGACATTGATTTCATGGCTGAGTGATATTCCACTGTGCCAAGTACCACCATTTCTTTATCCATTTTTCTCTTTCCTGGGATATTGAAGGTGTACCGAAGTGGAGGTTCTTGGAAACAGAGCAGCCGTAAACTTTAGGGTGCCTGTGTCTTGTTGATTTTTAGTTTTCCCAATTTATACGCCCATGAGTGGAAGTGCCCTATGCTCTCAACGCTGTGTTTATTACTTGTTTCAGGACACACCGTACTCTTCTCCAGAGTGCCTGTTGGCAATTTACATCCCGCCCATCAGCGTAGCAAGGCTTCCATGTCTCCATGGCCTGTCCTGCTTTTCTGGTTTTTACACTTTGTTCAGCATGGCCCTTTTGACCGAGGGCAAGCGAGACTTCTTTGTAGCGCTGATTTGCCCTTCCGGCTTGCTTGGTTGGCCAAAAAGGGCGTATGCGTTTTTTCCTGAATATATTCAGGAAAAAACGCATACGCCCTTTTTGGCCAAGGGCATCATTGTCAACGTTTTGCCGCTTTTCATGTGCTTTAAAGGCGAGTCGAATCTACCTCCTGAAATCTGTTTCCTGCAAATCTGCCTTGCTTTCAAATCCTCTTCGTTGCCTTCCCTCAATATATTTGTGGACGAGAGTTCTCATTTATAACTCTGCACGTTTGTGAATTGCAGTGCCCCTGAGCTCCATTTGTCTCCTCGCTTTTTTGGGAGCTGGCCGCAAAAGCGCAGGATTGCTTCAGGCCCTATTTTGGTTCTGGGGGGCAGGCTGAGCCTGTGGTTCATTCTTCTTCCTGATGGGAAAATGGAGTGACCTGTGCCTGTCCCAACACCTAGGGCTAGTCTTTCGTTGGTTCCCCGTCTTCCCGTTCATCCTCAGGACAAATTGCAACCTGGACGAAACAGTAGGTTAAAGGTGCTGATTCTCCAAGTAGGGAGATGGTTAGTCAAGCGGCTGGAATGGCGAACCCAAGCACAAGGAGAGGAGAAATGAGGTGCGTTTTAGAAACCTTTCCCGATCTCACGGCATACCATCTTCTGGGTTTCCCATGCATGTTTTGATGTAGGAAGATTCCCTTGTACCTGGAGATTTGAGACCCATGGGGTGGGTACCCCGCGGTATTACTTTAAAGTATCTGCATTTGCTCACCCAACCTCACCAATCCTCTCAGCCCCAAGAGTGTCCAGCCTTATGTCTCATCCAGCTGTGGGTCTAGATATGGTCAATCCAGGTTGCATCAGAGACCCTGAACGGATTTTGTAAGAATTTCTCTCTCTTTCACTGTCTTTGCTTTGTGGGTTTTTTAAAGTAATGTATGTTTAGAATGGGGTTTGGCTGCTTTTCCCTGCTGTGTTTATACCGCTTTACACCCTCTTGATTCACTTGCAGAGAGATATCGATACATAGGTTTTCAGATTCATACTAGTCAGATATATTCTTGTGCGGTGACTAGGGGGTGTTGAGTCCAGTTCACTGAGCAGGGAGTAGGCCTTGTCTATTACATATTTGGCTTATGGAGCGGTGTCTGAGCTAATTTCAAACCCTTGTTTTATGCATCACCCCACCTCACCTTTCCCGTTAAGCAGCCATAGTGTGTCTTCTAAAGGTGTGACTCTGTTCTGTTTTGTAATTCAGTTCAAGTGTAGCGATTTTGACATTCCCTCTATAAGCGATATCTTAGGATAAGTGTCTTTTTCTGTGTGACTTATTTCACTTAGAATCATCGTACCTAAATCCACTCATCATGCTGCTAACTAGCCTTATGACATTGATTTCATGGCTGAGTGATATTCCATTGTGCCAAGTACCACCATTTCTTTATCCATTTTTCTCTTTCCTGGGATATTGAAGGTGTACCGAAGTGGAGGTTCTTGGAAACAGAGCAGCCGTAAACTTTAGGGTGCCTGTGTCTTGTTGATTTTTAGTTTTCCCAATTTATACGCCCTTGAGTGGAAGTTCCCTATGCTCTCTACGCTGTGTTTATTACTTGTTTCAGGACACACCGTACTCTTCTCCAGAGTGCCTGTTGGCAATTTACATCCCGCCCATCAGCGTAGCAAGGCTCCCATGTCTCCATGGCCTGTCCTGCTTTTCTGGTTTTTACACTTTGTTCAGCATGGCCCTTTTGACCGAGGGCAAGCGAGACTTCTTTGTAGCGCTGATTTGCCCTTCCGGCTTGCTTGGTTGGCCAAAAAGGGCGTATGCGTTTTTTCCTGAATATATTCAGGAAAAAACGCATACGCCCTTTTTGGCCAAGGGCATCATTGTCAACGTTTTGCCGCTTTTCATGTGCTTTAAAGGCGAGTCGAATCTACCTCCTGAAATCTGTTTCCTGCAAATCTGCCTTGCTTTCAAATCCTCTTCGTTGCCTTCCCTCAATATATTTGTGGACGAGAGTTCTCATTTATAACTCTGCACGTTTGTGAATTGCAGTGCCCCTGAGCTCCATTTGTCTCCTCGCTTTTTTGGGAGCTGGCCGCAAAAGCGCAGGATTGCTTCAGGCCCTATTTTGGTTCTGGGGGGCAGGCTGAGCCTGTGGTTCATTCTTCTTCCTGATGGGAAAATGGAGTGACCTGTGCCTGTCCCAACACCTAGGGCTAGTCTTTCGTTGGTTCCCCGTCTTCCCGTTCATCCTCAGGACAAATTGCAACCTGGACGAAACAGTAGGTTAAAGGTGCTGATTCTCCAAGTAGGGAGATGGTTAGTCAAGCGGCTGGAATGGTGAACCCGAGCACAAGGAGAGGAGAAATGAGGTGCGTTTTAGAAACCTTTCCCGATCTCACGGCATACCATCTTCTGGGTTTCCCATGCATGTTTTGATGTAGGAAGATTCCCTTGTACCTGGAGATTTGAGACCCATGGGGTGGGTACCCCGCGGTATTATTTTAAAGTATCTGCATTTGCTCACCCAACCTCACCAATCCTCTCAGCCCCAAGAGTGTCCAGCCTTATGTCTCATCCAGCTGTGGGTCTAGATATGGTCAATCCAGGTTGCATCAGAGACCCTGAACGGATTTTGTAAGAATTTCTCTCTCTTTCACTGTCTTTGCTTTGTGGGTTTTTTAAAGTAATGTATGTTTAGAATGGGGTTTGGCTGCTTTTCCCTGCTGTGTTTATGCCGCTTTACACCCTCTTGATTCACTTGCAGAGAGATATCGATACATAGGTTTTCAGATTCATACTAGTCAGATATATTCTTGTGCGGTGACTAGGGGGTGTTGAGTCCAGTTCACTGAGCAGGGAGTAGGCCTTGTCTATTACATATTAGGCTTATGGAGCGGTGTCTGAGCTAATTTCAAACCCTTGTTTTATGCATCACCCCACCTCACCTTTCCCGTTAAGCAGCCATAGTGTGTCTTCTAAAGGTGTGACTCTGTTCTGTTTTGTAATTCAGTTCAAGTGTAGCGATTTTGACATTCCCTCTATAAGCGATATCTTAGGATAAGTGTCTTTTTCTGTGTGACTTATTTCACTTAGAGTCATCGTACCTAAATCCACTCATCATGCTGCTAACTAGCCTTATGACATTGATTTCATGGCTGAGTGATATTCCATTGTGCCAAGTACCACCATTTCTTTATCCATTTTTCTCTTTCCTGGGATATTGAAGGTGTACCGAAGCGGAGGTTCTTGGAAACAGAGCAGCCGTAAACTTTAGGGTGCCTGTGTCTTGTTGATTTTTAGTTTTCCCAATTTATACGCCCATGAGTGGAAGTGCCCTATGCTCTCTACGCTGTGTTTATTACTTGTTTCAGGACACACCGTACTCTTCTCCAGAGTGCCTGTTGGCAATTTACATCCCGCCCATCAGCGTAGCAAGGCTCCCATGTCTCCATGGCCTGTCCTGCTTTTCTGGTTTTTACTGTTTGTTCAGCATGGCCCTTTTGACCGAGGGCAAGCGAGACTTCTTTGTAGCGCTGATTTGCCCTTCCGGCTTGCTTGGTTGGCCAAAAAGGGCGTATGCGTTTTTTCCTGAATATATTCAGGAAAAAACGCATACGCCCTTTTTGGCCAAGGGCATCATTGTCAACGTTTTGCCGCTTTTCATGTGCTTTAAAGGCGAGTTGAATCTACCTCCTGAAATCTGATTCCTGCAAATCTGCCTTGCTTTCAAATCCTCTTCGTTGCGTTCCCTCAATATATTTGTGGACGAGAGTTCTCATTTATAACTCTGCACGTTTGTGAATTGCAGTGCCCCTGAGCTCCATTTGTCTCCTCGCTTTTTTGGGAGCTGGCCGCAAAAGCGCAGGATTGCTTCAGGCCCTATTTTGGTTCTGGGGGGCAGGCTGAGCCTGTGGTTCATTCTTCTTCCTGATGGGAAAATGGAGTGACCTATGCCTGTCCCAACACCTAGGGCTCGTCTCTCGTTGGTTCCGCGTCTTCCCGTTCATCCTCAGGACAAATTGCAACCTGTACAATCAGGAGGTTAAAGGTGCTGATTCTCCAAGTAGGGAGATGGTTAGTCAAGCGGCTGGAATGGCGAACCCGAGCACAAGGAGAGGAGAAATGAGGTGCGTTTTAGAAACCTTTCCCGATCTCATGGCATACCATCTTCTGGGTTTCCCATGCATGTTTTGATGTAGGAAGATTCCCTTGTACCTGGAGATTTGAGACCCATGGGGTGTGTTCCCCGCAGTGTTACTTTAAAGTATCTGCATTTGCTCACCCAACCTCACCAACCCTCTCAGCCCCAAGAATGTCCAGCCTTATGTCTCATCCAGCTGTGGGTCTTGATATGGTCAATCCAGGTTGCATCATAGACCCTGAACGGATTTTGTAAGAATTTCTCTCTCTTTCACTGTCTTTGTTTTGTGGGTTTTTTAAAGTAATTTATGTTTAGAATCGGGCTTGGCTGCTTTTCCCTGCTGTGTTGATGCCGCTTTACACCCTCTTGATTCACTTGCAGAGAGATATCGATACATAGGTTTTCAGATTCTTACTAGTCAGATATATTCTTGTGCGGTGACTAGGGGGTGTTGAGTCCAGTTCACTGAGCAGGGAGTAGGCCTTGTCTATTACATATTTGGCTTATGGAGCGGTGTCTGAGCTAATTTCAAACCCTTGTTTTATGCATCACCCCACCTCACCTTTCCCGTTAAGCAGCCATAGTGTGTCTTCTAAAGGTGTGACTCTGTTCTGTTTTGTAATTCAGTTCAAGTGTAGCGATTTTGACATTCCCTCTATAAGCGATATCTTAGGATAAGTGTCTTTTTCTGTGTGACTTATTTCACTTAGAATCATCGTATCTAAATCCACTCATCATGCTGCTAACTAGCCTTATGACATTGATTTCATGGCTGAGTGATATTCCACTGTGCCAAGTACCACCATTTCTTTATCCATTTTTCTCTTTCCTGGGATATTGAAGGTGTACCGAAGTGGAGGTTCTTGGAAACAGAGCAGCCGTAAACTTTAGGGTGCCTGTGTCTTGTTGATTTTTAGTTTTCCCAATTTATACGCCCATGAGTGGAAGTGCCCTATGCTCTCAACGCTGTGTTTATTACTTGTTTCAGGACACACCGTACTCTTCTCCAGAGTGCCTGTTGGCAATTTACATCCCGCCCATCAGCGTAGCAAGGCTTCCATGTCTCCATGGCCTGTCCTGCTTTTCTGGTTTTTACACTTTGTTCAGCATGGCCCTTTTGACCGAGGGCAAGCGAGACTTCTTTGTAGCGCTGATTTGCCCTTCCGGCTTGCTTGGTTGGCCAAAAAGGGCGTATGCGTTTTTTCCTGAATATATTCAGGAAAAAACGCATACGCCCTTTTTGGCCAAGGGCATCATTGTCAACGTTTTGCCGCTTTTCATGTGCTTTAAAGGCGAGTCGAATCTACCTCCTGAAATCTGTTTCCTGCAAATCTGCCTTGCTTTCAAATCCTCTTCGTTGCCTTCCCTCAATATATTTGTGGACGAGAGTTCTCATTTATAACTCTGCACGTTTGTGAATTGCAGTGCCCCTGAGCTCCATTTGTCTCCTCGCTTTTTTGGGAGCTGGCCGCAAAAGCGCAGGATTGCTTCAGGCCCTATTTTGGTTCTGGGGGGCAGGCTGAGCCTGTGGTTCATTCTTCTTCCTGATGGGAAAATGGAGTGACCTGTGCCTGTCCCAACACCTAGGGCTAGTCTTTCGTTGGTTCCCCGTCTTCCCGTTCATCCTCAGGACAAATTGCAACCTGGACGAAACAGTAGGTTAAAGGTGCTGATTCTCCAAGTAGGGAGATGGTTAGTCAAGCGGCTGGAATGGCGAACCCGAGCACAAGGAGAGGAGAAATGAGGTGTGTTTTAGAAACCTTTCCCGATCTCACGGCATACCATCTTCTGGGTTTCCCATGCATGTTTTGATGTAGGAAGATTCCCTTGTACCTGGAGATTTGACACCCATGGGGTGGGTACCCCGCGGTATTACTTTAAAGTATCTGCATTTGCTCACCCAACCTCACCAATCCTCTCAGCCCCAAGAGTGTCCAGCCTTATGTCTCATCCAGCTGTGGGTCTAGATATGGTCAATCCAGGTTGCATCAGAGACCCTGAACGGATTTTGTAAGAATTTCTCTCTCTTTCACTGTCTTTGCTTTGTGGGTTTTTTAAAGTAATGTATGTTTAGAATGGGGTTTGGCTGCTTTTCCCTGCTGTGTTTATGCCGCTTTACACCCTCTTGATTCACTTGCAGAGAGATATCGATACATAGGTTTTCAGATTCATACTAGTCAGATATATTCTTGTGCGGTGACTAGGGGGTGTTGAGTCCAGTTCACTGAGCAGGGAGTAGGCCTTGTCTATTACATATTTGGCTTATGGAGCGGTGTCTGAGCTAATTCCAAACCCTTGTTTTATGCATCACCCCACCTCACCTTTCCCGTTAAGCAGCCATAGTGTGTCTTCTAAAGGTGTGACTCTGTTCTGTTTTGTAATTCAGTTCAAGTGTAGCGATTTTGACATTCCCTCTATAAGCGATATCTTAGGATAAGTGTCTTTTTCTGTGTGACTTATTTCACTTAGAGTCATCGTACCTAAATCCACTCATCATGCTGCTAACTAGCCTTATGACATTGATTTCATGGCTGAGTGATATTCCACTGTGCCAAGTACCACCATTTCTTTATCCATTTTTCTCTTTCCTGGGATATTGAAGGTGTACCGAAGTGGAGGTTCTTGGAAACAGAGCAGCCGTAAACTTTAGGGTGCCTGTGTCTTGTTGATTTTTAGTTTTCCCAATTTATACGCCCATGAGTGGAAGTGCCCTATGCTCTCAACGCTGTGTTTATTACTTGTTTCAGGACACACCGTACTCTTCTCCAGAGTGCCTGTTGGCAATTTACATCCCGCCCATCAGCGTAGCAAGGCTTCCATGTCTCCATGGCCTGTCCTGCTTTTCTGGTTTTTACACTTTGTTCAGCATGGCCCTTTTGACCGAGGGCAAGCGAGACTTCTTTGTAGCGCTGATTTGCCCTTCCGGCTTGCTTGGTTGGCCAAAAAGGGCGTATGCGTTTTTTCCTGAATATATTCAGGAAAAAACGCATACGCCCTTTTTGGCCAAGGGCATCATTGTCAACGTTTTGCCGCTTTTCATGTGCTTTAAAGGCGAGTCGAATCTACCTCCTGAAATCTGTTTCCTGCAAATCTGCCTTGCTTTCAAATCCTCTTCGTTGCCTTCCCTCAATATATTTGTGGACGAGAGTTCTCATTTATAACTCTGCACGTTTGTGAATTGCAGTGCCCCTGAGCTCCATTTGTCTCCTCGCTTTTTTGGGAGCTGGCCGCAAAAGCGCAGGATTGCTTCAGGCCCTATTTTGGTTCTGGGGGGCAGGCTGAGCCTGTGGTTCATTCTTCTTCCTGATGGGAAAATGGAGTGACCTGTGCCTGTCCCAACACCTAGGGCTAGTCTTTCGTTGGTTCCCCGTCTTCCCGTTCATCCTCAGGACAAATTGCAACCTGGACGAAACAGTAGGTTAAAGGTGCTGATTCTCCAAGTAGGGAGATGGTTAGTCAAGCGGCTGGAATGGCGAACCCGAGCACAAGGAGAGGAGAAATGAGGTGTGTTTTAGAAACCTTTCCCGATCTCACGGCATACCATCTTCTGGGTTTCCCATGCATGTTTTGATGTAGGAAGATTCCCTTGTACCTGGAGATTTGACACCCATGGGGTGGGTACCCCGCGGTATTACTTTAAAGTATCTGCATTTGCTCACCCAACCTCACCAATCCTCTCAGCCCCAAGAGTGTCCAGCCTTATGTCTCATCCAGCTGTGGGTCTAGATATGGTCAATCCAGGTTGCATCAGAGACCCTGAACGGATTTTGTAAGAATTTCTCTCTCTTTCACTGTCTTTGCTTTGTGGGTTTTTTAAAGTAATGTATGTTTAGAATGGGGTTTGGCTGCTTTTCCCTGCTGTGTTTATGCCGCTTTACACCCTCTTGATTCACTTGCAGAGAGATATCGATACATAGGTTTTCAGATTCATACTAGTCAGATATATTCTTGTGCGGTGACTAGGGGGTGTTGAGTCCAGTTCACTGAGCAGGGAGTAGGCCTTGTCTATTACATATTTGGCTTATGGAGCGGTGTCTGAGCTAATTCCAAACCCTTGTTTTATGCATCACCCCACCTCACCTTTCCCGTTAAGCAGCCATAGTGTGTCTTCTAAAGGTGTGACTCTGTTCTGTTTTGTAATTCAGTTCAAGTGTAGCGATTTTGACATTCCCTCTATAAGCGATATCTTAGGATAAGTGTCTTTTTCTGTGTGACTTATTTCACTTAGAGTCATCGTACCTAAATCCACTCATCATGCTGCTAACTAGCCTTATGACATTGATTTCATGGCTGAGTGATATTCCACTGTGCCAAGTACCACCATTTCTTTATCCATTTTTCTCTTTCCTGGGATATTGAAGGTGTACCGAAGTGGAGGTTCTTGGAAACAGAGCAGCCGTAAACTTTAGGGTGCCTGTGTCTTGTTGATTTTTAGTTTTCCCAATTTATACGCCCTTGAGTGGAAGTGCCCTATGCTCTCTACGCTGTGTTTATTACTTGTTTCAGGACACACCGTACTCTTCTCCAGAGTGCCTGTTGGCAATTTACATCCCGCCCATCAGCGTAGCAAGGCTCCCATGTCTCCATGGCCTGTCCTGCTTTTCTGGTTTTTACTGTTTGTTCAGCATGGCCCTTTTGACCGAGGGCAAGCGAGACTTCTTTGTAGCGCTGATTTGCCCTTCCGGCTTGCTTGGTTGGCCAAAAAGGGCGTATGCGTTTTTTCCTGAATATATTCAGGAAAAAACGCATACGCCCTTTTTGGCCAAGGGCATCATTGTCAACGTTTTGCCGCTTTTCATGTGCTTTAAAGGCGAGTCGAATCTACCTCCTGAAATCTGTTTCCTGCAAATCTGCCTTGCTTTCAAATCCTCTTCGTTGCCTTCCCTCAATATATTTGTGGACGAGAGTTCTCATTTATAACTCTGCACGTTTGTGAATTGCAGTGCCCCTGAGCTCCATTTGTCTCCTCGCTTTTTTGGGAGCTGGCCGCAAAAGCGCAGGATTGCTTCAGGCCCTATTTTGGTTCTGGGGGGCAGGCTGAGCCTGTGGTTCATTCTTCTTCCTGATGGGAAAATGGAGTGACCTATGCCTGTCCCAACACCTAGGGCTCGTCTCTCGTTGGTTCCGCGTCTTCCCGTTCATCCTCAGGACAAATTGCAACCTGTACAATCAGGAGGTTAAAGGTGCTGATTCTCCAAGTAGGGAGATGGTTAGTCAAGCGGCTGGAATGGCGAACCCGAGCACAAGGAGAGGAGAAATGAGGTGCGTTTTAGAAACCTTTCCCGATCTCATGGCATACCATCTTCTGGGTTTCCCATGCATGTTTTGATGTAGGAAGATTCCCTTGTACCTGGAGATTTGAGACCCATGGGGTGTGTTCCCCGCAGTGTTACTTTAAAGTATCTGCATTTGCTCACCCAACCTCACCAACCCTCTCAGCCCCAAGAATGTCCAGCCTTATGTCTCATCCAGCTGTGGGTCTTGATATGGTCAATCCAGGTTGCATCATAGACCCTGAACGGATTTTGTAAGAATTTCTCTCTCTTTCACTGTCTTTGTTTTGTGGGTTTTTTAAAGTAATTTATGTTTAGAATCGGGCTTGGCTGCTTTTCCCTGCTGTGTTGATGCCGCTTTACACCCTCTTGATTCACTTGCAGAGAGATATCGATACATAGGTTTTCAGATTCTTACTAGTCAGATATATTCTTGTGCGGTGACTAGGGGGTGTTGAGTCCAGTTCACTGAGCAGGGAGTAGGCCTTGTCTATTACATATTTGGCTTATGGAGCGGTGTCTGAGCTAATTTCAAACCCTTGTTTTATGCATCACCCCACCTCACCTTTCCCGTTAAGCAGCCATAGTGTGTCTTCTAAAGGTGTGACTCTGTTCTGTTTTGTAATTCAGTTCAAGTGTAGCGATTTTGACATTCCCTCTATAAGCGATATCTTAGGATAAGTGTCTTTTTCTGTGTGACTTATTTCACTTAGAATCATCGTATCTAAATCCACTCATCATGCTGCTAACTAGCCTTATGACATTGATTTCATGGCTGAGTGATATTCCACTGTGCCAAGTACCACCATTTCTTTATCCATTTTTCTCTTTCCTGGGATATTGAAGGTGTACCGAAGTGGAGGTTCTTGGAAACAGAGCAGCCGTAAACTTTAGGGTGCCTGTGTCTTGTTGATTTTTAGTTTTCCCAATTTATACGCCCATGAGTGGAAGTGCCCTATGCTCTCAACGCTGTGTTTATTACTTGTTTCAGGACACACCGTACTCTTCTCCAGAGTGCCTGTTGGCAATTTACATCCCGCCCATCAGCGTAGCAAGGCTCCCATGTCTCCATGGCCTGTCCTGCTTTTCTGGTTTTTACTGTTTGTTCAGCATGGCCCTTTTGACCGAGGGCAAGCGAGACTTCTTTGTAGCGCTGATTTGCCCTTCCGGCTTGCTTGGTTGGCCAAAAAGGGCGTATGCGTTTTTTCCTGAATATATTCAGGAAAAAACGCATACGCCCTTTTTGGCCAAGGGCATCATTGTCAACGTTTTGCCGCTTTTCATGTGCTTTAAAGGCGAGTTGAATCTACCTCCTGAAATCTGATTCCTGCAAATCTGCCTTGCTTTCAAATCCTCTTCGTTGCCTTCCCTCAATATATTTGTGGACGAGAGTTCTCATTTATAACTCTGCACGTTTGTGAATTGCAGTGCCCCTGAGCTCCATTTGTCTCCTCGCTTTTTTGGGAGCTGGCCGCAAAAGCGCAGGATTGCTTCAGGCCCTATTTTGGTTCTGGGGGGCAGGCTGAGCCTGTGGTTCATTCTTCTTCCTGATGGGAAAATGGAGTGACCTATGCCTGTCCCAACACCTAGGGCTCGTCTCTCGTTGGTTCCGCGTCTTCCCGTTCATCCTCAGGACAAATTGCAACCTGTACAATCAGGAGGTTAAAGGTGCTGATTCTCCAAGTAGGGAGATGGTTAGTCAAGCGGCTGGAATGGCGAACCCGAGCACAAGGAGAGGAGAAATGAGGTGCGTTTTAGAAACCTTTCCCGATCTCATGGCATACCATCTTCTGGGTTTCCCATGCATGTTTTGATGTAGGAAGATTCCCTTGTACCTGGAGATTTGAGACCCATGGGGTGTGTTCCCCGCAGTGTTACTTTAAAGTATCTGCATTTGCTCACCCAACCTCACCAACCCTCTCAGCCCCAAGAATGTCCAGCCTTATGTCTCATCCAGCTGTGGGTCTTGATATGGTCAATCCAGGTTGCATCATAGACCCTGAACGGATTTTGTAAGAATTTCTCTCTCTTTCACTGTCTTTGTTTTGTGGGTTTTTTAAAGTAATTTATGTTTAGAATCGGGCTTGGCTGCTTTTCCCTGCTGTGTTGATGCCGCTTTACACCCTCTTGATTCACTTGCAGAGAGATATCGATACATAGGTTTTCAGATTCTTACTAGTCAGATATATTCTTGTGCGGTGACTAGGGGGTGTTGAGTCCAGTTCACTGAGCAGGGAGTAGGCCTTGTCTATTACATATTTGGCTTATGGAGCGGTGTCTGAGCTAATTTCAAACCCTTGTTTTATGCATCACCCCACCTCACCTTTCCCGTTAAGCAGCCATAGTGTGTCTTCTAAAGGTGTGACTCTGTTCTGTTTTGTAATTCAGTTCAAGTGTAGCGATTTTGACATTCCCTCTATAAGCGATATCTTAGGATAAGTGTCTTTTTCTGTGTGACTTATTTCACTTAGAATCATCGTATCTAAATCCACTCATCATGCTGCTAACTAGCCTTATGACATTGATTTCATGGCTGAGTGATATTCCACTGTGCCAAGTACCACCATTTCTTTATCCATTTTTCTCTTTCCTGGGATATTGAAGGTGTACCGAAGTGGAGGTTCTTGGAAACAGAGCAGCCATAAACTTTAGGGTGCCTGTGTCTTGTTGATTTTTAGTTTTCCCAATTTATACGCCCATGAGTGGAAGTGCCCTATGCTCTCAACGCTGTGTTTATTACTTGTTTCAGGACACACCGTACTCTTCTCCAGAGTGCCTGTTGGCAATTTACATCCCGCCCATCAGCGTAGCAAGGCTTCCATGTCTCCATGGCCTGTCCTGCTTTTCTGGTTTTTACACTTTGTTCAGCATGGCCCTTTTGACCGAGGGCAAGCGAGACTTCTTTGTAGCGCTGATTTGCCCTTCCGGCTTGCTTGGTTGGCCAAAAAGGGCGTATGCGTTTTTTCCTGAATATATTCAGGAAAAAACGCATACGCCCTTTTTGGCCAAGGGCATCATTGTCAACGTTTTGCCGCTTTTCATGTGCTTTAAAGGCGAGTCGAATCTACCTCCTGAAATCTGTTTCCTGCAAATCTGCCTTGCTTTCAAATCCTCTTCGTTGCCTTCCCTCAATATATTTGTGGACGAGAGTTCTCGTTTATAACTCTGCACGTTTGTGAATTGCAGTGCCCCTGAGCTCCATTTGTCTCCTCGCTTTTTTGGGAGCTGGCCGCAAAAGCGCAGGATTGCTTCAGGCCCTATTTTGGTTCTGGGGGGCAGGCTGAGCCTGTGGTTCATTCTTCTTCCTGATGGGAAAATGGAGTGACCTGTGCCTGTCCCAACACCTAGGGCTAGTCTTTCGTTGGTTCCCCGTCTTCCCGTTCATCCTCAGGACAAATTGCAACCTGGACGAAACAGTAGGTTAAAGGTGCTGATTCTCCAAGTAGGGAGATGGTTAGTCAAGCGGCTGGAATGGCGAACCCGAGCACAAGGAGAGGAGAAATGAGGTGCGTTTTAGAAACCTTTCCCGATCTCACGGCATACCATCTTCTGGGTTTCCCATGCATGTTTTGATGTAGGAAGATTCCCTTGTACCTGGAGATTTGAGACCCATGGGGTGGGTACCCCGCGGTATTACTTTAAAGTATCTGCATTTGCTCACCCAACCTCACCAATCCTCTCAGCCCCAAGAGTGTCCAGCCTTATGTCTCATCCAGCTGTGGGTCTAGATATGGTCAATCCAGGTTGCATCAGAGACCCTGAACGGATTTTGTAAGAATTTCTCTCTCTTTCACTGTCTTTGCTTTGTGGGTTTTTTAAAGTAATGTATGTTTAGAATGGGGTTTGGCTGCTTTTCCCTGCTGTGTTTATGCCGCTTTACACCCTCTTGATTCACTTGCAGAGAGATATCGATACATAGGTTTTCAGATTCATACTAGTCAGATATATTCTTGTGCGGTGACTAGGGGGTGTTGAGTCCAGTTCACTGAGCAGAGAGTAGGCCTTGTCTATTACATATTTGGCTTATGGAGCGGTGTCTGAGCTAATTCCAAACCCTTGTTTTATGCATCACCCCACCTCACCTTTCCCGTTAAGCAGCCATAGTGTGTCTTCTAAAGGTGTGACTCTGTTCTGTTTTGTAATTCAGTTCAAGTGTAGCGATTTTGACATTCCCTCTATAAGCGATATCTTAGGATAAGTGTCTTTTTCTGTGTGACTTATTTCACTTAGAGTCATCGTACCTAAATCCACTCATCATGCTGCTAACTAGCCTTATGACATTGATTTCATGGCTGAGTGATATTCCACTGTGCCAAGTACCACCATTTCTTTATCCATTTTTCTCTTTCCTGGGATATTGAAGGTGTACCGAAGTGGAGGTTCTTGGAAACAGAGCAGCCGTAAACTTTAGGGTGCCTGTGTCTTGTTGATTTTTAGTTTTCCCAATTTATACGCCCTTGAGTGGAAGTGCGCTATGCTCTCTACGCTGTGTTTATTACTTGTTTCAAGACACACCGTACTCTTCTCCAGAGTGCCTGTTGGCAATTTACATCCCGCCCATCAGCGTAGCAAGGCTCCCATGTCTCCATGGCCTGTCCTGCTTTTCTGGTTTTTACTGTTTGTTCAGCATGGCCCTTTTGACCGAGGGCAAGCGAGACTTCTTTGTAGCGCTGATTTGCCCTTCCGGCTTGCTTGGTTGGCCAAAAAGGGCGTATGCGTTTTTTCCTGAATATATTCAGGAAAAAACGCATACGCCCTTTTTGGCCAAGGGCATCATTGTCAACGTTTTGCCGCTTTTCATGTGCTTTAAAGGCGAGTCGAATCTACCTCCTGAAATCTGTTTCCTGCAAATCTGCCTTGCTTTCAAATCCTCTTCGTTGCCTTCCCTCAATATATTTGTGGACGAGAGTTCTCATTTATAACTCTGCACGTTTGTGAATTGCAGTGCCCCTGAGCTCCATTTGTCTCCTCGCTTTTTTGGGAGCTGGCCGCAAAAGCGCAGGATTGCTTCAGGCCCTATTTTGGTTCTGGGGGGCAGGCTGAGCCTGTGGTTCATTCTTCTTCCTGATGGGAAAATGGAGTGACCTATGCCTGTCCCAACACCTAGGGCTCGTCTCTCGTTGGTTCCGCGTCTTCCCGTTCATCCTCAGGACAAATTGCAACCTGTACAATCAGGAGGTTAAAGGTGCTGATTCTCCAAGTAGGGAGATGGTTAGTCAAGCGGCTGGAATGGCGAACCCGAGCACAAGGAGAGGAGAAATGAGGTGCGTTTTAGAAACCTTTCCCGATCTCATGGCATACCATCTTCTGGGTTTCCCATGCATGTTTTGATGTAGGAAGATTCCCTTGTACCTGGAGATTTGAGACCCATGGGGTGTGTTCCCCGCAGTGTTACTTTAAAGTATCTGCATTTGCTCACCCAACCTCACCAACCCTCTCAGCCCCAAGAATGTCCAGCCTTATGTCTCATCCAGCTGTGGGTCTTGATATGGTCAATCCAGGTTGCATCATAGACCCTGAACGGATTTTGTAAGAATTTCTCTCTCTTTCACTGTCTTTGTTTTGTGGGTTTTTTAAAGTAATTTATGTTTAGAATCGGGCTTGGCTGCTTTTCCCTGCTGTGTTGATGCCGCTTTACACCCTCTTGATTCACTTGCAGAGAGATATCGATACATAGGTTTTCAGATTCTTACTAGTCAGATATATTCTTGTGCGGTGACTAGGGGGTGTTGAGTCCAGTTCACTGAGCAGGGAGTAGGCCTTGTCTATTACATATTTGGCTTATGGAGCGGTGTCTGAGCTAATTTCAAACCCTTGTTTTATGCATCACCCCACCTCACCTTTCCCGTTAAGCAGCCATAGTGTGTCTTCTACAGGTGTGACTGTGTTCTGTTTTGTAATTCAGTTCAAGTGTAGCGATTTTGACGTTCCCTCTATAAGCGATATATTAGGATAAGTGTCTTTTTCTGTGTGACTTATTTCACTTAGAATCATCGTACCTAAATCCACTCATCATGCTGCTAACTAGCCTTATGACATTGATTTCATGGCTGAGTGATATTCCACTGTGCCAAGTACCACCATTTCTTTATCCATTTTTCTCTTTCCTGGGATATTGAAGGTGTACCGAAGTGGAGGTTCTTGGAAACAGAGCAGCCGTAAACTTTAGGGTGCCTGTGTCTTGTTGATTTTTAGTTTTCCCAATTTATACGCCCATGAGTGGAAGTGCCCTATGCTCTCAACGCTGTGTTTATTACTTGTTTCAGGACACACCGTACTCTTCTCCAGAGTGCCTGTTGGCAATTTACATCCCGCCCATCAGCGTAGCAAGGCTCCCATGTCTCCATGGCCTGTCCTGCTTTTCTGGTTTTTACTGTTTGTTCAGCATGGCCCTTTTGACCGAGGGCAAGCGAGACTTCTTTGTAGCGCTGATTTGCCCTTCCGGCTTGCTTGGTTGGCCAAAAAGGGCGTATGCGTTTTTTCCTGAATATATTCAGGAAAAAACGCATACGCCCTTTTTGGCCAAGGGCATCATTGTCAACGTTTTGCCGCTTTTCATGTGCTTTAAAGGCGAGTTGAATCTACCTAATGAAATCTGATTCCTGCAAATCTGCCTTGCTTTCAAATCCTCTTCGTTGCCTTCCCTCAATATATTTGTGGACGAGAGTTCTCATTTATAACTCTGCACGTTTGTGAATTGCAGTGCCCCTGAGCTCCATTTGTCTCCTCGCTTTTTTGGGAGCTGGCCGCAAAAGCGCAGGATTGCTTCAGGCCCTATTTTGGTTCTGGGGGGCAGGCTGAGCCTGTGGTTCATTCTTCTTCCTGATGGGAAAATGGAGTGACCTATGCCTGTCCCAACACCTAGGGCTCGTCTCTCGTTGGTTCCGCGTCTTCCCGTTCATCCTCAGGACAAATTGCAACCTGTACAATCAGGAGGTTAAAGGTGCTGATTCTCCAAGTAGGGAGATGGTTAGTCAAGCGGCTGGAATGGCGAACCCGAGCACAAGGAGAGGAGAAATGAGGTGCGTTTTAGAAACCTTTCCCGATCTCATGGCATACCATCTTCTGGGTTTCCCATGCATGTTTTGATGTAGGAAGATTCCCTTGTACCTGGAGATTTGAGACCCATGGGGTGTGTTCCCCGCAGTGTTACTTTAAAGTATCTGCATTTGCTCACCCAACCTCACCAACCCTCTCAGCCCCAAGAATGTCCAGCCTTATGTCTCATCCAGCTGTGGGTCTTGATATGGTCAATCCAGGTTGCATCATAGACCCTGAACGGATTTTGTAAGAATTTCTCTCTCTTTCACTGTCTTTGTTTTGTGGGTTTTTTAAAGTAATTTATGTTTAGAATCGGGCTTGGCTGCTTTTCCCTGCTGTGTTGATGCCGCTTTACACCCTCTTGATTCACTTGCAGAGAGATATCGATACATAGGTTTTCAGATTCTTACTAGTCAGATATATTCTTGTGCGGTGACTAGGGGGTGTTGAGTCCAGTTCACTGAGCAGGGAGTAGGCCTTGTCTATTACATATTTGGCTTATGGAGCGGTGTCTGAGCTAATTTCAAACCCTTGTTTTATGCATCACCCCACCTCACCTTTCCCGTTAAGCAGCCATAGTGTGTCTTCTAAAGGTGTGACTCTGTTCTGTTTTGTAATTCAGTTCAAGTGTAGCGATTTTGACATTCCCTCTATAAGCGATATCTTAGGATAAGTGTCTTTTTCTGTGTGACTTATTTCACTTAGAATCATCGTATCTAAATCCACTCATCATGCTGCTAACTAGCCTTATGACATTGATTTCATGGCTGAGTGATATTCCACTGTGCCAAGTACCACCATTTCTTTATCCATTTTTCTCTTTCCTGGGATATTGAAGGTGTACCGAAGTGGAGGTTCTTGGAAACAGAGCAGCCATAAACTTTAGGGTGCCTGTGTCTTGTTGATTTTTAGTTTTCCCAATTTATACGCCCATGAGTGGAAGTGCCCTATGCTCTCAACGCTGTGTTTATTACTTGTTTCAGGACACACCGTGCTCTTCTCCAGAGTGCCTGTTGGCAATTTACATCCCGCCCATCAGCGTAGCAAGGCTTCCATGTCTCCATGGCCTGTCCTGCTTTTCTGGTTTTTACACTTTGTTCAGCATGGCCCTTGTGACCGAGGGCAAGCGAGACTTCTTTGTAGCGCTGATTTGCCCTTCCGGCTTCCTTGGTTGGCCAAAAAGGGCGTATGCGTTTTTTCCTGAATATATTCAGGAAACAACGCATACGCCCTTTTTGGCCAAGGGCATCATTGTCAACGTTTTGCCGCTTTTCATGTGCTTTAAAGGCGAGTCGAATCTACCTCCTGAAATCTGTTTCCTGCAAATCTGCCTTGCTTTCAAATCCTCTTCGTTGCCTTCCCTCAATATATTTGTGGACGAGAGTTCTCATTTATAACTCTGCACGTTTGTGAATTGCAGTGCCCCTGAGCTCCATTTGTCTCCTCGCTTTTTTGGGAGCTGGCCGCAAAAGCGCAGGATTGCTTCAGGCCCTATTTTGGTTCTGGGGGGCAGGCTGAGCCTGTGGTTCATTCTTCTTCCTGATGGGAAAATGGAGTGACCTGTGCCTGTCCCAACACCTAGGGCTAGTCTTTCGTTGGTTCCCCGTCTTCC
Source organism: Eubalaena glacialis (assembly GCF_028564815.1). NCBI lineage: Eukaryota > Metazoa > Chordata > Mammalia > Artiodactyla > Balaenidae > Eubalaena > Eubalaena glacialis. Next base: position 160,690 of record NW_026871159.1, on the reverse strand, counting down.
CGTTCATCCTCAGGACAAATTGCAACCTGGACGAAACAGTAGGTTAAAGGTGCTGATTCTCCAAGTAGGGAGATGGTTAGTCAAGCGGCTGGAATGGCGAACCCGAGCACAAGGAGAGGAGAAATGAGGTGCGTTTTAGAAACCTTTCCCGATCTCACGGCATACCATCTTCTGGGTTTCCCATGCATGTTTTGATGTAGGAAGATTCCCTTGTACCTGGAGATTTGAGACCCATGGGGTGGGTACCCCGCGGTATTACTTTAAAGTATCTGCATTTGCTCACCCAACCTCACCAATCCTCTCAGCCCCAAGAGTGTCCAGCCTTATGTCTCATCCAGCTGTGGGTCTAGATATGGTCAATCCAGGTTGCATCAGAGACCCTGAACGGATTTTGTAAGAATTTCTCTCTCTTTCACTGTCTTTGCTTTGTGGGTTTTTTAAAGTAATGTATGTTTAGAATGGGGTTTGGCTGCTTTTCCCTGCTGTGTTTATGCCGCTTTACACCCTCTTGATTCACTTGCAGAGAGATATCGATACATAGGTTTTCAGATTCATACTAGTCAGATATATTCTTGTGCGGTGACTAGGGGGTGTTGAGTCCAGTTCACTGAGCAGGGAGTAGGCCTTGTCTATTACATATTTGGCTTATGGAGCGGTGTCTGGGCTAATTCCAAACCCTTGTTTTATGCATCACCCCACCTCACCTTTCCCGTTAAGCAGCCATAGTGTGTCTTCTAAAGGTGTGACTCTGTTCTGTTTTGTAATTCAGTTCAAGTGTAGCGATTTTGACATTCCCTCTATAAGCGATATCTTAGGATAAGTGTCTTTTTCTGTGTGACTTATTTCACTTAGAATCATCGTACCTAAATCCACTCATCATGCTGCTAACTAGCCTTATGACATTGATTTCATGGCTGAGTGATATTCCATTGTGCCAAGTACCACCATTTCTTTATCCATTTTTCTCTTTCCTGGGATATTGAAGGTGTACCGAAGTGGAGGTTCTTGGAAACAGAGCAGCCGTAAACTTTAGGGTGCCTGTGTCTTGTTGATTTTTAGTTTTCCCAATTTATACTCCCTTGAGTGGAAGTGCCCTATGCTCTCTACGCTGTGTTTATTACTTGTTTCAGGACACACCGTACTCTTCTCCAGAGTGCCTGTTGGCAATTTACATCCCGCCCATCAGCGTAGCAAGGCTCCCATGTCTCCATGGCCTGTCCTGCTTTTCTGGTTTTTACTGTTTGTTCAGCATGGCCCTTTTGACCGAGGGCAAGCGAGACTTCTTTGTAGCGCTGATTTGCCCTTCCGGCTTGCTTGGTTGGCCAAAAAGGGCGTATGCGTTTTTTCCTGAATATATTCAGGAAAAAACGCATACGCCCTTTTTGGCCAAGGGCATCATTGTCAACGTTTTGCCGCTTTTCATGTGCTTTAAAGGCGAGTCGAATCTACCTCCTGAAATCTGTTTCCTGCAAATCTGCCTTGCTTTCAAATCCTCTTCATTGCCTTCCCTCAATATATTTGTGGACGAGAGTTCTCATTTATAACTCTGCATGTTTGTGAATTGCAGTGCCCCTGAGCTCCATTTGTCTCCTCGCTTTTTTGGGAGCTGGCCGCAAAAGCGCAGGATTGCTTCAGGCCCTATTTTGGTTCTGGGGGGCAGGCTGAGCCTGTGGTTCATTCTTCTTCCTGATGGGAAAATGGAGTGACCTATGCCTGTCCCAACACCTAGGGCTCGTCTCTCGTTGGTTCCGCGTCTTCCCGTTCATCCTCAGGACAAATTGCAACCTGTACAATCAGGAGGTTAAAGGTGCTGATTCTCCAAGTAGGGAGATGGTTAGTCAAGCGGCTGGAATGGCGAACCCGAGCACAAGGAGAGGAGAAATGAGGTGCGTTTTAGAAACCTTTCCCGATCTCATGGCATACCATCTTCTGGGTTTCCCATGCATGTTTTGATGTAGGAAGATTCCCTTGTACCTGGAGATTTGAGACCCATGGGGTGTGTTCCCCGCAGTGTTACTTTAAAGTATCTGCATTTGCTCACCCAACCTCACCAACCCTCTCAGCCCCAAGAATGTCCAGCCTTATGTCTCATCCAGCTGTGGGTCTTGATATGGTCAATCCAGGTTGCATCATAGACCCTGAACGGATTTTGTAAGAATTTCTCTCTCTTTCACTGTCTTTGTTTTGTGGGTTTTTTAAAGTAATTTATGTTTAGAATCGGGCTTGGCTGCTTTTCCCTGCTGTGTTGATGCCGCTTTACACCCTCTTGATTCACTTGCAGAGAGATATCGATACATAGGTTTTCAGATTCTTACTAGTCAGATATATTCTTGTGCGGTGACTAGGGGGTGTTGAGTCCAGTTCACTGAGCAGGGAGTAGGCCTTGTCTATTACATATTTGGCTTATGGAGCGGTGTCTGAGCTAATTTCAAACCCTTGTTTTATGCATCACCCCACCTCACCTTTCCCGTTAAGCAGCCATAGTGTGTCTTCTAAAGGTGTGACTCTGTTCTGTTTTGTAATTCAGTTCAAGTGTAGCGATTTTGACATTCCCTCTATAAGCGATATCTTAGGATAAGTGTCTTTTTCTGTGTGACTTATTTCACTTAGAATCATCGTATCTAAATCCACTCATCATGCTGCTAACTAGCCTTATGACATTGATTTCATGGCTGAGTGATATTCCACTGTGCCAAGTACCACCATTTCTTTATCCATTTTTCTCTTTCCTGGGATATTGAAGGTGTACCGAAGTGGAGGTTCTTGGAAACAGAGCAGCCGTAAACTTTAGGGTGCCTGTGTCTTGTTGATTTTTAGTTTTCCCAATTTATACGCCCATGAGTGGAAGTGCCCTATGCTCTCAACGCTGTGTTTATTACTTGTTTCAGGACACACCGTACTCTTCTCCAGAGTGCCTGTTGGCAATTTACATCCCGCCCATCAGCGTAGCAAGGCTTCCATGTCTCCATGGCCTGTCCTGCTTTTCTGGTTTTTACACTTTGTTCAGCATGGCCCTTTTGACCGAGGGCAAGCGAGACTTCTTTGTAGCGCTGATTTGCCCTTCCGGCTTGCTTGGTTGGCCAAAAAGGGCGTATGCGTTTTTTCCTGAATATATTCAGGAAAAAACGCATACGCCCTTTTTGGCCAAGGGCATCATTGTCAACGTTTTGCCGCTTTTCATGTGCTTTAAAGGCGAGTCGAATCTACCTCCTGAAATCTGTTTCCTGCAAATCTGCCTTGCTTTCAAATCCTCTTCGTTGCCTTCCCTCAATATATTTGTGGACGAGAGTTCTCATTTATAACTCTGCACGTTTGTGAATTGCAGTGCCCCTGAGCTCCATTTGTCTCCTCGCTTTTTTGGGAGCTGGCCGCAAAAGCGCAGGATTGCTTCAGGCCCTATTTTGGTTCTGGGGGGCAGGCTGAGCCTGTGGTTCATTCTTCTTCCTGATGGGAAAATGGAGTGACCTGTGCCTGTCCCAACACCTAGGGCTAGTCTTTCGTTGGTTCCCCGTCTTCCCGTTCATCCTCAGGACAAATTGCAACCTGGACGAAACAGTAGGTTAAAGGTGCTGATTCTCCAAGTAGGGAGATGGTTAGTCAAGCGGCTGGAATGGCGAACCCGAGCACAAGGAGAGGAGAAATGAGGTGCGTTTTAGAAACCTTTCCCGATCTCACGGCATACCATCTTCTGGGTTTCCCATGCATGTTTTGATGTAGGAAGATTCCCTTGTACCTGGAGATTTAAGACCCATGGGGTGGGTACCCCGCGGTATTACTTTAAAGTATCTGCATTTGCTCACCCAACCTCACCAATCCTCTCAGCCCCAAGAGTGTCCAGCCTTATGTCTCATCCAGCTGTGGGTCTAGATATGGTCAATCCAGGTTGCATCAGAGACCCTGAACGGATTTTGTAAGAATTTCTCTCTCTTTCACTGTCTTTGCTTTGTGGGTTTTTTAAAGTAATGTATGTTTAGAATGGGGTTTGGCTGCTTTTCCCTGCTGTGTTTATGCCGCTTTACACCCTCTTGATTCACTTGCAGAGAGATATCGATACATAGGTTTTCAGATTCATACTAGTCAGATATATTCTTGTGCGGTGACTAGGGGGTGTTGAGTCCAGTTCACTGAGCAGGGAGTAGGCCTTGTCTATTACATATTTGGCTTATGGAGCGGTGTCTGGGCTAATTCCAAACCCTTGTTTTATGCATCACCCCACCTCACCTTTCCCGTTAAGCAGCCATAGTGTGTCTTCTAAAGGTGTGACTCTGTTCTGTTTTGTAATTCAGTTCAAGTGTAGCGATTTTGACATTCCCTCTATAAGCGATATCTTAGGATAAGTGTCTTTTTCTGTGTGACTTATTTCACTTAGAATCATCGTACCTAAATCCACTCATCATGCTGCTAACTAGCCTTATGACATTGATTTCATGGCTGAGTGATATTCCATTGTGCCAAGTACCACCATTTCTTTATCCATTTTTCTCTTTCCTGGGATATTGAAGGTGTACCGAAGTGGAGGTTCTTGGAAACAGAGCAGCCGTAAACTTTAGGGTGCCTGTGTCTTGTTGATTTTTAGTTTTCCCAATTTATACTCCCTTGAGTGGAAGTGCCCTATGCTCTCTACGCTGTGTTTATTACTTGTTTCAGGACACACCGTACTCTTCTCCAGAGTGCCTGTTGGCAATTTACATCCCGCCCATCAGCGTAGCAAGGCTCCCATGTCTCCATGGCCTGTCCTGCTTTTCTGGTTTTTACTGTTTGTTCAGCATGGCCCTTTTGACCGAGGGCAAGCGAGACTTCTTTGTAGCGCTGATTTGCCCTTCCGGCTTGCTTGGTTGGCCAAAAAGGGCGTATGCGTTTTTTCCTGAATATATTCAGGAAAAAACGCATACGCCCTTTTTGGCCAAGGGCATCATTGTCAACGTTTTGCCGCTTTTCATGTGCTTTAAAGGCGAGTCGAATCTACCTCCTGAAATCTGTTTCCTGCAAATCTGCCTTGCTTTCAAATCCTCTTCGTTGCCTTCCCTCAATATATTTGTGGACGAGAGTTCTCATTTATAACTCTGCACGTTTGTGAATTGCAGTGCCCCTGAGCTCCATTTGTCTCCTCGCTTTTTTGGGAGCTGGCCGCAAAAGCGCAGGATTGCTTCAGGCCCTATTTTGGTTCTGGGGGGCAGGCTGAGCCTGTGGTTCATTCTTCTTCCTGATGGGAAAATGGAGTGACCTATGCCTGTCCCAACACCTAGGGCTCGTCTCTCGTTGGTTCCGCGTCTTCCCGTTCATCCTCAGGACAAATTGCAACCTGTACAATCAGGAGGTTAAAGGTGCTGATTCTCCAAGTAGGGAGATGGTTAGTCAAGCGGCTGGAATGGCGAACCCGAGCACAAGGAGAGGAGAAATGAGGTGCGTTTTAGAAACCTTTCCCGATCTCATGGCATACCATCTTCTGGGTTTCCCATGCATGTTTTGATGTAGGAAGATTCCCTTGTACCTGGAGATTTGAGACCCATGGGGTGTGTTCCCCGCAGTGTTACTTTAAAGTATCTGCATTTGCTCACCCAACCTCACCAACCCTCTCAGCCCCAAGAATGTCCAGCCTTATGTCTCATCCAGCTGTGGGTCTTGATATGGTCAATCCAGGTTGCATCATAGACCCTGAACGGATTTTGTAAGAATTTCTCTCTCTTTCACTGTCTTTGTTTTGTGGGTTTTTTAAAGTAATTTATGTTTAGAATCGGGCTTGGCTGCTTTTCCCTGCTGTGTTGATGCCGCTTTACACCCTCTTGATTCACTTGCAGAGAGATATCGATACATAGGTTTTCAGATTCTTACTAGTCAGATATATTCTTGTGCGGTGACTAGGGGGTGTTGAGTCCAGTTCACTGAGCAGGGAGTAGGCCTTGTCTATTACATATTTGGCTTATGGAGCGGTGTCTGAGCTAATTTCAAACCCTTGTTTTATGCATCACCCCACCTCACCTTTCCCGTTAAGCAGCCATAGTGTGTCTTCTAAAGGTGTGACTCTGTTCTGTTTTGTAATTCAGTTCAAGTGTAGCGATTTTGACATTCCCTCTATAAGCGATATCTTAGGATAAGTGTCTTTTTCTGTGTGACTTATTTCACTTAGAATCATCGTATCTAAATCCACTCATCATGCTGCTAACTAGCCTTATGACATTGATTTCATGGCTGAGTGATATTCCACTGTGCCAAGTACCACCATTTCTTTATCCATTTTTCTCTTTCCTGGGATATTGAAGGTGTACCGAAGTGGAGGTTCTTGGAAACAGAGCAGCCGTAAACTTTAGGGTGCCTGTGTCTTGTTGATTTTTAGTTTTCCCAATTTATACGCCCATGAGTGGAAGTGCCCTATGCTCTCAACGCTGTGTTTATTACTTGTTTCAGGACACACCGTACTCTTCTCCAGAGTGCCTGTTGGCAATTTACATCCCGCCCATCAGCGTAGCAAGGCTTCCATGTCTCCATGGCCTGTCCTGCTTTTCTGGTTTTTACACTTTGTTCAGCATGGCCCTTTTGACCGAGGGCAAGCGAGACTTCTTTGTAGCGCTGATTTGCCCTTCCGGCTTGCTTGGTTGGCCAAAAAGGGCGTATGCGTTTTTTCCTGAATATATTCAGGAAAAAACGCATACGCCCTTTTTGGCCAAGGGCATCATTGTCAACGTTTTGCCGCTTTTCATGTGCTTTAAAGGCGAGTCGAATCTACCTCCTGAAATCTGTTTCCTGCAAATCTGCCTTGCTTTCAAATCCTCTTCGTTGCCTTCCCTCAATATATTTGTGGACGAGAGTTCTCATTTATAACTCTGCACGTTTGTGAATTGCAGTGCCCCTGAGCTCCATTTGTCTCCTCGCTTTTTTGGGAGCTGGCCGCAAAAGCGCAGGATTGCTTCAGGCCCTATTTTGGTTCTGGGGGGCAGGCTGAGCCTGTGGTTCATTCTTCTTCCTGATGGGAAAATGGAGTGACCTGTGCCTGTCCCAACACCTAGGGCTAGTCTTTCGTTGGTTCCCCGTCTTCCCGTTCATCCTCAGGACAAATTGCAACCTGGACGAAACAGTAGGTTAAAGGTGCTGATTCTCCAAGTAGGGAGATGGTTAGTCAAGCGGCTGGAATGGCGAACCCGAGCACAAGGAGAGGAGAAATGAGGTGCGTTTTAGAAACCTTTCCCGATCTCACGGCATACCATCTTCTGGGTTTCCCATGCATGTTTTGATGTAGGAAGATTCCCTTGTACCTGGAGATTTGAGACCCATGGGGTGGGTACCCCGCGGTATTACTTTAAAGTATCTGCATTTGCTCACCCAACCTCACCAATCCTCTCAGCCCCAAGAGTGTCCAGCCTTATGTCTCATCCAGCTGTGGGTGTAGATATGGTCAATCCAGGTTGCATCAGAGACCCTGAACGGATTTTGTAAGAATTTCTCTCTCTTTCACTGTCTTTGCTTTGTGGGTTTTTTAAAGTAATGTATGTTTAGAATGGGGTTTGGCTGCTTTTCCCTGCTGTGTTTATGCCGCTTTACACCCTCTTGATTCACTTGCAGAGAGATATCGATACATAGGTTTTCAGATTCATACTAGTCAGATATATTCTTGTGCGGTGACTAGGGGGTGTTGAGTCCAGTTCACTGAGCAGGGAGTAGGCCTTGTCTATTACATATTTGGCTTATGGAGCGGTGTCTGGGCTAATTCCAAACCCTTGTTTTATGCATCACCCCACCTCACCTTTCCCGTTAAGCAGCCATAGTGTGTCTTCTAAAGGTGTGACTCTGTTCTGTTTTGTAATTCAGTTCAAGTGTAGCGATTTTGACATTCCCTCTATAAGCGATATCTTAGGATAAGTGTCTTTTTCTGTGTGACTTATTTCACTTAGAATCATCGTACCTAAATCCACTCATCATGCTGCTAACTAGCCTTATGACATTGATTTCATGGCTGAGTGATATTCCATTGTGCCAAGTACCACCATTTCTTTATCCATTTTTCTCTTTCCTGGGATATTGAAGGTGTACCGAAGTGGAGGTTCTTGGAAACAGAGCAGCCGTAAACTTTAGGGTGCCTGTGTCTTGTTGATTTTTAGTTTTCCCAATTTATACTCCCTTGAGTGGAAGTGCCCTATGCTCTCTACGCTGTGTTTATTACTTGTTTCAGGACACACCGTACTCTTCTCCAGAGTGCCTGTTGGCAATTTACATCCCGCCCATCAGCGTAGCAAGGCTCCCATGTCTCCATGGCCTGTCCTGCTTTTCTGGTTTTTACTGTTTGTTCAGCATGGCCCTTTTGACCGAGGGCAAGCGAGACTTCTTTGTAGCGCTGATTTGCCCTTCCGGCTTGCTTGGTTGGCCAAAAAGGGCGTATGCGTTTTTTCCTGAATATATTCAGGAAAAAACGCATACGCCCTTTTTGGCCAAGGGCATCATTGTCAACGTTTTGCCGCTTTTCATGTGCTTTAAAGGCGAGTCGAATCTACCTCCTGAAATCTGTTTCCTGCAAATCTGCCTTGCTTTCAAATCCTCTTCATTGCCTTCCCTCAATATATTTGTGGACGAGAGTTCTCATTTATAACTCTGCATGTTTGTGAATTGCAGTGCCCCTGAGCTCCATTTGTCTCCTCGCTTTTTTGGGAGCTGGCCGCAAAAGCGCAGGATTGCTTCAGGCCCTATTTTGGTTCTGGGGGGCAGGCTGAGCCTGTGGTTCATTCTTCTTCCTGATGGGAAAATGGAGTGACCTATGCCTGTCCCAACACCTAGGGCTCGTCTCTCGTTGGTTCCGCGTCTTCCCGTTCATCCTCAGGACAAATTGCAACCTGTACAATCAGGAGGTTAAAGGTGCTGATTCTCCAAGTAGGGAGATGGTTAGTCAAGCGGCTGGAATGGCGAACCCGAGCACAAGGAGAGGAGAAATGAGGTGCGTTTTAGAAACCTTTCCCGATCTCATGGCATACCATCTTCTGGGTTTCCCATGCATGTTTTGATGTAGGAAGATTCCCTTGTACCTGGAGATTTGAGACCCATGGGGTGTGTTCCCCGCAGTGTTACTTTAAAGTATCTGCATTTGCTCACCCAACCTCACCAACCCTCTCAGCCCCAAGAATGTCCAGCCTTATGTCTCATCCAGCTGTGGGTCTTGATATGGTCAATCCAGGTTGCATCATAGACCCTGAACGGATTTTGTAAGAATTTCTCTCTCTTTCACTGTCTTTGTTTTGTGGGTTTTTTAAAGTAATTTATGTTTAGAATCGGGCTTGGCTGCTTTTCCCTGCTGTGTTGATGCCGCTTTACACCCTCTTGATTCACTTGCAGAGAGATATCGATACATAGGTTTTCAGATTCTTACTAGTCAGATATATTCTTGTGCGGTGACTAGGGGGTGTTGAGTCCAGTTCACTGAGCAGGGAGTAGGCCTTGTCTATTACATATTTGGCTTATGGAGCGGTGTCTGAGCTAATTTCAAACCCTTGTTTTATGCATCACCCCACCTCACCTTTCCCGTTAAGCAGCCATAGTGTGTCTTCTAAAGGTGTGACTCTGTTCTGTTTTGTAATTCAGTTCAAGTGTAGCGATTTTGACATTCCCTCTATAAGCGATATCTTAGGATAAGTGTCTTTTTCTGTGTGACTTATTTCACTTAGAATCATCGTATCTAAATCCACTCATCATGCTGCTAACTAGCCTTATGACATTGATTTCATGGCTGAGTGATATTCCACTGTGCCAAGTACCACCATTTCTTTATCCATTTTTCTCTTTCCTGGGATATTGAAGGTGTACCGAAGTGGAGGTTCTTGGAAACAGAGCAGCCGTAAACTTTAGGGTGCCTGTGTCTTGTTGATTTTTAGTTTTCCCAATTTATACGCCCATGAGTGGAAGTGCCCTATGCTCTCAACGCTGTGTTTATTACTTGTTTCAGGACACACCGTACTCTTCTCCAGAGTGCCTGTTGGCAATTTACATCCCGCCCATCAGCGTAGCAAGGCTCCCATGTCTCCATGGCCTGTCCTGCTTTTCTGGTTTTTACACTTTGTTCAGCATGGCCCTTTTGACCGAGGGCAAGCGAGACTTCTTTGTAGCGCTGATTTGCCCTTCCGGCTTGCTTGGTTGGCCAAAAAGGGCGTATGCGTGTTTTCCTGAATATATTCAGGAAAAAACGCATACGCCCTTTTTGGCCAAGGGCATCATTGTCAACGTTTTGCCGCTTTTCATGTGCTTTAAAGGCGAGTCGAATCTACCTCCTGAAATCTGTTTCCTGCAAATCTGCCTTGCTTTCAAATCCTCTTCGTTGCCTTCCCTCAATATATTTGTGGACGAGAGTTCTCATTTATAACTCTGCACGTTTGTGAATTGCAGTGCCCCTGAGCTCCATTTGTCTCCTCGCTTTTTTGGGAGCTGGCCGCAAAAGCGCAGGATTGCTTCAGGCCCTATTTTGGTTCTGGGGGGCAGGCTGAGCCTGTGGTTCATTCTTCTTCCTGATGGGAAAATGGAGTGACCTGTGCCTGTCCCAACACCTAGGGCTAGTCTTTCGTTGGTTCCCCGTCTTCCCGTTCATCCTCAGGACAAATTGCAACCTGGACGAAACAGTAGGTTAAAGGTGCTGATTCTCCAAGTAGGGAGATGGTTAGTCAAGCGGCTGGAATGGCGAACCCGAGCACAAGGAGAGGAGAAATGAGGTGCGTTTTAGAAACCTTTCCCGATCTCACGGCATACCATCTTCTGGGTTTCCCATGCATGTTTTGATGTAGGAAGATTCCCTTGTACCTGGAGATTTGAGACCCATGGGGTGGGTACCCCGCGGTATTACTTTAAAGTATCTGCATTTGCTCACCCAACCTCACCAATCCTCTCAGCCCCAAGAGTGTCCAGCCTTATGTCTCATCCAGCTGTGGGTCTAGATATGGTCAATCCAGGTTGCATCAGAGACCCTGAACGGATTTTGTAAGAATTTCTCTCTCTTTCACTGTCTTTGCTTTGTGGGTTTTTTAAAGTAATGTATGTTTAGAATGGGGTTTGGCTGCTTTTCCCTGCTGTGTTTATGCCGCTTTACACCCTCTTGATTCACTTGCAGAGAGATATCGATACATAGGTTTTCAGATTCATACTAGTCAGATATATTCTTGTGCGGTGACTAGGGGGTGTTGAGTCCAGTTCACTGAGCAGGGAGTAGGCCTTGTCTATTACATATTTGGCTTATGGAGCGGTGTCTGAGCTAATTCCAAACCCTTGTTTTATGCATCACCCCACCTCACCTTTCCCGTTAAGCAGCCATAGTGTGTCTTCTAAAGGTGTGACTCTGTTCTGTTTTGTAATTCAGTTCAAGTGTAGCGATTTTGACATTCCCTCTATAAGCGATATCTTAGGATAAGTGTCTTTTTCTGTGTGACTTATTTCACTTAGAGTCATCGTACCTAAATCCACTCATCATGCTGCTAACTAGCCTTATGACATTGATTTCATGGCTGAGTGATATTCCATTGTGCCAAGTACCACCATTTCTTTATCCATTTTTCTCTTTCCTGGGATATTGAAGGTGTACCGAAGTGGAGGTTCTTGGAAACAGAGCAGCCGTAAACTTTAGGGTGCCTGTGTCTTGTTGATTTTTAGTTTTCCCAATTTATACGCCCTTGAGTGGAAGTGCCCTATGCTCTCTACGCTGTGTTTATTACTTGTTTCAGGACACACCGTACTCTTCTCCAGAGTGCCTGTTGGCAATTTACATCCCGCCCATCAGCGTAGCAAGGCTCCCATGTCTCCATGGCCTGTCCTGCTTTTCTGGTTTTTACTGTTTGTTCAGCATGGCCCTTTTGACCGAGGGCAAGCGAGACTTCTTTGTAGCGCTGATTTGCCCTTCCGGCTTGCTTGGTTGGCCAAAAAGGGCGTATGCGTTTTTTTCTGAATATATTCAGGAAAAAACGCATACGCCCTTTTTGGCCAAGGGCATCATTGTCAACGTTTTGCCGCTTTTCATGTGCTTTAAAGGCGAGTCGAATCTACCTCCTGAAATCTGTTTCCTGCAAATCTGCCTTGCTTTCAAATCCTCTTCGTTGCCTTCCTTCAATATATTTGTGGACGAGAGTTCTCATTTATAATTCTGCACGTTTGTGAATTGCAGTGCCCCTGAGCTCCATTTGTCTCCTCGCTTTTTTGGGAGCTGGCCGCAAAAGCGCAGGATTGCTTCAGGCCCTATTTTGGTTCTGGGGGGCAGGCTGAGCCTGTGGTTCATTCTTCTTCCTGATGGGAAAATGGAGTGACCTATGCCTGTCCCAACACCTAGGGCTCGTCTCTCGTTGGTTCCGCGTCTTCCCGTTCATCCTCAGGACAAATTGCAACCTGTACAATCAGGAGGTTAAAGGTGCTGATTCTCCAAGTAGGGAGATGGTTAGTCAAGCGGCTGGAATGGCGAACCCGAGCACAAGGAGAGGAGAAATGAGGTGCGTTTTAGAAACCTTTCCCGATCTCATGGCATACCATCTTCTGGGTTTCCCATGCATGTTTTGATGTAGGAAGATTCCCTTGTACCTGGAGATTTGAGACCCATGGGGTGTGTTCCCCGCAGTGTTACTTTAAAGTATCTGCATTTGCTCACCCAACCTCACCAACCCTCTCAGCCCCAAGAATGTCCAGCCTTATGTCTCATCCAGCTGTGGGTCTTGATATGGTCAATCCAGGTTGCATCATAGACCCTGAACGGATTTTGTAAGAATTTCTCTCTCTTTCACTGTCTTTGTTTTGTGGGTTTTTTAAAGTAATTTATGTTTAGAATCGGGCTTGGCTGCTTTTCCCTGCTGTGTTGATGCCGCTTTACACCCTCTTGATTCACTTGCAGAGAGATATCGATACATAGGTTTTCAGATTCTTACTAGTCAGATATATTCTTGTGCGGTGACTAGGGGGTGTTGAGTCCAGTTCACTGAGCAGGGAGTAGGCCTTGTCTATTACATATTTGGCTTATGGAGCGGTGTCTGAGCTAATTTCAAACCCTTGTTTTATGCATCACCCCACCTCACCTTTCCCGTTAAGCAGCCATAGTGTGTCTTCTAAAGGTGTGACTCTGTTCTGTTTTGTAATTCAGTTCAAGTGTAGCGATTTTGACATTCCCTCTATAAGCGATATCTTAGGATAAGTGTCTTTTTCTGTGTGACTTATTTCACTTAGAATCATCGTATCTAAATCCACTCATCATGCTGCTAACTAGCCTTATGACATTGATTTCATGGCTGAGTGATATTCCACTGTGCCAAGTACCACCATTTCTTTATCCATTTTTCTCTTTCCTGGGATATTGAAGGTGTACCGAAGTGGAGGTTCTTGGAAACAGAGCAGCCGTAAACTTTAGGGTGCCTGTGTCTTGTTGATTTTTAGTTTTCCCAATTTATACGCCCATGAGTGGAAGTGCCCTATGCTCTCAACGCTGTGTTTATTACTTGTTTCAGGACACACCGTACTCTTCTCCAGAGTGCCTGTTGGCAATTTACATCCCGCCCATCAGCGTAGCAAGGCTCCCATGTCTCCATGGCCTGTCCTGCTTTTCTGGTTTTTACACTTTGTTCAGCATGGCCCTTTTGACCGAGGGCAAGCGAGACTTCTTTGTAGCGCTGATTTGCCCTTCCGGCTTGCTTGGTTGGCCAAAAAGGGCGTATGCGTGTTTTCCTGAATATATTCAGGAAAAAACGCATACGCCCTTTTTGGCCAAGGGCATCATTGTCAACGTTTTGCCGCTTTTCATGTGCTTTAAAGGCGAGTCGAATCTACCTCCTGAAATCTGTTTCCTGCAAATCTGCCTTGCTTTCAAATCCTCTTCGTTGCCTTCCCTCAATATATTTGTGGACGAGAGTTCTCATTTATAACTCTGCACGTTTGTGAATTGCAGTGCCCCTGAGCTCCATTTGTCTCCTCGCTTTTTTGGGAGCTGGCCGCAAAAGCGCAGGATTGCTTCAGGCCCTATTTTGGTTCTGGGGGGCAGGCTGAGCCTGTGGTTCATTCTTCTTCCTGATGGGAAAATGGAGTGACCTGTGCCTGTCCCAACACCTAGGGCTAGTCTTTCGTTGGTTCCCCGTCTTCCCGTTCATCCTCAGGACAAATTGCAACCTGGACGAAACAGTAGGTTAAAGGTGCTGATTCTCCAAGTAGGGAGATGGTTAGTCAAGCGGCTGGAATGGCGAACCCGAGCACAAGGAGAGGAGAAATGAGGTGCGTTTTAGAAACCTTTCCCGATCTCACGGCATACCATCTTCTGGGTTTCCCATGCATGTTTTGATGTAGGAAGATTCCCTTGTACCTGGAGATTTGAGACCCATGGGGTGGGTACCCCGCGGTATTACTTTAAAGTATCTGCATTTGCTCACCCAACCTCACCAATCCTCTCAGCCCCAAGAGTGTCCAGCCTTATGTCTCATCCAGCTGTGGGTCTAGATATGGTCAATCCAGGTTGCATCAGAGACCCTGAACGGATTTTGTAAGAATTTCTCTCTCTTTCACTGTCTTTGCTTTGTGGGTTTTTTAAAGTAATGTATGTTTAGAATGGGGTTTGGCTGCTTTTCCCTGCTGTGTTTATGCCGCTTTACACCCTCTTGATTCACTTGCAGAGAGATATCGATACATAGGTTTTCAGATTCATACTAGTCAGATATATTCTTGTGCGGTGACTAGGGGGTGTTGAGTCCAGTTCACTGAGCAGGGAGTAGGCCTTGTCTATTACATATTTGGCTTATGGAGCGGTGTCTGAGCTAATTCCAAACCCTTGTTTTATGCATCACCCCACCTCACCTTTCCCGTTAAGCAGCCATAGTGTGTCTTCTAAAGGTGTGACTCTGTTCTGTTTTGTAATTCAGTTCAAGTGTAGCGATTTTGACATTCCCTCTATAAGCGATATCTTAGGATAAGTGTCTTTTTCTGTGTGACTTATTTCACTTAGAGTCATCGTACCTAAATCCACTCATCATGCTGCTAACTAGCCTTATGACATTGATTTCATGGCTGAGTGATATTCCATTGTGCCAAGTACCACCATTTCTTTATCCATTTTTCTCTTTCCTGGGATATTGAAGGTGTACCGAAGCGGAGGTTCTTGGAAACAGAGCAGCCGTAAACTTTAGGGTGCCTGTGTCTTGTTGATTTTTAGTTTTCCCAATTTATACGCCCTTGAGTGGAAGTGCCCTATGCTCTCTACGCTGTGTTTATTACTTGTTTCAGGACACACCGTACTCTTCTCCAGAGTGCCTGTTGGCAATTTACATCCCGCCCATCAGCGTAGCAAGGCTCCCATGTCTCCATGGCCTGTCCTGCTTTTCTGGTTTTTACTGTTTGTTCAGCATGGCCCTTTTGACCGAGGGCAAGCGAGACTTCTTTGTAGCGCTGATTTGCCCTTCCGGCTTGCTTGGTTGGCCAAAAAGGGCGTATGCGTTTTTTCCTGAATATATTCAGGAAAAAACGCATACGCCCTTTTTGGCCAAGGGCATCATTGTCAACGTTTTGCCGCTTTTCATGTGCTTTAAAGGCGAGTCGAATCTACCTCCTGAAATCTGTTTCCTGCAAATCTGCCTTGCTTTCAAATCCTCTTCGTTGCCTTCCCTCAATATATTTGTGGACGAGAGTTCTCATTTATAACTCTGCACGTTTGTGAATTGCAGTGCCCCTGAGCTCCATTTGTCTCCTCGCTTTTTTGGGAGCTGGCCGCAAAAGCGCAGGATTGCTTCAGGCCCTATTTTGGTTCTGGGGGGCAGGCTGAGCCTGTGGTTCATTCTTCTTCCTGATGGGAAAATGGAGTGACCTATGCCTGTCCCAACACCTAGGGCTCGTCTCTCGTTGGTTCCGCGTCTTCCCGTTCATCCTCAGGACAAATTGCAACCTGTACAATCAGGAGGTTAAAGGTGCTGATTCTCCAAGTAGGGAGATGGTTAGTCAAGCGGCTGGAATGGCGAACCCGAGCACAAGGAGAGGAGAAATGAGGTGCGTTTTAGAAACCTTTCCCGATCTCATGGCATACCATCTTCTGGGTTTCCCATGCATGTTTTGATGTAGGAAGATTCCCTTGTACCTGGAGATTTGAGACCCATGGGGTGTGTTCCCCGCAGTGTTACTTTAAAGTATCTGCATTTGCTCACCCAACCTCACCAACCCTCTCAGCCCCAAGAATGTCCAGCCTTATGTCTCATCCAGCTGTGGGTCTTGATATGGTCAATCCAGGTTGCATCATAGACCCTGAACGGATTTTGTAAGAATTTCTCTCTCTTTCACTGTCTTTGTTTTGTGGGTTTTTTAAAGTAATTTATGTTTAGAATCGGGCTTGGCTGCTTTTCCCTGCTGTGTTGATGCCGCTTTACACCCTCTTGATTCACTTGCAGAGAGATATCGATACATAGGTTTTCAGATTCTTACTAGTCAGATATATTCTTGTGCGGTGACTAGGGGGTGTTGAGTCCAGTTCACTGAGCAGGGAGTAGGCCTTGTCTATTACATATTTGGCTTATGGAGCGGTGTCTGAGCTAATTTCAAACCCTTGTTTTATGCATCACCCCACCTCACCTTTCCCGTTAAGCAGCCATAGTGTGTCTTCTAAAGGTGTGACTCTGTTCTGTTTTGTAATTCAGTTCAAGTGTAGCGATTTTGACATTCCCTCTATAAGCGATATCTTAGGATAAGTGTCTTTTTCTGTGTGACTTATTTCACTTAGAGTCATCGTACCTAAATCCACTCATCATGCTGCTAACTAGCCTTATGACATTGATTTCATGGCTGAGTGATATTCCATTGTGCCAAGTACCACCATTTCTTTATCCATTTTTCTCTTTCCTGGGATATTGAAGGTGTACCGAAGTGGAGGTTCTTGGAAACAGAGCAGCCGTAAACTTTAGGGTGCCTGTGTCTTGTTGATTTTTAGTTTTCCCAATTTATACGTCCTTGAGTGGAAGTGCCCTATGCTCTCTACGCTGTGTTTATTACTTGTTTCAGGACACACCGTACTCTTCTCCAGAGTGCCTGTTGGCAATTTACATCCCGCCCATCAGCGTAGCAAGGCTCCCATGTCTCCATGGCCTGTCCTGCTTTTCTGGTTTTTACTGTTTGTTCAGCATGGCCCTTTTGACCGAGGGCAAGCGAGACTTCTTTGTAGCGCTGATTTGCCCTTCCGGCTTGCTTGGTTGGCCAAAAAGGGCGTATGCGTTTTTTCCTGAATATATTCAGGAAAAAACGCATACGCCCTTTTTGGCCAAGGGCATCATTGTCAACGTTTTGCCGCTTTTCATGTGCTTTAAAGGCGAGTCGAATCTACCTCCTGAAATCTGTTTCCTGCAAATCTGCCTTGCTTTCAAATCCTCTTCGTTGCCTTCCTTCAATATATTTGTGGACGAGAGTTCTCATTTATAACTCTGCACGTTTGTGAATTGCAGTGCCCCTGAGCTCCATTTGTCTCCTCGCTTTTTTGGGAGCTGGCCGCAAAAGCGCAGGATTGCTTCAGGCCCTATTTTGGTTCTGGGGGGCAGGCTGAGCCTGTGGTTCATTCTTCTTCCTGATGGCAAAATGGAGTGACCTATGCCTGTCCCAACACCTAGGGCTCGTCTCTCGTTGGTTCCGCGTCTTCCCGTTCATCCTCAGGACAAATTGCAACCTGTACAATCAGGAGGTTAAAGGTGCTGATTCTCCAAGTAGGGAGATGGTTAGTCAAGCGGCTGGAATGGCGAACCCGAGCACAAGGAGAGGAGAAATGAGGTGCGTTTTAGAAACCTTTCCCGATCTCATGGCATACCATCTTCTGGGTTTCCCATGCATGTTTTGATGTAGGAAGATTCCCTTGTACCTGGAGATTTGAGACCCATGGGGTGTGTTCCCCGCAGTGTTACTTTAAAGTATCTGCATTTGCTCACCCAACCTCACCAACCCTCTCAGCCCCAAGAATGTCCAGCCTTATGTCTCATCCAGCTGTGGGTCTTGATATGGTCAATCCAGGTTGCATCATAGACCCTGAACGGATTTTGTAAGAATTTCTCTCTCTTTCACTGTCTTTGTTTTGTGGGTTTTTTAAAGTAATTTATGTTTAGAATCGGGCTTGGCTGCTTTTCCCTGCTGTGTTGATGCCGCTTTACACCCTCTTGATTCACTTGCAGAGAGATATCGATACATAGGTTTTCAGATTCTTACTAGTCAGATATATTCTTGTGCGGTGACTAGGGGGTGTTGAGTCCAGTTCACTGAGCAGGGAGTAGGCCTTGTCTATTACATATTTGGCTTATGGAGCGGTGTCTGAGCTAATTTCAAACCCTTGTTTTATGCATCACCCCACCTCACCTTTCCCGTTAAGCAGCCATAGTGTGTCTTCTAAAGGTGTGACTCTGTTCTGTTTTGTAATTCAGTTCAAGTGTAGCGATTTTGACATTCCCTCTATAAGCGATATCTTAGGATAAGTGTCTTTTTCTGTGTGACTTATTTCACTTAGAATCATCGTATCTAAATCCACTCATCATGCTGCTAACTAGCCTTATGACATTGATTTCATGGCTGAGTGATATTCCACTGTGCCAAGTACCACCATTTCTTTATCCATTTTTCTCTTTCCTGGGATATTGAAGGTGTACCGAAGTGGAGGTTCTTGGAAACAGAGCAGCCGTAAACTTTAGGGTGCCTGTGTCTTGTTGATTTTTAGTTTTCCCAATTTATACGCCCATGAGTGGAAGTGCCCTATGCTCTCAACGCTGTGTTTATTACTTGTTTCAGGACACACCGTACTCTTCTCCAGAGTGCCTGTTGGCAATTTACATCCCGCCCATCAGCGTAGCAAGGCTTCCATGTCTCCATGGCCTGTCCTGCTTTTCTGGTTTTTACACTTTGTTCAGCATGGCCCTTTTGACCGAGGGCAAGCGAGACTTCTTTGTAGCGCTGATTTGCCCTTCCGGCTTGCTTGGTTGGCCAAAAAGGGCGTATGCGTTTTTTCCTGAATATATTCAGGAAAAAACGCATACGCCCTTTTTGGCCAAGGGCATCATTGTCAACGTTTTGCCGCTTTTCATGTGCTTTAAAGGCGAGTCGAATCTACCTCCTGAAATCTGTTTCCTGCAAATCTGCCTTGCTTTCAAATCCTCTTCGTTGCCTTCCCTCAATGTATTTGTGGACGAGAGTTCTCATTTATAACTCTGCACGTTTGTGAATTGCAGTGCCCCTGAGCTCCATTTGTCTCCTCGCTTTTTTGGGAGCTGGCCGCAAAAGCGCAGGATTGCTTCAGGCCCTATTTTGGTTCTGGGGGGCAGGCTGAGCCTGTGGTTCATTCTTCTTCCTGATGGGAAAATGGAGTGACCTATGCCTGTCCCAACACCTAGGGCTCGTCTCTCGTTGGTTCCGCGTCTTCCCGTTCATCCTCAGGACAAATTGCAACCTGTACAATCAGGAGGTTAAAGGTGCTGATTCTCCAAGTAGGGAGATGGTTAGTCAAGCGGCTGGAATGGCGAACCCGAGCACAAGGAGAGGAGAAATGAGGTGCGTTTTAGAAACCTTTCCCGATCTCATGGCATACCATCTTCTGGGTTTCCCATGCATGTTTTGATGTAGGAAGATTCCCTTGTACCTGGAGATTTGAGACCCATGGGTTGTGTTCCCCGCAGTGTTACTTTAAAGTATCTGCATTTTCTCACCCAACCTCACCAACCCTCTCAGCCCCAAGAATGCCCAGCCTTATGTCTCATCCAGCTGTGGGTCTTGATATGGTCAATCCAGGTTGCATCATAGACCCTGAACGGATTTTGTAAGAATTTCTCTCTCTTTCACTGTCTTTGTTTTGTGGGTTTTTTAAAGTAATTTATGTTTAGAATCGGGCTTGGCTGCTTTTCCCTGCTGTGTTGATGCCGCTTTACACCCTCTTGATTCACTTGCAGAGAGATATCGATACATAGGTTTTCAGATTCTTACTAGTCAGATATATTCTTGTGCGGTGACTAGGGGGTGTTGAGTCCAGTTCACTGAGCAGGGAGTAGGCCTTGTCTATTACATATTTGGCTTATGGAGCGGTGTCTGAGCTAATTTCAAACCCTTGTTTTATGCATCACCCCACCTCACCTTTCCCGTTAAGCAGCCATAGTGTGTCTTCTAAAGGTGTGACTCTGTTCTGTTTTGTAATTCAGTTCAAGTGTAGCGATTTTGACATTCCCTCTATAAGCGATATCTTAGGATAAGTGTCTTTTTCTGTGTGACTTATTTCACTTAGAATCATCGTATCTAAATCCACTCATCATGCTGCTAACTAGCCTTATGACATTGATTTCATGGCTGAGTGATATTCCACTGTGCCAAGTACCACCATTTCTTTATCCATTTTTCTCTTTCCTGGGATATTGAAGGTGTACCGAAGTGGAGGTTCTTGGAAACAGAGCAGCCGTAAACTTTAGGGTGCCTGTGTCTTGTTGATTTTTAGTTTTCCCAATTTATACGCCCATGAGTGGAAGTGCCCTATGCTCTCAACGCTGTGTTTATTACTTGTTTCAGGACACACCGTACTCTTCTCCAGAGTGCCTGTTGGCAATTTACATCCCGCCCATCAGCGTAGCAAGGCTTCCATGTCTCCATGGCCTGTCCTGCTTTTCTGGTTTTTACACTTTGTTCAGCATGGCCCTTTTGACCGAGGGCAAGCGAGACTTCTTTGTAGCGCTGATTTGCCCTTCCGGCTTGCTTGGTTGGCCAAAAAGGGCGTATGCGTTTTTTCCTGAATATATTCAGGAAAAAACGCATACGCCCTTTTTGGCCAAGGGCATCATTGTCAACGTTTTGCCGCTTTTCATGTGCTTTAAAGGCGAGTCGAATCTACCTCCTGAAATCTGTTTCCTGCAAATCTGCCTTGCTTTCAAATCCTCTTCGTTGCCTTCCCTCAATATATTTGTGGACGAGAGTTCTCATTTATAACTCTGCACGTTTGTGAATTGCAGTGCCCCTGAGCTCCATTTGTCTCCTCGCTTTTTTGGGAGCTGGCCGCAAAAGCGCAGGATTGCTTCAGGCCCTATTTTGGTTCTGGGGGGCAGGCTGAGCCTGTGGTTCATTCTTCTTCCTGATGGGAAAATGGAGTGACCTGTGCCTGTCCCAACACCTAGGGCTAGTCTTTCGTTGGTTCCCCGTCTTCCCGTTCATCCTCAGGACAAATTGCAACCTGGACGAAACAGTAGGTTAAAGGTGCTGATTCTCCAAGTAGGGAGATGGTTAGTCAAGCGGCTGGAATGGCGAACCCGAGCACAAGGAGAGGAGAAATGAGGTGCGTTTTAGAAACCTTTCCCGATCTCACGGCATACCATCTTCTGGGTTTCCCATGCATGTTTTGATGTAGGAAGATTCCCTTGTACCTGGAGATTTGAGACCCATGGGGTGGGTACCCCGCGGTATTACTTTAAAGTATCTGCATTTGCTCACCCAACCTCACCAATCCTCTCAGCCCCAAGAGTGTCCAGCCTTATGTCTCATCCAGCTGTGGGTGTAGATATGGTCAATCCAGGTTGCATCAGAGACCCTGAACGGATTTTGTAAGAATTTCTCTCTCTTTCACTGTCTTTGCTTTGTGGGTTTTTTAAAGTAATGTATGTTTAGAATGGGGTTTGGCTGCTTTTCCCTGCTGTGTTTATGCCGCTTTACACCCTCTTGATTCACTTGCAGAGAGATATCGATACATAGGTTTTCAGATTCATACTAGTCAGATATATTCTTGTGCGGTGACTAGGGGGTGTTGAGTCCAGTTCACTGAGCAGGGAGTAGGCCTTGTCTATTACATATTTGGCTTATGGAGCGGTGTCTGAGCTAATTCCAAACACTTGTTTTATGCATCACCCCACCTCACCTTTCCCGTTAAGCAGCCATAGTGTGTCTTCTAAAGGTGTGACTCTGTTCTGTTTTGTAATTCAGTTCAAGTGTAGCGATTTTGACATTCCCTCTATAAGCGATATCTTAGGATAAGTGTCTTTTTCTGTGTGACTTATTTCACTTAGAGTCATCGTACCTAAATCCACTCATCATGCTGCTAACTAGCCTTATGACATTGATTTCATGGCTGAGTGATATTCCATTGTGCCAAGTACCACCATTTCTTTATCCATTTTTCTCTTTCCTGGGATATTGAAGGTGTACCGAAGTGGAGGTTCTTGGAAACAGAGCAGCCGTAAACTTTAGGGTGCCTGTGTCTTGTTGATTTTTAGTTTTCCCAATTTATACGCCCATGAGTGGAAGTGCCCTATGCTCTCTACGCTGTGTTTATTACTTGTTTCAGGACACACCGTACTCTTCTCCAGAGTGCCTGATGGCAATTTACATCCCGCCCATCAGCGTAGCAAGGCTCCCATGTCTCCATGGCCTGTCCTGCTTTTCTGGTTTTTACTGTTTGTTCAGCATGGCCCTTTTGACCGAGGGCAAGCGAGACTTCTTTGTAGCGCTGATTTGCCCTTCCGGCTTGCTTGGTTGGCCAAAAAGGGCGTATGCGTTTTTTCCTGAATATATTCAGGAAAAAACGCATACGCCCTTTTTGGCCAAGGGCATCATTGTCAACGTTTTGCCGCTTTTCATGTGCTTTAAAGGCGAGTCGAATCTACCTCCTGAAATCTGTTTCCTGCAAATCTGCCTTGCTTTCAAATCCTCTTCGTTGCCTTCCCTCAATATATTTGTGGACGAGAGTTCTCATTTATAACTCTGCACGTTTGTGAATTGCAGTGCCCCTGAGCTCCATTTGTCTCCTCGCTTTTTTGGGAGCTGGCCGCAAAAGCGCAGGATTGCTTCAGGCCCTATTTTGGTTCTGGGGGGCAGGCTGAGCCTGTGGTTCATTCTTCTTCCTGATGGCAAAATGGAGTGACCTATGCCTGTCCCAACACCTAGGGCTCGTCTCTCGTTGGTTCCGCGTCTTCCCGTTCATCCTCAGGACAAATTGCAACCTGTACAATCAGGAGGTTAAAGGTGCTGATTCTCCAAGTAGGGAGATGGTTAGTCAAGCGGCTGGAATGGCGAACCCGAGCACAAGGAGAGGAGAAATGAGGTGCGTTTTAGAAACCTTTCCCGATCTCATGGCATACCATCTTCTGGGTTTCCCATGCATGTTTTGATGTAGGAAGATTCCCTTGTACCTGGAGATTTGAGACCCATGGGGTGTGTTCCCCGCAGTGTTACTTTAAAGTATCTGCATTTGCTCACCCAACCTCACCAACCCTCTCAGCCCCAAGAATGTCCAGCCTTATGTCTCATCCAGCTGTGGGTCTTGATATGGTCAATCCAGGTTGCATCATAGACCCTGAACGGATTTTGTAAGAATTTCTCTCTCTTTCACTGTCTTTGTTTTGTGGGTTTTTTAAAGTAATTTATGTTTAGAATCGGGCTTGGCTGCTTTTCCCTGCTGTGTTGATGCCGCTTTACACCCTCTTGATTCACTTGCAGAGAGATATCGATACATAGGTTTTCAGATTCTTACTAGTCAGATATATTCTTGTGCGGTGACTAGGGGGTGTTGAGTCCAGTTCACTGAGCAGGGAGTAGGCCTTGTCTATTACATATTTGGCTTATGGAGCGGTGTCTGAGCTAATTTCAAACCCTTGTTTTATGCATCACCCCACCTCACCTTTCCCGTTAAGCAGCCATAGTGTGTCTTCTAAAGGTGTGACTCTGTTCTGTTTTGTAATTCAGTTCAAGTGTAGCGATTTTGACATTCCCTCTATAAGCGATATCTTAGGATAAGTGTCTTTTTCTGTGTGACTTATTTCACTTAGAATCATCGTATCTAAATCCACTCATCATGCTGCTAACTAGCCTTATGACATTGATTTCATGGCTGAGTGATATTCCACTGTGCCAAGTACCACCATTTCTTTATCCATTTTTCTCTTTCCTGGGATATTGAAGGTGTACCGAAGTGGAGGTTCTTGGAAACAGAGCAGCCGTAAACTTTAGGGTGCCTGTGTCTTGTTGATTTTTAGTTTTCCCAATTTATACGCCCATGAGTGGAAGTGCCCTATGCTCTCAACGCTGTGTTTATTACTTGTTTCAGGACACACCGTACTCTTCTCCAGAGTGCCTGTTGGCAATTTACATCCCGCCCATCAGCGTAGCAAGGCTTCCATGTCTCCATGGCCTGTCCTGCTTTTCTGGTTTTTACACTTTGTTCAGCATGGCCCTTTTGACCGAGGGCAAGCGAGACTTCTTTGTAGCGCTGATTTGCCCTTCCGGCTTGCTTGGTTGGCCAAAAAGGGCGTATGCGTTTTTTCCTGAATATATTCAGGAAAAAACGCATACGCCCTTTTTGGCCAAGGGCATCATTGTCAACGTTTTGCCGCTTTTCATGTGCTTTAAAGGCGAGTCGAATCTACCTCCTGAAATCTGTTTCCTGCAAATCTGCCTTGCTTTCAAATCCTCTTCGTTGCCTTCCCTCAATATATTTGTGGACGAGAGTTCTCATTTATAACTCTGCACGTTTGTGAATTGCAGTGCCCCTGAGCTCCATTTGTCTCCTCGCTTTTTTGGGAGCTGGCCGCAAAAGCGCAGGATTGCTTCAGGCCCTATTTTGGTTCTGGGGGGCAGGCTGAGCCTGTGGTTCATTCTTCTTCCTGATGGGAAAATGGAGTGACCTGTGCCTGTCCCAACACCTAGGGCTAGTCTTTCGTTGGTTCCCCGTCTTCCCGTTCATCCTCAGGACAAATTGCAACCTGGACGAAACAGTAGGTTAAAGGTGCTGATTCTCCAAGTAGGGAGATGGTTAGTCAAGCGGCTGGAATGGCGAACCCGAGCACAAGGAGAGGAGAAATGAGGTGCGTTTTAGAAACCTTTCCCGATCTCACGGCATACCATCTTCTGGGTTTCCCATGCATGTTTTGATGTAGGAAGATTCCCTTGTACCTGGAGATTTGACACCCATGGGGTGGGTACCCCGCGGTATTACTTTAAAGTATCTGCATTTGCTCACCCAACCTCACCAATCCTCTCAGCCCCAAGAGTGTCCAGCCTTATGTCTCATCCAGCTGTGGGTCTAGATATGGTCAATCCAGGTTGCATCAGAGACCCTGAACGGATTTTGTAAGAATTTCTCTCTCTTTCACTGTCTTTGCTTTGTGGGTTTTTTAAAGTAATGTATGTTTAGAATGGGGTTTGGCTGCTTTTCCCTGCTGTGTTTATGCCGCTTTACACCCTCTTGATTCACTTGCAGAGAGATATCGATACATAGGTTTTCAGATTCATACTAGTCAGATATATTCTTGTGCGGTGACTAGGGGGTGTTGAGTCCAGTTCACTGAGCAGGGAGTAGGCCTTGTCTATTACATATTTGGCTTATGGAGCGGTGTCTGAGCTAATTCCAAACCCTTGTTTTATGCATCACCCCACCTCACCTTTCCCGTTAAGCAGCCATAGTGTGTCTTCTAAAGGTGTGACTCTGTTCTGTTTTGTAATTCAGTTCAAGTGTAGCGATTTTGACATTCCCTCTATAAGCGATATCTTAGGATAAGTGTCTTTTTCTGTGTGACTTATTTCACTTAGAGTCATCGTACCTAAATCCACTCATCATGCTGCTAACTAGCCTTATGACATTGATTTCATGGCTGAGTGATATTCCATTGTGCCAAGTACCACCATTTCTTTATCCATTTTTCTCTTTCCTGGGATATTGAAGGTGTACCGAAGTGGAGGTTCTTGGAAACAGAGCAGCCGTAAACTTTAGGGTGCCTGTGTCTTGTTGATTTTTAGTTTTCCCAATTTATACGCCCATGAGTGGAAGTGCCCTATGCTCTCTACGCTGTGTTTATTACTTGTTTCAGGACACACCGTACTCTTCTCCAGAGTGCCTGATGGCAATTTACATCCCGCCCATCAGCGTAGCAAGGCTCCCATGTCTCCATGGCCTGTCCTGCTTTTCTGGTTTTTACTGTTTGTTCAGCATGGCCCTTTTGACCGAGGGCAAGCGAGACTTCTTTGTAGCGCTGATTTGCCCTTCCGGCTTGCTTGGTTGGCCAAAAAGGGCGTATGCGTTTTTTCCTGAATATATTCAGGAAAAAACGCATACGCCCTTTTTGGCCAAGGGCATCATTGTCAACGTTTTGCCGCTTTTCATGTGCTTTAAAGGCGAGTCGAATCTACCTCCTGAAATCTGTTTCCTGCAAATCTGCCTTGCTTTCAAATCCTCTTCGTTGCCTTCCCTCAATATATTTGTGGACGAGAGTTCTCATTTATAACTCTGCACGTTTGTGAATTGCAGTGCCCCTGAGCTCCATTTGTCTCCTCGCTTTTTTGGGAGCTGGCCGCAAAAGCGCAGGATTGCTTCAGGCCCTATTTTGGTTCTGGGGGGCAGGCTGAGCCTGTGGTTCATTCTTCTTCCTGATGGCAAAATGGAGTGACCTATGCCTGTCCCAACACCTAGGGCTCGTCTCTCGTTGGTTCCGCGTCTTCCCGTTCATCCTCAGGACAAATTGCAACCTGTACAATCAGGAGGTTAAAGGTGCTGATTCTCCAAGTAGGGAGATGGTTAGTCAAGCGGCTGGAATGGCGAACCCGAGCACAAGGAGAGGAGAAATGAGGTGCGTTTTAGAAACCTTTCCCGATCTCATGGCATACCATCTTCTGGGTTTCCCATGCATGTTTTGATGTAGGAAGATTCCCTTGTACCTGGAGATTTGAGACCCATGGGGTGTGTTCCCCGCAGTGTTACTTTAAAGTATCTGCATTTGCTCACCCAACCTCACCAACCCTCTCAGCCCCAAGAATGTCCAGCCTTATGTCTCATCCAGCTGTGGGTCTTGATATGGTCAATCCAGGTTGCATCATAGACCCTGAACGGATTTTGTAAGAATTTCTCTCTCTTTCACTGTCTTTGTTTTGTGGGTTTTTTAAAGTAATTTATGTTTAGAATCGGGCTTGGCTGCTTTTCCCTGCTGTGTTGATGCCGCTTTACACCCTCTTGATTCACTTGCAGAGAGATATCGATACATAGGTTTTCAGATTCTTACTAGTCAGATATATTCTTGTGCGGTGACTAGGGGGTGTTGAGTCCAGTTCACTGAGCAGGGAGTAGGCCTTGTCTATTACATATTTGGCTTATGGAGCGGTGTCTGAGCTAATTTCAAACCCTTGTTTTATGCATCACCCCACCTCACCTTTCCCGTTAAGCAGCCATAGTGTGTCTTCTAAAGGTGTGACTCTGTTCTGTTTTGTAATTCAGTTCAAGTGTAGCGATTTTGACATTCCCTCTATAAGCGATATCTTAGGATAAGTGTCTTTTTCTGTGTGACTTATTTCACTTAGAATCATCGTATCTAAATCCACTCATCATGCTGCTAACTAGCCTTATGACATTGATTTCATGGCTGAGTGATATTCCACTGTGCCAAGTACCACCATTTCTTTATCCATTTTTCTCTTTCCTGGGATATTGAAGGTGTACCGAAGTGGAGGTTCTTGGAAACAGAGCAGCCGTAAACTTTAGGGTGCCTGTGTCTTGTTGATTTTTAGTTTTCCCAATTTATACGCCCATGAGTGGAAGTGCCCTATGCTCTCAACGCTGTGTTTATTACTTGTTTCAGGACACACCGTACTCTTCTCCAGAGTGCCTGTTGGCAATTTACATCCCGCCCATCAGCGTAGCAAGGCTTCCATGTCTCCATGGCCTGTCCTGCTTTTCTGGTTTTTACACTTTGTTCAGCATGGCCCTTTTGACCGAGGGCAAGCGAGACTTCTTTGTAGCGCTGATTTGCCCTTCCGGCTTGCTTGGTTGGCCAAAAAGGGCGTATGCGTTTTTTCCTGAATATATTCAGGAAAAAACGCATACGCCCTTTTTGGCCAAGGGCATCATTGTCAACGTTTTGCCGCTTTTCATGTGCTTTAAAGGCGAGTCGAATCTACCTCCTGAAATCTGTTTCCTGCAAATCTGCCTTGCTTTCAAATCCTCTTCGTTGCCTTCCCTCAATATATTTGTGGACGAGAGTTCTCATTTATAACTCTGCACGTTTGTGAATTGCAGTGCCCCTGAGCTCCATTTGTCTCCTCGCTTTTTTGGGAGCTGGCCGCAAAAGCGCAGGATTGCTTCAGGCCCTATTTTGGTTCTGGGGGGCAGGCTGAGCCTGTGGTTCATTCTTCTTCCTGATGGGAAAATGGAGTGACCTGTGCCTGTCCCAACACCTAGGGCTAGTCTTTCGTTGGTTCCCCGTCTTCCCGTTCATCCTCAGGACAAATTGCAACCTGGACGAAACAGTAGGTTAAAGGTGCTGATTCTCCAAGTAGGGAGATGGTTAGTCAAGCGGCTGGAATGGCGAACCCGAGCACAAGGAGAGGAGAAATGAGGTGCGTTTTAGAAACCTTTCCCGATCTCACGGCATACCATCTTCTGGGTTTCCCATGCATGTTTTGATGTAGGAAGATTCCCTTGTACCTGGAGATTTGACACCCATGGGGTGGGTACCCCGCGGTATTACTTTAAAGTATCTGCATTTGCTCACCCAACCTCACCAATCCTCTCAGCCCCAAGAGTGTCCAGCCTTATGTCTCATCCAGCTGTGGGTCTAGATATGGTCAATCCAGGTTGCATCAGAGACCCTGAACGGATTTTGTAAGAATTTCTCTCTCTTTCACTGTCTTTGCTTTGTGGGTTTTTTAAAGTAATGTATGTTTAGAATGGGGTTTGGCTGCTTTTCCCTGCTGTGTTTATGCCGCTTTACACCCTCTTGATTCACTTGCAGAGAGATATCGATACATAGGTTTTCAGATTCATACTAGTCAGATATATTCTTGTGCGGTGACTAGGGGGTGTTGAGTCCAGTTCACTGAGCAGGGAGTAGGCCTTGTCTATTACATATTTGGCTTATGGAGCGGTGTCTGAGCTAATTCCAAACCCTTGTTTTATGCATCACCCCACCTCACCTTTCCCGTTAAGCAGCCATAGTGTGTCTTCTAAAGGTGTGACTCTGTTCTGTTTTGTAATTCAGTTCAAGTGTAGCGATTTTGACATTCCCTCTATAAGCGATATCTTAGGATAAGTGTCTTTTTCTGTGTGACTTATTTCACTTAGAGTCATCGTACCTAAATCCACTCATCATGCTGCTAACTAGCCTTATGACATTGATTTCATGGCTGAGTGATATTCCATTGTGCCAAGTACCACCATTTCTTTATCCATTTTTCTCTTTCCTGGGATATTGAAGGTGTACCGAAGCGGAGGTTCTTGGAAACAGAGCAGCCGTAAACTTTAGGGTGCCTGTGTCTTGTTGATTTTTAGTTTTCCCAATTTATACGCCCATGAGTGGAAGTGCCCTATGCTCTCAACGCTGTGTTTATTACTTGTTTCAGGACACACCGTACTCTTCTCCAGAGTGCCTGTTGGCAATTTACATCCCGCCCATCAGCGTAGCAAGGCTTCCATGTCTCCATGGCCTGTCCTGCTTTTCTGGTTTTTACACTTTGTTTAGCATGGCCCTTTTGACCGAGGGCAAGCGAGACTTCTTTGTAGCGCTGATTTGCCCTTCCGGCTTGCTTGGTTGGCCAAAAAGGGCGTATGCGTTTTTTCCTGAATATATTCAGGAAAAAACGCATACGCCCTTTTTGGCCAAGGGCATCATTGTCAACGTTTTGCCGCTTTTCATGTGCTTTAAAGGCGAGTCGAATCTACCTCCTGAAATCTGTTTCCTGCAAATCTGCCTTGCTTTCAAATCCTCTTCGTTGCCTTCCCTCAATATATTTGTGGACGAGAGTTCTCATTTATAACTCTGCACGTTTGTGAATTGCAGTGCCCCTGAGCTCCATTTGTCTCCTCGCTTTTTTGGGAGCTGGCCGCAAAAGCGCAGGATTGCTTCAGGCCCTATTTTGGTTCTGGGGGGCAGGCTGAGCCTGTGGTTCATTCTTCTTCCTGATGGGAAAATGGAGTGACCTGTGCCTGTCCCAACACCTAGGGCTAGTCTTTCGTTGGTTCCCCGTCTTCCCGTTCATCCTCAGGACAAATTGCAACCTGGACGAAACAGTAGGTTAAAGGTGCTGATTCTCCAAGTAGGGAGATGGTTAGTCAAGCGGCTGGAATGGCGAACCCGAGCACAAGGAGAGGAGAAATGAGGTGCGTTTTAGAAACCTTTCCCGATCTCACGGCATACCATCTTCTGGGTTTCCCATGCATGTTTTGATGTAGGAAGATTCCCTTGTACCTGGAGATTTGAGACCCATGGGGTGGGTACCCCGCGGTATTACTTTAAAGTATCTGCATTTGCTCACCCAACCTCACCAACCCTCTCAGCCCCAAGAGTGTCCAGCCTTATGTCTCATCCAGCTGTGGGTCTAGATATGGTCAATCCAGGTTGCATCAGAGACCCTGAACGGATTTTGTAAGAATTTCTCTCTCTTTCACTGTCTTTGCTTTGTGGGTTTTTTAAAGTAATGTATGTTTAGAATGGGGTTTGGCTGCTTTTCCCTGCTGTGTTTATGCCGCTTTACACCCTCTTGATTCACTTGCAGAGAGATATCGATACATAGGTTTTCAGATTCATACTAGTCAGATATATTCTTGTGTGTTGACTAGGGTGTGTTGAGTCCAGTTCACTGAGCAGGGAGTAGGCCTTGTGTATTACATATTTGGCCTATGGAGCGGTGTCTGAGCTAATTCCAAACCCTTGTTTTATGCATCACCCCACCTCACCTTTCCCATTAAGCAGCCATAGTGTGTCTTCTAAAGGTGTGACTCTGTTCTGTTTTGTAATTCAGTTCAAGTGTAGCGATTTTGACATTCCCTCTATAAGCGATATCTTAGGATAAGTGTCTTTTTCTGTGTGACTTATTTCACTTAGAGTCATCGTACCTAAATCCACTCATCATGCTGCTAACTAGCCTTATGACATTGATTTCATGGCTGAGTGATATTCCATTGTGCCAAGTACCACCATTTCTTTATCCATTTTTCTCTTTCCTGGGATATTGAAGGTGTACCGAAGCGGAGGTTCTTGGAAACAGAGCAGCCGTAAACTTTAGGGTGCCTGTGTCTTGTTGATTTTTAGTTTTCCCAATTTATACGCCCATGAGTGGAAGTGCCCTATGCTCTCTACGCTGTGTTTATTACTTGTTTCAGGACACACCGTACTCTTCTCCAGAGTGCCTGTTGGCAATTTACATCCCGCCCATCAGCGTAGCAAGGCTTCCATGTCTCCATGGCCTGTCCTGCTTTTCTGGTTTTTACACTTTGTTCAGCATGGCCCTTTTGACCGAGGGCAAGCGAGACTTCTTTGTAGCGCTGATTTGCCCTTCCGGCTTGCTTGGTTGGCCAAAAAGGGCGTATGCGTTTTTTCCTGAATATATTCAGGAAAAAACGCATACGCCCTTTTTGGCCAAGGGCATCATTGTCAACGTTTTGCCGCTTTTCATGTGCTTTAAAGGCGAGTCGAATCTACCTCCTGAAATCTGTTTCCTGCAAATCTGCCTTGCTTTCAAATCCTCTTCGTTGCCTTCCCTCAATATATTTGTGGACGAGAGTTCTCATTTATAACTCTGCACGTTTGTGAATTGCAGTGCCCCTGAGCTCCATTTGTCTCCTCGCTTTTTTGGGAGCTGGCCGCAAAAGCGCAGGATTGCTTCAGGCCCTATTTTGGTTCTGGGGGGCAGGCTGAGCCTGTGGTTCATTCTTCTTCCTGATGGGAAAATGGAGTGACCTATGCCTGTCCCAACACCTAGGGCTCGTCTCTCGTTGGTTCCGCGTCTTCCCGTTCATTCTCAGGACAAATTGCAACCTGTACAATCAGGAGGTTAAAGGTGCTGATTCTCCAAGTAGGGAGATGGTTAGTCAAGCGGCTGGAATGGCGAACCCGAGCACAAGGAGAGGAGAAATGAGGTGCGTTTTAGAAACCTTTCCCGATCTCATGGCATACCATCTTCTGGGTTTCCCATGCATGTTTTGTTGTAGGAAGATTCCCTTGTACCTGGAGATTTGAGACCCATGGGGTGTGTTCCCCGCAATGTTACTTTAAAGTATCTGCATTTGCTCACCCAACCTCACCAACCCTCTCAGCCCCAAGAGTGTCCAGCCTTATGTCTCATCCAGCTGTGGGTCTTGATATGGTCAATCCAGGTTGCATCATAGACCCTGAACGGATTTTGTAAGAATTTCTCTCTCTTTCACTGTCTTTGTTTTGTGGGTTTTTTAAAGTAATTTATGTTTAGAATCGGGCTTGGCTGCTTTTCCCTGCTGTGTTGATGCCGCTTTACACCCTCTTGATTCTCTTGCAGAGAGATATCGATACATAGGTTTTCAGATTCTTACTAGTCAGATATATTCTTGTGCGGTGACTAGGGGGTGTTGAGTCCAGTTCACTGAGCAGGGAGTAGGCCTTGTCTATTACATATTTGGCTTATGGAGCGGTGTCTGAGCTAATTTCAAACCCTTGTTTTATGCATCACCCCACCTCACCTTTCCCGTTAAGCAGCCATAGTGTGTCTTCTAAAGGTGTGACTCTGTTCTGTTTTGTAATTCAGTTCAAGTGTAGCGATTTTGACATTCCCTCTCTAAGCGATATCTTAGGATAAGTGTCTTTTTCTGTGTGACTTATTTCACTTAGAATCATCGTATCTAAATCCACTCATCATGCTGCTAACTAGCCTTATGACATTGATTTCATGGCTGAGTGATATTCCACTGTGCCAAGTACCACCATTTCTTTATCCATTTTTCTCTTTCCTGGGATATTGAAGGTGTACCGAAGTGGAGGTTCTTGGAAACAGAGCAGCCGTAAACTTTAGGGTGCCTGTGTCTTGTTGATTTTTAGTTTTCCCAATTTATACGCCCATGAGTGGAAGTGCCCTATGCTCTCAACGCTGTGTTTATTACTTGTTTCAGGACACACCGTACTCTTCTCCAGAGTGCCTGTTGGCAATTTACATCCCGCCCATCAGCGTAGCAAGGCTTCCATGTCTCCATGGCCTGTCCTGCTTTTCTGGTTTTTACACTTTGTTCAGCATGGCCCTTTTGACCGAGGGCAAGCGAGACTTCTTTGTAGCGCTGATTTGCCCTTCCGGCTTGCTTGGTTGGCCAAAAAGGGCGTATGCGTTTTTTCCTGAATATATTCAGGAAAAAACGCATACGCCCTTTTTGGCCAAGGGCATCATTGTCAACGTTTTGCCGCTTTTCATGTGCTTTAAAGGCGAGTCGAATCTACCTCCTGAAATCTGTTTCCTGCAAATCTGCCTTGCTTTCAAATCCTCTTCGTTGCCTTCCCTCAATATATTTGTGGACGAGAGTTCTCATTTATAACTCTGCACGTTTGTGAATTGCAGTGCCCCTGAGCTCCATTTGTCTCCTCGCTTTTTTGGGAGCTGGCCGCAAAAGCGCAGGATTGCTTCAGGCCCTATTTTGGTTCTGGGGGGCAGGCTGAGCCTGTGGTTCATTCTTCTTCCTGATGGGAAAATGGAGTGACCTGTGCCTGTCCCAACACCTAGGGCTAGTCTTTCGTTGGTTCCCCGTCTTCCCGTTCATCCTCAGGACAAATTGCAACCTGGACGAAACAGTAGGTTAAAGGTGCTGATTCTCCAAGTAGGGAGATGGTTAGTCAAGCGGCTGGAATGGCGAACCCGAGCACAAGGAGAGGAGAAATGAGGTGCGTTTTAGAAACCTTTCCCGATCTCACGGCATACCATCTTCTGGGTTTCCCATGCATGTTTTGATGTAGGAAGATTCCCTTGTACCTGGAGATTTGAGACCCATGGGGTGGGTACCCCGCGGTATTACTTTAAAGTATCTGCATTTGCTCACCCAACCTCACCAATCCTCTCAGCCCCAAGAGTGTCCAGCCTTATGTCTCATCCAGCTGTGGGTCTAGATATGGTCAATCCAGGTTGCATCAGAGACCCTGAACGGATTTTGTAAGAATTTCTCTCTCTTTCACTGTCTTTGCTTTGTGGGTTTTTTAAAGTAATGTATGTTTAGAATGGGGTTTGGCTGCTTTTCCCTGCTGTGTTTATGCCGCTTTACACCCTCTTGATTCACTTGCAGAGAGATATCGATACATAGGTTTTCAGATTCATA
Source organism: Eubalaena glacialis (assembly GCF_028564815.1). Taxonomy (NCBI): domain Eukaryota; kingdom Metazoa; phylum Chordata; class Mammalia; order Artiodactyla; family Balaenidae; genus Eubalaena; species Eubalaena glacialis. The sequence continues at coordinate 126,723 of NW_026871159.1, read as the reverse complement.
CTAGTCAGATATATTCTTGTGCGGTGACTAGGGGGTGTTGAGTCCAGTTCACTGAGCAGGGAGTAGGCCTTGTCTATTACATATTTGGCTTATGGAGCGGTGTCTGAGCTAATTCCAAACCCTTGTTTTATGCATCACCCCACCTCACCTTTCCCGTTAAGCAGCCATAGTGTGTCTTCTAAAGGTGTGACTCTGTTCTGTTTTGTAATTCAGTTCAAGTGTAGCGATTTTGACATTCCCTCTATAAGCGATATCTTAGGATAAGTGTCTTTTTCTGTGTGACTTATTTCACTTAGAGTCATCGTACCTAAATCCACTCATCATGCTGCTAACTAGCCTTATGACATTGATTTCATGGCTGAGTGATATTCCATTGTGCCAAGTACCACCATTTCTTTATCCATTTTTCTCTTTCCTGGGATATTGAAGGTGTACCGAAGCGGAGGTTCTTGGAAACAGAGCAGCCGTAAACTTTAGGGTGCCTGTGTCTTGTTGATTTTTAGTTTTCCCAATTTATACGCCCATGAGTGGAAGTGCCCTATGCTCTCAACGCTGTGTTTATTACTTGTTTCAGGACACACCGTACTCTTCTCCAGAGTGCCTGTTGGCAATTTACATCCCGCCCATCAGCGTAGCAAGGCTTCCATGTCTCCATGGCCTGTCCTGCTTTTCTGGTTTTTACACTTTGTTTAGCATGGCCCTTTTGACCGAGGGCAAGCGAGACTTCTTTGTAGCGCTGATTTGCCCTTCCGGCTTGCTTGGTTGGCCAAAAAGGGCGTATGCGTTTTTTCCTGAATATATTCAGGAAAAAACGCATACGCCCTTTTTGGCCAAGGGCATCATTGTCAACGTTTTGCCGCTTTTCATGTGCTTTAAAGGCGAGTCGAATCTACCTCCTGAAATCTGTTTCCTGCAAATCTGCCTTGCTTTCAAATCCTCTTCGTTGCCTTCCCTCAATATATTTGTGGACGAGAGTTCTCATTTATAACTCTGCACGTTTGTGAATTGCAGTGCCCCTGAGCTCCATTTGTCTCCTCGCTTTTTTGGGAGCTGGCCGCAAAAGCGCAGGATTGCTTCAGGCCCTATTTTGGTTCTGGGGGGCAGGCTGAGCCTGTGGTTCATTCTTCTTCCTGATGGGAAAATGGAGTGACCTGTGCCTGTCCCAACACCTAGGGCTAGTCTTTCGTTGGTTCCCCGTCTTCCCGTTCATCCTCAGGACAAATTGCAACCTGGACGAAACAGTAGGTTAAAGGTGCTGATTCTCCAAGTAGGGAGATGGTTAGTCAAGCGGCTGGAATGGCGAACCCGAGCACAAGGAGAGGAGAAATGAGGTGCGTTTTAGAAACCTTTCCCGATCTCACGGCATACCATCTTCTGGGTTTCCCATGCATGTTTTGATGTAGGAAGATTCCCTTGTACCTGGAGATTTGAGACCCATGGGGTGGGTACCCCGCGGTATTACTTTAAAGTATCTGCATTTGCTCACCCAACCTCACCAACCCTCTCAGCCCCAAGAGTGTCCAGCCTTATGTCTCATCCAGCTGTGGGTCTAGATATGGTCAATCCAGGTTGCATCAGAGACCCTGAACGGATTTTGTAAGAATTTCTCTCTCTTTCACTGTCTTTGCTTTGTGGGTTTTTTAAAGTAATGTATGTTTAGAATGGGGTTTGGCTGCTTTTCCCTGCTGTGTTTATGCCGCTTTACACCCTCTTGATTCACTTGCAGAGAGATATCGATACATAGGTTTTCAGATTCATACTAGTCAGATATATTCTTGTGTGTTGACTAGGGTGTGTTGAGTCCAGTTCACTGAGCAGGGAGTAGGCCTTGTGTATTACATATTTGGCCTATGGAGCGGTGTCTGAGCTAATTCCAAACCCTTGTTTTATGCATCACCCCACCTCACCTTTCCCATTAAGCAGCCATAGTGTGTCTTCTAAAGGTGTGACTCTGTTCTGTTTTTTAATTCAGTTCAAGTGTAGCGATTTTGACATTCCCTCTATAAGCGATATCTTAGGATAAGTGTCTTTTTCTGTGTGACTTATTTCACTTAGAGTCATCGTACCTAAATCCACTCATCATGCTGCTAACTAGCCTTATGACATTGATTTCATGGCTGAGTGATATTCCATTGTGCCAAGTACCACCATTTCTTTATCCATTTTTCTCTTTCCTGGGATATTGAAGGTGTACCGAAGCGGAGGTTCTTGGAAACAGAGCAGCCGTAAACTTTAGGGTGCCTGTGTCTTGTTGATTTTTAGTTTTCCCAATTTATACGCCCATGAGTGGAAGTGCCCTATGCTCTCTACGCTGTGTTTATTACTTGTTTCAGGACACACCGTACTCTTCTCCAGAGTGCCTGTTGGCAATTTACATCCCGCCCATCAGCGTAGCAAGGCTTCCATGTCTCCATGGCCTGTCCTGCTTTTCTGGTTTTTACACTTTGTTCAGCATGGCCCTTTTGACCGAGGGCAAGCGAGACTTCTTTGTAGCGCTGATTTGCCCTTCCGGCTTGCTTGGTTGGCCAAAAAGGGCGTATGCGTTTTTTCCTGAATATATTCAGGAAAAAACGCATACGCCCTTTTTGGCCAAGGGCATCATTGTCAACGTTTTGCCGCTTTTCATGTGCTTTAAAGGAGAGTCGAATCTACCTCCTGAAATCTGTTTCCTGCAAATCTGCCTTGCTTTCAAATCCTCTTCGTTGCCTTCCCTCAATATATTTGTGGACGAGAGTTCTCATTTATAACTCTGCACGTTTGTGAATTGCAGTGCCCCTGAGCTCCATTTGTCTCCTCGCTTTTTTGGGAGCTGGCCGCAAAAGCGCAGGATTGCTTCAGGCCCTATTTTGGTTCTGGGGGGCAGGCTGAGCCTGTGGTTCATTCTTCTTCCTGATGGGAAAATGGAGTGACCTGTGCCTGTCCCAACACCTAGGGCTAGTCTTTCGTTGGTTCCCCGTCTTCCCGTTCATCCTCAGGACAAATTGCAACCTGGACGAAACAGTAGGTTAAAGGTGCTGATTCTCCAAGTAGGGAGATGGTTAGTCAAGCGGCTGGAATGGCGAACCCGAGCACAAGGAGAGGAGAAATGAGGTGCGTTTTAGAAACCTTTCCCGATCTCACGGCATACCATCTTCTGGGTTTCCCATGCATGTTTTGATGTAGGAAGATGCCCTTGTACCTGGAGATTTGAGACCCATGGGGTGGGTACCCCGCGGTATTACTTTAAAGTATCTGCATTTGCTCACCCAACCTCACCAACCCTCTCAGCCCCAAGAGTGTCCAGCCTTATGTCTCATCCAGCTGTGGGTCTAGATATGGTCAATCCAGGTTGCATCAGAGACCCTGAACGGATTTTGTAAGAATTTCTCTCTCTTTCACTGTCTTTGCTTTGTGGGTTTTTTAAAGTAATGTATGTTTAGAATGGGGTTTGGCTGCTTTTCCCTGCTGTGTTTATGCCGCTTTACACCCTCTTGATTCACTTGCAGAGAGATATCGATACATAGGTTTTCAGATTCATACTAGTCAGATATATTCTTGTGTGTTGACTAGGGTGTGTTGAGTCCAGTTCACTGAGCAGGGAGTAGGCCTTGTCTATTACATATTTGGCCTATGGAGCGGTGTCTGAGCTAATTCCAAACCCTTGTTTTATGCATCACCCCACCTCACCTTTCCCGTTAAGCAGCCATAGTGTGTCTTCTAAAGGTGTGACTCTGTTCTGTTTGGTAATTCAGTTCAAGTGTAGCGATTTTGACATTCCCTCTATAAGCGATATCTTAGGATAAGTGTCTTTTTCTGTGTGACTTATTTCACTTAGAGTCATCGTACCTAAATCCACTCATCATGCTGCTAACTAGCCTTATGACATTGATTTCATGGCTGAGTGATATTCCATTGTGCCAAGTACCACCATTTCTTTATCCATTTTTCTCTTTCCTGGGATATTGAAGGTGTACCGAAGCGGAGGTTCTTGGAAACAGAGCAGCCGTAAACTTTAGGGTGCCTGTGTCTTGTTGATTTTTAGTTTTCCCAATTTATACGCCCATGAGTGGAAGTGCCCTATGCTCTCAACGCTGTGTTTATTACTTGTTTCAGGACACACCGTACTCTTCTCCAGAGTGCCTGTTGGCAATTTACATCCCGCCCATCAGCGTAGCAAGGCTTCCATGTCTCCATGGCCTGTCCTGCTTTTCTGGTTTTTACACTTTGTTTAGCATGGCCCTTTTGACCGAGGGCAAGCGAGACTTCTTTGTAGCGCTGATTTGCCCTTCCGGCTTGCTTGGTTGGCCAAAAAGGGCGTATGCGTTTTTTCCTGAATATATTCAGGAAAAAACGCATACGCCCTTTTTGGCCAAGGGCATCATTGTCAACGTTTTGCCGCTTTTCATGTGCTTTAAAGGAGAGTCGAATCTACCTCCTGAAATCTGTTTCCTGCAAATCTGCCTTGCTTTCAAATCCTCTTCGTTGCCTTCCCTCAATATATTTGTGGACGAGAGTTCTCATTTATAACTCTGCACGTTTGTGAATTGCAGTGCCCCTGAGCTCCATTTGTCTCCTCGCTTTTTTGGGAGCTGGCCGCAAAAGCGCAGGATTGCTTCAGGCCCTATTTTGGTTCTGGGGGGCAGGCTGAGCCTGTGGTTCATTCTTCTTCCTGATGGGAAAATGGAGTGACCTGTGCCTGTCCCAACACCTAGGGCTAGTCTTTCGTTGGTTCCCCGTCTTCCCGTTCATCCTCAGGACAAATTGCAACCTGGACGAAACAGTAGGTTAAAGGTGCTGATTCTCCAAGTAGGGAGATGGTTAGTCAAGCGGCTGGAATGGCGAACCCGAGCACAAGGAGAGGAGAAATGAGGTGCGTTTTAGAAACCTTTCCCGATCTCACGGCATACCATCTTCTGGGTTTCCCATGCATGTTTTGATGTAGGAAGATGCCCTTGTACCTGGAGATTTGAGACCCATGGGGTGGGTACCCCGCGGTATTACTTTAAAGTATCTGCATTTGCTCACCCAACCTCACCAACCCTCTCAGCCCCAAGAGTGTCCAGCCTTATGTCTCATCCAGCTGTGGGTCTAGATATGGTCAATCCAGGTTGCATCAGAGACCCTGAACGGATTTTGTAAGAATTTCTCTCTCTTTCACTGTCTTTGCTTTGTGGGTTTTTTAAAGTAATGTATGTTTAGAATGGGGTTTGGCTGCTTTTCCCTGCTGTGTTTATGCCGCTTTACACCCTCTTGATTCACTTGCAGAGAGATATCGATACATAGGTTTTCAGATTCATACTAGTCAGATATATTCTTGTGTGTTGACTAGGGTGTGTTGAGTCCAGTTCACTGAGCAGGGAGTAGGCCTTGTCTATTACATATTTGGCCTATGGAGCGGTGTCTGAGCTAATTCCAAACCCTTGTTTTATGCATCACCCCACCTCACCTTTCCCGTTAAGCAGCCATAGTGTGTCTTCTAAAGGTGTGACTCTGTTCTGTTTTGTAATTCAGTTCAAGTGTAGCGATTTTGACATTCCCTCTATAAGCGATATCTTAGGATAAGTGTCTTTTTCTGTGTGACTTATTTCACTTAGAGTCATCGTACCTAAATCCACTCATCATGCTGCTAACTAGCCTTATGACATTGATTTCATGGCTGAGTGATATTCCATTGTGCCAAGTACCACCATTTCTTTATCCATTTTTCTCTTTCCTGGGATATTGAAGGTGTACCGAAGCGGAGGTTCTTGGAAACAGAGCAGCCGTAAACTTTAGGGTGCCTGTGTCTTGTTGATTTTTAGTTTTCCCAATTTATACGCCCATGAGTGGAAGTGCCCTATGCTCTCTACGCTGTGTTTATTACTTGTTTCAGGACACACCGTACTCTTCTCCAGAGTGCCTGTTGGCAATTTACATCCCGCCCATCAGCGTAGCAAGGCTCCCATGTCTCCATGGCCTGTCCTGCTTTTCTGGTTTTTACTGTTTGTTCAGCATGGCCCTTTTGACCGAGGGCAAGCGAGACTTCTTTGTAGCGCTGATTTGCCCTTCCGGCTTGCTTGGTTGGCCAAAAAGGGCGTATGCGTTTTTTCCTGAATATATTCAGGAAAAAACGCATACGCCCTTTTTGGCCAAGGGCATCATTGTCAACGTTTTGCCGCTTTTCATGTGCTTTAAAGGCGAGTCGAATCTACCTCCTGAAATCTGTTTCCTGCAAATCTGCCTTGCTTTCAAATCCTCTTCGTTGCCTTCCCTCAATATATTTGTGGACGAGAGTTCTCATTTATAACTCTGCACGTTTGTGAATTGCAGTGCCCCTGAGCTCCATTTGTCTCCTCGCTTTTTTGGGAGCTGGCCGCAAAAGCGCAGGATTGCTTCAGGCCCTATTTTGGTTCTGGGGGGCAGGCTGAGCCTGTGGTTCATTCTTCTTCCTGATGGGAAAATGGAGTGACCTATGCCTGTCCCAACACCTAGGGCTCGTCTCTCGTTGGTTCCGCGTCTTCCCGTTCATTCTCAGGACAAATTGCAACCTGTACAATCAGGAGGTTAAAGGTGCTGATTCTCCAAGTAGGGAGATGGTTAGTCAAGCGGCTGGAATGGCGAACCCGAGCACAAGGAGAGGAGAAATGAGGTGCGTTTTAGAAACCTTTCCCGATCTCATGGCATACCATCTTCTGGGTTTCCCATGCATGTTTTGATGTAGGAAGATTCCCTTGTACCTGGAGATTTGAGACCCATGGGGTGTGTTCCCCGCAGTGTTACTTTAAAGTATCTGCATTTGCTCACCCAACCTCACCAACCCTCTCAGCCCCAAGAGTGTCCAGCCTTATGTCTCATCCAGCTGTGGGTCTTGATATGGTCAATCCAGGTTGCATCATAGACCCTGAACGGATTTTGTAAGAATTTCTCTCTCTTTCACTGTCTTTGTTTTGTGGGTTTTTTAAAGTAATTTATGTTTAGAATCGGGCTTGGCTGCTTTTCCCTGCTGTGTTGATGCCGCTTTACACCCTCTTGATTCACTTGCAGAGAGATATCGATACATAGGTTTTCAGATTCTTACTAGTCAGATATATTCTTGTGTGTTGACTAGGGTGTGTTGAGTCCAGTTCACTGAGCAGGGAGTAGGCCTTGTCTATTACATATTTGGCTTATGGAGCGGTCTCTGAGCTAATTTCAAACCCTTGTTTTATGCATCACCCCACCTCACCTTTCCCGTTAAGCAGCCATAGTGTGTCTTCTAAAGGTGTGACTCTGTTCTGTTTTGTAATTCAGTTCAAGTGTAGCGATTTTGACATTCCCTTTATAAGCGATATCTTAGGATAAGTGTCTTTTTCTGTGTGACTTATTTCACTTAGAATCATCGTATCTAAATCCACTCATCATGCTGCTAACTAGCCTTATGACATTGATTTCATGGCTGAGTGATATTCCACTGTGCCAAGTACCACCATTTCTTTATCCATTTTTCTCTTTCCTGGGATATTGAAGGTGTACCGAAGTGGAGGTTCTTGGAAACAGAGCAGCCGTAAACTTTAGGGTGCCTGTGTCTTGTTGATTTTTAGTTTTCCCAATTTATACGCCCATGAGTGGAAGTGCCCTATGCTCTCAACGCTGTGTTTATTACTTGTTTCAGGACACACCGTACTCTTCTCCAGAGTGCCTGTTGGCAATTTACATCCCGCCCATCAGCGTAGCAAGGCTTCCATGTCTCCATGGCCTGTCCTGCTTTTCTGGTTTTTACACTTTGTTCAGCATGGCCCTTTTGACCGAGGGCAAGCGAGACTTCTTTGTAGCGCTGATTTGCCCTTCCGGCTTGCTTGGTTGGCCAAAAAGGGCGTATGCGTTTTTTCCTGAATATATTCAGGAAAAAACGCATACGCCCTTTTTGGCCAAGGGCATCATTGTCAACGTTTTGCCGCTTTTCATGTGCTTTAAAGGCGAGTCGAATCTACCTCCTGAAATCTGTTTCCTGCAAATCTGCCTTGCTTTCAAATCCTCTTCGTTGCCTTCCCTCAATATATTTGTGGACGAGAGTTCTCATTTATAACTCTGCACGTTTGTGAATTGCAGTGCCCCTGAGCTCCATTTGTCTCCTCACTTTTTTGGGAGCTGGCCGCAAAAGCGCAGGATTGCTTCAGGCCCTATTTTGGTTCTGGGGGGCAGGCTGAGCCTGTGGTTCATTCTTCTTCCTGATGGGAAAATGGAGTGACCTATGCCTGTCCCAACACCTAGGGCTCGTCTCTCGTTGGTTCCGCGTCTTCCCGTTCATTCTCAGGACAAATTGCAACCTGTACAATCAGGAGGTTAAAGGTGCTGATTCTCCAAGTAGGGAGATGGTTAGTCAAGCGGCTGGAATGGCGAACCCGAGCACAAGGAGAGGAGAAATGAGGTGCGTTTTAGAAACCTTTCCCGATCGCATGGCATACCATCTTCTGGGTTTCCCATGCATGTTTTGATGTAGGAAGATTCCCTTGTACCTGGAGATTTGAGACCCATGGGGTGTGTTCCCCGCAGTGTTACTTTAAAGTATCTGCATTTGCTCACCCAACCTCACCAACCCTCTCAGCCCCAAGAGTGTCCAGCCTTATGTCTCATCCAGCTGTGGGTCTTGATATGGTCAATCCAGGTTGCATCATAGACCCTGAACGGATTTTGTAAGAATTTCTCTCTCTTTCACTGTCTTTGTTTTGTGGGTTTTTTAAAGTAATTTATGTTTAGAATCGGGCTTGGCTGCTTTTCCCTGCTGTGTTGATGCCGCTTTACACCCTCTTGATTCACTTGCAGAGAGATATCGATACATAGGTTTTCAGATTCTTACTAGTCAGATATATTCTTGTGTGTTGACTAGGGTGTGTTGAGTCCAGTTCACTGAGCAGGGAGTAGGCCTTGTCTATTACATATTTGGCTTATGGAGCGGTCTCTGAGCTAATTTCAAACCCTTGTTTTATGCATCACCCCACCTCACCTTTCCCGTTAAGCAGCCATAGTGTGTCTTCTAAAGGTGTGACTCTGTTCTGTTTTGTAATTCAGTTCAAGTGTAGCGATTTTGACATTCCCTTTATAAGCGATATCTTAGGATAAGTGTCTTTTTCTGTGTGACTTATTTCACTTAGAATCATCGTATCTAAATCCACTCATCATGCTGCTAACTAGCCTTATGACATTGATTTCATGGCTGAGTGATATTCCACTGTGCCAAGTACCACCATTTCTTTATCCATTTTTCTCTTTCCTGGGATATTGAAGGTGTACCGAAGTGGAGGTTCTTGGAAACAGAGCAGCCGTAAACTTTAGGGTGCCTGTGTCTTGTTGATTTTTAGTTTTCCCAATTTATACGCCCATGAGTGGAAGTGCCCTATGCTCTCAACGCTGTGTTTATTACTTGTTTCAGGACACACCGTACTCTTCTCCAGAGTGCCTGTTGGCAATTTACATCCCGCCCATCAGCGTAGCAAGGCTTCCATGTCTCCATGGCCTGTCCTGCTTTTCTGGTTTTTACACTTTGTTCAGCATGGCCCTTTTGACCGAGGGCAAGCGAGACTTCTTTGTAGCGCTGATTTGCCCTTCCGGCTTGCTTGGTTGGCCAAAAAGGGCGTATGCGTTTTTTCCTGAATATATTCAGGAAAAAACGCATACGCCCTTTTTGGCCAAGGGCATCATTGTCAACGTTTTGCCGCTTTTCATGTGCTTTAAAGGCGAGTCGAATCTACCTCCTGAAATCTGTTTCCTGCAAATCTGCCTTGCTTTCAAATCCTCTTCGTTGCCTTCCCTCAATATATTTGTGGACGAGAGTTCTCATTTATAACTCTGCACGTTTGTGAATTGCAGTGCCCCTGAGCTCCATTTGTCTCCTCACTTTTTTGGGAGCTGGCCGCAAAAGCGCAGGATTGCTTCAGGCCCTATTTTGGTTCTGGGGGGCAGGCTGAGCCTGTGGTTCATTCTTCTTCCTGATGGGAAAATGGAGTGACCTATGCCTGTCCCAACACCTAGGGCTCGTCTCTCGTTGGTTCCGCGTCTTCCCGTTCATTCTCAGGACAAATTGCAACCTGTACAATCAGGAGGTTAAAGGTGCTGATTCTCCAAGTAGGGAGATGGTTAGTCAAGCGGCTGGAATGGCGAACCCGAGCACAAGGAGAGGAGAAATGAGGTGCGTTTTAGAAACCTTTCCCGATCGCCTGGCATACCATCTTCTGGGTTTCCCATGCATGTTTTGATGTAGGAAGATTCCCTTGTACCTGGAGATTTGAGACCCATGGGGTGTGTTCCCCGCAGTGTTACTTTAAAGTATCTGCATTTGCTCACCCAACCTCACCAACCCTCTCAGCCCCAAGAGTGTCCAGCCTTATGTCTCATCCAGCTGTGGGTCTTGATATGGTCAATCCAGGTTGCATCATAGACCCTGAACGGATTTTGTAGGAATTTCTCTCTCTTTCACTGTCTTTGTTTTGTGGGTTTTTTAAAGTAATTTATGTTTAGAATCGGGCTTGGCTGCTTTTCCCTGCTGTGTTGATGCCGCTTTACACCCTCTTGATTCACTTGCAGAGAGATATCGATACATAGGTTTTCAGATTCTTACTAGTCAGATATATTCTTGTGTGTTGACTAGGGTGTGTTGAGTCCAGTTCACTGAGCAGGGAGTAGGCCTTGTCTATTACATATTTGGCTTATGGAGCGGTCTCTGAGCTAATTTCAAACCCTTGTTTTATGCATCACCCCACCTCACCTTTCCCGTTAAGCAGCCATAGTGTGTCTTCTAAAGGTGTGACTCTGTTCTGTTTTGTAATTCAGTTCAAGTGTAGCGATTTTGACATTCCCTTTATAAGCGATATCTTAGGATAAGTGTCTTTTTCTGTGTGACTTATTTCACTTAGAATCATCGTATCTAAATCCACTCATCATGCTGCTAACTAGCCTTATGACATTGATTTCATGGCTGAGTGATATTCCACTGTGCCAAGTACCACCATTTCTTTATCCATTTTTCTCTTTCCTGGGATATTGAAGGTGTACCGAAGTGGAGGTTCTTGGAAACAGAGCAGCCGTAAACTTTAGGGTGCCTGTGTCTTGTTGATTTTTAGTTTTCCCAATTTATACGCCCATGAGTGGAAGTGCCCTATGCTCTCAACGCTGTGTTTATTACTTGTTTCAGGACACACCGTACTCTTCTCCAGAGTGCCTGTTGGCAATTTACATCCCGCCCATCAGCGTAGCAAGGCTTCCATGTCTCCATGGCCTGTCCTGCTTTTCTGGTTTTTACACTTTGTTCAGCATGGCCCTTTTGACCGAGGGCAAGCGAGACTTCTTTGTAGCGCTGATTTGCCCTTCCGGCTTGCTTGGTTGGCCAAAAAGGGCGTATGCGTTTTTTCCTGAATATATTCAGGAAAAAACGCATACGCCCTTTTTGGCCAAGGGCATCATTGTCAACGTTTTGCCGCTTTTCATGTGCTTTAAAGGCGAGTCGAATCTACCTCCTGAAATCTGTTTCCTGCAAATCTGCCTTGCTTTCAAATCCTCTTCGTTGCCTTCCCTCAATATATTTGTGGACGAGAGTTCTCATTTATAACTCTGCACGTTTGTGAATTGCAGTGCCCCTGAGCTCCATTTGTCTCCTCACTTTTTTGGGAGCTGGCCGCAAAAGCGCAGGATTGCTTCAGGCCCTATTTTGGTTCTGGGGGGCAGGCTGAGCCTGTGGTTCATTCTTCTTCCTGATGGGAAAATGGAGTGACCTATGCCTGTCCCAACACCTAGGGCTCGTCTCTCGTTGGTTCCGCGTCTTCCCGTTCATTCTCAGGACAAATTGCAACCTGTACAATCAGGAGGTTAAAGGTGCTGATTCTCCAAGTAGGGAGATGGTTAGTCAAGCGGCTGGAATGGCGAACCCGAGCACAAGGAGAGGAGAAATGAGGTGCGTTTTAGAAACCTTTCCCGATCTCATGGCATACCATCTTCTGGGTTTCCCATGCATGTTTTGATGTAGGAAGATTCCCTTGTACCTGGAGATTTGAGACCCATGGGGTGTGTTCCCCGCAGTGTTACTTTAAAGTATCTGCATTTGCTCACCCAACCTCACCAACCCTCTCAGCCCCAAGAGTGTCCAGCCTTATGTCTCATCCAGCTGTGGGTCTTGATATGGTCAATCCAGGTTGCATCATAGACCCTGAACGGATTTTGTAAGAATTTCTCTCTCTTTCACTGTCTTTGTTTTGTGGGTTTTTTAAAGTAATTTATGTTTAGAATCGGGCTTGGCTGCTTTTCCCTGCTGTGTTGATGCCGCTTTACACCCTCTTGATTCACTTGCAGAGAGATATCGATACATAGGTTTTCAGATTCTTACTAGTCAGATATATTCTTGTGTGTTGACTAGGGTGTGTTGAGTCCAGTTCACTGAGCAGGGAGTAGGCCTTGTCTATTACATATTTGGCTTATGGAGCGGTCTCTGAGCTAATTTCAAACCCTTGTTTTATGCATCACCCCACCTCACCTTTCCCGTTAAGCAGCCATAGTGTGTCTTCTAAAGGTGTGACTCTGTTCTGTTTTGTAATTCAGTTCAAGTGTAGCGATTTTGACATTCCCTCTATAAGCGATATCTTAGGATAAGTGTCTTTTTCTGTGTGACTTATTTCACTTAGAGTCATCGTACCTAAATCCACTCATCATGCTGCTAACTAGCCTTATGACATTGATTTCATGGCTGAGTGATATTCCATTGTGCCAAGTACCACCATTTCTTTATCCATTTTTCTCTTTCCTGGGATATTGAAGGTGTACCGAAGTGGAGGTTCTTGGAAACAGAGCAGCCGTAAACTTTAGGGTGCCTGTGTCTTGTTGATTTTTAGTTTTCCCAATTTATACGCCCTTGAGTGGAAGTGCCCTATGCTCTCTACGCTGTGTTTATTACTTGTTTCAGGACACACCGTACTCTTCTCCAGAGTGCCTGTTGGCAATTTACATCCCGCCCATCAGCGTAGCAAGGCTCCCATGTCTCCATGGCCTGTCCTGCTTTTCTGGTTTTTACTGTTTGTTCAGCATGGCCCTTTTGACCGAGGGCAAGCGAGACTTCTTTGTAGCGCTGATTTGCCCTTCCGGCTTGCTTGGTTGGCCAAAAAGGGCGTATGCGTTTTTTCCTGAATATATTCAGGAAAAAACGCATACGCCCTTTTTGGCCAAGGGCATCATTGTCAACGTTTTGCCGCTTTTCATGTGCTTTAAAGGCGAGTCGAATCTACCTCCTGAAATCTGTTTCCTGCAAATCTGCCTTGCTTTCAAATCCTCTTCGTTGCCTTCCCTCAATATATTTGTGGACGAGAGTTCTCATTTATAACTCTGCACGTTTGTGAATTGCAGTGCCCCTGAGCTCCATTTGTCTCCTCGCTTTTTTGGGAGCTGGCCGCAAAAGCGCAGGATTGCTTCAGGCCCTATTTTGGTTCTGGGGGGCAGGCTGAGCCTGTGGTTCATTCTTCTTCCTGATGAGAAAATGGAGTGACTTGTGCCTGTCCCAACACCTAGGGCTAGTCTTTCGTTGGTTCCCCGTCTTCCCGTTCATCCTCAGGACAAATTGCAACCTGGACGAAACAGTAGGTTAAAGGTGCTGATTCTCCAAGTAGGGAGATGGTTAGTCAAGCGGCTGGAATGGCGAACCCGAGCACAAGGAGAGGAGAAATGAGGTGCGTTTTAGAAACCTTTCCCGATCTCACGGCATACCATCTTCTGGGTTTCCCATGCATGTTTTGATGTAGGAAGATTCCCTTGTACCTGGAGATTTGAGACTCATGGGGTGGGTACCCCGTGGTATTACTTTAAAGTATCTGCATTTGCTCACCCAACCTCACCAATCCTCTCAGCCCCAAGAGTGTCCAGCCTTATGACTCATCCAGCTGTGGGTCTAGATATGGTCAATCCAGGTTGCATCAGAGACCCTGAACGGATTTTGTAAGAATTTCTCTCTCTTTCACTGTCTTTGCTTTGTGGGTTTTTTAAAGTAATGTATGTTTAGAATGGGGTTTGGCTGCTTTTCCCTGCTGTGTTTATGCCGCTTTACACCCTCTTGATTCACTTGCAGAGAGATATCGATACATAGGTTTTCAGATTCATACTAGTCAGATATATTCTTGTGCGGTGACTAGGGGGTGTTGAGTCCAGTTCACTGAGCAGGGAGTAGGCCTTGTCTATTACATATTTCGCTTATGGAGCGGTGTCTGAGCTAATTCCAAACCCTTGTTTTATGCATCACCCCACCTCACCTTTCCCGTTAAGCAGCCATAGTGTGTCTTCTAAAGGTGTGACTCTGTTCTGTTTTGTAATTCAGTTCAAGTGTAGCGATTTTGACATTCCCTCTATAAGCGATATCTTAGGATAAGTGTCTTTTTCTGTGTGACTTATTTCACTTAGAGTCATCGTACCTAAATCCACTCATCATGCTGCTAACTAGCCTTATGACATTGATTTCATGGCTGAGTGATATTCCATTGTGCCAAGTACCACCATTTCTTTATCCATTTTTCTCTTTCCTGGGATATTGAAGGTGTACCGAAGTGGAGGTTCTTGGAAACAGAGCAGCCGTAAACTTTAGGGTGCCTGTGTCTTGTTGATTTTTAGTTTTCCCAATTTATACGCCCTTGAGTGGAAGTGCCCTATGCTCTCTACGCTGTGTTTATTACTTGTTTCAGGACACACCGTACTCTTCTCCAGAGTGCCTGTTGGCAATTTACATCCCGCCCATCAGCGTAGCAAGGCTCCCATGTCTCCATGGCCTGTCCTGCTTTTCTGGTTTTTACTGTTTGTTCAGCATGGCCCTTTTGACCGAGGGCAAGCGAGACTTCTTTGTAGCGCTGATTTGCCCTTCCGGCTTGCTTGGTTGGCCAAAAAGGGCGTATGCGTTTTTTCCTGAATATATTCAGGAAAAAACGCATACGCCCTTTTTGGCCAAGGGCCTCATTGTCAACGTTTTGCCGCTTTTCATGTGCTTTAAAGGCGAGTCGAATCTACCTCCTGAAATCTGTTTCCTGCAAATCTGCCTTGCTTTCAAATCCTCTTCGTTGCCTTCCCTCAATATATTTGTGGACGAGAGTTCTCATTTATAACTCTGCACGTTTGTGAATTGCAGTGCCCCTGAGCTCCATTTGTCTCCTTGCTTTTTTGGGAGCTGGCCGCAAAAGCGCAGGATTGCTTCAGGCCCTATTTTGGTTCTGGGGGGCAGGCTGAGCCTGTGGTTCATTCTTCTTCCTGATGAGAAAATGGAGTGACTTGTGCCTGTCCCAACACCTAGGGCTAGTCTTTCGTTGGTTCCCCGTCTTCCCGTTCATCCTCAGGACAAATTGCAACCTGGACGAAACAGTAGGTTAAAGGTGCTGATTCTCCAAGTAGGGAGATGGTTAGTCAAGCGGCTGGAATGGCGAACCCGAGCACAAGGAGAGGAGAAATGAGGTGCGTTTTAGAAACCTTTCCCGATCTCACGGCATACCATCTTCTGGGTTTCCCATGCATGTTTTGATGTAGGAAGATGCCCTTGTACCTGGAGATTTGAGACTCATGGGGTGGGTACCCCGTGGTATTACTTTAAAGTATCTGCATTTGCTCACCCAACCTCACCAATCCTCTCAGCCCCAAGAGTGTCCAGCCTTATGTCTCATCCAGCTGTGGGTCTAGATATGGTCAATCCAGGTTGCATCAGAGACCCTGAACGGATTTTGTAAGAATTTCTCTCTCTTTCACTGTCTTTGCTTTGTGGGTTTTTTAAAGTAATGTATGTTTAGAATGGGGTTTGGCTGCTTTTCCCTGCTGTGTTTATGCCGCTTTACACCCTCTTGATTCACTTGCAGAGAGATATCGATACATAGGTTTTCAGATTCATACTAGTCAGATATATTCTTGTGCGGTGACTAGGGGGTGTTGAGTCCAGTTCACTGAGCAGGGAGTAGGCCTTGTCTATTACATATTTGGCTTATGGAGCGGTGTCTGAGCTAATTCCAAACCCTTGTTTTATGCATCACCCCACCTCACCTTTCCCGTTAAGCAGCCATAGTGTGTCTTCTAAAGGTGTGACTCTGTTCTGTTTTGTAATTCAGTTCAAGTGTAGCGATTTTGACATTCCCTCTATAAGCGATATCTTAGGATAAGTGTCTTTTTCTGTGTGACTTATTTCACTTAGAATCATCGTACCTAAATCCACTCATCATGCTGCTAACTAGCCTTATGACATTGATTTCATGGCTGAGTGATATTCCATTGTGCCAAGTACCACCATTTCTTTATCCATTTTTCTCTTTCCTGGGATATTGAAGGTGTACCGAAGTGGAGGTTCTTGGAAACAGAGCAGCCGTAAACTTTAGGGTGCCTGTGTCTTGTTGATTTTTAGTTTTCCCAATTTATACGCCCTTGAGTGGAAGTGCCCTATGCTCTCTACGCTGTGTTTATTACTTGTTTCAGGACACACGGTACTCTTCTCCAGAGTGCCTGTTGGCAATTTACATCCCGCCCATCAGCGTAACAAGGCTCCCATGTCTCCATGGCCTGTCCTGCTTTTCTGGTTTTTACTGTTTGTTCAGCATGGCCCTTTTGACCGAGGGCAAGCGAGACTTCTTTGTAGCGCTGATTTGCCCTTCCGGCTTGCTTGGTTGGCCAAAAAGGGCGTATGCGTTTTTTCCTGAATATATTCAGGAAAAAACGCATACGCCCTTTTTGGCCAAGGGCATCATTGTCAACGTTTTGCCGCTTTTCATGGGCTTTAAAGGCGAGTCGGATCTACCTCCTGAAATCTGTTTCCTGCAAATCTGCCTTGCTTTGAAATCCTCTTCGTTGCCTTCCTTCAATATATTTGTGGACGAGAGTTCTCATTTATAACTCTGCACGTTTGTGAATTGCAGTGCCCCTGAGCTCCATTTGTCATCTCGCTTTTTTGGGAGCTGGCCGCAAAAGCACAGGATTGCTTCAGGCCCTATTTTGGTTCTGGGGGGCAGGCTGAGCCTGTGGTTCATTCTTCTTCCTGATGGGAAAATGGAGTGACCTATGCCTGTCCCAACACCTAGGGCTCGTCTCTCGTTGGTTCCGCGTCTTCCCGTTCATCCTCAGGACAAATTGCAACCTGTACAATCAGGAGGTTTAAGGTGCTGATTCTCCAAGTAGGGAGATGGTTAGTCAAGCGGCTGGAATGGCGAACCCGAGCACAAGGAGAGGAGAAATGAGGTGCGTTTTAGAAACCTTTCCCGATCTCACGGCATACCGTCTTCTGGGTTTCCCATGCATGTTTTGATGTAGGAAGATTCCCTTGTACCTGGAGATTTGAGACCCATGGGGTGTGTTCCCCGCAGTGTTACTTTAAAGTATCTGCATTTGCTCACCCAACCTCACCAACCCTCTCAGCCCCAAGAATGTCCAGCCTTATGTCTCATCCAGCTGTGGGTCTTGATATGGTCAATCCAGGTTGCATCATAGACCCTGAACGGATTTTGTAAGAATTTCTCTCTCTTTCACTGTCTTTGTTTTGTGGGTTTTTTAAAGTAATTTATGTTTAGAATCGGGCTTGGCTGCTTTTCCCTGCTGTGTTGATGCCGCTTTACACCCTCTTGATTCACTTGCAGAGAGATATCGATACATAGGTTTTCAGATTCTTACTAGTCAGATATATTCTTGTGCGGTGACTAGGGGGTGTTGAGTCCAGTTCACTGAGCAGGGAGTAGGCCTTGTCTATTACATATTTGGCTTATGGAGCGGTGTCTGAGCTAATTTCAAACCCTTGTTTTATGCATCACCCCACCTCACCTTTCCCGTTAAGCAGCCATAGTGTGTCTTCTAAAGGTGTGACTCTTTTCTGTTTTGTAATTCAGTTCAAGTGTAGCGATTTTGACATTCCCTCTATAAGCGATATCTTAGGATAAGTGTCTTTTTCTGTGTGACTTATTTCACTTAGAATCATCGTACCTAAATCCACTCATCATGCTGCTAACTAGCCTTATGACATTGATTTCATGGCTGAGTGATATTCCATTGTGCCAAGTACCACCATTTCTTTATCCATTTTTCTCTTTCCTGGGATATTGAAGGTGTACCGAAGCGGAGGTTCTTGGAAACAGAGCAGCCGTAAACTTTAGGGTGCCTGTGTCTTGTTGATTTTTAGTTTTCCCAATTTATACGCCCATGAGTGGAAGTGCCCTATGCTCTCTACGCTGTGTTTATTATTTGTTTCAGGACACACCGTACTCTTCTCCAGAGTGCCTGTTGGCAATTTATATCCCGCCCATCAGCGTAGCAAGGCTCCCATGTCTCCATGGCCTGTCCTGCTTTTCTGGTTTTTACTGTTTGTTCAGCATGGCCCTTTTGACCGAGGGCAAGCGAGACTTCTTTGTAGCGCTGATTTGCCCTTCCGGCTTGCTTGGTTGGCCAAAAAGGGCGTATGCGTTTTTTCCTGAATATATTCAGGAAAAAACGCATACGCCCTTTTTGGCCAAGGGCATCATTGTCAATGTTTTGCCGCTTTTCATGTGCTTTAAAGGCGAGTCGAATCTACCTCCTGAAATCTGTTTCCTGCAAATCTGCCTTGCTTTCAAATCCTCTTCGTTGCCTTCCCTCAATATATTTGTGGACGAGAGTTCTCATTTATAACTCTGCACGTTTGTGAATTGCAGTGCCCCTGAGCTCCATTTGTCTCCTCGCTTTTTTGGGAGCTGGCCGCAAAAGCGCAGGATTGCTTCAGGCCCTATTTTGGTTCTGGGGGGCAGGCTGAGCCTGTGGTTCATTCTTCTTCCTGATGGGAAAATGGAGTGACCTATGCCTGTCCCAACACCTAGGGCTCGTCTCTCGTTGGTTCCGCGTCTTCCCGTTCATCCTCAGGACAAATTGCAACCTGTACAATCAGGAGGTTAAAGGTGCTGATTCTCCAAGTAGGGAGATGGTTAGTCAAGCGGCTGGAATGGCGAACCCGAGCACAAGGAGAGGAGAAATGAGGTGCGTTTTAGAAACCTTTCCCGATCTCATGGCATACCATCTTCTGGGTTTCCCATGCATGTTTTGATGTAGGAAGATTCCCTTGTACCTGGAGATTTGAGACCCATGGGGTGTGTTCCCCGCAGTGTTACTTTAAAGTATCTGCATTTGCTCACCCAACCTCACCAACCCTCTCAGCCCCAAGAATGTCCAGCCTTATGTCTCATCCAGCTGTGGGTCTTGATATGGTCAATCCAGGTTGCATCATAGACCCTGAACGGATTTTGTAAGAATTTCTCTCTCTTTCACTGTCTTTGTTTTGTGGGTTTTTTAAAGTAATTTATGTTTAGAATCGGGCTTGGCTGCTTTTCCCTGCTGTGTTGATGCCGCTTTACACCCTCTTGATTCACTTGCAGAGAGATATTGATACATAGGTTTTCAGATTCTTACTAGTCAGATATATTCTTGTGCGGTGACTAGGGGGTGTTGAGTCCAGTTCACTGAGCAGGGAGTAGGCCTTGTCTATTACATATTTGGCTTATGGAGCGGTGTCTGAGCTAATTTGAAACCCTTGTTTTATGCATCACCCCACCTCACCTTTCCCGTTAAGCAGCCATAGTGTGTCTTCTAATGGTGTGACTCTGTTCTGTTTTGTAATTCAGTTCAAGTGTAGCGATTTTGACATTCCCTCTATAAGCGATATCTTAGGATAAGTGTCTTTTTCTGTGTGACTTATTTCACTTAGAATCATCGTATCTAAATCCACTCATCATGCTGCTAACTAGCCTTATGACATTGATTTCATGGCTGAGTGATATTCCACTGTGCCAAGTACCACCATTTCTTTATCCATTTTTCTCTTTCCTGGGATATTGAAGGTGTACCGAAGTGGAGGTTCTTGGAAACAGAGCAGCCGTAAACTTTAGGGTGCCTGTGTCTTGTTGATTTTTAGTTTTCCCAATTTATACGCCCATGAGTGGAAGTGCCCTATGCTCTCAACGCTGTGTTTATTACTTGTTTCAGGACACACCGTACTCTTCTCCAGAGTGCCTGTTGGCAATTTACATCCCGCCCATCAGCGTAGCAAGGCTCCCATGTCTCCATGGCCTGTCCTGCTTTTCTGGTTTTTACACTTTGTTCAGCATGGCCCTTTTGACCGAGGGCAAGCGAGACTTCTTTGTAGCGCTGATTTGCCCTTCCGGCTTGCTTGGTTGGCCAAAAAGGGCGTATGCGTTTTTTCCTGAATATATTCAGGAAAAAACGCATACGCCCTTTTTGGCCAAGGACATCATTGTCAACGTTTTGCCGCTTTTCATGTGCTTTAAAGGCGAGTCGAATCTACCTCCTGAAATCTGTTTCCTGCAGATCTGCCTTGCTTTCAAATCCTCTTCGTTGCCTTCCCTCAATATATTTGTGGACGAGAGTTCTCATTTATAACTCTGCACGTTTGTGAATTGCAGTGCCCCTGAGCTCCATTTGTCTCCTCGCTTTTTTGGGAGCTGGCCACAAAAGCGCAGGATTGCTTCAGGCCCTATTTTGGTTCTGGGGGGCAGGCTGAGCCTGTGGTTCATTCTTCTTCCTGATGGGAAAATTGAGTGACCTATGCCTGTCCCAACACCTAGGGCTCGTCTCTCGTTGGTTCCGCGTCTTCCCGTTCATGCTCAGGACAAATTGCAACCTGTACAATCAGGAGGTTAAAGGTGCTGATTCTCCAAGTAGGGAGATTGTTAGTCAAGCGGCTGGAATGACGAACCCGAGCACAAGGAGAGGAGAAATGAGGTGCGTTTTAGAAACCTTTCCCGATCTCATGGCATACCATCTTCTGGGTTTCCCATGCATGTTTTGATGTAGGAAGATTCCCTTGTACCTGGAGATTTGAGACCCATGGGGTGTGTTCCCCGCAGTGTTACTTTAAAGTATCTGCATTTGCTCACCCAACCTCACCAACCCTCTCAGCCCCAAGAATGTCCAGCCTTATGTCTCATCCAGCTGTGGGTCTTGATATGGTCAATCCAGGTTGCATCATAGACCCTGAACGGATTTTGTAAGAATTTCTCTCTCTTTCACTGTCTTTGTTTTGTGGGTTTTTTAAAGTAATTTATGTTTAGAATCGGGCTTGGCTGCTTTTCCCTGCTGTGTTGATGCCGCTTTACACCCTCTTGATTCACTTGCAGAGAGATATCGATACATAGGTTTTCAGATTCTTACTAGTCAGATATATTCTTGTGCGGTGACTAGGGGGTGTTGAGTCCAGTTCACTGAGCAGGGAGTAGGCCTTGTCTATTACATATTTGGCTTATGGAGCGGTGTCTGAGCTAATTTCAAACCCTTGTTTTATGCATCACCCCACCTCACCTTTCCCGTTAAGCAGCCATAGTGTGTCTTCTAAAGGTGTGACTCTGTTCTGTTTTGTAATTCAGTTCAAGTGTAGCGATTTTGACATTCCCTCTATAAGCGATATCTTAGGATAAGTGTCTTTTTCTGTGTGACTTATTTCACTTAGAATCATCGTATCTAAATCCACTCATCATGCTGCTAACTAGCCTTATGACATTGATTTCATGGCTGAGTGATATTCCACTGTGCCAAGTACCACCATTTCTTTATCCATTTTTCTCTTTCCTGGGATATTGAAGGTGTACCGAAGTGGAGGTTCTTGGAAACAGAGCAGCCGTAAACTTTAGGGTGCCTGTGTCTTGTTGATTTTTAGTTTTCCCAATTTATACGCCCATGAGTGGAAGTGCCCTATGCTCTCAACGCTGTGTTTATTACTTGTTTCAGGACACACCGTACTCTTCTCCAGAGTGCCTGTTGGCAATTTACATCCCGCCCATCAGCGTAGCAAGGCTTCCATGTCTCCATGGCCTGTCCTGCTTTTCTGGTTTTTACACTTTGTTCAGCATGGCCCTTTTGACCGAGGGCAAGCGAGACTTCTTTGTAGCGCTGATTTGCCCTTCCGGCTTGCTTGGTTGGCCAAAAAGGGCGTATACGTTTTTTCCTGAATATATTCAGGAAAAAACGCATACGCCCTTTTTGGCCAAGGGCATCATTGTCAACGTTTTGCCGCTTTTCATGTGCTTTAAAGGCGAGTCGAATCTACCTCCTGAAATCTGTTTCCTGCAACTCTGCCTTGCTTTCAAATCCTCTTCGTTGCCTTCCCTCAATATATTTGTGGACGAGAGTTCTCATTTATAACTCTGCACGTTTGTGAATTGCAGTGCCCCTGAGCTCCATTTGTCTCCTCGCTTTTTTGGGAGCTGGCCGCAAAAGCGCAGGATTGCTTCAGGACCTATTTTGGTTCTGGGGGGCAGGCTGAGCCTGTGGTTCATTCTTCTTCCTGATGGGAAAATGGAGTGACCTGTGCCTGTCCCAACACCTAGGGCTAGTCTTTCGTTGGTTCCCCGTCTTCCCGTTCATCCTCAGGACAAATTGCAACCTGGACGAAACAGTAGGTTAAAGGTGCTGATTCTCCAAGTAGGGAGATGGTTAGTCAAGTGGCTGGAATGGCGAACCCGAGCACAAGGAGAGGAGAAATGAGGTGCGTTTTAGAAACCTTTCCTGATCTCACGGCATACCATCTTCTGGGTTTCCCATGCATGTTTTGATGTAGGAAGATTCCCTTGTACCTGGAGATTTGAGACCCATGGGGTGGGTACCCCGCGGTATTACTTTAAAGTATCTGCATTTGCTCACCCAACCTCACCAATCCTCTCAGCCCCAAGAGTGTCCAGCCTTATGTCTCATCCAGCTGTGGGTCTAGATATGGTCAATCCAGGTTGCATCAGAGACCCTGAACGGATTTTGTAAGAATTTCTCTCTCTTTCACTGTCTTTGCTTTGTGGGTTTTTTAAAGTAATGTATGTTTAGAATGGGGTTTGGCTGCTTTTCCCTGCTGTGTTTATGCCGCTTTACACCCTCTTGATTCACTTGCAGAGAGATATCGATACATAGGTTTTCAGATTCATACTAGTCAGATATATTCTTGTGCGGTGACTAGGGGGTGTTGAGTCCAGTTCACTGAGCAGGGAGTAGGCCTTGTCTATTACATATTTGGCTTATGGAGCGGTGTCTGAGCTAATTCCAAACCCTTGTTTTATGCATCACCCCACCTCACCTTTCCCGTTAAGCAGCCATAGTGTGTCTTCTAAAGGTGTGACTCTGTTCTGTTTTGTAATTCAGTTCAAGTGTAGCGATTTTGACATTCCCTCTATAAGCGATATCTTAGGATAAGTGTCTTTTTCTGTGTGACTTATTTCACTTAGAGTCATCGTACCTAAATCCACTCATCATGCTGCTAACTAGCCTTATGACATTGATTTCATGGCTGAGTGATATTCCATTGTGCCAAGTACCACCATTTCTTTATCCATTTTTCTCTTTCCTGGGATATTGAAGGTGTACCGAAGCGGAGGTTCTTGGAAACAGAGCAGCCGTAAACTTTAGGGTGCCTGTGTCTTGTTGATTTTTAGTTTTCCCAATTTATACGCCCATGAGTGGAAGTGCCCTATGCTCTCTACGCTGTGTTTATTACTTGTTTCAGGACACACCGTACTCTTCTCCAGAGTGACTGTTGGCAATTTATATCCCGCCCATCAGCGTAGCAAGGCTCCCATGTCTCCATGGCCTGTCCTCCTTTTCTGGTTTTTACTGTTTGTTCAGCATGGCCCTTTTGACCGAGGGCAAGCGAGACTTCTTTGTAGCGCTGATTTGCCCTTCCGGCTTGCTTGGTTGGCCAAAAAGGGCGTATGCGTTTTTTCCTGAATATATTCAGGAAAAAACGCATACGCCCTTTTTGGCCAAGGGCATCATTGTCAACGTTTTGCCGCTTTTCATGTGCTTTAAAGGCGAGTCGAATCTACCTCCTGAAATCTGTTTCCTGCAAATCTGCCTTGCTTTCAAATCCTCTTCGTTGCCTTCCCTCAATATATTTGTGGACGAGAGTTCTCATTTATAACTCTGCACGTTTGTGAATTGCAGTGCCCCTGAGCTCCATTTGTCTCCTCGCTTTTTTGGGAGCTGGCCGCAAAAGCGCAGGATTGCTTCAGGCCCTATTTTGGTTCTGGGGGGCAGGCTGAGCCTGTGGTTCATTCTTCTTCCTGATGGGAAAAAGGAGTGACCTATGCCTGTCCCAACACCTAGGGCTCGTCTCTCGTTGGTTCCGCGTCTTCCCGTTCATTCTCAGGACAAATTGCAACCTGTACAATCAGGAGGTTAAAGGTGCTGATTCTCCAAGTAGGGAGATGGTTAGTCAAGCGGCTGGAATGGCGAACCCGAGCACAAGGAGAGGAGAAATGAGGTGCGTTTTAGAAACTTTTCCCGATCTCATGGCATACCATCTTCTGGGTTTCCCATGCATGTTTTGATGTAGGAAGATTCCCTTGTACCTGGAGATTTGAGACCCATGGGGTGTGTTCCCCGCAGTGTTACTTTAAAGTATCTGCATTTGCTCACCCAACCTCACCAACCCTCTCAGAACAAAGAGTGTCCAGCCTTATGTCTCATCCAGCTGTGGGTCTTGATATGGTCAATCCAGGTTGCATCATAGACCCTGAACGGATTTTGTAAGAATTTCTCTCTCTTTCACTGTCTTTGTTTTGTGGGTTTTTTAAAGTAATTTATGTTTAGAATCGGGCTTGGCTGCTTTTCCCTGCTGTGTTGATGCCGCTTTACACCCTCTTGATTCACTTGCAGAGAGATATCGATACATAGGTTTTCAGATTCTTACTAGTCAGATATATTCTTGTGTGTTGACTAGGGTGTGTTGAGTCCAGTTCACTGAGCAGGGAGTAGGCCTTGTCTATTACATATTTGGCTTATGGAGCGGTCTCTGAGCTAATTTCAAACCCTTGTTTTATGCATCACCCCACCTCACCTTTCCCGTTAAGCAGCCATAGTGTGTCTTCTAAAGGTGTGACTCTGTTCTGTTTTGTAATTCAGTTCAAGTGTAGCGATTTTGACATTCCCTCTATAAGCGATATCTTAGGATAAGTGTCTTTTTCTGTGTGACTTATTTCACTTAGAATCATCGTATCTAAATCCACTCATCATGCTGCTAACTAGCCTTATGACATTGATTTCATGGCTGAGTGATATTCCACTGTGCCAAGTACCACCATTTCTTTATCCATTTTTCTCTTTCCTGGGATATTGAAGGTGTACCGAAGTGGAGGTTCTTGGAAACAGAGCAGCCGTAAACTTTAGGGTGCCTGTGTCTTGTTGATTTTTAGTTTTCCCAATTTATACGCCCATGAGTGGAAGTACCCTATGCTCTCAACGCTGTGTTTATTACTTGTTTCAGGACACACCGTACTCTTCTCCAGAGTGCCTGTTGGCAATTTACATCCCGCCCATCAGCGTAGCAAGGCTTCCATGTCTCCATGGCCTGTCCTGCTTTTCTGGTTTTTACACTTTGTTCAGCATGGCCCTTTTGACCGAGGGCAAGCGAGACTTCTTTGTAGCGCTGATTTGCCCTTCCGGCTTGCTTGGTTGGCCAAAAAGGGCGTATGCGTTTTTTCCTGAATATATTCAGGAAAAAACGCATACGCCCTTTTTGGCCAAGGGCCTCATTGTCAACGTTTTGCCGCTTTTCATGTGCTTTAAAGGAGAGTCGAATCTACCTCCTGAAATCTGTTTCCTGCAAATCTGCCTTGCTTTCAAATCCTCTTCGTTGCCTTCCCTCAATATATTTGTGGACGAGAGTTCTCATTTATAACTCTGCACGTTTGTGAATTGCAGTGCCCCTGAGCTCCATTTGTCTCCTTGCTTTTTTGGGAGCTGGCCGGAAAAGCGCAGGATTGCTTCAGGCCCTATTTTGGTTCTGGGGGGCAGGCTGAGCCTGTGGTTCATTCTTCTTCCTGATGGGAAAATGGAGTGACCTGTGCCTGTCCCAACACCTAGGGCTAGTCTTTCGTTGGTTCCCCGTCTTCCCGTTCATCCTCAGGACAAATTGCAACCTGGACGAAACAGTAGGTTAAAGGTGCTGATTCTCCAAGTAGGGAGATGGTTAGTCAAGCGGCTGGAATGGCGAACCCGAGCACAAGGAGAGGAGAAATGAGGTGCGTTTTAGAAACCTTTCCCGATCTCACGGCATACCATCTTCTGGGTTTCCCATGCATGTTTTGATGTAGGAAGATTCCCTTGTACCTGGAGATTTGAGACCCATGGGGTGGGTACCCCGCGGTATTACTTTAAAGTATCTGCATTTGCTCACCCAACCTCACCAATCCTCTCAGCCCCAAGAGTGTCCAGCCTTATGTCTCATCCAGCTGTGGGTCTAGATATGGTCAATCCAGGTTGCATCAGAGACCCTGAACGGATTTTGTAAGAATTTCTCTCTCTTTCACTGTCTTTGCTTTGTGGGTTTTTTAAAGTAATGTATGTTTAGAATGGGGTTTGGCTGCTTTTCCCTGCTGTGTTGATGCCGCTTTACACCCTCTTGATTCACTTGCAGAGAGATATCGATACATAGGTTTTCAGATTCATACTAGTCAGATATATTCTTGTGCGGTGACTAGGGGGTGTTGAGTCCAGTTCACTGAGCAGGGAGTAGGCCTTGTCTATTACATATTTGGCTTATGGAGCGGTGTCTGAGCTAATTCCAAACCCTTGTTTTATGCATCACCCCACCTCACCTTTCCCGTTAAGCAGCCATAGTGTGTCTTCTAAAGGTGTGACTCTGTTCTGTTTTGTAATTCAGTTCAAGTGTAGCGATTTTGACATTCCCTCTATAAGCGATATCTTAGGATAAGTGTCTTTTTCTGTGTGACTTATTTCACTTAGAATCATCGTACCTAAATCCACTCATCATGCTGCTAACTAGCCTTATGACATTGATTTCATGGCTGAGTGATATTCCGTTGTGCCAAGTACCACCATTTCTTTATCCATTTTTCTCTTTCCTGGGATATTGAAGGTGTACCGAAGTGGAGGTTCTTGGAAACAGAGCAGCCGTAAACTTTAGGGTGCCTGTGTCTTGTTGATTTTTAGTTTTCCCAATTTATACGCCCTTGAGTGGAAGTGCCCTATGCTCTCTACGCTGTGTTTATTACTTGTTTCAGGACACACGGTACTCTTCTCCAGAGTGACTGTTGGCAATTTACATCCCGCCCATCAGCGTAGCAAGGCTCCCATGTCTCCATGGCCTGTCCTGCTTTTCTGGTTTTTACTGTTTGTTCAGCATGGCCCTTTTGACCGAGGGCAAGCGAGACTTCTTTGTAGCGCTGATTTGCCCTTCCGGCTTGCTTGGTTGGCCAAAAAGGGCGTATGCGTTTTTTCCTGAATATATTCAGGAAAAAACGCATACGCCCTTTTTGGCCAAGGGCATCATTGTCAACGTTTTGCCGCTTTTCATGTGCTTTAAAGGCGAGTCGAATCTACCTCCTGAAATCTGTTTCCTGCAAATCTACCTTGCTTTCAAATCCTCTTCGTTGCCTTCCTTCAATATATTTGTGGACGAGAGTTCTCATTTATAACTCTGCACGTTTGTGAATTGCAGTGCCCCTGAGCTCCATTTGTCTCCTCGCTTTTTTGGGAGCTGGCCGCAAAAGCGCAGGATTGCTTCAGGCCCTATTTTGGTTCTGGGGGCAGGCTGAGCCTGTGGTTCATTCTTCTTCCTGATGGGAAAATGGAGTGACCTATGCCTGTCCCAACACCTAGGGCTCGTCTCTCGTTGGTTCCGCGTCTTCCCGTTCATCCTCAGGACAAATTGCAACCTGTACAATCAGGAGGTTTAAGGTGCTGATTCTCCAAGTAGGGAGATGGTTAGTCAAGCGGCTGGAATGGCGAACCCGAGCACAAGGAGAGGAGAAATGAGGTGCGTTTTAGAAACCTTTCCCGATCTCATGGCATACCATCTTCTGGGTTTCCCATGCATGTTTTGATGTAGGAAGATTCCCTTGTACCTGGAGATTTGAGACCCATGGGGTGTGTTCCCCGCAGTGTTACTTTAAAGTATCTGCATTTGCTCACCCAACCTCACCAACCCTCTCAGCCCCAAGAATGTCCAGCCTTATGTCTCATCCAGCTGTGGGTCTTGATATGGTCAATCCAGGTTGCATCATAGACCCTGAACGGATTTTGTAAGAATTTCTCTCTCTTTCACTGTCTTTGTTTTGTGGGTTTTTTAAAGTAATTTATGTTTAGAATCGGGCTTGGCTGCTTTTCCCTGCTGTGTTTATGCCGCTTTACACCCTCTTGATTCACTTGCAGAGAGATATCGATACATAGGTTTTCAGATTCATACTAGTCAGATATATTCTTGTGCGGTGACTAGGGGGTGTTGAGTCCAGTTCACTGAGCAGGGAGTAGGCCTTGTCTATTACATATTTGGCTTATG
Organism: Eubalaena glacialis; assembly: GCF_028564815.1. Taxonomy (NCBI): domain Eukaryota; kingdom Metazoa; phylum Chordata; class Mammalia; order Artiodactyla; family Balaenidae; genus Eubalaena; species Eubalaena glacialis. The sequence continues at coordinate 98,495 of NW_026871159.1, read as the reverse complement.
GAGCGGTGTCTGAGCTAATTCCAAACCCTTGTTTTATGCATCACCCCACCTCACCTTTCCCGTTAAGCAGCCATAGTGTGTCTTCTAAGGGTGTGACTCTGTTCTGTTTTGTAATTCAGTTCAAGTGTAGCGATTTTGACATTCCCTCTATAAGCGATATCTTAGGATAAGTGTCTTTTTCTGTGTGACTTATTTCACTTAGAGTCATCGTACCTAAATCCACTCATCATGCTGCTAACTAGCCTTATGACATTGATTTCATGGCTGAGTGATATTCCATTGTGCCAAGTACCACCATTTCTTTATCCATTTTTCTCTTTCCTGGGATATTGAAGGTGTACCGAAGTGGAGGTTCTTGGAAACAGAGCAGCCGTAAACTTTAGGGTGCCTGTGTCTTGTTGATTTTTAGTTTTCCCAATTTATACGCCCTTGAGTGGAAGTGCCCTATGCTCTCTACGCTGTGTTTATTACTTGTTTCAGGACACACCGTACTCTTCTCCAGAGTGCCTGTTGGCAATTTACATCCCGCCCATCAGCGTAGCAAGGCTCCCATGTCTCCATGGCCTGTCCTGCTTTTCTGGTTTTTACACTTTGTTCAGCATGGCCCTTTTGACCGAGGGCAAGCGAGACTTCTTTGTAGCGCTGATTTGCCCTTCCGGCTTGCTTGGTTGGCCAAAAAGGGCGTATGCGTTTTTTCCTGAATATATTCAGGAAAAAACGCATACGCCCTTTTTGGCCAAGGGCATCATTGTCAACGTTTTGCCGCTTTTCATGTGCTTTAAAGGCGAGTCGAATCTACCTCCTGAAATCTGTTTCCTGCAAATCTGCCTTGCTTTCAAATCCTCTTCGTTGCCTTCCCTCAATATATTTGTGGACGAGAGTTCTCATTTATAACTCTGCACGTTTGTGAATTGCAGTGCCCCTGAGCTCCATTTGTCTCCTCGCTTTTTTGGGAGCTGGCCGCAAAAGCGCAGGATTGCTTCAGGCCCTATTTTGGTTCTGGGGGGCAGGCTGAGCCTGTGGTTCATTCTTCTTCCTGATGGGAAAATGGAGTGACCTGTGCCTGTCCCAACACCTAGGGCTAGTCTTTCGTTGGTTCCGCGTCTTCCCGTTCATCCTCAGGACAAATTGCAACCTGGACGAAACAGTAGGTTAAAGGTGCTGATTCTCCAAGTAGGGAGATGGTTAGTCAAGCGGCTGGAATGGCGAACCCGAGCACAAGGAGAGGAGAAATGAGGTGCATTTTAGAAACCTTTCCCGATCTCACGGCATACCATCTTCTGGGTTTCCCATGCATGTTTTGATGTATGAAGATGCCCTTGTACCTGGAGATTTGAGACCCATGGGGTGGGTACCCCGCGGTATTATTTTAAAGTATCTGCATTTGCTCACCCAACCTCACCAATCCTCTCAGCCCCAAGAGTGTCCAGCCTTATGTCTCATCCAGCTGTGGGTCTAGATATGGTCAATCCAGGTTGCATCAGAGACCCTGAACGGATTTTGTAAGAATTTCTCTCTCTTTCACTGTCTTTGCTTTGTGGGTTTTTTAAAGTAATGTATGTTTAGAATGGGGTTTGGCTGCTTTTCCCTGCTGTGTTTATGCCGCTTTACACCCTCTTGATTCACTTGCAGAGAGATATCGATACATAGGTTTTCAGATTCATACTAGTCAGATATATTCTTGTGCGGTGACTAGGGGGTGTTGAGTCCAGTTCACTGAGCAGGGAGTAGGCCTTGTCTATTATATATTTGGCTTATGGAGCGGTGTCTGAGCTAATTTCAAACCCTTGTTTTATGCATCACCCCACCTCACCTTTCCCGTTAAGCAGCCATAGTGTGTCTTCTAAAGGTGTGACTCTGTTCTGTTTTGTAATTCAGTTCAAGTGTAGCGATTTTGACATTCCCTCTATAAGCGATATCTTAGGATAAGTGTCTTTTTCTGTGTGACTTATTTCACTTAGAATCATCGTACCTAAATCCACTCATCATGCTGCTAACTAGCCTTATGACATTGATTTCATGGCTGAGTGATATTCCATTGTGCCAAGTACCACCATTTCTTTATCCATTTTTCTCTTTCCTGGGATATTGAAGGTGTACCGAAGCGGAGGTTCTTGGAAACAGAGCAGCCGTAAACTTTAGGGTGCCTGTGTCTTGTTGATTTTAATTTTCCTAATTTATACGCCCATGAGTGGAAGTGCCCTATGCTCTCTACGCTGTGTTTATTACTTGTTTCAGGACACACCGTACTCTTCTCCAGAGTGCCTGTTGGCAATTTATATCCCGCCCATCAGCGTAGCAAGGCTCCCATGTCTCCATGGCCTGTCCTGCTTTTCTGGTGTTTACTGTTTGTTCAGCATGGCCCTTTTGACCGAGGGCAAGCGAGACTTCTTTGTAGCGCTGATTTGCCCTTCCGGCTTGCTTGGTTGGCCAAAAAGGGCGTATGCGTTTTTTCCTGAATATATTCAGGAAAAAACGCATACGCCCTTTTTGGCCAAGGGCATCATTGTCAACGTTTTGCCGCTTTTCATGTGCTTTAAAGGCGAGTCGAATCTACCTCCTGAAATCTGTTTCCTGCAAATCTGCCTTGCTTTCAAATCCTCTTCGTTGCCTTCCCTCAATATATTTGTGGACGAGAGTTCTCATTTATAACTCTGCACGTTTGTGAATTGCAGTGCCCCTGAGCTCCATTTGTCTCCTCGCTTTTTTGGGAGCTGGCCGCAAAAGCGCAGGATTGCTTCAGGCCCTATTTTGGTTCTGGGGGGCAGGCTGAGCCTGTGGTTCATTCTTCTTCCTGATGGGAAAATGGAGTGACCTATGCCTGTCCCAACACCTAGGGCTCGTCTCTCGTTGGTTCCGTGTCTTCCCGTTCATCCTCAGGACAAATTGCAACCTGTACAATCAGGAGGTTAAAGGTGCTGATTCTCCAAGTAGGGAGATGGTTAGTCAAGCGGCTGGAATGGCGAACCCGAGCACAAGGAGAGGAGAAATGAGGTGCGTTTTAGAAACCTTTCCCGATCTCATGGCATACCATCTTCTGGGTTTCCCATGCATGTTTTGATGTAGGAAGATTCCCTTGTACCTGGAGATTTGAGACCCATGGGGTGTGTTCCCACGCAGTGTTACTTTAAAGTATCTGCATTTGCTCACCCAACCTCACCAACCCTCTCAGCCCCAAGAGTGTCCAGCCTTATGTCTCATCCAGCTGTGCGTCTTGATATGGTCAATCCAGGTTGCATCATAGACCCTGAACGGATTTTGTAAGAATTTCTCTCTCTTTCACTGTCTTTGTTTTGTGGGTTTTTTAAAGTAATTTATGTTTAGAATCGGGCTTGGCTGCTTTTCCCTGCTGTGTTGATGCCGCTTTACACCCTCTTGATTCACTTGCAGAGAGATATCGATACATAGGTTTTCAGATTCTTACTAGTCAGATATATTCTTGTGTGTTGACTAGGGTGTGTTGAGTCCAGTTCACTGAGCAGGGAGTAGGCCTTGTCTATTACATATTTGGCTTATGGAGCGGTGTCTGAGCTAATTTCAAACCCTTGTTTTATGCATCACCCCACCTCACCTTTCCCGTTAAGCAGCCATAGTGTGTCTTCTAAAGGTGTGACTCTGTTCTGTTTTGTAATTCAGTTCAAGTGTAGCGATTTTGACATTCCCTCTATAAGCGATATCTTAGGATAAGTGTCTTTTTCTGTGTGACTTATTTCACTTAGAATCATCGTATCTAAATCCACTCATCATGCTGCTAACTAGCCTTATGACATTGATTTCATGGCTGAGTGATATTCCACTGTGCCAAGTACCACCATTTCTTTATCCATTTTTCTCTTTCCTGGGATATTGAAGGTGTACCGAAGTGGAGGTTCTTGGAAACAGAGCAGCCGTAAACTTTAGGGTGCCTGTGTCTTGTTGATTTTTAGTTTTCCCAATTTATACGCCCATGAGTGGAAGTGCCCTATGCTCTCAATGCTGTGTTTATTACTTCTTTCAGGACACACCGTACTCTTCTCCAGAGTGCCTGTTGGCAATTTACATCCCGCCCATCAGCGTAGCAAGGCTTCCATGTCTCCATGGCCTCTCCTGCTTTTCTGGTTTTTACACTTTGTTCAGCATGGCCCTTTTGACCGAGGGCAAGCGAGACTTCTTTGTAGCGCTGATTTGCCCTTCCGGCTTGCTTGGTTGGCCAAAAAGGGCGTATGCGTTTTTTCCTGAATATATTCAGGAAAAAACGCATACGCCCTTTTTGGCCAAGGGCATCATTGTCAACGTTTTGCCGCTTTTCATGTGCTTTAAAGGTGAGTCGAATCTACCTCCTGAAATCTGTTTCCTGCAAATCTGCCTTGCTTTCAAATCCTCTTCGTTGCCTTCCCTCAATATATTTGTGGACGAGAGTTCTCATTTATAACTCTGCACGTTTGTGAATTGCAGTGCCCCTGAGCTCCATTTGTCTCCTCGCTTTTTTGGGAGCTGGCCGCAAAAGCGCAGGATTGCTTCAGGCCCTATTTTGGTTCTGGGGGGCAGGCTGAGCCTGTGGTTCATTCTTCTTCCTGATGGGAAAATGGAGTGACCTGTGCCTGTCCCAACACCTAGGGCTAGTCTTTCGTTGGTTCCCCGTCTTCCCGTTCATCCTCAGGACAAATTGCAACCTGGACGAAACAGTAGGTTAAAGGTGCTGATTCTCCAAGTAGGGAGATGGTTAGTCAAGCGGCTGGAATGGCGAACCCGAGCACAAGGAGAGGAGAAATGAGGTGCGTTTTAGAAACCTTTCCCGATCTCACGGCATACCATCTTCTGGGTTTCCCATGCATGTTTTGATGTAGGAAGATTCCCTTGTACCTGGAGATTTGAGACCCATGGGGTGGGTACCAAGCGGTATTACTTTAAAGTATCTGCATTTGCTCACCCAACCTCACCAATCCTCTCAGCCCCAAGAGTGTCCAGCCTTATGTCTCATCCAGCTGTGGGTCTAGATATGGTCAATCCAGGTTGCATCAGAGACCCTGAACGGATTTTGTAAGAATTTCTCTCTCTTTCACTGTCTTTGCTTTGTGGGTTTTTTAAAGTAATGTATGTTTAGAATGGGGTTTGGCTGCTTTTCCCTGCTGTGTTTATGCCGCTTTACACCCTCTTGATTCACTTGCAGAGAGATATCGATACATAGGTTTTCAGATTCATACTAGTCAGATATATTCTTGTGCGGTGACTAGGGGGTGTTGAGTCCAGTTCACTGAGCAGGGAGTAGGCCTTGTCTATTACATATTTGGCTTATGGAGCGGTCTCTGAGCTAATTTCAAACCCTTGTTTTATGCATCACCCCACCTCACCTTTCCCGTTAAGCAGCCATAGTGTGTCTTCTAAAGGTGTGACTCTGTTCTGTTTTGTAATTCAGTTCAAGTGTAGCGATTTTGACATTCCCTCTATAAGCGATATCTTAGGATAAGTGTCTTTTTCTGTGTGACTTATTTCACTTAGGGTCATCGTACCTAAATCCACTCATCATGCTGCTAACTAGCCTTATGACATTGATTTCATGGCTGAGTGATATTCCATTGTGCCAAGTACCACCATTTCTTTATCCATTTTTCTCTTTCCTGGGATATTGAAGGTGTACCGAAGTGGAGGTTCTTGGAAACAGAGCAGCCGTAAACTTTAGGGTGCCTGTGTCTTGTTGATTTTTAGTTTTCCCAATTTATACGCCCTTGAGTGGAAGTGCCCTATGCTCTCTACGCTGTGTTTATTACTTGTTTCAGGACACACCGTACTCTTCTCCAGAGTGCCTGTTGGCAATTTACATCCCGCCCATCAGCGTAGCAAGGCTCCCATGTCTCCATGGCCTGTCCTGCTTTTCTGGTTTTTACTGTTTGTTCAGCATGGCCCTTTTGACCGAGGGCAAGCGAGACTTCTTTGTAGCGCTGATTTGCCCTTCCGGCTTGCTTGGTTGGCCAAAAAGGGCGTATGCGTTTTTTCCTGAATATATTCAGGAAAAAACGCATACGCCCTTTTTGGCCAAGGGCATCATTGTCAACGTTTTGCCGCTTTTCATGTGCTTTAAAGGCGAGTCGAATCTACCTCCTGAAATCTGTTTCCTGCAAATCTGCCTTGCTTTCAAATCCTCTTCGTTGCCTTCCCTCAATATATTTGTGGACGAGAGTTCTCATTTATAACTCTGCACGTTTGTGAATTGCAGTGCCCCTGAGCTCCATTTGTCTCCTCGCTTTTTTGGGAGCTGGCCGCAAAAGCGCAGGATTGCTTCAGGCCCTATTTTGGTTCTGGGGGGCAGGCTGAGCCTGTGGTTCATTCTTCTTCCTGATGGGAAAATGGAGTGACCTATGCCTGTCCCAACACCTAGGGCTCGTCTCTCGTTGGTTCCGCGTCTTCCCGTTCATCCTCAGGACAAATTGCAACCTGTACAATCAGGAGGTTAAAGGTGCTGATTCTCCAAGTAGGGAGATGGTTAGTCAAGCGGCTGGAATGGCGAACCCAAGCACAAGGAGAGGAGAAATGAGGTGCGTTTTAGAAACCTTTCCCGATCTCATGGCATACCATCTTCTGGGTTTCCCATGCATGTTTTGATGTAGGAAGATTCCCTTGTACCTGGAGATTTGAGACCCATGGGGTGTGTTCCCCGCAGTGTTACTTTAAAGTATCTGCATTTGCTCACCCAACCTCACCAACCCTCTCAGCCCCAAGAATGTCCAGCCTTATGTCTCATCCAGCTGTGGGTCTTGATATGGTCAATCCAGGTTGCATCATAGACCCTGAACGGATTTTGTAAGAATTTCTCTCTCTTTCACTGTCTTTGTTTTGTGGGTTTTTTAAAGTAATTTATGTTTAGAATCGGGCTTGGCTGCTTTTCCCTGCTGTGTTTATGCCGCTTTACACCCTCTTGATTCACTTGCAGAGAGATATCGATACATAGGTTTTCAGATTCATACTAGTCAGATATATTCTTGTGCGGTGACTAGGGGGTGTTGAGTCCAGTTCACTGAGCAGGGAGTAGGCCTTGTCTATTACATATTTGGCTTATGGAGCGGTGTCTGAGCTAATTCCAAACCCTTGTTTTATGCATCACCCCACCTCACCTTTCCCGTTAAGCAGCCATAGTGTGTCTTCTAAAGGTGTGACTCTGTTCTGTTTTGTAATTCAGTTCAAGTGTAGCGATTTTGACATTCCCTCTATAAGCGATATCTTAGGATAAGTGTCTTTTTCTGTGTGACTTATTTCACTTAGAGTCATCGTACCTAAATCCACTCATCATGCTGCTAACTAGCCTTATGACATTGATTTCATGGCTGAGTGATATTCCATTGTGCCAAGTACCACCATTTCTTTATCCATTTTTCTCTTTCCTGGGATATTGAAGGTGTACCGAAGTGGAGGTTCTTGGAAACAGAGCAGCCGTAAACTTTAGGGTGCCTATGTCTTGTTGATTTTTAGTTTTCCCAATTTATACGCCCTTGAGTGGAAGTGCCCTATGCTCTCTACGCTGTGTTTATTACTTGTTTCAGGACACACCGTACTCTTCTCCAGAGTGCCTGTTGGCAATTTACATCCCGCCCATCAGCGTAGCAAGGCTCCCATGTCTCCATGGCCTGTCCTGCTTTTCTGGTTTTTACACTTTGTTCAGCATGGCCCTTTTGACCGAGGGCAAGCGAGACTTCTTTGTAGCGCTGATTTGCCCTTCCGGCTTGCTTGGTTGGCCAAAAAGGGCGTATGCGTTTTTTCCTGAATATATTCAGGAAAAAACGCATACGCCCTTTTTGGCCAAGGGCATCATTGTCAACGTTTTGCCGCTTTTCATGTGCTTTAAAGGCGAGTCGAATCTACCTCCTGAAATCTGTTTCCTGCAAATCTGCCTTGCTTTCAAATCCTCTTCGTTGCCTTCCCTCAATATATTTGTGGACGAGAGTTCTCATTTATAACTCTGCACGTTTGTGAATTGCAGTGCCCCTGAGCTCCATTTGTCTCCTCGCTTTTTTGGGAGCTGGCCGCAAAAGCGCAGGATTGCTTCAGGCCCTATTTTGGTTCTGGGGGGCAGGCTGAGCCTGTGGTTCATTCTTCTTCCTGATGGGAAAATGGAGTGACCTGTGCCTGTCCCAACACCTAGGGCTAGACTTTCGTTGGTTCCCCGTCTTCCCGTTCATCCTCAGGACAAATTGCAACCTGGACGAAACAGTAGGTTAAAGGTGCTGATTCTCCAAGTAGGGAGATGGTTAGTCAAGCGGCTGGAATGGCGAACCTGAGCACAAGGAGAGGAGAAATGAGGTGCGTTTTTGAAACCTTTCCCGATCTCACGGCATACCATCTTCTGGGTTTCCCATGCATGTTTTGATGTAGGAAGATTCCCTTGTACCTGGAGATTTGAGACCCATGGGGTGGGTACCCCGCGGTATTACTTTAAAGTATCTGCATTTGCTCACCCAACCTCACCAATCCTCTCAGCCCCAAGAGTGTCCAGCCTTATGTCTCATCCAGCTGTGGGTCTAGATATGGTCAATCCAGGTTGCATCAGAGACCCTGAACGGATTTTGTAAGAATTTCTCTCTCTTTCACTGTCTTTGCTTTGTGGGTTTTTTAAAGTAATGTATGTTTAGAATGGGGTTTGGCTGATTTTCACTGCTGTGTTTATGCCGCTTTACACCCTCTTGATTCACTTGCAGAGAGATATCGATACATAGGTTTTCAGATTCATACTAGTCAGATATATTCTTGTGCGGTGACTAGGGGGTGTTGAGTCCAGTTCACTGAGCAGGGAGTAGGCCTTGTCTATTACATATTTGGCTTATGGAGCGGTGTCTGAGCTAATTTCAAACCCTTGTTTTATGCATCACCCCACCTCACCTTTCCCGTTAAGCAGCCATAGTGTGTCTTCTAAAGGTGTGACTCTGTTCTGTTTTGTAATTCAGTTCAAGTGTAGCGATTTTGACATTCCCTCTATAAGCGATATCTTAGGATAAGTGTCTTTTTCTGTGTGACTTATTTCACTTAGAATCATCGTACCTAAATCCACTCATCATGCTGCTAACTAGCCTTATGACATTGATTTCATGGCTGAGTGATATTCCATTGTGCCAAGTACCACCATTTCTTTATCCATTTTTCTCTTTCCTGGGATATTGAAGGTGTACCGAAGTGGAGGTTCTTGGAAACAGAGCAGCCGTAAACTTTAGGGTGCCTGTGTCTTGTTGATTTTTAGTTTTCCCAATTTATACGCCCTTGAGTGGAAGTGCCCTATGCTCTCTACGCTGTGTTTATTACTTGTTTCAGGACACACCGTACTCTTCTCCAGAGTGCCTGTTGGCAATTTACATCCCACCCATCAGCGTAGCAAGGCTCCCATGTCTCCATGGCCTGTCCTGCTTTTCTGGTTTTTACACTTTGTTCAGCATGGCCCTTTTGACCGAGGGCAAGCGAGACTTCTTTGTAGCGCTGATTTGCCCTTCCGGCTTGCTTGGTTGGCCAAAAAGGGCGTATGCGTTTTTTCCTGAATATATTCAGGAAAAAACGCATACGCCCTTTTTGGCCAAGGGCATCATTGTCAACGTTTTGCCGCTTTTCATGTGCTTTAAAGGCGAGTCGAATCTACCTCCTGAAATCTGTTTCCTGCAAATCTGCCTTGCTTTCAAATCCTCTTCGTTGCCTTCCCTCAATATATTTGTGGACGAGAGTTCTCATTTATAACTCTGCACGTTTGTGAATTGCAGTGCCCCTGAGCTCCATTTGTCTCCTCGCTTTTTTGGGAGCTGGCCGCAAAAGCGCAGGATTGCTTCAGGCCCTATTTTGGTTCTGGGGGGCAGGCTGAGCCTGTGGTTCATTCTTCTTCCTGATGGGAAAATGGAGTGACCTATGCCTGTCCCAACACCTAGGGCTCGTCTCTCGTTGGTTCCGCGTCTTCCCGTTCATCCTCAGGACAAATTGCAACCTGTACAATCAGGAGGTTAAAGGTGCTGATTCTCCAAGTAGGGAGATGGTTAGTCAAGCGGCTGGAATGGCGAACCCGAGCACAAGGAGAGGAGAAATGAGGTGCGTTTTAGAAACCTTTCCCGATCTCATGGCATACCATCTTCTGGGTTTCCCATGCATGTTTTGATGTAGGAAGATTCCCTTGTACCTGGAGATTTGAGACCCATGGGGTGTGTTCCCCGCAGTGTTACTTTAAAGTATCTGCATTTGCTCACCCAACCTCACCAACCCTCTCAGCCCCAAGAGTGTCCAGCCTTATGTCTCATCCAGCTGTGGGTCTTGATATGGTCAATCCAGGTTGCATCATAGACCCTGAACGGATTTTGTAAGAATTTCTCTCTCTTTCACTGTCTTTGTTTTGTGGGTTTTTTAAAGTAATTTATGTTTAGAATCGGGCTTGGCTGCTTTTCCCTGCTGTGTTGATGCCGCTTTACACCCTCTTGATTCACTTGCAGAGAGATATCGATACATAGGTTTTCAGATTCTTACTAGTCAGATATATTCTTGTGTGTTGACTAGGGGGTGTTGAGTCCAGTTCACTGAGCAGGGAGTAGGCCTTGTCTATTACATTTTTGGCTTATGGAGTGGTCTCTGAGCTAATTTCAAACCCTTGTTTTATGCATCACCCCACCTCACCTTTCCCGTTAAGCAGCCATAGTGTGTCTTCTAAAGGTGTGACTCTGTTCTGTTTTGTAATTCAGTTCAAGTGTAGCGATTTTGACATTCCCTCTATAAGCGATATCTTAGGATAAGTGTCTTTTTCTGTGTGACTTATTTCACTTAGAATCATCGTATCTAAATCCACTCATCATGCTGCTAACTAGCCTTATGACATTGATTTCATGGCTGAGTGATATTCCACTGTGCCAAGTACCACCATTTCTTTATCCATTTTTCTCTTTCCTGGGATATTGAAGGTGTACCGAAGTGGAGGTTCTTGGAAACAGAGCAGCCGTAAACTTTAGGGTGCCTGTGTCTTGTTGATTTTTAGTTTTCCCAATTTATACGCCCTTGAGTGGAAGTGCCCTATGCTCTCTACGCTGTGTTTATTACTTGTTTCAGGACACACCGTACTCTTCTCCAGAGTGCCTGTTGGCAATTTACATCCCGCCCATCAGCGTAGCAAGGCTCCCATGTCTCCATGGCCTGTCCTGCTTTTCTGGTTTTTACACTTTGTTCAGCATGGCCCTTTTGACCGAGGGCAAGCGAGACTTCATTGTAGCGCTGATTTGCCCTTCCGGCTTGCTTGGTTGGCCACAAAGGGCGTATGCGTTTTTTCCTGAATATATTCGGGAAAAAACGCATACGCCCTTTTTGGCCAAGGGCATCATTGTCAACGTTTTGCCGCTTTTCATGTGCTTTAAAGGCGAGTCGAATCTACCTCCTGAAATCTGTTTCCTGCAAATCTGCCTTGCTTTCAAATCCTCTTCGTTGCCTTCCCTCAATATATTTGTGGACGAGAGTTCTCATTTATAACTCTGCACGTTTGTGAATTGCAGTGCCCCTGAGCTCCATTTGTCTCCTCGCTTTTTTGGGAGCTGGCCGCAAAAGCGCAGGATTGCTTCAGGCCCTATTTTGGTTCTGGGGGGCAGGCTGAGCCTGTGGTTCATTCTTCTTCCTGATGGGAAAATGGAGTGACCTATGCCTGTCCCAACACCTAGGGCTCGTCTCTCGTTGGTTCCGCGTCTTCCCGTTCATCCTCAGGACAAATTGCAACCTGTACAATCAGGAGGTTAAAGGTGCTGATTCTCCAAGTAGGGAGATGGTTAGTCAAGCGGCTGGAATGGCGAACCCGAGCACAAGGAGAGGAGAAATGAGGTGCGTTTTAGAAACCTTTCCCGATCTCATGGCATACCATCTTCTGAGTTTCCCATGCATGTTTTGATGTAGGAAGATTCCCTTGTACCTGGAGATTTGAGACCCATGGGGTGTGTTCCCCGCAGTGTTACTTTAAAGTATCTGCATTTGCTCACCCAACCTCACCAACCCTCTCAGCCCCAAGAGTGTCCAGCCTTATGTCTCATCCAGCTGTGGGTCTTGATATGGTCAATCCAGGTTGCATCATAGACCCTGAACGGATTTTGTAAGAATTTCTCTCTCTTTCACTGTCTTTGTTTTGTGGGTTTTTTAAAGTAATTTATGTTTAGAATCGGGCTTGGCTGCTTTTCCCTGCTGTGTTGATGCCGCTTTACACCCTCTTGATTCACTTGCAGAGAGATATCGATACATAGGTTTTCAGATTCTTACTAGTCAGATATATTCTTGTGTGTTGACTAGGGGGTGTTGAGTCCAGTTCACTGAGCAGGGAGTAGGCCTTGTCTATTACATTTTTGGCTTATGGAGTGGTCTCTGAGCTAATTTCAAACCCTTGTTTTATGCATCACCCCACCTCACCTTTCCCGTTAAGCAGCCATAGTGTGTCTTCTAAAGGTGTGACTCTGTTCTGTTTTGTAATTCAGTTCAAGTGTAGCGATTTTGACATTCCCTCTATAAGCGATATCTTAGGATAAGTGTCTTTTTCTGTGTGACTTATTTCACTTAGAATCATCGTATCTAAATCCACTCATCATGCTGCTAACTAGCCTTATGACATTGATTTCATGGCTGAGTGATATTCCACTGTGCCAAGTACCACCATTTCTTTATCCATTTTTCTCTTTCCTGGGATATTGAAGGTGTACCGAAGTGGAGGTTCTTGGAAACAGAGCAGCCGTAAACTTTAGGGTGCCTGTGTCTTGTTGATTTTTAGTTTTCCCAATTTATACGCCCTTGAGTGGAAGTGCCCTATGCTCTCTACGCTGTGTTTATTACTTGTTTCAGGACACACCGTACTCTTCTCCAGAGTGCCTGTTGGCAATTTACATCCCGCCCATCAGCGTAGCAAGGCTCCCATGTCTCCATGGCCTGTCCTGCTTTTCTGGTTTTTACACTTTGTTCAGCATGGCCCTTTTGACCGAGGGCAAGCGAGACTTCATTGTAGCGCTGATTTGCCCTTCCGGCTTGCTTGGTTGGCCACAAAGGGCGTATGCGTTTTTTCCTGAATATATTCGGGAAAAAACGCATACGCCCTTTTTGGCCAAGGGCATCATTGTCAACGTTTTGCCGCTTTTCATGTGCTTTAAAGGCGAGTCGAATCTACCTCCTGAAATCTGTTTCCTGCAAATCTGCCTTGCTTTCAAATCCTCTTCGTTGCCTTCCCTCAATATATTTGTGGACGAGAGTTCTCATTTATAACTCTGCACGTTTGTGAATTGCAGTGCCCCTGAGCTCCATTTGTCTCCTCGCTTTTTTGGGAGCTGGCCGCAAAAGCGCAGGATTGCTTCAGGCCCTATTTTGGTTCTGGGGGGCAGGCTGAGCCTGTGGTTCATTCTTCTTCCTGATGGGAAAATGGAGTGACCTATGCCTGTCCCAACACCTAGGGCTCGTCTCTCGTTGGTTCCGCGTCTTCCCGTTCATCCTCAGGACAAATTGCAACCTGTACAATCAGGAGGTTAAAGGTGCTGATTCTCCAAGTAGGGAGATGGTTAGTCAAGCGGCTGGAATGGCGAACCCGAGCACAAGGAGAGGAGAAATGAGGTGCGTTTTAGAAACCTTTCCCGATCTCATGGCATACCATCTTCTGAGTTTCCCATGCATGTTTTGATGTAGGAAGATTCCCTTGTACCTGGAGATTTGAGACCCATGGGGTGTGTTCCCCGCAGTGTTACTTTAAAGTATCTGCATTTGCTCACCCAACCTCACCAACCCTCTCAGCCCCAAGAGTGTCCAGCCTTATGTCTCATCCAGCTGTGGGTCTAGATATGGTCAATCCAGGTTGCATCAGAGACCCTGAACGGATTTTGTAAGAATTTCTCTCTCTTTCACTGTCTTTGTTTTGTGGGTTTTTTAAAGTAATTTATGTTTAGAATCGGGCTTGGCTGCTTTTCCCTGCTGTGTTGATGCCGCTTTACACCCTCTTGATTCACTTGCAGAGAGATATCGATACATAGGTTTTCAGATTCTTACTAGTCAGATATATTCTTGTGTGTTGACTAGGGTGTGTTGAGTCCAGTTCACTGAGCAGGGAGTAGGCCTTGTCTATTACATATTTGGCTTATGGAGCGGTCTCTGAGCTAATTTCAAACCCTTGTTTTATGCATCACCCCACCTCACCTTTCCCGTTAAGCAGCCATAGTGTGTCTTCTAAAGGTGTGACTCTGTTCTGTTTTGTAATTCAGTTCAAGTGTAGCGATTTTGACATTCCCTCTATAAGCGATATCTTAGGATAAGTGTCTTTTTCTGTGTGACTTATTTCACTTAGAATCATCGTATCTAAATCCACTCATCATGCTGCTAACTAGCCTTATGACATTGATTTCATGGCTGAGTGATATTCCACTGTGCCAAGTACCACCATTTCTTTATCCATTTTTCTCTTTCCTGGGATATTGAAGGTGTACCGAAGTGGAGGTTCTTGGAAACAGAGCAGCCGTAAACTTTAGGGTGCCTGTGTCTTGTTGATTTTTAGTTTTCCCAATTTATACGCCCATGAGTGGAAGTGCCCTATGCTCTCAACGCTGTGTTTATTACTTGTTTCAGGACACACCGTACTCTTCTCCAGAGTGCCTGTTGGCAATTTACATCCCGCCCATCAGCGTAGCAAGGCTCCCATGTCTCCATGGCCTGTCCTGCTTTTCTGGTTTTTACTGTTTGTTCAGCATGGCCCTTTTGACCGAGGGCAAGCGAGACTTCTTTGTAGCGCTGATTTGCCCTTCCGGCTTGCTTGGTTGGCCAAAAAGGGCGTATGCGTTTTTTCCTGAATATATTCAGGAAAAAACGCATACGCCCTTTTTGGCCAAGGGCATCATTGTCAACGTTTTGCCGCTTTTCATGTGCTTTAAAGGCGAGTCGAATCTACCTCCTGAAATCTGTTTCCTGCAAATCTGCCTTGCTTTCAAATCCTCTTCGTTGCCTTCCCTCAATATATTTGTGGACGAGAGTTCTCATTTATAACTCTGCACGTTTGTGAATTGCAGTGCCCCTGAGCTCCATTTGTCTCCTCGCTTTTTTGGGAGCTGGCCGCAAAAGCGCAGGATTGCTTCAGGCCCTATTTTGGTTCTGGGGGGCAGGCTGAGCCTGTGGTTCATTCTTCTTCCTGATGGGGAAATGGAGTGACCTGTGCCTGTCCCAACACCTAGGGCTAGTCTTTCGTTGGTTCCCCGTCTTCCCGTTCATCCTCAGGACAAATTGCAACCTGGACGAAACAGTAGGTTAAAGGTGCTGATTCTCCAAGTAGGGAGATGGTTAGTCAAGCGGCTGGAATGGCGAACCCGAGCACAAGGAGCGGAGAAATGAGGTGCGTTTTAGAAACCTTTCCCGATCTCACGGCATACCATCTTCTGGGTTTCCCATGCATGTTTTGATGTAGGAAGATTCCCTTGTACCTGGAGATTTGAGACCCATGGGGTGGGTACCCCGCGGTATTACTTTAAAGTATCTGCATTTGCTCACCCAACCTCACCAATCCTCTCAGCCCCAAGAGTGTCCAGCCTTATGTCTCATCCAGCTGTGGGTCTAGATATGGTCAATCCAGGTTGCATCAGAGACCCTGAACGGATTTTTTAAGAATTTCTCTCTCTTTCACTGTCTTTGCTTTGTGGGTTTTTTAAAGTAATGTATGTTTAGAATGGGGTTTGGCTGCTTTTCCCTGCTGTGTTTATGCCGCTTTACACCCTCTTGATTCACTTGCAGAGAGATATCGATACATAGGTTTTCAGATTCATACTAGTCAGATATATTCTTGTGCGGTGACTAGGGGGTGTTGAGTCCAGTTCACTGAGCAGGGAGTAGGCCTTGTCTATTACATATTTGGCTTATGGAGCGGTGTCTGAGCTAATTTCAAACCCTTGTTTTATGCATCACCCCACCTCACCTTTCCCGTTAAGCAGCCATAGTGTGTCTTCTAAAGGTGTGACTCTGTTCTGTTTTGTAATTCAGTTCAAGTGTAGCGATTTTGACATTCCCTCTATAAGCGATATCTTAGGATAAGTGTCTTTTTCTGTGTGACTTATTTCACTTAGAGTCATCGTACCTAAATCCACTCATCATGCTGCTAACTAGCCTTATGACATTGATTTCATGGCTGAGTGATATTCCATTGTGCCAAGTACCACCATTTCTTTATCCATTTTTCTCTTTCCTGGGATATTGAAGGTGTACCGAAGCGGAGGTTCTTGGAAACAGAGCAGCCGTAAACTTTAGGGTGCCTGTGTCTTGTTGACTTTTAGTTTTCCCAATTTATACGCCCTTGAGTGGAAGTGCCCTATGCTCTCTACGCTGTGTTTATTACTTGTTTCAGGACACACCGTACTCTTCTCCAGAGTGCCTGTTGGCAATTTACATCCCGCCCATCAGCGTAGCAAGGCTCCCATGTCTCCATGGCCTGTCCTGCTTTTCTGGTTTTTACACTTTGTTCAGCATGGCCCTTTTGACCGAGGGCAAGCGAGACTTCTTTGTAGCGCTGATTTGCCCTTCCGGCTTGCTTGGTTGGCCAAAAAGGGCGTATGCGTTTTTTCCTGAATATATTCAGGAAAAAACGCATACGCCCTTTTTGGCCAAGGGCATCATTGTCAACGTTTTGCCGCTTTTCATGTGCTTTAAAGGCGAGTCGAATCTACCTCCTGAAATCTGTTTCCTGCAAATCTGCCTTGCTTTCAAATCCTCTTCGTTGCCTTCCCTCAATATATTTGTGGACGAGAGTTCTCATTTATAACTCTGCACGTTTGTGAATTGCAGTGCCCCTGAGCTCCATTTGTCTCCTCGCTTTTTTGGGAGCTGGCCGCAAAAGCGCAGGATTGCTTCAGGCCCTATTTTGGTTCTGGGGGGCAGGCTGAGCCTGTGGTTCATTCTTCTTCCTGATGAGAAAATGGAGTGACCTATGCCTGTCCCAACACCTAGGGCTCGTGTCTCGTGGGTTCCGCGTCTTCCCGTTCATCCTCAGGACAAATTGCAACCTGTACAATCAGGAGGTTAAAGGTGCTGATTCTCCAAGTAGGGAGATGGTTAGTCAAGCGGCTGGAATGGCGAACCCGAGCACAAGGAGAGGAGAAATGAGGTGCGTTTTAGAAACCTTTCCCGATCTCACGGCATACCATCTTCTAGGTTTCCCATGCATGTTTTGATGTAGGAAGATTCCCTTGTACCTGGAGATTTGAGACCCATGGGGTGGGTACCCCGCGGTATTATTTTAAAGTATCTGCACTTGCTCACCCAACCTCACCAATCCTCTCAGCCCCAAGAGTGTCCAGCCTTATGTCTCATCCAGCTGTGGGTCTAGATATGGTCAATCCAGGTTGCATCAGAGACCCTGAACGGATTTTGTAAGAATTTCTCTCTCTTTCACTGTCATTGCTTTGTGGGTTTTTTAAAGTAATGTATGTTTAGAATGGGGTTTGGCTGCTTTTCCCTGCTGTGTTTATGCCGCTTTACACCCTCTTGATTCACTTGCAGAGAGATATCGATACATAGGTTTTCAGATTCATACTAGTCAGATATATTCTTGTGCGGTGACTAGGGGGTGTTGAGTCCAGTTCACTGAGCAGGGAGTAGGCCTTGTCTATTACATATTTGGCTTATGGAGCGGTGTCTGAGCTAATTTCAAACCCTTGTTTTATGCATCACCCCACCTCACCTTTCCCGTTAAGCAGCCATAGTGTGTCTTCTAAAGGTGTGACTCTGTTCTGTTTTGTAATTCAGTTCAAGTGTAGCGATTTTGACATTCCCTCTATAAGCGATATCTTAGGATAAGTGTCTTTTTCTGTGTGACTTATTTCAGTTAGAATCATCGTACCTAAATCCACTCATCATGCTGCTAACTAGCCTTATGACATTGATTTCATGGCTGAGTGATATTGCATTGTGCCAAGTACCACCATTTCTTTATCCATTTTTCTCTTTCCTGGGATATTGAAGGTGTACCGAAGTGGAGGTTCTTGGAAACAGAGCAGCCGTAAAGTTTGGGGTGCCTGTGTCTTGTTGACTTTTAGTTTTCCCAATTTATACGCCCATGAGTGGAAGTGCCCTATGCTCTCTACGCTGTGTTTATTACTTGTTTCAGGACACACCGTACTCTTCTCCAGAGTGCCTGTTGGCAATTTACATCCCGCCCATCAGCGTAGCAAGGCTCCCATGTCTCCATGGCCTGTCCTGCTTTTCTGGTTTTTACACTTTGTTCAGCATGGCCCTTTTGACCGAGGGCAAGCGAGACTTCTTTGTAGCGCTGATTTGCCCTTCCGGCTTGCTTGGTTGGCCAAAAAGGGCGTATGCGTTTTTTCCTGAATATATTCAGGAAAAAACGCATACGCCCTTTTTGGCCAAGGGCATCATTGTCAACGTTTTGCCGCTTTTCATGTGCTTTAAAGGCGAGTCGAATCTACCTCCTGAAATCTGTTTCCTGCAAATCTGCCTTGCTTTCAAATCCTCTTCGTTGCCTTCCCTCAATATATTTGTGGACGAGAGTTCTCATTTATAACTCTGCACGTTTGTGAATTGCAGTGCCCCTGAGCTCCATTTGTCTCCTCGCTTTTTTGGGAGCTGGCCGCAAAAGCGCAGGATTGCTTCAGGCCCTATTTTGTTTCTGGGGGGCAGGCTGAGCCTGTGGTTCATTCTTCTTCCTGATGAGAAAATGGAGTGACCTATGCCTGTCCCAACACCTAGGGCTCGTCTCTCGTTGGTTCCGCGTCTTCCCGTTCATCCTCAGGACAAATTGCAACCTGTACAATCAGGAGGTTAAAGGTGCTGATTCTCCAAGTAGGGAGATGGTTAGTCAAGCAGCTGGAATGGTGAACCCGAGCACAAGGAGAGGAGAAATGAGGTGCATTTTAGAAACCTTTCCCGATCTCATGGCATACCATCTTCTGGGTTTCCCATGCATGTTTTTATGTAGGAAGATGCCCTTGTACCTGGAGATTTGAGACCCATGGGGTGTGTTCCCCGCAGTGTTACTTTAAAGTATCTGCATTTGCTCACCCAACCTCACCAATCCTCTCAGCCCCAAGAGTGTCCAGCCTTATGTCTCATCCAGCTGTGGGTCTAGATATGGTCAATCCAGGTTGCATCGTAGACCCTGAACGGATTTTGTAAGAATTTCTCTCTCTTTCACTGTCTTTGTTTTGTGGGTTTTTTAAAGTAATTTATGTTTAGTATCGGGCTTGGCTGCTTTTCCCTGCTGTGTTTATGCCGCTTTACACCCTCTTGATTCACTTGCAGAGAGATATCGATACATAGGTTTTCAGATTCTTACTAGTCAGATATATTCTTGTGTGGTGACTAGGGTGTGTTGAGTCCAGTTCACTGAGCAGGGAGTAGGCCTTGTCTATTACATATTTGGCTTATGGAGCGGTCTCTGAGCTAATTTCAAACCCTTGTTTTATGCATCACCCCACCTCACCTTTCCCGTTAAGCAGCCATAGTGTGTCTTCTAAAGGTGTGACTCTGTTCTGTTTTGTAATTCAGTTCAAGTGTAGCGATTTTGACATTCCCTCAATAAGCGATATCTTAGGATAAGTGTCTTTTTCTGTGTGACTTATTTCACTTAGAATCATCGTACCTAAATCCACTCATCATGCTGCTAACTAGCCTTATGACATTGATTTCATGGCTGAGTGATATTCCATTGTGCCAAGTACCACCATTTCTTTATCCATTTTTCTCTTTCCTGGGATATTGAAGGTGTACCGAAGCGGAGGTTTTTGGAAACAGAGCAGCCGTAAACTTTAGGGTGCCTGTGTCTTGTTGATTTTTAGTTTTCCCAATTTATACGCCCATGAGTGGAAGTGCCCTATGCTCTCTACGCTGTGTTTATTACTTGTTTCAGGACACACCGTACTCTTCTCCAGAGTGCCTGTTGGCAATTTACATCCCGCCCATCAGCGTAGTAAGGCTCCCATGTCTCCATGGCCTGTCCTGCTTTTCTGGTTTTTACACTTTGTTCAGCATGGCCCTTTTGACCGAGGGCAAGCGAGACTTCTTTGTAGCGCGGATTTGCCCTTCCGGCTTGCTTGGTTGGCCAAAAAGGGCGTATGCGTTTTTTCCTGAATATATTCAGGAAAAAACGCATACGCCCTTTTTGGCCAAGGGCATCATTGTCAACGTTTTGCCGCTTTTCATGTGCTTTAAAGGCGAGTCGAATCTACCTCCTGAAATCTGTTTCCTGCAAATCTGCCTTGCTTTCCAATCCTCTTCGTTGCCTTCCCTCAATATATTTGTGGACGAGAGTTCTCATTTATAACTCTGCACGTTTGTGAATTGCAGTGCCCCTGAGCTCCATTTGTCTCCTCGCTTTTTTGGGAGCTGGCCGCAAAAGCGCAGGATTGCTTCAGGCCCTATTTTGGTTCTGGGGGGCAGGCTGAGCCTGTGGTTCATTCTTCTTCCTGATGGGAAAATGGAGTGACCTGTGCCTGTCCCAACACCTAGGGCTAGTCTTTCGTTGGTTCCCCGTCTTCCCGTTCATCCTCAGGACAAATTGCAACCTGGACGAAACAGTAGGTTAAAGGTGCTGATTCTCCAAGTAGGGAGATGGTTAGTCAAGCGGCTGGAATGGCGAACCCGAGCACAAGGAGAGGAGAAATGAGGTGCGTTTTAGAAACCTTTCCCGATCTCACGGCATACCATCTTCTGGGTTTCCCATGCATGTTTTGATGTAGGAAGATTCCCTTGTACCTGGAGATTTGACACCCATGGGGTGGGTACCCCGCGGTATTACTTTAAAGTATCTGCATTTGCTCACCCAACCTCACCAATCCTCTCAGCCCCAAGAGTGTCCAGCCTTATGTCTCATCCAGCTGTGGGTCTAGATATGGTCAATCCAGGTTGCATCAGAGACCCTGAACAGATTTTGTAAGAATTTCTCTCTCTTTCACTGTCTTTGCTTTGTGGGTTTTTTAAAGTAATGTATGTTTAGAATGGGGTTTGGCTGCTTTTCCCTGCTGTGTTTATGCCGCTTTACACCCTCTTGATTCACTTGCAGAGAGATATCGATACATAGGTTTTCAGATTCATACTAGTCAGATATATTCTTGTGCGGTGACTAGGGGGTGTTGAGTCCAGTTCACTGAGCAGGGAGTAGGCCTTGTCTATTACATATTTGGCTTATGGAGCGGTCTCTGAGCTAATTTCAAACCCTTGTTTTATGCATCACCCCACCTCACCTTTCCCGTTAAGCAGCCATAGTGTGTCTTCTAAAGGTGTGACTCTGTTCTGTTTTGTAATTCAGTTCAAGTGTAGCGATTTTGACATTCCCTCTATAAGCGATATCTTAGGATAAGTGTCTTTTTCTGTGTGACTTATTTCACTTAGAATCATCGTATCTAAATCCACTCATCATGGTGCTAACTAGCCTTATGACATTGATTTCATGGCTGAGTGATATTCCATTGTGCCAAGTACCACCATTTCTTTATCCATTTTTCTCTTTCCTGGGATATTGATGGTGTACCGAAGTGGAGGTTCTTGGAAACAGAGCAGCCGTAAACTTTAGGGTGCCTGTGTCTTGTTGATTTTTAGTTTTCCCAATTTATACGCCCTTGAGTGGAAGTGCCCTATGCTCTCTACGCTGTGTTTATTACTTGTTTCAGGACACACCGTACTCTTCTCCAGAGTGCCTGTTGGCAATTTACATCCCGCCCATCAGCGTAGCAAGGCTCCCATGTCTCCATGGCCTGTCCTGCTTTTCTGGTTTTTACTGTTTGTTCAGCATGGCCCTTTTGACCGAGGGCAAGCGAGACTTCTTTGTAGCGCTGATTTGCCCTTCCGGCTTGCTTGGTTGGCCAAAAAGGGCGTATGCGTTTTTTCCTGAATATATTCAGGAAAAAACGCATACGCCCTTTTTGGCCAAGGGCATCATTGTCAACGTTTTGCCGCTTTTCATGTGCTTTAAAGGCGAGTCGAATCTACCTCCTGAAATCTGTTTCCTGCAAATCTGCCTTGCTTTCAAATCCTCTTCGTTGCCTTCCCTCAATATATTTGTGGACGAGAGTTCTCATTTATAACTCTGCACGTTTGTGAATTGCAGTGCCCCTGAGCTCCATTTGTCTCCTCGCTTTTTTGGGAGCTGGCCGCAAAAGCGCAGGATTGCTTCAGGCCCTATTTTGGTTCTGGGGGGCAGGCTGAGCCTGTGGTTCATTCTTCTTCCTGATGAGAAAATGGAGTGACCTATGCCTGTCCCAACACCTAGGGCTCGTCTCTCGTTGGTTCCGCGTCTTCCCGTTCATCCTCAGGACAAATTGCAACCTGTACAATCAGGAGGTTAAAGGTGCTGATTCTCCAAGTAGGGAGATGGTTAGTCAAGCAGCTGGAATGGTGAACCCGAGCACAAGGAGAGGAGAAATGAGGTGCGTTTTAGAAACCTTTCCCGATCTCATGGCATACCATCTTCTGGGTTTCCCATGCATGTTTTGATGTAGGAAGATTCCCTTGTACCTGGAGATTTGAGACCCATGGGTTGTGTTCCCCGCAGTTTTACTTTAAAGTATCTGCATTTGCTCACCCAACCTCACCAATCCTCTCAGCCCCAAGAGTGTCCAGCCTTATGTCTCATCCAGCTGTGGGTCTAGATATGGTCAATCCAGGTTGCATCAGAGACCCTGAACGGATTTTGTAAGAATTTCTCTCTCTTTCACTGTCTTTGCTTTGTGGGTTTTTTAAAGTAATGTATGTTTAGAATGGGGTTTGGCTGCTTTTCCCTGCTGTGTTTATGCCGCTTTACACCCTCTTGATTCACTTGCAGAGAGATATCGATACATAGGTTTTCAGATTCATACTAGTCAGATATATTCTTGTGCGGTGACTAGGGGGTGTTGAGTCCAGTTCACTGAGCAGGGAGTAGGCCTTGTCTATTACATATTTGGCTTATGGAGCGGTGTCTGAGCTAATTTCAAACCCTTGTTTTATGCATCACCCCACCTCACCTTTCCCGTTAAGCAGCCATAGTGTGTCTTCTAAAGGTGTGACTCTGTTCTGTTTTGTAATTCAGTTCAAGTGTAGCGATTTTGACATTCCCTCTATAAGCGATATCTTAGGATAAGTGTCTTTTTCTGTGTGACTTATTTCACTTAGAATCATCGTACCTAAATCCACTCATCATGCTGCTAACTAGCCTTATGACATTGATTTCATGGCTGAGTGATATTCCATTGTGCCAAGTACCACCATTTCTTTATCCATTTTTCTCTTTCCTGGGATATTGAAGGTGTACCGAAGTGGAGGTTCTTGGAAACAGAGCAGCCGTAAACTTTAGGGTGCCTGTGTCTTGTTGATTTTTAGTTTTCCCAATTTATACGCCCTTGAGTGGAAGTGCCCTATGCTCTCTACGCTGTGTTTATTACTTGTTTCAGGACACACCGTACTCTTCTCCAGAGTGCCTGTTGGCAATTTACATCCCGCCCATCAGCGTAGCAAGGCTCCCATGTCTCCATGGCCTGTCCTGCTTTTCTGGTTTTTACACTTTGTTCAGCATGGCCCTTTTGACCGAGGGCAAGCGAGACTTCTTTGTAGCGCTGATTTGCCCTTCCGGCTTGCTTGGTTGGCCAAAAAGGGCGTATGCGTTTTTTCCTGAATATATTCAGGAAAAAACGCATACGCCCTTTTTGGCCAAGGGCATCATTGTCAACGTTTTGCCGCTTTTCATGTGCTTTAAAGGCGAGTCGAAGCTACCTCCTGAAATCTGTTTCCTGCAAATCTGCCTTGCTTTCAAATCCTCTTCGTTGCCTTCCCTCAATATATTTGTGGACGAGAGTTCTCATTTATAACTCTGCACGTTTGTGAATTGCAGTGCCCCTGAGCTCCATTTGTCTCCTCGCTTTTTTGGGAGCTGGCCGCAAAAGCGCAGGATTGCTTCAGGCCCTATTTTGGTTCTGGGGGGCAGGCTGAGCCTGTGGTTCATTCTTCTTCCTGATGGGAAAATGGAGTGACCTGTGCCTGTCCCAACACCTAGGGCTAGTCTTTCGTTGGTTCCCCGTCTTCCCGTTCATCCTCAGGACAAATTGCAACCTGGACGAAACAGTAGGTTAAAGGTGCTGATTCTCCAAGTAGGGAGATGGTTAGTCAAGCGGCTGGAATGGCGAACCCGAGCACAAGGAGAGGAGAAATGAGGTGCGTTTTAGAAACCTTTCCCGATCTCACGGCATACCATCTTCTGGGTTTCCCATGCATGTTTTGATGTAGGAAGATTCCCTTGTACCTGGAGATTTGAGACCCATGGGGTGGGTACCCCGCGGTATTATTTTAAAGTATCTGCATTTGCTCACCCAACCTCACCAATCCTCTCAGCCCCAAGAGTGTCCAGCCTTCTGT
This sequence comes from Eubalaena glacialis, assembly GCF_028564815.1. Classification (NCBI taxonomy): domain Eukaryota; kingdom Metazoa; phylum Chordata; class Mammalia; order Artiodactyla; family Balaenidae; genus Eubalaena; species Eubalaena glacialis. The sequence goes on along the minus strand of NW_026871159.1, from coordinate 74,198 downwards.
CTCATCCAGCTGTGGGTCTAGATATGGTCAATCCAGGTTGCATCAGAGACCCTGAACGGATTTTGTAAGAATTTCTCTCTCTTTCACTGTCATTGCTTTGTGGGTTTTTTAAAGTAATGTATGTTTAGAATGGGGTTTGGCTGCTTTTCCCTGCTGTGTTGATGCCGCTTTACACCCTCTTGATTCACTTGCAGAGAGATATCGATACATAGGTTTTCAGATTCATACTAGTCAGATATATTCTTGTGCGGTGACTAGGGGGTGTTGAGTCCAGTTCACTGAGCAGGGAGTAGGCCTTGTCTATTACATATTTGGCTTATGGAGCGGTGTCTGAGCTAATTTCAAACCCTTGTTTTATGAATCACCCCACCTCACCTTTCCCGTTAAGCAGCCATAGTGTGTCTTTTAAAGGTGTGACTCTGTTCTGTTTTGTAATTCAGTTCAAGTGTAGCGATTTTGACATTCCCTCTATAAGCGATATCTTAGGATAAGTGTCTTTTTCTGTGTGACTTATTTCACTTAGAATCATCGTATCTAAATCCACTCATCATGGTGCTAACTAGCCTTATGACATTGATTTCATGGCTGAGTGATATTGCATTGTGCCAAGTACCACCATTTCTTTATCCATTTTTCTCTTTCCTGGGATATTGAAGGTGTACCGAAGTGGAGGTTCTTGGAAACAGAGCAGCCGTAAAGTTTGGGGTGCCTGTGTCTTGTTGACTTTTAGTTTTCCCAATTTATACGCCCATGAGTGGAAGTGCCCTATGCTCTCTACGCTGTGTTTATTACTTGTTTCAGGACACACCGTACTCTTCTCCAGAGTGCCTGTTGGCAATTTACATCCCGCCCATCAGCGTAGCAAGGCTCCCATGTCTCCATGGCCTGTCCTGCTTTTCTGGTTTTTACACTTTGTTCAGCATGGCCCTTTTGACCGAGGGCAAGCGAGACTTCTTTGTAGCGCTGATTTGCCCTTCCGGCTTGCTTGGTTGGCCAAAAAGGGCGTATGCGTTTTTTCCTGAATATATTCAGGAAAAAACGCATACGCCCTTTTTGGCCAAGGGCATCATTGTCAACGTTTTGCCGCTTTTCATGTGCTTTAAAGGCGAGTCGAATCTACCTCCTGAAATCTGTTTCCTGCAAATCTGCCTTGCTTTCAAATCCTCTTCGTTGCCTTCCCTCAATATATTTGTGGACGAGAGTTCTCATTTATAACTCTGCACGTTTGTGAATTGCAGTGCCCCTGAGCTCCATTTGTCTCCTCGCTTTTTTGGGAGCTGGCCGCAAAAGCGCAGGATTGCTTCAGGCCCTATTTTGTTTCTGGGGGGCAGGCTGAGCCTGTGGTTCATTCTTCTTCCTGATGAGAAAATGGAGTGACCTATGCCTGTCCCAACACCTAGGGCTCGTCTCTCGTTGGTTCCGCGTCTTCCCGTTCATCCTCAGGACAAATTGCAACCTGTACAATCAGGAGGTTAAAGGTGCTGATTCTCCAAGTAGGGAGATGGTTAGTCAAGCAGCTGGAATGGTGAACCCGAGCACAAGGAGAGGAGAAATGAGGTGCATTTTAGAAACCTTTCCCGATCTCATGGCATACCATCTTCTGGGTTTCCCATGCATGTTTTGATGTAGGAAGATGCCCTTGTACCTGGAGATTTGAGACCCATGGGGTGTGTTCCCCGCAGTGTTACTTTAAAGTATCTGCATTTGCTCACCCAACCTCACCAATCCTCTCAGCCCCAAGAGTGTCCAGCCTTATGTCTCATCCAGCTGTGGGTCTAGATATGGTCAATCCAGGTTGCATCGTAGACCCTGAACGGATTTTGTAAGAATTTCTCTCACTTTCACTGTCTTTGTTTTGTGGGTTTTTTAAAGTAATTTATGTTTAGTATCGGGCTTGGCTGCTTTTCCCTGCTGTGTTGATGCCGCTTTACACCCTCTTGATTCACTTGCAGAGAGATATCGATACATAGGTTTTCAGATTCTTACTAGTCAGATATATTCTTGTGTGGTGACTAGGGTGTGTTGAGTCCAGTTCACTGAGCAGGGAGTAGGCCTTGTCTATTACATATTTGGCTTATGGAGCGGTCTCTGAGCTAATTTGAAACCCTTGTTTTATGCATCACCCCACCTCACCTTTCCCGTTAAGCAGCCATAGTGTGTCTTCTAAAGGTGTGACTCTGTTCTGTTTTGTAATTCAGTTCAAGTGTAGCGATTTTGACATTCCCTCTATAAGCGATATCTTAGGATAAGTGTCTTTTTCTGTGTGACTTATTTCACTTAGAATCATCGTACCTAAATCCACTCATCATGCTGCTAACTAGCCTTATGACATTGATTTCATGGCTGAGTGATATTCCATTGTGCCAAGTACCACCATTTCTTTATCCATTTTTCTCTTTCCTGGGATATTGAAGGTGTACCGAAGCGGAGGTTCTTGGAAACAGAGCAGCCGTAAACTTTAGGGTGCCTGTGTCTTGTTGATTTTTAGTTTTCCCAATTTATACGCCCATGAGTGGAAGTGCCCTATGCTCTCTACGCTGTGTTTATTACTTGTTTCAGGACACACCGTACTCTTCTCCAGAGTGCCTGTTGGAAATTTACATCCCGCCCATCAGCGTAGTAAGGCTCCCATGTCTCCATGGCCTGTCCTGCTTTTCTGGTTTTTACACTTTGTTCAGCATGGCCCTTTTGACCGAGGGCAAGCGAGACTTCTTTGTAGCGCTGATTTGCCCTTCCGGCTTGCTTGGTTGGCCAAAAAGGGCGTATGCGTTTTTTCCTGAATATATTCAGGAAAAAACGCATACGCCCTTTTTGGCCAAGGGCATCATTGTCAACGTTTTGCCGCTTTTCATGTGCTTTAAAGGCGAGTCGAAGCTACCTCCTGAAATCTGTTTCCTGCAAATCTGCCTTGCTTTCAAATCCTCTTCGTTGCCTTCCCTCAATATATTTGTGGACGAGAGTTCTCATTTATAACTCTGCACGTTTGTGAATTGCAGTGCCCCTGAGCTCCATTTGTCTCCTCGCTTTTTTGGGAGCTGGCCGCAAAAGCGCAGGATTGCTTCAGGCCCTATTTTGGTTCTGGGGGGCAGGCTGAGCCTGTGGTTCATTCTTCTTCCTGATGGGAAAATGGAGTGACCTGTGCCTGTCCCAACACCTAGGGCTAGTTTTTCGTTGGTTCCCCGTCTTCCCGTTCATCCTCAGGAAAAATTGCAACCTGGACGAAACAGTAGGTTAAAGGTGCTGATTCTCCAAGTAGGGAGATGGTTAGTCAAGCGGCTGGAATGGCGAACCCGAGCACAAGGAGAGGAGAAATGAGGTGCGTTTTAGAAACCTTTCCCGATCTCACGGCATACCATCTTCTGGGTTTCCCATGCATGTTTTGATGTAGGAAGATTCCCTTGTACCTGGAGATTTGAGACCCATGGGGTGGGTACCCCGCGGTATTATTTTAAAGTATCTGCATTTGCTCACCCAACCTCACCAATCCTCTCAGCCCCAAGAGTGTCCAGCCTTATGTCTCATCCAGCTGTGGGTCTAGATATGGTCAATCCAGGTTGCATCAGAGACCCTGAACGGATTTTGTAAGAATTTCTCTCTCTTTCACTGTCATTGCTTTGTGGGTTTTTTAAAGTAATGTATGTTTAGAATGGGGTTTGGCTGCTTTTCCCTGCTGTGTTTATGCCGCTTTACACCCTCTTGATTCACTTGCAGAGAGATATCGATACATAGGTTTTCAGATTCATACTAGTCAGATATATTCTTGTGCGGTGACTAGGGGGTGTTGAGTCCAGTTCACTGAGCAGGGAGTAGGCCTTGTCTATTACATATTTGGCTTATGGAGCGGTGTCTGAGCTAATTTCAAACCCTTGTTTTATGAATCACCCCACCTCACCTTTCCCGTTAAGCAGCCATAGTGTGTCTTTTAAAGGTGTGACTCTGTTCTGTTTTGTAATTCAGTTCAAGTGTAGCGATTTTGACATTCCCTCTATAAGCGATATCTTAGGATAAGTGTCTTTTTCTGTGTGACTTATTTCACTTAGAATCATCGTATCTAAATCCACTCATCATGGTGCTAACTAGCCTTATGACATTGATTTCATGGCTGAGTGATATTGCATTGTGCCAAGTACCACCATTTCTTTATCCATTTTTCTCTTTCCTGGGATATTGAAGGTGTACCGAAGTGGAGGTTCTTGGAAACAGAGCAGCCGTAAAGTTTGGGGTGCCTGTGTCTTGTTGACTTTTAGTTTTCCCAATTTATACGCCTATGAGTGGAAGTGCCCTATGCTCTCTACGCTGTGTTTATTACTTGTTTCAGGACACACCGTACTCTTCTCCAGAGTGCCTGTTGGCAATTTACATCCCGCCCATCAGCGTAGCAAGGCTCCCATGTCTCCATGGCCTGTCCTGCTTTTCTGGTTTTTACACTTTGTTCAGCATGGCCCTTTTGACCGAGGGCAAGCGAGACTTCTTTGTAGCGCTGATTTGCCCTTCCGGCTTGCTTGGTTGGCCAAAAAGGGCGTATGCGTTTTTTCCTGAATATATTCAGGAAAAAACGCATACGCCCTTTTTGGCCAAGGGCATCATTGTCAACGTTTTGCCGCTTTTCATGTGCTTTAAAGGCGAGTCGAATCTACCTCCTGAAATCTGTTTCCTGCAAATCTGCCTTGCTTTCAAATCCTCTTCGTTGCCTTCCCTCAATATATTTGTGGACGAGAGTTCTCATTTATAACTCTGCACGTTTGTGAATTGCAGTGCCCCTGAGCTCCATTTGTCTCCTCGCTTTTTTGGGAGCTGGCCGCAAAAGCGGAGGATTGCTTCAGGCCCTATTTTGTTTCTGGGGGGCAGGCTGAGCCTGTGGTTCATTCTTCTTCCTGATGAGAAAATGGAGTGACCTATGCCTGTCCCAACACCTAGGGCTCGTCTCTCGTTGGTTCCCCGTCTTCCCGTTCATCCTCAGGACAAATTGCAACCTGTACAATCAGGAGGTTAAAGGTGCTGATTCTCCAAGTAGGGAGATGGTTAGTCAAGCAGCTGGAATGGTGAACCCGAGCACAAGGAGAGGAGAAATGAGGTGCATTTTAGAAACCTTTCCCGATCTCATGGCATACCATCTTCTGGGTTTCCCATGCATGTTTTTATGTAGTAAGATGCCCTTGTACCTGGAGATTTGAGACCCATGGGGTGTGTTCCCCGCAGTGTTACTTTAAAGTATCTGCATTTGCTCACCCAACCTCACCAATCCTCTCAGCCCCAAGAGTGTCCAGCCTTATGTCTCCTCCAGCTGTGGGTCTAGATATGGTCAATCCAGGTTGCATCGTAGACCCTGAACGGATTTTGTAAGAATTTCTCTCTCTTTCACTGTCTTTGTTTTGTGGGTTTTTTAAAGTAATTTATGTTTAGTATCGGGCTTGGCTTCTTTTCCCTGCTGTGTTGATGCCGCTTTACACCCTCTTGATTCACTTGCAGAGAGATATCGATACATAGGTTTTCAGATTCTTACTAGTCAGATATATTCTTGTGTGGTGACTAGGGTGTGTTGAGTCCAGTTCACTGAGCAGGGAGTAGGCCTTGTCTATTACATATTTGGCTTATGGAGCGGTCTCTGAGCTAATTTCAAACCCTTGTTTTATGCATCACCCCACCTCACCTTTCCCGTTAAGCAGCCATAGTGTGTCTTCTAAAGGTGTGACTCTGTTCTGTTTTGTAATTCAGTTCAAGTGTAGCGATTTTGACATTCCCTCTATAAGCGATATCTTAGGATAAGTGTCTTTTTCTGTGTGACTTATTTCACTTAGAATCATCGTACCTAAATCCACTCATCATGCTGCTAACTAGCCTTATGACATTGATTTCATGGCTGAGTGATATTCCATTGTGCCAAGTACCACCATTTCTTTATCCATTTTTCTCTTTCCTGGGATATTGAAGGTGTACCGAAGCGGAGGTTTTTGGAAACAGAGCAGCCGTAAACTTTAGGGTGCCTGTGTCTTGTTGATTTTTAGTTTTCCCAATTTATACGCCCATGAGTGGAAGTGCCCTATGCTCTCTACGCTGTGTTTATTACTTGTTTCAGGACACACCGTACTCTTCTCCAGAGTGCCTGTTGGCAATTTACATCCCGCCCATCAGCGTAGTAAGGCTCCCATGTCTCCATGGCCTGTCCTGCTTTTCTGGTTTTTACACTTTGTTCAGCATGGCCCTTTTGACCGAGGGCAAGCGAGACTTCTTTGTAGCGCGGATTTGCCCTTCCGGCTTGCTTGGTTGGCCAAAAAGGGCGTATGCGTTTTTTCCTGAATATATTCAGGAAAAAACGCATACGCCCTTTTTGGCCAAGGGCATCATTGTCAACGTTTTGCCGCTTTTCATGTGCTTTAAAGGCGAGTCGAATCTACCTCCTGAAATCTGTTTCCTGCAAATCTGCCTTGCTTTCAAATCCTCTTCGTTGCCTTCCCTCAATATATTTGTGGACGAGAGTTCTCATTTATAACTCTGCACGTTTGTGAATTGCAGTGCCCCTGAGCTCCATTTGTCTCCTCGCTTTTTTGGGAGCTGGCCGCAAAAGCGCAGGATTGCTTCAGGCCCTATTTTGGTTCTGGGGGGCAGGCTGAGCCTGTGGTTCATTCTTCTTCCTGATGGGAAAATGGAGTGACCTGTGCCTGTCCCAACACCTAGGGCTAGTCTTTCGTTGGTTCCCCGTCTTCCCGTTCATCCTCAGGACAAATTGCAACCTGGACGAAACAGTAGGTTAAAGGTGCTGATTCTCCAAGTAGGGAGATGGTTAGTCAAGCGGCTGGAATGGCGAACCCGAGCACAAGGAGAGGAGAAATGAGGTGCGTTTTAGAAACCTTTCCCGATCTCACGGCATACCATCTTCTGGGTTTCTCATGCATGTTTTGATGTAGGAAGATTCCCTTGTACCTGGAGATTTGAGACCCATGGGGTGGGTACCCCGCGGTATTATTTTAAAGTATCTGCATTTGCTCACCCAACCTCACCAATCCTCTCAGCCCCAAGAGTGTCCAGCCTTATGTCTCATCCAGCTGTGGGTCTAGATATGGTCAATCCAGGTTGCATCAGAGACCCTGAACGGATTTTGTAAGAATTTCTCTCTCTTTCACTGTCATTGCTTTGTGGGTTTTTTAAAGTAATGTATGTTTAGAATGGGGTTTGGCTGCTTTTCCCTGCTGTGTTTATGCCGCTTTACACCCTCTTGATTCACTTGCAGAGAGATATCGATACATAGGTTTTCAGATTCATACTAGTCAGATATATTCTTGTGCGGTGACTAGGGGGTGTTGAGTCCAGTTCACTGAGCAGGGAGTAGGCCTTGTCTATTACATATTTGGCTTATGGAGCGGTGTCTGAGCTAATTTCAAACCCTTGTTTTATGCATCACCCCACCTCACCTTTCCCGTTAAGCAGCCATAGTGTGTCTTCTAAAGGTGTGACTCTGTTCTGTTTTGTAATTCAGTTCAAGTGTAGCGATTTTGACATTCCCTCTATAAGCGATATCTTAGGATAAGTGTCTTTTTCTGTGTGACTTATTTCACTTAGAATCATCGTATCTAAATCCACTCATCATGCTGCTAACTAGCCTTATGACATTGATTTCATGGCTGAGTGATATTCCATTGTGCCAAGTACCACCATTTCTTTATCCATTTTTCTCTTTCCTGGGATATTGATGGTGTACCGAAGTGGAGGTTCTTGGAAACAGAGCAGCCGTAAACTTTAGGGTGCCTGTGTCTTGTTGATTTTTAGTTTTCCCAATTTATACGCCCTTGAGTGGAAGTGCCCTATGCTCTCTACGCTGTGTTTATTACTTGTTTCAGGACACACCGTACTCTTCTCCAGAGTGCCTGTTGGCAATTTACATCCCGCCCATCAGCGTAGCAAGGCTCCCATGTCTCCATGGCCTGTCCTGCTTTTCTGGTTTTTACACTTTGTTCAGCATGGCCCTTTTGACCGAGGGCAAGCGAGACTTCTTTGTAACGCTGATTTGCCCTTCCGGCTTGCTTGGTTGGCCAAAAAGGGCGTATGCGTTTTTTCCTGAATATATTCAGGAAAAAACGCATACGCCCTTTTTGGCCAAGGGCATCATTGTCAACGTTTTGCCGCTTTTCATGTGCTTTAAAGGCGAGTCGAATCTACCTCCTGAAATCTGTTTCCTGCAAATCTGCCTTGCTTTCCAATCCTCTTCGTTGCCTTCCCTCAATATATTTGTGGACGAGAGTTCTCATTTATAACTCTGCACGTTTGTGAATTGCAGTGCCCCTGAGCTCCATTTGTCTCCTCGCTTTTTTGGGAGCTGGCCGCAAAAGCGCAGGATTGCTTCAGGCCCTATTTTGGTTCTGGGGGGCAGGCTGAGCCTGTGGTTCATTCTTCTTCCTGATGGGAAAATGGAGTGACCTGTGCCTGTCCCAACACCTAGGGCTAGTCTTTCGTTGGTTCCCCGTCTTCCCGTTCATCCTCAGGACGAATTGCAACCTGGACGAAACAGTAGGTTAAAGGTGCTGATTCTCCAAGTAGGGAGATGGTTAGTCAAGCGGCTGGAATGGCGAACCCGAGCACAAGGAGAGGAGAAATGAGGTGCGTTTTAGAAACCTTTCCCGATCTCACGGCATACCATCTTCTGGGTTTCCCATGCATGTTTTGATGTAGGAAGATTCCCTTGTACCTGGAGATTTGAGACCCATGGGGTGGGTACCCCGCGGTATTACTTTAAAGTATCTGCATTTGCTCACCCAACCTCACCAATCCTCTCAGCCCCAAGAGTGTCCAGCCTTATGTCTCATCCAGCTGTGGGTCTAGATATGGTCAATCCAGGTTGCATCAGAGACCCTGAACGGATTTTGTAAGAATTTCTCTCTCTTTCACTGTCTTTGCTTTGTGGGTTTTTTAAAGTAATGTATGTTTAGAATGGGGTTTGGCTGCTTTTCCCTGCTGTGTTTATGCCGCTTTACACCCTCTTGATTCACTTGCAGAGAGATATCGATACATAGGTTTTCAGATTCATACTAGTCAGATATATTCTTGTGCGGTGACTAGGGGGTGTTGAGTCCAGTTCACTGAGCAGGGAGTAGGCCTTGTCTATTACATATTTGGCTTATGGAGCGGTCTCTGAGCTAATTTCAAACCCTTGTTTTATGCATCACCCCACCTCACCTTTCCCGTTAAGCAGCCATAGTGTGTCTTCTAAAGGTGTGACTCTGTTCTGTTTTGTAATTCAGTTCAAGTGTAGCGATTTTGACATTCCCTCTATAAGCGATATCTTAGGATAAGTGTCTTTTTCTGTGTGACTTATTTCACTTAGAATCATCGTATCTAAATCCACTCATCATGCTGCTAACTAGCCTTATGACATTGATTTCATGGCTGAGTGATATTCCATTGTGCCAAGTACCACCATTTCTTTATCCATTTTTCTCTTTCCTGGGATATTGATGGTGTACCGAAGTGGAGGTTCTTGGAAACAGAGCAGCCGTAAACTTTAGGGTGCCTGTGTCTTGTTGATTTTTAGTTTTCCCAATTTATACGCCCTTGAGTGGAAGTGCCCTATGCTCTCTACGCTGTGTTTATTACTTGTTTCAGGACACACCGTACTCTTCTCCAGAGTGCCTGTTGGCAATTTACATCCCGCCCATCAGCGTAGCAAGGCTCCCATGTCTCCATGGCCTGTCCTGCTTTTCTGGTTTTTACTGTTTGTTCAGCATGGCCCTTTTGACCGAGGGCAAGCGAGACTTCTTTGTAGCGCTGATTTGCCCTTCCGGCTTGCTTGGTTGGCCAAAAAGGGCGTATGCGTTTTTTCCTGAATATATTCAGGAAAAAACGCATACGCCCTTTTTGGCCAAGGGCATCATTGTAAACGTTTTGCCGCTTTTCATGTGCTTTAAAGGCGAGTCGAATCTACCTCCTGAAATCTGTTTCCTGCAAATCTGCCTTTCTTTCAAATCCTCTTCGTTGCCTTCCCTCAATATATTTGTGGACGAGAGTTCTCATTTATAACTCTGCACGTTTGTGAATTGCAGTGCCCCTGAGCTCCATTTGTCTCCTCGCTTTTTTGGGAGCTGGCCGCAAAAGCGCAGGATTGCTTCAGGCCCTATTTTGGTTCTGGGGGGCAGGCTGAGCCTGTGGTTCATTCTTCTTCCTGATGGGAAAATGGAGTGACCTATGCCTGTCCCAACACCTAGGGCTCGTCTCTCGTTGGTTCCGCGTCTTCCCGTTCATCCTCAGGACAAATTGCAACCTGTACAATCAGGAGGTTAAAGGTGCTGATTCTCCAAGTAGGGAGATGGTTAGTCAAGCGGCTGGAATGGCGAACCCGAGCACAAGGAGAGGAGAAATGAGGTGCGTTTTAGAAACCTTTCCCGATCTCATGGCATACCATCTTCTGGGTTTCCCATGCATGTTTTGATGTAGGAAGATTCCCTTGTACCTGGAGATTTGAGACCCATGGGGTGTGTTCCCCGCAGTGTTACTTTAAAGTATCTGCATTTGCTCACCCAACCTCACCAACCCTCTCAGCCCCAAGAGTGTCCAGCCTTATGTCTCCTCCAGCTGTGGGTCTAGATATGGTCAATCCAGGTTGCATCGTAGACCCTGAACGGATTTTGTAAGAATTTCTCTCTCTTTCACTGTCTTTGTTTTGTGGGTTTTTTAAAGTAATTTATGTTTAGTATCGGGCTTGGCTTCTTTTCCCTGCTGTGTTGATGCCGCTTTACACCCTCTTGATTCACTTGCAGAGAGATATCGATACATAGGTTTTCAGATTCTTACTAGTCAGATATATTCTTGTGTGGTGACTAGGGTGTGTTGAGTCCAGTTCACTGAGCAGGGAGTAGGCCTTGTCTATTACATATTTGGCTTATGGAGCGGTCTCTGAGCTAATTTCAAACCCTTTTTTTATGCATCACCCCACCTCACCTTTCCCGTTAAGCAGCCATAGTGTGTCTTCTAAAGGTGTGACTCTGTTCTGTTTTGTAATTCAGTTCAAGTGTAGCGATTTTGACATTCCCTCTATAAGCGATATCTTAGGATAAGTGTCTTTTTCTGTGTGACTTATTTCACTTAGAATCATCGTACCTAAATCCACTCATCATGCTGCTAACTAGCCTTATGACATTGATTTCATGGCTGAGTGATATTCCATTGTGCCAAGTACCACCATTTCTTTATCCATTTTTCTCTTTCCTGGGATATTGAAGGTGTACCGAAGCGGAGGTTTTTGGAAACAGAGCAGCCGTAAACTTTAGGGTGCCTGTGTCTTGTTGATTTTTAGTTTTCCCAATTTATACGCCCATGAGTGGAAGTGCCCTATGCTCTCTACGCTGTGTTTATTACTTGTTTCAGGACACACCGTACTCTTCTCCAGAGTGCCTGTTGGCAATTTACATCCCGCCCATCAGCGTAGTAAGGCTCCCATGTCTCCATGGCCTGTCCTGCTTTTCTGGTTTTTACACTTTGTTCAGCATGGCCCTTTTGACCGAGGGCAAGCGAGACTTCTTTGTAGCGCGGATTTGCCCTTCCGGCTTGCTTGGTTGGCCAAAAAGGGCGTATGCGTTTTTTCCTGAATATATTCAGGAAAAAACGCATACGCCCTTTTTGGCCAAGGGCATCATTGTCAACGTTTTGCCGCTTTTCATGTGCTTTAAAGGCGAGTCGAATCTACCTCCTGAAATCTGTTTCCTGCAAATCTGCCTTGCTTTCAAATCCTCTTCGTTGCCTTCCCTCAATATATTTGTGGACGAGAGTTCTCATTTATAACTCTGCACGTTTGTGAATTGCAGTGCCCCTGAGCTCCATTTGTCTCCTCGCTTTTTTGGGAGCTGGCCGCAAAAGCGCAGGATTGCTTCAGGCCCTATTTTGGTTCTGGGGGGCAGGCTGAGCCTGTGGTTCATTCTTCTTCCTGATGGGAAAATGGAGTGACCTGTGCCTGTCCCAACACCTAGGGCTAGTCTTTCGTTGGTTCCCCGTCTTCCCGTTCATCCTCAGGACAAATTGCAACCTGGACGAAACAGTAGGTTAAAGGTGCTGATTCTCCAAGTAGGGAGATGGTTAGTCAAGCGGCTGGAATGGCGAACCCGAGCACAAGGAGAGGAGAAATGAGGTGCGTTTTAGAAACCTTTCCCGATCTCACGGCATACCATCTTCTGGGTTTCCCATGCATGTTTTGATGTAGGAAGATTCCCTTGTACCTGGAGATTTGAGACCCATGGGGTGGGTACTCCGCGGTATTATTTTAAAGTATCTGCATTTGCTCACCCAACCTCACCAATCCTCTCAGCCCCAAGAGTGTCCAGCCTTATGTCTCATCCAGCTGTGGGTCTAGATATGGTCAATCCAGGTTGCATCAGAGACCCTGAACGGATTTTGTAAGAATTTCTCTCTCTTTCACTGTCATTGCTTTGTGGGTTTTTTAAAGTAATGTATGTTTAGAATGGGGTTTGGCTGCTTTTCCCTGCTGTGTTTATGCCGCTTTACACCCTCTTGATTCACTTGCAGAGAGATATCGATACATAGGTTTTCAGATTCATACTAGTCAGATATATTCTTGTGCGGTGACTAGGGGGTGTTGAGTCCAGTTCACTGAGCAAGGAGTAGGCCTTGTCTATTACATATTTGGCTTATGGAGCGGTGTCTGAGCTAATTTCAAACCCTTGTTTTATGCATCACCCCACCTCACCTTTCCCGTTAAGCAGCCATAGTGTGTCTTCTAAAGGTGTGACTCTGTTCTGTTTTGTAATTCAGTTCAAGTGTAGCGATTTTGACATTCCCTCTATAAGCGATATCTTAGGATAAGTGTCTTTTTCTGTGTGACTTATTTCACTTAGAATCATCGTATCTAAATCCACTCATCATGCTGCTAACTAGCCTTATGACATTGATTTCATGGCTGAGTGATATTCCATTGTGCCAAGTACCACCATTTCTTTATCCATTTTTCTCTTTCCTGGGATATTGATGGTGTACCGAAGTGGAGGTTCTTGGAAACAGAGCAGCCGTAAACTTTAGGGTGCCTGTGTCTTGTTGATTTTTAGTTTTCCCAATTTATACGCCCTTGAGTGGAAGTGCCCTATGCTCTCTACGCTGTGTTTATTACTTGTTTCAGGACACACCGTACTCTTCTCCAGAGTGCCTGTTGGCAATTTACATCCCGCCCATCAGCGTAGCAAGGCTCCCATGTCTCCATGGCCTGTCCTGCTTTTCTGGTTTTTACACTTTGTTCAGCATGGCCCTTTTGACCGAGGGCAAGCGAGACTTCTTTGTAACGCTGATTTGCCCTTCCGGCTTGCTTGGTTGGCCAAAAAGGGCGTATGCGTTTTTTCCTGAATATATTCAGGAAAAAACGCATACGCCCTTTTTGGCCAAGGGCATCATTGTCAACGTTTTGCCGCTTTTCATGTGCTTTAAAGGCGAGTCGAATCTACCTCCTGAAATCTGTTTCCTGCAAATCTGCCTTGCTTTCCAATCCTCTTCGTTGCCTTCCCTCAATATATTTGTGGACGAGAGTTCTCATTTATAACTCTGCACGTTTGTGAATTGCAGTGCCCCTGAGCTCCATTTGTCTCCTCGCTTTTTTGGGAGCTGGCCGCAAAAGCGCAGGATTGCTTCAGGCCCTATTTTGGTTCTGGGGGGCAGGCTGAGCCTGTGGTTCATTCTTCTTCCTGATGGGAAAATGGAGTGACCTGTGCCTGTCCCAACACCTAGGGCTAGTCTTTCGTTGGTTCCCCGTCTTCCCGTTCATCCTCAGGACGAATTGCAACCTGGACGAAACAGTAGGTTAAAGGTGCTGATTCTCCAAGTAGGGAGATGGTTAGTCAAGCGGCTGGAATGGCGAACCCGAGCACAAGGAGAGGAGAAATGAGGTGCGTTTTAGAAACCTTTCCCGATCTCACGGCATACCATCTTCTGGGTTTCCCATGCATGTTTTGATGTAGGAAGATTCCCTTGTACCTGGAGATTTGAGACCCATGGGGTGGGTACCCCGCGGTATTACTTTAAAGTATCTGCATTTGCTCACCCAACCTCACCAATCCTCTCAGCCCCAAGAGTGTCCAGCCTTATGTCTCATCCAGCTGTGGGTCTAGATATGGTCAATCCAGGTTGCATCAGAGACCCTGAACGGATTTTGTAAGAATTTCTCTCTCTTTCACTGTCTTTGCTTTGTGGGTTTTTTAAAGTAATGTATGTTTAGAATGGGGTTTGGCTGCTTTTCCCTGCTGTGTTTATGCCGCTTTACACCCTCTTGATTCACTTGCAGAGAGATATCGATACATAGGTTTTCAGATTCATACTAGTCAGATATATTCTTGTGCGGTGACTAGGGGGTGTTGAGTCCAGTTCACTGAGCAGGGAGTAGGCCTTGTCTATTACATATTTGGCTTATGGAGCGGTCTCTGAGCTAATTTCAAACCCTTGTTTTATGCATCACCCCACCTCACCTTTCCCGTTAAGCAGCCATAGTGTGTCTTCTAAAGGTGTGACTCTGTTCTGTTTTGTAATTCAGTTCAAGTGTAGCGATTTTGACATTCCCTCTATAAGCGATATCTTAGGATAAGTGTCTTTTTCTGTGTGACTTATTTCACTTAGAATCATCGTATCTAAATCCACTCATCATGCTGCTAACTAGCCTTATGACATTGATTTCATGGCTGAGTGATATTCCATTGTGCCAAGTACCACCATTTCTTTATCCATTTTTCTCTTTCCTGGGATATTGATGGTGTACCGAAGTGGAGGTTCTTGGAAACAGAGCAGCCGTAAACTTTAGGGTGCCTGTGTCTTGTTGATTTTTAGTTTTCCCAATTTATACGCCCTTGAGTGGAAGTGCCCTATGCTCTCTACGCTGTGTTTATTACTTGTTTCAGGACACACCGTACTCTTCTCCAGAGTGCCTGTTGGCAATTTACATCCCGCCCATCAGCGTAGCAAGGCTCCCATGTCTCCATGGCCTGTCCTGCTTTTCTGGTTTTTACTGTTTGTTCAGCATGGCCCTTTTGACCGAGGGCAAGCGAGACTTCTTTGTAGCGCTGATTTGCCCTTCCGGCTTGCTTGGTTGGCCAAAAAGGGCGTATGCGTTTTTTCCTGAATATATTCAGGAAAAAACGCATACGCCCTTTTTGGCCAAGGGCATCATTGTCAACGTTTTGCCGCTTTTCATGTGCTTTAAAGGCGAGTCGAATCTACCTCCTGAAATCTGTTTCCTGCAAATCTGCCTTGCTTTCAAATCCTCTTCGTTGCCTTCCCTCAATATATTTGTGGACGAGAGTTCTCATTTATAACTCTGCACGTTTGTGAATTGCAGTGCCCCTGAGCTCCATTTGTCTCCTCGCTTTTTTGGGAGCTGGCCGCAAAAGCGCAGGATTGCTTCAGGCCCTATTTTGGTTCTGGGGGGCAGGCTGAGCCTGTGGTTCATTCTTCTTCCTGATGGGAAAATGGAGTGACCTATGCCTGTCCCAACACCTAGGGCTCGTCTCTCGTTGGTTCCGCGTCTTCCCGTTCATCCTCAGGACAAATTGCAACCTGTACAATCAGGAGGTTAAAGGTGCTGATTATCCAAGTAGGGAGATGGTTAGTCAAGCGGCTGGAATGGCGAACCCGAGCACAAGGAGAGGAGAAATGAGGTGCGTTTTAGAAACCTTTCCCGATCTCATGGCATACCATCTTCTGGGTTTCCCATGCATGTTTTGATGTAGGAAGATTCCCTTGTACCTGGAGATTTGAGACCCATGGGGTGTGTTCCCCGCAGTGTTACTTTAAAGTATCTGCATTTGCTCACCCAACCTCACCAACCCTCTCAGCCCCAAGAGTGTCCAGCCTTATGTCTCATCCAGCTGTGGGTCTTGATATGGTCAATCCAGGTTGCATCATAGACCCTGAACGGATTTTGTAAGAATTTCTCTCTCTTTCACTGTCTTTGTTTTGTGGGTTTTTTAAAGTAATTTATGTTTAGAATCGGGCTTGGCTGCTTTTCCCTGCTGTGTTTATGCCGCTTTACACCCTCTTGATTCACTTGCAGAGAGATATCGATACATAGGTTTTCAGATTCTTACTAGTCAGATATATTCTTGTGTGTTGACTAGGGTGTGTTGAGTCCAGTTCACTGAGCAGGGAGTAGGCCTTGTCTATTACATATTTTGCTTATGGAGCGGTCTCTGAGCTAATTTGAAACCCTTGTTTTATGCATCACCCCACCTCACCTTTCCCGTTAAGCAGCCATAGTGTGTCTTCTAAAGGTGTGACTCTGTTCTGTTTTGTAATTCAGTTCAAGTGTAGCGATTTTGACATTCCCTCTATAAGCGATATCTTAGGATAAGTGTCTTTTTCTGTGTGACTTATTTCACTTAGAATCATCGTATCTAAATCCACTCATCATGCTGCTAACTAGCCTTATGACATTGATTTCATGGCTGAGTGATATTCCATTGTGCCAAGTACCACCATTTCTTTATCCATTTTTCTCTTTCCTGGGATATTGAAGGTGTACCGAAGCGGAGGTTTTTGGAAACAGAGCAGCCGTAAACTTTAGGGTGCCTGTGTCTTGTTGATTTTTAGTTTTCCCAATTTATACGCCCATGAGTGGAAGTGCCCTATGCTCTCTACGCTGTGTTTATTACTTGTTTCAGGACACACCGTACTCTTCTCCAGAGTGCCTGTTGGCAATTTACATCCCGTCCATCAGCGTAGTAAGGCTCCCATGTCTCCATGGCCTGTCCTGCTTTTCTGGTTTTTACACTTTGTTCAGCATGGCCCTTTTGACCGAGGGCAAGCGAGACTTCTTTGTAGCGCGGATTTGCCCTTCCGGCTTGCTTGGTTGGCCAAAAAGGGCGTATGCGTTTTTTCCTGAATATATTCAGGAAAAAACGCATACGCCCTTTTAGGCCAAGGGCATCATTGTCAACGTTTTGCCGCTTTTCATGTGCTTTAAAGGCGAGTCGAATCTACCTCCTGAAATCTGTTTCCTGCAAATCTGCCTTGCTTTCAAATCCTCTTCGTTGCCTTCCCTCAATATATTTGTGGACGAGAGTTCTCATTTATAACTCTGCACGTTTGTGAATTGCAGTGCCCCTGAGCTCCATTTGTCTCCTCGCTTTTTTGGGAGCTGGCCGCAAAAGCGCAGGATTGCTTCAGGCCCTATTTTGGTTCTGGGGGGCAGGCTGAGCCTGTGGTTCATTCTTCTTCCTGATGGGAAAATGGAGTGACCTGTGCCTGTCCCAACACCTAGGGCTAGTCTTTCGTTGGTTCCCCGTCTTCCCGTTCATCCTCAGGACAAATTGCAACCTGGACGAAACAGTAGGTTAAAGGTGCTGATTCTCCAAGTAGGGAGATGGTTAGTCAAGCGGCTGGAATGGCGAACCCGAGCACAAGGAGAGGAGAAATGAGGTGCGTTTTAGAAACCTTTCCCGATCTCACGGCATACCATCTTCTGGGTTTCCCATGCATGTTTTGATGTAGGAAGATTCCCTTGTACCTGGAGATTTGAGACCCATGGGGTGGGTACCCCGCGGTATTATTTTAAAGTATCTGCATTTGCTCACCCAACCTCACCAACCCTCTCAGCCCCAAGAGTGTCCAGCCTTATGTCTCATCCAGCTGTGGGTCTAGATATGGTCAATCCAGGTTGCATCAGAGACCCTGAACGGATTTTGTAAGAATTTCTCTCTCTTTCACTGTCATTGCTTTGTGGGTTTTTTAAAGTAATGTATGTTTAGAATGGGGTTTGGCTGCTTTTCCCTGCTGTGTTTATGCCGCTTTACACCCTCTTGATTCACTTGCAGAGAGATATCGATACATAGGTTTTCAGATTCATACTAGTCAGATATATTCTTGTGCGGTGACTAGGGGGTGTTGAGTCCAGTTCACTGAGCAGGGAGTAGGCCTTGTCTATTACATATTTGGCTTATGGAGCGGTGTCTGAGCTAATTTCAAACCCTTGTTTTATGCATCACCCCACCTCACCTTTCCCGTTAAGCAGCCATAGTGTGTCTTCTAAAGGTGTGACTCTGTTCTGTTTTGTAATTCAGTTCAAGTGTAGCGATTTTGACATTCCCTCTATAAGCGATATCTTAGGATAATGTCTTTTTCTGTGTGACTTATTTCACTTAGAATCATCGTACCTAAATCCACTCATCATGCTGCTAACTAGCCTTATGACATTGATTTCATGGCTGAGTGATATTCCATTGTGCCAAGTACCACCATTTCTTTATCCATTTTTCTCTTTCCTGGGATATTGATGGTGTACCGAAGCGGAGGTTCTTGGAAACAGAGCAGCCGTAAACTTTAGGGTGCCTGTGTCTTGTTGATTTTTAGTTTTCCCAATTTATACGCCCATGAGTGGAAGTGCCCTATGCTCTCTACGCTGTGTTTATTACTTGTTTCAGGACACACCGTACTCTTCTCCAGAGTGCCTGTTGGCAATTTATATCCCGCCTATCAGCGTAGCAAGGCTCCCATGTCTCCATGGCCTGTCCTGCTTTTCTGGTTTTTACTGTTTGTTCAGCATGGCCCTTTTGACCGAGGGCAAGCGAGACTTCTTTGTAACGCTGATTTGCCCTTCCGGCTTGCTTGGTTGGCCAAAAAGGGCGTATGCGTTTTTTCCTGAATATATTCAGGAAAAAACGCATACGCCCTTTTTGGCCAAGGGCATCATTGTCAACGTTTTGCCGCTTTTCATGTGCTTTAAAGGCGAGTCGAATCTACCTCCTGAAATCTGTTTCCTGCAAATCTGCCTTGCTTTCCAATCCTCTTCGTTGCCTTCCCTCAATATATTTGTGGACGAGAGTTCTCATTTATAACTCTGCACGTTTGTGAATTGCAGTGCCCCTGAGCTCCATTTGTCTCCTCGCTTTTTTGGGAGCTGGCCGCAAAAGCGCAGGATTGCTTCAGGCCCTATTTTGGTTCTGGGGGGCAGGCTGAGCCTGTGGTTCATTCTTCTTCCTGATGGGAAAATGGAGTGACCTGTGCCTGTCCCAACACCTAGGGCTAGTCTTTCGTTGGTTCCCCGTCTTCCCGTTCATCCTCAGGACGAATTGCCACCTGGACGAAACAGTAGGTTAAAGGTGCTGATTCTCCAAGTAGGGAGATGGTTAGTCAAGCGGCTGGAATGGCGAACCCGAGCACAAGGAGAGGAGAAATGAGGTGCGTTTTAGAAACCTTTCCCGATCTCACGGCATACCATTTTCTGGGTTTCCCATGCATGTTTTGATGTAGGAAGATTCCCTTGTACCTGGAGATTTGAGACCCATGGGGTGGGTACCCCGCGGTATTACTTTAAAGTATCTGCATTTGCTCACCCAACCTCACCAATCCTCTCAGCCCCAAGAGTGTCCAGCCTTATGTCTCATCCAGCTGTGGGTCTAGATATGGTCAATCCAGGTTGCATCAGAGACCCTGAACGGATTTTGTAAGAATTTCTCTCTCTTTCACTGTCTTTGCTTTGTGGGTTTTTTAAAGTAATGTATGTTTAGAATGGGGTTTGGCTGCTTTTCCCTGCTGTGTTTATGCCGCTTTACACCCTCTTGATTCACTTGCAGAGAGATATCGATACATAGGTTTTCAGATTCATACTAGTCAGATATATTCTTGTGCGGTGACTAGGGGGTGTTGAGTCCAGTTCACTGAGCAGGGAGTAGGCCTTGTCTATTACATATTTTGCTTATGGAGCGGTCTCTGAGCTAATTTGAAACCCTTGTTTTATGCATCACCCCACCTCACCTTTCCCGTTAAGCAGCCATAGTGTGTCTTCTAAAGGTGTGACTCTGTTCTGTTTTGTAATTCAGTTCAAGTGTAGCGATTTTGACATTCCCTCTATAAGCGATATCTTAGGATAAGTGTCTTTTTCTGTGTGACTTATTTCACTTAGAATCATCGTATCTAAATCCACTCATCATGCTGCTAACTAGCCTTATGACATTGATTTCATGGCTGAGTGATATTCCACTGTGCCAAGTACCACCATTTCTTTATCCATTTTTCTCTTTCCTGGGATATTGAAGGTGTACCGAAGTGGAGGTTCTTGGAAACAGAGCAGCCGTAAACTTTAGGGTGCCTGTGTCTTGTTGACTTTTAGTTTTCCCAATTTCTACGCCCATGAGTGGAAGTGCCCTATGCTCTCTACGCTGTGTTTATTACTTGTTTCAGGACACACCGTACTCTTCTCCAGAGTGCCTGTTGGCAATTTACATCCCGCCCATCAGCGTAGCAAGGCTCCCATGTCTCCATGGCCTGTCCTGCTTTTCTGGTTTTTACACTTTGTTCAGCATGGCCCTTTTGACCGAGGGCAAGCGAGACTTCTTTGTAGCGCTGATTTGCCCTTCCGGCTTGCTTGGTTGGCCAAAAAGGGCGTATGCGTTTTTTCCTGAATATATTCAGGAAAAAACGCATACGCCCTTTTTGGCCAAGGGCATCATTGTCAACGTTTTGCCGCTTTTCATGGGCTTTAAAGGCGAGTCGAATCTACCTCCTGAAATCTGTTTCCTGCAAATCTGCCTTGCTTTCAAATCCTCTTCGTTGCCTTCCCTCAATATATTTGTGGACGAGAGTTCTCATTTATAACTCTGCACGTTTGTGAATTGCAGTGCCCCTGAGCTCCATTTGTCTCCTCGCTTTTTTGGGAGCTGGCCGCAAAAGCGCAGGATTGCTTCAGGCCCTATTTTGGTTCTGGGGGGCAGGCTGAGCCTGTGGTTCATTCTTCTTCCTGATGAGAAAATGGAGTGACCTATGCCTGTCCCAACACCTAGGGCTCGTCTCTCGTTGGTTCCGCGTCTTCCCGTTCATCCTCAGGACAAATTGCAACCTGTACAATCAGGAGGTTAAAGGTGCTGATTCTCCAAGTAGGGAGATGGTTAGTCAAGCAGCTGGAATGGTGAACCCGAGCACAAGGAGAGGAGAAATGAGGTGCAGTTTAGAAACCTTTCCCGATCTCATGGCATACCATCTTCTGGGTTTCCCATGCATGTTTTGATGTAGGAAGATGCCCTTGTACCTGGAGATTTGAGACCCATGGGGTGTGTTCCCCGCAGTGTTACTTTAAAGTATCTGCATTTGCTCACCCAACCTCACCAATCCTCTCAGCCCCAAGAGTGTCCAGCCTTATGTCTCATCCAGCTGTGGGTCTAGATATGGTCAATCCAGGTTGCATCAGAGACCCTGAACGGATTTTGTAAGAATTTCTCTCTCTTTCACTGTCTTTGCTTTGTGGGTTTTTTAAAGTAATGTATGTTTAGAATGGGGTTTGGCTGCTTTTCCCTGCTGTGTTTATGCCGCTTTACACCCTCTTGATTCACTTGCAGAGAGATATCGATACATAGGTTTTCAGATTCATACTAGTCAGATATATACTTGTGCGGTGACTAGGGGGTGTTTAGTCCAGTTCACTGAGCAGGGAGTAGGCCTTGTCTATTACATATTTGGCTTATGGAGCGGTGTCTGAGCTAATTTCAAACCCTTGTTTTATGCATCACCCCACCTCACCTTTCCCGTTAAGCAGCCATAGTGTGTCTTCTAAAGGTGTGACTCTGTTCTGTTTTGTAATTCAGTTCAAGTGTAGCGATTTTGACATTCCCTCTATAAGCGATATCTTAGGATAAGTGTCTTTTTCTGTGTGACTTATTTCACTTAGAATCATCGTACCTAAATCCACTCATCATGCTGCTAACTAGCCTTATGACATTGATTTCATGGCTGAGTGATATTCCATTGTGCCAAGTACCACCATTTCTTTATCCATTTTTCTCTTTCCTGGGATATTGATGGTGTACCGAAGTGGAGGTTCTTGGAAACAGAGCAGCCGTAAACTTTAGGGTGCCTGTGTCTTGTTGATTTTTAGTTTTCCCAATTTATACGCCCTTGAGTGGAAGTGCCCTATGCTCTCTACGCTGTGTTTATTACTTGTTTCAGGACACACCGTACTCTTCTCCAGAGTGCCTGTTGGCAATTTACATCCCGCCCATCAGCGTAGCAAGGCTCCCATGTCTCCATGGCCTGTCCTGCTTTTCTGGTTTTTACTGTTTGTTCAGCATGGCCCTTTTGACCGAGGGCAAGCGAGACTTCTTTGTAGCGCTGATTTGCCCTTCCGGCTTGCTTGGTTGGCCAAAAAGGGCGTATGCGTTTTTTCCTGAATATATTCAGGAAAAAACGCATACGCCCTTTTTGGCCAAGGGCATCATTGTCAACGTTTTGCCGCTTTTCATGTGCTTTAAAGGCGAGTCGAATCTACCTCCTGAAATCTGTTTCCTGCAAATCTGCCTTGCTTTCAAATCCTCTTCGTTGCCTTCCCTCAATATATTTGTGGACGAGAGTTCTCATTTATAACTCTGCACGTTTGTGAATTGCAGTGCCCCTGAGCTCCATTTGTCTCCTCGCTTTTTTGGGAGCTGGCCGCAAAAGCGCAGGATTGCTTCAGGCCCTATTTTGGTTCTGGGGGGCAGGCTGAGCCTGTGGTTCATTCTTCTTCCTGATGGGAAAATGGAGTGACCTATGCCTGTCCCAACACCTAGGGCTCGTCTCTCGTTGGTTCCGCGTCTTCCCGTTCATCCTCAGGACAAATTGCAACCTGTACAATCAGGAGGTTAAAGGTGCTGATTCTCCAAGTAGGGAGATGGTTAGTCAAGCGGCTGGAATGGCGAACCCGAGCACAAGGAGAGGAGAAATGAGGTGCGTTTTAGAAACCTTTCCCGATCTCATGGCATACCATCTTCTGGGTTTCCCATGCATGTTTTGATGTAGGAAGATTCCCTTGTACCTGGAGATTTGAGACCCATGGGGTGTGTTCCCCGCAGTGTTACTTTAAAGTATCTGCATTTGCTCACCCAACCTCACCAACCCTCTCAGCCCCAAGAGTGTCCAGCCTTATGTCTCATCCAGCTGTGGGTCTTGATATGGTCAATCCAGGTTGCATCATAGACCCTGAACGGATTTTGTAAGAATTTCTCTCTCTTTCACTGTCTTTGTTTTGTGGGTTTTTTAAAGTAATTTATGTTTAGAATCGGGCTTGGCTGCTTTTCCCTGCTGTGTTGATGCCGCTTTACACCCTCTTGATTCACTTGCAGAGAGATATCGATACATAGGTTTTCAGATTCTTACTAGTCAGATATATTCTTGTGTGTTGACTAGGGTGTGTTGAGTCCAGTTCACTGAGCAGGGAGTAGGCCTTGTCTATTACATATTTTGCTTATGGAGCGGTCTCTGAGCTAATTTGAAACCCTTGTTTTATGCATCACCCCACCTCACCTTTCCCGTTAAGCAGCCATAGTGTGTCTTCTAAAGGTGTGACTCTGTTCTGTTTTGTAATTCAGTTCAAGTGTAGCGATTTTGACATTCCCTCTATAAGCGATATCTTAGGATAAGTGTCTTTTTCTGTGTGACTTATTTCACTTAGAATCATCGTATCTAAATCCACTCATCATGCTGCTAACTAGCCTTATGACATTGATTTCATGGCTGAGTGATATTCCACTGTGCCAAGTACCACCATTTCTTTATCCATTTTTCTCTTTCCTGGGATATTGAAGGTGTACCGAAGTGGAGGTTCTTGGAAACAGAGCAGCCGTAAACTTTAGGGTGCCTGTGTCTTGTTGACTTTTAGTTTTCCCAATTTCTACGCCCATGAGTGGAAGTGCCCTATGCTCTCTACGCTGTGTTTATTACTTGTTTCAGGACACACCGTACTCTTCTCCAGAGTGCCTGTTGGCAATTTACATCCCGCCCATCAGCGTAGCAAGGCTCCCATGTCTCCATGGCCTGTCCTGCTTTTCTGGTTTTTACACTTTGTTCAGCATGGCCCTTTTGACCGAGGGCAAGCGAGACTTCTTTGTAGCGCTGATTTGCCCTTCCGGCTTGCTTGGTTGGCCAAAAAGGGCGTATGCGTTTTTTCCTGAATATATTCAGGAAAAAACGCATACGCCCTTTTTGGCCAAGGGCATCATTGTCAACGTTTTGCCGCTTTTCATGGGCTTTAAAGGCGAGTCGAATCTACCTCCTGAAATCTGTTTCCTGCAAATCTGCCTTGCTTTCAAATCCTCTTCGTTGCCTTCCCTCAATATATTTGTGGACGAGAGTTCTCATTTATAACTCTGCACGTTTGTGAATTGCAGTGCCCCTGAGCTCCATTTGTCTCCTCGCTTTTTTGGGAGCTGGCCGCAAAAGCGCAGGATTGCTTCAGGCCCTATTTTGGTTCTGGGGGGCAGGCTGAGCCTGTGGTTCATTCTTCTTCCTGATGAGAAAATGGAGTGACCTATGCCTGTCCCAACACCTAGGGCTCGTCTCTCGTTGGTTCCGCGTCTTCCCGTTCATCCTCAGGACAAATTGCAACCTGTACAATCAGGAGGTTAAAGGTGCTGATTCTCCAAGTAGGGAGATGGTTAGTCAAGCAGCTGGAATGGTGAACCCGAGCACAAGGAGAGGAGAAATGAGGTGCAGTTTAGAAACCTTTCCCGATCTCATGGCATACCATCTTCTGGGTTTCCCATGCATGTTTTGATGTAGGAAGATGCCCTTGTACCTGGAGATTTGAGACCCATGGGGTGTGTTCCCCGCAGTGTTACTTTAAAGTATCTGCATTTGCTCACCCAACCTCACCAATCCTCTCAGCCCCAAGAGTGTCCAGCCTTATGTCTCATCCAGCTGTGGGTCTAGATATGGTCAATCCAGGTTGCATCAGAGACCCTGAACGGATTTTGTAAGAATTTCTCTCTCTTTCACTGTCTTTGCTTTGTGGGTTTTTTAAAGTAATGTATGTTTAGAATGGGGTTTGGCTGCTTTTCCCTGCTGTGTTTATGCCGCTTTACACCCTCTTGATTCACTTGCAGAGAGATATCGATACATAGGTTTTCAGATTCATACTAGTCAGATATATACTTGTGCGGTGACTAGGGGGTGTTTAGTCCAGTTCACTGAGCAGGGAGTAGGCCTTGTCTATTACATATTTGGCTTATGGAGCGGTGTCTGAGCTAATTTCAAACCCTTGTTTTATGCATCACCCCACCTCACCTTTCCCGTTAAGCAGCCATAGTGTGTCTTCTAAAGGTGTGACTCTGTTCTGTTTTGTAATTCAGTTCAAGTGTAGCGATTTTGACATTCCCTCTATAAGCGATATCTTAGGATAAGTGTCTTTTTCTGTGTGACTTATTTCACTTAGAATCATCGTACCTAAATCCACTCATCATGCTGCTAACTAGCCTTATGACATTGATTTCATGGCTGAGTGATATTCCATTGTGCCAAGTACCACCATTTCTTTATCCATTTTTCTCTTTCCTGGGATATTGATGGTGTACCGAAGTGGAGGTTCTTGGAAACAGAGCAGCCGTAAACTTTAGGGTGCCTGTGTCTTGTTGATTTTTAGTTTTCCCAATTTATACGCCCTTGAGTGGAAGTGCCCTATGCTCTCTACGCTGTGTTTATTACTTGTTTCAGGACACACCGTACTCTTCTCCAGAGTGCCTGTTGGCAATTTACATCCCGCCCATCAGCGTAGCAAGGCTCCCATGTCTCCATGGCCTGTCCTGCTTTTCTGGTTTTTACTGTTTGTTCAGCATGGCCCTTTTGACCGAGGGCAAGCGAGACTTCTTTGTAGCGCTGATTTGCCCTTCCGGCTTGCTTGGTTGGCCAAAAAGGGCGTATGCGTTTTTTCCTGAATATATTCAGGAAAAAACGCATACGCCCTTTTTGGCCAAGGGCATCATTGTCAACGTTTTGCCGCTTTTCATGTGCGTTAAAGGCGAGTCGAATCTACCTCCTGAAATCTGTTTCCTGCAAATCTGCCTTGCTTTCAAATCCTCTTCGTTGCCTTCCCTCAATATATTTGTGGACGAGAGTTCTCATTTATAACTCTGCACGTTTGTGAATTGCAGTGCCCCTGAGCTCCATTTGTCTCCTCGCTTTTTTGGGAGCTGGCCGCAAAAGCGCAGGATTGCTTCAGGCCCTATTTTGGTTCTGGGGGGCAGGCTGAGCCTGTGGTTCATTCTTCTTCCTGATGGGAAAATGGAGTGACCTATGCCTGTCCCAACACCTAGGGCTCGTCTCTCGTTGGTTCCGCGTCTTCCCGTTCATCCTCAGGACAAATTGCAACCTGTACAATCAGGAGGTTAAAGGTGCTGATTCTCCAAGTAGGGAGATGGTTAGTCAAGCGGCTGGAATGGCGAACCCGAGCACAAGGAGAGGAGAAATGAGGTGCGTTTTAGAAACCTTTCCCGATCTCATGGCATACCATCTTCTGGGTTTCCCATGCATGTTTTGATGTAGGAAGATTCCCTTGTACCTGGAGATTTGAGACCCATGGGGTGTGTTCCCCGCAGTGTTACTTTAAAGTATCTGCATTTGCTCACCCAACCTCACCAACCCTCTCAGCCCCAAGAGTGTCCAGCCTTATGTCTCATCCAGCTGTGGGTCTTGATATGGTCAATCCAGGTTGCATCATAGACCCTGAACGGATTTTGTAAGAATTTCTCTCTCTTTCACTGTCTTTGTTTTGTGGGTTTTTTAAAGTAATTTATGTTTAGAATCGGGCTTGGCTGCTTTTCCCTGCTGTGTTGATGCCGCTTTACACCCTCTTGATTCACTTGCAGAGAGATATCGATACATAGGTTTTCAGATTCTTACTAGTCAGATATATTCTTGTGTGTTGACTAGGGTGTGTTGAGTCCAGTTCACTGAGCAGGGAGTAGGCCTTGTCTATTACATATTTTGCTTATGGAGCGGTCTCTGAGCTAATTTGAAACCCTTGTTTTATGCATCACCCCACCTCACCTTTCCCGTTAAGCAGCCATAGTGTGTCTTCTAAAGGTGTGACTCTGTTCTGTTTTGTAATTCAGTTCAAGTGTAGCGATTTTGACATTCCCTCTATAAGCGATATCTTAGGATAAGTGTCTTTTTCTGTGTGACTTATTTCACTTAGAATCATCGTATCTAAATCCACTCATCATGCTGCTAACTAGCCTTATGACATTGATTTCATGGCTGAGTGATATTCCACTGTGCCAAGTACCACCATTTCTTTATCCATTTTTCTCTTTCCTGGGATATTGAAGGTGTACCGAAGTGGAGGTTCTTGGAAACAGAGCAGCCGTAAACTTTAGGGTGCCTGTGTCTTGTTGACTTTTAGTTTTCCCAATTTATACGCCCATGAGTGGAAGTGCCCTATGCTCTCTACGCTGTGTTTATTACTTGTTTCAGGACACACCGTACTCTTCTCCAGAGTGCCTGTTGGCAATTTACATCCCGCCCATCAGCGTAGCAAGGCTCCCATGTCTCCATGGCCTGTCCTGCTTTTCTGGTTTTTACACTTTGTTCAGCATGGCCCTTTTGACCGAGGGCAAGCGAGACTTCTTTGTAGCGCTGATTTGCCCTTCCGGCTTGCTTGGTTGGCCAAAAAGGGCGTATGCGTTTTTTCCTGAATATATTCAGGAAAAAACGCATACGCCCTTTTTGGCCAAGGGCATCATTGTCAACGTTTTGCCGCTTTTCATGTGCTTTAAAGGCGAGTCGAATCTACCTCCTGAAATCTGTTTCCTGCAAATCTGCCTTGCTTTCAAATCCTCTTCGTTGCCTTCCCTCAATATATTTGTGGACGAGAGTTCTCATTTATAACTCTGCACGTTTGTGAATTGCAGTGCCCCTGAGCTCCATTTGTCTCCTCGCTTTTTTGGGAGCTGGCCGCAAAAGCGCAGGATTGCTTCAGGCCCTATTTTGGTTCTGGGGGGCAGGCTGAGCCTGTGGTTCATTCTTCTTCCTGATGAGAAAATGGAGTGACCTATGCCTGTCCCAACACCTAGGGCTCGTCTCTCGTTGGTTCCGCGTCTTCCCGTTCATCCTCAGGACAAATTGCAACCTGTACAATCAGGAGGTTAAAGGTGCTGATTCTCCAAGTAGGGAGATGGTTAGTCAAGCAGCTGGAATGGTGAACCCGAGCACAAGGAGAGGAGAAATGAGGTGCAGTTTAGAAACCTTTCCCGATCTCATGGCATACCATCTTCTGGGTTTCCCATGCATGTTTTGATGTAGGAAGATGCCCTTGTACCTGGAGATTTGAGACCCATGGGGTGTGTTCCCCGCAGTGTTACTTTAAAGTATCTGCATTTGCTCACCCAACCTCACCAATCCTCTCAGCCCCAAGAGTGTCCAGCCTTATGTCTCATCCAGCTGTGGGTCTAGATATGGTCAATCCAGGTTGCATCAGAGACCCTGAACGGATTTTGTAAGAATTTCTCTCTCTTTCACTGTCTTTGCTTTGTGGGTTTTTTAAAGTAATGTATGTTTAGAATGGGGTTTGGCTGCTTTTCCCTGCTGTGTTTATGCCGCTTTACACCCTCTTGATTCACTTGCAGAGAGATATCGATACATAGGTTTTCAGATTCATACTAGTCAGATATATTCTTGTGCGGTGACTAGGGGGTGTTGAGTCCAGTTCACTGAGCAGGGAGTAGGCCTTGTCTATTACATATTTGGCTTATTGAGCGGTCTCTGAGCTAATTTCAAACCCTTGTTTTATGCATCACCCCACCTCACCTTTCCCGTTAAGCAGCCATAGTGTGTCTTCTAAAGGTGTGACTCTGTTCTGTTTTGTAATTCAGTTCAAGTGTAGCGATTTTGACATTCCCTCTATAAGCGATATCTTAGGATAAGTGTCTTTTTCTGTGTGACTTATTTCACTTAGAATCATCGTACCTAAATCCACTCATCATGCTGCTAACTAGCCTTATGACATTGATTTCATGGCTGAGTGATATTCCATTGTGCCAAGTACCACCATTTCTTTATCCATTTTTCTCTTTCCTGGGATATTGATGGTGTACCGAAGTGGAGGTTCTTGGAAACAGAGCAGCCGTAAACTTTAGGGTGCCTGTGTCTTGTTGATTTTTAGTTTTCCCAATTTATACGCCCTTGAGTGGAAGTGCCCTATGCTCTCTACGCTGTGTTTATTACTTGTTTCAGGACACACCGTACTCTTCTCCAGAGTGCCTGTTGGCAATTTACATCCCGCCCATCAGCGTAGCAAGGCTCCCATGTCTCCATGGCCTGTCCTGCTTTTCTGGTTTTTACTGTTTGTTCAGCATGGCCCTTTTGACCGAGGGCAAGCGAGACTTCTTTGTAGCGCTGATTTGCCCTTCCGGCTTGCTTGGTTGGCCAAAAAGGGCGTATGCGTTTTTTCCTGAATATATTCAGGAAAAAACGCATACGCCCTTTTTGGCCAAGGGCATCATTGTCAACGTTTTGCCGCTTTTCATGTGCTTTAAAGGCGAGTCGAATCTACCTCCTGAAATCTGTTTCCTGCAAATCTGCCTTGCTTTCAAATCCTCTTCGTTGCCTTCCCTCAATATATTTGTGGACGAGAGTTCTCATTTATAACTCTGCACGTTTGTGAATTGCAGTGCCCCTGAGCTCCATTTGTCTCCTCGCTTTTTTGGGAGCTGGCCGCAAAAGCGCAGGATTGCTTCAGGCCCTATTTTGGTTCTGGGGGGCAGGCTGAGCCTGTGGTTCATTCTTCTTCCTGATGGGAAAATGGAGTGACCTATGCCTGTCCCAACACCTAGGGCTCGTCTCTCGTTGGTTCCGCGTCTTCCCGTTCATCCTCAGGACAAATTGCAACCTGTACAATCAGGAGGTTAAAGGTGCTGATTCTCCAAGTAGGGAGATGGTTAGTCAAGCGGCTGGAATGGCGAACCCGAGCACAAGGAGAGGAGAAATGAGGTGCGTTTTAGAAACCTTTCCCGATCTCATGGCATACCGTCTTCTGGGTTTCCCATGCATGTTTTGATGTAGGAAGATTCCCTTGTACCTGGAGATTTGAGACCCATGGGGTGTGTTCCCCGCAGTGTTACTTTAAAGTATCTGCATTTGCTCACCCAACCTCACCAACCCTCTCAGCCCCAAGAGTGTCCAGCCTTATGTCTCATCCAGCTGTGGGTCTTGATATGGTCAATCCAGGTTGCATCATAGACCCTGAACGGATTTTGTAAGAATTTCTCTCTCTTTCACTGTCTTTGTTTTGTGGGTTTTTTAAAGTAATTTATGTTTAGAATCGGGCTTGGCTGCTTTTCCCTGCTGTGTTGATGCCGCTTTACACCCTCTTGATTCACTTGCAGAGAGATATCGATACATAGGTTTTCAGATTCTTACTAGTCAGATATATTCTTGTGTGTTGACTAGGGTGTGTTGAGTCCAGTTCACTGAGCAGGGAGTAGGCCTTGTCTATTACATATTTTGCTTATGGAACGGTCTCTGAGCTAATTTGAAACCCTTGTTTTATGCATCACCCCACCTCACCTTTCCCGTTAAGCAGCCATAGTGTGTCTTCTAAAGGTGTGACTCTGTTCTGTTTTGTAATTCAGTTCAAGTGTAGCGATTTTGACATTCCCTCTATAAGCGATATCTTAGGATAAGTGTCTTTTTCTGTGTGACTTATTTCACTTAGAATCATCGTATCTAAATCCACTCATCATGCTGCTAACTAGCCTTATGACATTGATTTCATGGCTGAGTGATATTCCACTGTGCCAAGTACCACCATTTCTTTATCCATTTTTCTCTTTCCTGGGATATTGAAGGTGTACCGAAGTGGAGGTTCTTGGAAACAGAGCAGCCGTAAACTTTAGGGTGCCTGTGTCTTGTTGACTTTTAGTTTTCCCAATTTATACGCCCATGAGTGGAAGTGCCCTATGCTCTCTACGCTGTGTTTATTACTTGTTTCAGGACACACCGTACTCTTCTCCAGAGTGCCTGTTGGCAATTTACATCCCGCCCATCAGCGTAGCAAGGCTCCCATGTCTCCATGGCCTGTCCTGCTTTTCTGGTTTTTACACTTTGTTCAGCATGGCCCTTTTGACCGAGGGCAAGCGAGACTTCTTTGTAGCGCTGATTTGCCCTTCCGGCTTGCTTGGTTGGCCAAAAAGGGCGTATGCGTTTTTTCCTGAATATATTCAGGAAAAAACGCATACGCCCTTTTTGGCCAAGGGCATCATTGTCAACGTTTTGCCGCTTTTCATGTGCTTTAAAGGCGAGTCGAATCTCCCTCCTGAAATCTGTTTCCTGCAAATCTGCCTTGCTTTCAAATCCTCTTCGTTGCCTTCCCTCAATATATTTGTGGACGAGAGTTCTCATTTATAACTCTGCACGTTTGTGAATTGCAGTGCCCCTGAGCTCCATTTGTCTCCTCGCTTTTTTGGGAGCTGGCCGCAAAAGCGCAGGATTGCTTCAGGCCCTATTTTGGTTCTGGGGGGCAGGCTGAGCCTGTGGTTCATTCTTCTTCCTGATGAGAAAATGGAGTGACCTATGCCTGTCCCAACACCTAGGGCTCGTCTCTCGTTGGTTCCGCGTCTTCCCGTTCATCCTCAGGACAAATTGCAACCTGTACAATCAGGAGGTTAAAGGTGCTGATTCTCCAAGTAGGGAGATGGTTAGTCAAGCAGCTGGAATGGTGAACCCGAGCACAAGGAGAGGAGAAATGAGGTGCAGTTTAGAAACCTTTCCCGATCTCATGGCATACCATCTTCTGGGTTTCCCATGCATGTTTTGATGTAGGAAGATGCCCTTGTACCTGGAGATTTGAGACCCATGGGGTGTGTTCCCCGCAGTGTTACTTTAAAGTATCTGCATTTGCTCACCCAACCTCACCAATCCTCTCAGCCCCAAGAGTGTCCAGCCTTATGTCTCATCCAGCTGTGGGTCTAGATATGGTCAATCCAGGTTGCATCAGAGACCCTGAACGGATTTTGTAAGAAGTTCTCTCTCTTTCACTGTCTTTGCTTTGTGGGTTTTTTAAAGTAATGTATGTTTAGAATGGGGTTTGGCTGCTTTTCCCTGCTGTGTTTATGCCGCTTTACACCCTCTTGATTCACTTGCAGAGAGATATCGATACATAGGTTTTCAGATTCATACTAGTCAGATATATTCTTGTGCGGTGACTAGGGGGTGTTGAGTCCAGTTCACTGAGCAGGGAGTAGGCCTTGTCTATTACATATTTGGCTTATGGAGCGGTGTCTGAGCTAATTTCAAACCCTTGTTTTATGCATCACCCCACCTCACCTTTCCCGTTAAGCAGCCATAGTGTGTCTTCTAAAGGTGTGACTCTGTTCTGTTTTGTAATTCAGTTCAAGTGTAGCGATTTTGACATTCCCTCTATAAGCGATATCTTAGGATAAGTGTCTTTTTCTGTGTGACTTATTTCACTTAGAATCATCGTACCTAAATCCACTCATCATGCTGCTAACTAGCCTTATGACATTGATTTCATGGCTGAGTGATATTCCATTGTGCCAAGTACCACCATTTCTTTATCCATTTTTCTCTTTCCTGGGATATTGATGGTGTACCGAAGTGGAGGTTCTTGGAAACAGAGCAGCCGTAAACTTTAGGGTGCCTGTGTCTTGTTGATTTTTAGTTTTCCCAATTTATACGCCCTTGAGTGGAAGTGCCCTATGCTCTCTACGCTGTGTTTATTACTTGTTTCAGGACACACCGTACTCTTCTCCAGAGTGCCTGTTGGCAATTTACATCCCGCCCATCAGCGTAGCAAGGCTCCCATGTCTCCATGGCCTGTCCTGCTTTTCTGGTTTTTACTGTTTGTTCAGCATGGCCCTTTTGACCGAGGGCAAGCGAGACTTCTTTGTAGCGCTGATTTGCCCTTCCGGCTTGCTTGGTTGGCCAAAAAGGGCGTATGCGTTTTTTCCTGAATATATTCAGGAAAAAACGCATACGCCCTTTTTGGCCAAGGGCATCATTGTCAACGTTTTGCCGCTTTTCATGTGCTTTAAAGGCGAGTCGAATCTACCTCCTGAAATCTGTTTCCTGCAAATCTGCCTTGCTTTCAAATCCTCTTCGTTGCCTTCCCTCAATATATTTGTGGACGAGAGTTCTCATTTATAACTCTGCACGTTTGTGAATTGCAGTGCCCCTGAGCTCCATTTGTCTCCTCGCTTTTTTGGGAGCTGGCCGCAAAAGCGCAGGATTGCTTCAGGCCCTATTTTGGTTCTGGGGGGCAGGCTGAGCCTGTGGTTCATTCTTCTTCCTGATGGGAAAATGGAGTGACCTATGCCTGTCCCAACACCTAGGGCTCGTCTCTCGTTGGTTCCGCGTCTTCCCGTTCATCCTCAGGACAAATTGCAACCTGTACAATCAGGAGGTTAAAGGTGCTGATTCTCCAAGTAGGGAGATGGTTAGTCAAGCGGCTGGAATGGCGAACCCGAGCACAAGGAGAGGAGAAATGAGGTGCGTTTTAGAAACCTTTCCCGATCTCATGGCATACCATCTTCTGGGTTTCCCATGCATGTTTTGATGTAGGAAGATTCCCTTGTACCTGGAGATTTGAGACCCATGGGGTGTGTTCCCCGCAGTGTTACTTTAAAGTATCTGCATTTGCTCACCCAACCTCACCAACCCTCTCAGCCCCAAGAGTGTCCAGCCTTATGTCTCATCCAGCTGTGGGTCTTGATATGGTCAATCCAGGTTGCATCATAGACCCTGAACGGATTTTGTAAGAATTTCTCTCTCTTTCACTGTCTTTGTTTTGTGGGTTTTTTAAAGTAATTTATGTTTAGAATCGGGCTTGGCTGCTTTTCCCTGCTGTGTTGATGCCGCTTTACACCCTCTTGATTCACTTGCAGAGAGATATCGATACATAGGTTTTCAGATTCTTACTAGTCAGATATATTCTTGTGTGTTGACTAGGGTGTGTTGAGTCCAGTTCACTGAGCAGGGAGTAGGCCTTGTCTATTACATATTTTGCTTATGGAGCGGTCTCTGAGCTAATTTGAAACCCTTGTTTTATGCATCACCCCACCTCACCTTTCCCGTTAAGCAGCCATAGTGTGTCTTCTAAAGGTGTGACTCTGTTCTGTTTTGTAATTCAGTTCAAGTGTAGCGATTTTGACATTCCCTCTATAAGCGATATCTTAGGATAAGTGTCTTTTTCTGTGTGACTTATTTCACTTAGAATCATCGTATCTAAATCCACTCATCATGCTGTTAACTAGCCTTATGACATTGATTTCATGGCTGAGTGATATTCCACTGTGCCAAGTACCACCATTTCTTTATCCATTTTTCTCTTTCCTGGGATATTGAAGGTGTACCGAAGTGGAGGTTCTTGGAAACAGAGCAGCCGTAAACTTTAGGGTGCCTGTGTCTTGTTGACTTTTAGTTTTCCCAATTTCTACGCCCATGAGTGGAAGTGCCCTATGCTCTCTACGCTGTGTTTATTACTTGTTTCAGGACACACCGTACTCTTCTCCAGAGTGCCTGTTGGCAATTTACATCCCGCCCATCAGCGTAGCAAGGCTCCCATGTCTCCATGGCCTGTCCTGCTTTTCTGGTTTTTACACTTTGTTCAGCATGGCCCTTTTGACCGAGGGCAAGCGAGACTTCTTTGTAGCGCTGATTTGCCCTTCCGGCTTGCTTGGTTGGCCAAAAAGGGCGTATGCGTTTTTTCCTGAATATATTCAGGAAAAAACGCATACGCCCTTTTTGGCCAAGGGCATCATTGTCAACGTTTTGCCGCTTTTCATGTGCTTTAAAGGCGAGTCGAATCTACCTCCTGAAATCTGTTTCCTGCAAATCTGCCTTGCTTTCAAATCCTCTTCGTTGCCTTCCCTCAATATATTTGTGGACGAGAGTTCTCATTTATAACTCTGCACGTTTGTGAATTGCAGTGCCCCTGAGCTCCATTTGTCTCCTCGCTTTTTTGGGAGCTGGCCGCAAAAGCGCAGGATTGCTTCAGGCCCTATTTTGGTTCTGGGGGGCAGGCTGAGCCTGTGGTTCATTCTTCTTCCTGATGAGAAAATGGAGTGACCTATGCCTGTCCCAACACCTAGGGCTCGTCTCTCGTTGGTTCCGCGTCTTCCCGTTCATCCTCAGGACAAATTGCAACCTGTACAATCAGGAGGTTAAAGGTGCTGATTCTCCAAGTAGGGAGATGGTTAGTCAAGCAGCTGGAATGGTGAACCCGAGCACAAGGAGAGGAGAAATGAGGTGCAGTTTAGAAACCTTTCCCGATCTCATGGCATACCATCTTCTGGGTTTCCCATGCATGTTTTGATGTAGGAAGATGCCCTTGTACCTGGAGATTTGAGACCCATGGGGTGTGTTCCCCGCAGTGTTACTTTAAAGTATCTGCATTTGCTCACCCAACCTCACCAATCCTCTCAGCCCCAAGAGTGTCCAGCCTTATGTCTCATCCAGCTGTGGGTCTAGATATGGTCAATCCAGGTTGCATCAGAGACCCTGAACGGATTTTGTAAGAATTTCTCTCTCTTTCACTGTCTTTGCTTTGTGGGTTTTTTAAAGTAATGTATGTTTAGAATGGGGTTTGGCTGCTTTTCCCTGCTGTGTTGATGCCGCTTTACACCCTCTTGATTCACTTGCAGAGAGATATCGATACATAGGTTTTCAGATTCATACTAGTCAGATATATTCTTGTGCGGTGACTAGGGGGTGTTGAGTCCAGTTCACTGAGCAGGGAGTAGGCCTTGTCTATTACATATTTGGCTTATGGAGCGGTGTCTGAGCTAATTTCAAACCCTTGTTTTATGCATCACCCCACCTCACCTTTCCCGTTAAGCAGCCATAGTGTGTCTTCTAAAGGTGTGACTCTGTTCTGTTTTGTAATTCAGTTCAAGTGTAGCGATTTTGACATTCCCTCTATAAGCGATATTTAGGATAAGTGTCTTTTTCTGTGTGACTTATTTCACTTAGAATCATCGTACCTAAATCCACTCATCATGCTGCTAACTAGCCTTATGACATTGATTTCATGGCTGAGTGATATTCCATTGTGCCTAGTACCACCATTTCTTTATCCATTTTTCTCTTTCCTGGGATATTGATGGTGTACCGAAGTGGAGGTTCTTGGAAACAGAGCAGCCGTAAACTTTAGGGTGCCTGTGTCTTGTTGATTTTTAGTTTTCCCAATTTATACGCCCTTGAGTGGAAGTGCCCTATGCTCTCTACGCTGTGTTTATTACTTGTTTCAGGACACACCGTACTCTTCTCCAGAGTGCCTGTTGGCAATTTACATCCCGCCCATCAGCGTAGCAAGGCTCCCATGTCTCCATGGCCTGTCCTGCTTTTCTGGTTTTTACTGTTTGTTCAGCATGGCCCTTTTGACCGAGGGCAAGCGAGACTTCTTTGTAGCGCTGATTTGCCCTTCCGGCTTGCTTGGTTGGCCAAAAAGGGCGTATTCGTTTTTTCCTGAATATATTCAGGAAAAAACGCATACGCCCTTTTTGGCCAAGGGCATCATTGTCAACGTTTTGCCGCTTTTCATGTGCTTTAAAGGCGAGTCGAATCTACCTCCTGAAATCTGTTTCCTGCAAATCTGCCTTGCTTTCAAATCCTCTTCGTTGCCTTCCCTCAATATATTTGTGGACGAGAGTTCTCATTTATAACTCTGCACGTTTGTGAATTGCAGTGCCCCTGAGCTCCATTTGTCTCCTCGCTTTTTTGGGAGCTGGCCGCAAAAGCGCAGGATTGCTTCAGGCCCTATTTTGGTTCTGGGGGGCAGGCTGAGCCTGTGGTTCATTCTTCTTCCTGATGGGAAAATGGAGTGACCTATGCCTGTCCCAACACCTAGGGCTCGTCTCTCGTTGGTTCCGCGTCTTCCCGTTCATCCTCAGGACAAATTGCAACCTGTACAATCAGGAGGTTAAAGGTGCTGATTCTCCAAGTAGGGAGATGGTTAGTCAAGCGGCTGGAATGGCGAACCCGAGCACAAGGAGAGGAGAAATGAGGTGCGTTTTAGAAACCTTTCCCGATCTCATGGCATACCATCTTCTGGGTTTCCCATGCATGTTTTGATGTAGGAAGATTCCCTTGTACCTGGAGATTTGAGACCCATGGGGTGTGTTCCCCGCAGTGTTACTTTAAAGTATCTGCATTTGCTCACCCAACCTCACCAACCCTCTCAGCCCCAAGAGTGTCCAGCCTTATGTCTCATCCAGCTGTGGGTCTTGATATGGTCAATCCAGGTTGCATCATAGACCCTGAACGGATTTTGTAAGAATTTCTCTCTCTTTCACTGTCTTTGTTTTGTGGGTTTTTTAAAGTAATTTATGTTTAGAATCGGGCTTGGCTGCTTTTCCCTGCTGTGTTGATGCCGCTTTACACCCTCTTGATTCACTTGCAGAGAGATATCGATACATAGGTTTTCAGATTCTTACTAGTCAGATATATTCTTGTGTGTTGACTAGGGTGTGTTGAGTCCAGTTCACTGAGCAGGGAGTAGGCCTTGTCTATTACATATTTTGCTTATGGAGCGGTCTCTGAGCTAATTTGAAACCCTTGTTTTATGCATCACCCCACCTCACCTTTCCGGTTAAGCAGCCATAGTGTGTCTTCTAAAGGTGTGACTCTGTTCTGTTTTGTAATTCAGTTCAAGTGTAGCGATTTTGACATTCCCTCTATAAGCGATATCTTAGGATAAGTGTCTTTTTCTGTGTGACTTATTTCACTTAGAATCATCGTATCTAAATCCACTCATCATGCTGCTAACTAGCCTTATGACATTGATTTCATGGCTGAGTGATATTCCACTGTGCCAAGTACCACCATTTCTTTATCCATTTTTCTCTTTCCTGGGATATTGAAGGTGTACCGAAGTGGAGGTTCTTGGAAACAGAGCAGCCGTAAACTTTAGGGTGCCTGTGTCTTGTTGACTTTTAGTTTTCCCAATTTCTACGCCCATGAGTGGAAGTGCCCTATGCTCTCTACGCTGTGTTTATTACTTGTTTCAGGACACACCGTACTCTTCTCCAGAGTGCCTGTTGGCAATTTACATCCCGCCCATCAGCGTAGCAAGGCTCCCATGTCTCCATGGCCTGTCCTGCTTTTCTGGTTTTTACACTTTGTTCAGCATGGCCCTTTTGACCGAGGGCAAGCGAGACTTCTTTGTAGCGCTGATTTGCCCTTCCGGCTTGCTTGGTTGGCCAAAAAGGGCGTATGCGTTTTTTCCTGAATATATTCAGGAAAAAACGCATACGCCCTTTTTGGCCAAGGGCATCATTGTCAACGTTTTGCCGCTTTTCATGTGCTTTAAAGGCGAGTCGAATCTACCTCCTGAAATCTGTTTCCTGCAAATCTGCCTTGCTTTCAAATCCTCTTCGTTGCCTTCCCTCAATATATTTGTGGACGAGAGTTCTCATTTATAACTCTGCACGTTTGTGAATTGCAGTGCCCCTGAGCTCCATTTGTCTCCTCGCTTTTTTGGGAGCTGGCCGCAAAAGCGCAGGATTGCTTCAGGCCCTATTTTGGTTCTGGGGGGCAGGCTGAGCCTGTGGTTCATTCTTCTTCCTGATGAGAAAATGGAGTGACCTATGCCTGTCCCAACACCTAGGGCTCGTCTCTCGTTGGTTCCGCGTCTTCCCGTTCATCCTCAGGACAAATTGCAACCTGTACAATCAGGAGGTTAAAGGTGCTGATTCTCCAAGTAGGGAGATGGTTAGTCAAGCAGCTGGAATGGTGAACCCGAGCACAAGGAGAGGAGAAATGAGGTGCAGTTTAGAAACCTTTCCCGATCTCATGGCATACCATCTTCTGGGTTTCCCATGCATGTTTTGATGTAGGAAGATGCCCTTGTACCTGGAGATTTGAGACCCATGGGGTGTGTTCCCCGCAGTGTTACTTTAAAGTATCTGCATTTGCTCACCCAACCTCACCAATCCTCTCAGCCCCAAGAGTGTCCAGCCTTATGTCTCATCCAGCTGTGGGTCTAGATATGGTCAATCCAGGTTGCATCAGAGACCCTGAACGGATTTTGTAAGAAGTTCTCTCTCTTTCACTGTCTTTGCTTTGTGGGTTTTTTAAAGTAATGTATGTTTAGAATGGGGTTTGGCTGCTTTTCCCTGCTGTGTTTATGCCGCTTTACACCCTCTTGATTCACTTGCAGAGAGATATCGATACATAGGTTTTCAGATTCATACTAGTCAGATATATTCTTGTGCGGTGACTAGGGGGTGTTGAGTCCAGTTCACTGAGCAGGGAGTAGGCCTTGTCTATTACATATTTGGCTTATGGAGCGGTGTCTGAGCTAATTTCAAACCCTTGTTTTATGCATCACCCCACCTCACCTTTCCCGTTAAGCAGCCATAGTGTGTCTTCTAAAGGTGTGACTCTGTTCTGTTTTGTAATTCAGTTCAAGTGTAGCGATTTTGACATTCCCTCTATAAGCGATATCTTAGGATAAGTGTCTTTTTCTGTGTGACTTATTTCACTTAGAATCATCGTACCTAAATCCACTCATCATGCTGCTAACTAGCCTTATGACATTGATTTCATGGCTGAGTGATATTCCATTGTGCCAAGTACCACCATTTCTTTATCCATTTTTCTCTTTCCTGGGATATTGATGGTGTACCGAAGTGGAGGTTCTTGGAAACAGAGCAGCCGTAAACTTTAGGGTGCCTGTGTCTTGTTGATTTTTAGTTTTCCCAATTTATACGCCCTTGAGTGGAAGTGCCCTATGCTCTCTACGCTGTGTTTATTACTTGTTTCAGGACACACCGTACTCTTCTCCAGAGTGCCTGTTGGCAATTTACATCCCGCCCATCAGCGTAGCAAGGCTCCCATGTCTCCATGGCCTGTCCTGCTTTTCTGGTTTTTACTGTTTGTTCAGCATGGCCCTTTTGACCGAGGGCAAGCGAGACTTCTTTGTAGCGCTGATTTGCCCTTCCGGCTTGCTTGGTTGGCCAAAAAGGGCGTATGCGTTTTTTCCTGAATATATTCAGGAAAAAACGCATACGCCCTTTTTGGCCAAGGGCATCATTGTCAACGTTTTGCCGCTTTTCATGTGCTTTAAAGGCGAGTCGAATCTACCTCCTGAAATCTGTTTCCTGCAAATCTGCCTTGCTTTCAAATCCTCTTCGTTGCCTTCCCTCAATATATTTGTGGACGAGAGTTCTCATTTATAACTCTGCACGTTTGTGAATTGCAGTGCCCCTGAGCTCCATTTGTCTCCTCGCTTTTTTGGGAGCTGGCCGCAAAAGCGCAGGATTGCTTCAGGCCCTATTTTGGTTCTGGGGGGCAGGCTGAGCCTGTGGTTCATTCTTCTTCCTGATGGGAAAATGGAGTGACCTATGCCTGTCCCAACACCTAGGGCTCGTCTCTCGTTGGTTCCGCGTCTTCCCGTTCATCCTCAGGACAAATTGCAACCTGTACAATCAGGAGGTTAAAGGTGCTGATTCTCCAAGTAGGGAGATGGTTAGTCAAGCGGCTGGAATGGCGAACCCGAGCACAAGGAGAGGAGAAATGAGGTGCGTTTTAGAAACCTTTCCCTATCTCATGGCATACCATCTTCTGGGTTTCCCATGCATGTTTTGATGTAGGAAGATTCCCTTGTACCTGGAGATTTGAGACCCATGGGGTGTGTTCCCCGCAGTGTTACTTCAAAGTATCTGCATTTGCTCACCCAACCTCACCAACCCTCTCAGCCCCAAGAGTGTCCAGCCTTATGTCTCATCCAGCTGTGGGTCTTGATATGGTCAATCCAGGTTGCATCATAGACCCTGAACGGATTTTGTAAGAATTTCTCTCTCTTTCACTGTCTTTGTTTTGTGGGTTTTTTAAAGTAATTTATGTTTAGAATCGGGCTTGGCTGCTTTTCCCTGCTGTGTTGATGCCGCTTTACACCCTCTTGATTCACTTGCAGAGAGATATCGATACATAGGTTTTCAGATTCTTACTAGTCAGATATATTCTTGTGTGTTGACTAGGGTGTGTTGAGTCCAGTTCACTGAGCAGGGAGTAGGCCTTGTCTATTACATATTTTGCTTATGGAGCGGTCTCTGAGCTAATTTGAAACCCTTGTTTTATGCATCACCCCACCTCACCTTTCCCGTTAAGCAGCCATAGTGTGTCTTCTAAAGGTGTGACTCTGTTCTGTTTTGTAATTCAGTTCAAGTGTAGCGATTTTGACATTCCCTCTATAAGCGATATCTTAGGATAAGTGTCTTTTTCTGTGTGACTTATTTCACTTAGAATCATCGTATCTAAATCCACTCATCATGCTGCTAACTAGCCTTATGACATTGATTTCATGGCTGAGTGATATTCCACTGTGCCAAGTACCACCATTTCTTTATCCATTTTTCTCTTTCCTGGGATATTGAAGGTGTACCGAAGTGGAGGTTCTTGGAAACAGAGCAGCCGTAAACTTTAGGGTGCCTGTGTCTTGTTGACTTTTAGTTTTCCCAATTTCTACGCCCATGAGTGGAAGTGCCCTATGCTCTCTACGCTGTGTTTATTACTTGTTTCAGGACACACCGTACTCTTCTCCAGAGTGCCTGTTGGCAATTTACATCCCGCCCATCAGCGTAGCAAGGCTCCCATGTCTCCATGGCCTGTCCTGCTTTTCTGGTTTTTACACTTTGTTCAGCATGGCCCTTTTGACCGAGGGCAAGCGAGACTTCTTTGTAGCGCTGATTTGCCCTTCCGGCTTGCTTGGTTGGCCAAAAAGGGCGTATGCGTTTTTTCCTGAATATATTCAGGAAAAAACGCATACGCCCTTTTTGGCCAAGGGCATCATTGTCAACGTTTTGCCGCTTTTCATGTGCTTTAAAGGCGAGTCGAATCTACCTCCTGAAATCTGTTTCCTGCAAATCTGCCTTGCTTTCAAATCCTCTTCGTTGCCTTCCCTCAATATATTTGTGGACGAGAGTTCTCATTTATAACTCTGCACGTTTGTGAATTGCAGTGCCCCTGAGCTCCATTTGTCTCCTCGCTTTTTTGGGAGCTGGCCGCAAAAGCGCAGGATTGCTTCAGGCCCTATTTTGGTTCTGGGGGGCAGGCTGAGCCTGTGGTTCATTCTTCTTCCTGATGAGAAAATGGAGTGACCTATGCCTGTCCCAACACCTAGGGCTCGTCTCTCGTTGGTTCCGCGTCTTCCCGTTCATCCTCAGGACAAATTGCAACCTGTACAATCAGGAGGTTAAAGGTGCTGATTCTCCAAGTAGGGAGATGGTTAGTCAAGCAGCTGGAATGGTGAACCCGAGCACAAGGAGAGGAGAAATGAGGTGCAGTTTAGAAACCTTTCCCGATCTCATGGCATACCATCTTCTGGGTTTCCCATGCATGTTTTGATGTAGGAAGATGCCCTTGTACCTGGAGATTTGAGACCCATGGGGTGTGTTCCCCGCAGTGTTACTTTAAAGTATCTGCATTTGCTCACCCAACCTCACCAATCCTCTCAGCCCCAAGAGTGTCCAGCCTTATGTCTCATCCAGCTGTGGGTCTAGATATGGTCAATCCAGGTTGCATCAGAGACCCTGAACGGATTTTGTAAGAATTTCTCTCTCTTTCACTGTCTTTGCTTTGTGGGTTTTTTAAAGTAATGTATGTTTAGAATGGGGTTTGGCTGCTTTTCCCTGCTGTGTTTATGCCGCTTTACACCCTCTTGATTCACTTGCAGAGAGATATCGATACATAGGTTTTCAGATTCATACTAGTCAGATATATTCTTGTGCGGTGACTAGGGGGTGTTGAGTCCAGTTCACTGAGCAGGGAGTAGGCCTTGTCTATTACATATTTGGCTTATGGAGCGGTGTCTGAGCTAATTTCAAACCCTTGTTTTATGCATCACCCCACCTCACCTTTCCCGTTAAGCAGCCATAGTGTGTCTTCTAAAGGTGTGACTCTGTTCTGTTTTGTAATTCAGTTCAAGTGTAGCGATTTTGACATTCCCTCTATAAGCGATATCTTAGGAAAAGTGTCTTTTTCTGTGTGACTTATTTCACTTAGAATCATCGTACCTAAATCCACTCATCATGCTGCTAACTAGCCTTATGACATTGATTTCATGGTTGAGTGATATTCCATTGTGCCAAGTACCACCATTTCTTTATCCATTTTTCTCTTTCCTGGGATATTGATGGTGTACCGAAGTGGAGGTTCTTGGAAACAGAGCAGCCGTAAACTTTAGGGTGCCTGTGTCTTGTTGATTTTTAGTTTTCCCAATTTATACGCCCTTGAGTGGAAGTGCCCTATGCTCTCTACGCTGTGTTTATTACTTGTTTCAGGACACACCGTACTCTTCTCCAGAGTGCCTGTTGGCAATTTACATCCCGCCCATCAGCGTAGCAAGGCTCCCATGTCTCCATGGCCTGTCCTGCTTTTCTGGTTTTTACTGTTTGTTCAGCATGGCCCTTTTGACCGAGGGCAAGCGAGACTTCTTTGTAGCGCTGATTTGCCCTTCCGGCTTGCTTGGTTGGCCAAAAAGGGCGTATGCGTTTTTTCCTGAATATATTCAGGAAAAAACGCATACGCCCTTTTTGGCCAAGGGCATCATTGTCAACGTTTTGCCGCTTTTCATGTGCTTTAAAGGCGAGTCGAATCTACCTCCTGAAATCTGTTTCCTGCAAATCTGCCTTGCTTTCAAATCCTCTTCGTTGCCTTCCCTCAATATATTTGTGGACGAGAGTTCTCATTTATAACTCTGCACGTTTGTGAATTGCAGTGCCCCTGAGCTCCATTTGTCTCCTCGCTTTTTTGGGAGCTGGCCGCAAAAGCGCAGGATTGCTTCAGGCCCTATTTTGGTTCTGGGGGGCAGGCTGAGCCTGTGGTTCATTCTTCTTCCTGATGGGAAAATGGAGTGACCTATGCCTGTCCCAACACCTAGGGCTCGTCTCTCGTTGGTTCCGCGTCTTCCCGTTCATCCTCAGGACAAATTGCAACCTGTACAATCAGGAGGTTAAAGGTGCTGATTCTCCAAGTAGGGAGATGGTTAGTCAAGCGGCTGGAATGGCGAACCCGAGCACAAGGAGAGGAGAAATGAGGTGCGTTTTAGAAACCTTTCCCGATCTCATGGCATACCATCTTCTGGGTTTCCCATGCATGTTTTGATGTAGGAAGATTCCCTTGTACCTGGAGATTTGAGACCCATGGGGTGTGTTCCCCGCAGTGTTACTTCAAAGTATCTGCATTTGCTCACCCAACCTCACCAACCCTCTCAGCCCCAAGAGTGTCCAGCCTTATGTCTCATCCAGCTGTGGGTCTTGATATGGTCAATCCAGGTTGCATCATAGACCCTGAACGGATTTTGTAAGAATTTCTCTCTCTTTCACTGTCTTTGTTTTGTGGGTTTTTTAAAGTAATTTATGTTTAGAATCGGGCTTGGCTGCTTTTCCCTGCTGTGTTGATGCCGCTTTACACCCTCTTGATTCACTTGCAGAGAGATATCGATACATAGGTTTTCAGATTCTTACTAGTCAGATATATTCTTGTGTGTTGACTAGGGTGTGTTGAGTCCAGTTCACTGAGCAGGGAGTAGGCCTTGTCTATTACA
Organism: Eubalaena glacialis; assembly: GCF_028564815.1. Classification (NCBI taxonomy): domain Eukaryota; kingdom Metazoa; phylum Chordata; class Mammalia; order Artiodactyla; family Balaenidae; genus Eubalaena; species Eubalaena glacialis. Next base: position 29,935 of record NW_026871159.1, on the reverse strand, counting down.
TATTTTGCTTATGGAGCGGTGTCTGAGCTAATTTGAAACCCTTGTTTTATGCATCACCCCACCTCACCTTTCCCGTTAAGCAGCCATAGTGTGTCTTCTAAAGGTGTGACTCTGTTCTGTTTTGTAATTCAGTTCAAGTGTAGCGATTTTGACATTCCCTCTATAAGCGATATCTTAGGATAAGTGTCTTTTTCTGTGTGACTTATTTCACTTAGAATCATCGTATCTAAATCCACTCATCATGCTGCTAACTAGCCTTATGACATTGATTTCATGGCTGAGTGATATTCCACTGTGCCAAGTACCACCATTTCTTTATCCATTTTTCTCTTTCCTGGGATATTGAAGGTGTACCGAAGTGGAGGTTCTTGGAAACAGAGCAGCCGTAAACTTTAGGGTGCCTGTGTCTTGTTGACTTTTAGTTTTCCCAATTTCTACGCCCATGAGTGGAAGTGCCCTATGCTCTCTACGCTGTGTTTATTACTTGTTTCAGGACACACCGTACTCTTCTCCAGAGTGCCTGTTGGCAATTTACATCCCGCCCATCAGCGTAGCAAGGCTCCCATGTCTCCATGGCCTGTCCTGCTTTTCTGGTTTTTACACTTTGTTCAGCATGGCCCTTTTGACCGAGGGCAAGCGAGACTTCTTTGTAGCGCTGATTTGCCCTTCCGGCTTGCTTGGTTGGCCAAAAAGGGCGTATGCGTTTTTTCCTGAATATATTCAGGAAAAAACGCATACGCCCTTTTTGGCCAAGGGCATCATTGTCAACGTTTTGCCGCTTTTCATGTGCTTTAAAGGCGAGTCGAATCTACCTCCTGAAATCTGTTTCCTGCAAATCTGCCTTGCTTTCAAATCCTCTTCGTTGCCTTCCCTCAATATATTTGTGGACGAGAGTTCTCATTTATAACTCTGCACGTTTGTGAATTGCAGTGCCCCTGAGCTCCATTTGTCTCCTCGCTTTTTTGGGAGCTGGCCGCAAAAGCGCAGGATTGCTTCAGGCCCTATTTTGGTTCTGGGGGGCAGGCTGAGCCTGTGGTTCATTCTTCTTCCTGATGAGAAAATGGAGTGACCTATGCCTGTCCCAACACCTAGGGCTCGTCTCTCGTTGGTTCCGCGTCTTCCCGTTCATCCTCAGGACAAATTGCAACCTGTACAATCAGGAGGTTAAAGGTGCTGATTCTCCAAGTGGGGAGATGGTTAGTCAAGCAGCTGGAATGGTGAACCCGAGCACAAGGAGAGGAGAAATGAGGTGCAGTTTAGAAACCTTTCCCGATCTCATGGCATACCATCTTCTGGGTTTCCCATGCATGTTTTGATGTAGGAAGATGCCCTTGTACCTGGAGATTTGAGACCCATGGGGTGTGTTCCCCGCAGTGTTACTTTAAAGTATCTGCATTTGCTCACCCAACCTCACCAATCCTCTCAGCCCCAAGAGTGTCCAGCCTTATGTCTCATCCAGCTGTGGGTCTAGATATGGTCAATCCAGGTTGCATCAGAGACCCTGAACGGATTTTGTAAGAATTTCTCTCTCTTTCACTGTCTTTGCTTTGTGGGTTTTTTAAAGTAATGTATGTTTAGAATGGGGTTTGGCTGCTTTTCCCTGCTGTGTTTATGCCGCTTTACACCCTCTTGATTCACTTGCAGAGAGATATCGATACATAGGTTTTCAGATTCATACTAGTCAGATATATTCTTGTGCGGTGACTAGGGGGTGTTGAGTCCAGTTCACTGAGCAGGGAGTAGGCCTTGTCTATTACATATTTGGCTTATGGAGCGGTGTCTGAGCTAATTTCAAACCCTTGTTTTATGCATCACCCCACCTCACCTTTCCCGTTAAGCAGCCATAGTGTGTCTTCTAAAGGTGTGACTCTGTTCTGTTTTGTAATTCAGTTCAAGTGTAGCGATTTTGACATTCCCTCTATAAGCGATATCTTAGGAAAAGTGTCTTTTTCTGTGTGACTTATTTCACTTAGAATCATCGTACCTAAATCCACTCATCATGCTGCTAACTAGCCTTATGACATTGATTTCATGGTTGAGTGATATTCCATTGTGCCAAGTACCACCATTTCTTTATCCATTTTTCTCTTTCCTGGGATATTGATGGTGTACCGAAGTGGAGGTTCTTGGAAACAGAGCAGCCGTAAACTTTAGGGTGCCTGTGTCTTGTTGATTTTTAGTTTTCCCAATTTATACGCCCTTGAGTGGAAGTGCCCTATGCTCTCTACGCTGTGTTTATTACTTGTTTCAGGACACACCGTACTCTTCTCCAGAGTGCCTGTTGGCAATTTACATCCCGCCCATCAGCGTAGCAAGGCTCCCATGTCTCCATGGCCTGTCCTGCTTTTCTGGTTTTTACTGTTTGTTCAGCATGGCCCTTTTGACCGAGGGCAAGCGAGACTTCTTTGTAGCGCTGATTTGCCCTTCCGGCTTGCTTGGTTGGCCAAAAAGGGCGTATGCGTTTTTTCCTGAATATATTCAGGAAAAAACGCATACGCCCTTTTTGGCCAAGGGCATCATTGTCAACGTTTTGCCGCTTTTCATGTGCTTTAAAGGCGAGTCGAATCTACCTCCTGAAATCTGTTTCCTGCAAATCTGCCTTGCTTTCAAATCCTCTTCGTTGCCTTCCCTCAATATATTTGTGGACGACAGTTCTCATTTATAACTCTGCACGTTTGTGAATTGCAGTGCCCCTGAGCTCCATTTGTCTCCTCGCTTTTTTGGGAGCTGGCCGCAAAAGCGCAGGATTGCTTCAGGCCCTATTTTGGTTCTGGGGGGCAGGCTGAGCCTGTGGTTCATTCTTCTTCCTGATGGGAAAATGGAGTGACCTATGCCTGTCCCAACACCTAGGGCTCGTCTCTCGTTGGTTCCGCGTCTTCCCGTTCATCCTCAGGACAAATTGCAACCTGTACAATCAGGAGGTTAAAGGTGCTGATTCTCCAAGTAGGGAGATGGTTAGTCAAGCGGCTGGAATGGCGAACCCGAGCACAAGGAGAGGAGAAATGAGGTGCGTTTTAGAAACCTTTCCCGATCTCATGGCATACCATCTTCTGGGTTTCCCATGCATGTTTTGATGTAGGAAGATTCCCTTGTACCTGGAGATTTGAGACCCATGGGGTGTGTTCCCCGCAGTGTTACTTTAAAGTATCTGCATTTGCTCACCCAACCTCACCAACCCTCTCAGCCCCAAGAGTGTCCAGCCTTATGTCTCATCCAGCTGTGGGTCTTGATATGGTCAATCCAGGTTGCATCATAGACCCTGAACGGATTTTGTAAGAATTTCTCTCTCTTTCACTGTCTTTGTTTTGTGGGTTTTTTAAAGTAATTTATGTTTAGAATCGGGCTTGGCTGCTTTTCCCTGCTGTGTTGATGCCGCTTTACACCCTCTTGATTCACTTGCAGAGAGATATCGATACATAGGTTTTCAGATTCTTACTAGTCAGATATATTCTTGTGTGTTGACTAGGGTGTGTTGAGTCCAGTTCACTGAGCAGGGAGTAGGCCTTGTCTATTACATATTTGGCTTATGGAGCGGTCTCTGAGCTAATTTGAAACCCTTTTTTTATGCATCACCCCACCTCACCTTTCCCGTTAAGCAGCCATAGTGTGTCTTCTAAAGGTGTGACTCTGTTCTGTTTTGTAATTCAGTTCAAGTGTAGCGATTTTGACATTCCCTCTATAAGCGATATCTTAGGATAAGTGTCTTTTTCTGTGTGACTTATTTCACTTAGAATCATCGTATCTAAATCCACTCATCATGCTGCTAACTAGCCTTATGACATTGATTTCATGGCTGAGTGATATTCCACTGTGCCAAGTACCACCATTTCTTTATCCATTTTTCTCTTTCCTGGGATATTGAAGGTGTACCGAAGTGGAGGTTCTTGGAAACAGAGCAGCCGTAAACTTTAGGGTGCCTGTGTCTTGTTGACTTTTAGTTTTCCCAATTTCTACGCCCATGAGTGGAAGTGCCCTATGCTCTCTACGCTGTGTTTATTACTTGTTTCAGGACACACCGTACTCTTCTCCAGAGTGCCTGTTGGCAATTTACATCCCGCCCATCAGCGTAGCAAGGCTCCCATGTCTCCATGGCCTGTCCTGCTTTTCTGGTTTTTACACTTTGTTCAGCATGGCCCTTTTGACCGAGGGCAAGCGAGACTTCTTTGTAGCGCTGATTTGCCCTTCCGGCTTGCTTGGTTGGCCAAAAAGGGCGTATGCGTTTTTTCCTGAATATATTCAGGAAAAAACGCATACGCCCTTTTTGGCCAAGGGCATCATTGTCAACGTTTTGCCGCTTTTCATGTGCTTTAAAGGCGAGTCGAATCTACCTCCTGAAATCTGTTTTCTGCAAATCTGCCTTGCTTTCAAATCCTCTTCGTTGCCTTCCCTCAATATATTTGTGGACGAGAGTTCTCATTTATAACTCTGCACGTTTGTGAATTGCAGTGCCCCTGAGCTCCATTTGTCTCCTCGCTTTTTTGGGAGCTGGCCGCAAAAGCGCAGGATTGCTTCAGGCCCTATTTTGGTTCTGGGGGGCAGGCTGAGCCTGTGGTTCATTCTTCTTCCTGATGAGAAAATGGAGTGACCTATGCCTGTCCCAACACCTAGGGCTCGTCTCTCGTTGGTTCCGCGTCTTCCCGTTCATCCTCAGGACAAATTGCAACCTGTACAATCAGGAGGTTAAAGGTGCTGATTCTCCAAGTAGGGAGATGGTTAGTCAAGCAGCTGGAATGGTGAACCCGAGCACAAGGAGAGGAGAAATGAGGTGCAGTTTAGAAACCTTTCCCGATCTCATGGCATACCATCTTCTGGGTTTCCCATGCATGTTTTGATGTAGGAAGATGCCCTTGTACCTGGAGATTTGAGACCCATGGGGTGTGTTCCCTGCAGTGTTACTTTAAAGTATCTGCATTTGCTCACCCAACCTCACCAATCCTCTCAGCCCCAAGAGTGTCCAGCCTTATGTCTCATCCAGCTGTGGGTCTAGATATGGTCAATCCAGGTTGCATCAGAGACCCTGAACGGATTTTGTAAGAATTTCTCTCTCTTTCACTGTCTTTGCTTTGTGGGTTTTTTAAAGTAATGTATGTTTAGAATGGGGTTTGGCTGCTTTTCCCTGCTGTGTTTATGCCGCTTTACACCCTCTTGATTCACTTGCAGAGAGATATCGATACATAGGTTTTCAGATTCATACTAGTCAGATATATTCTTGTGCGGTGACTAGGGGGTGTTGAGTCCAGTTCACTGAGCAGGGAGTAGGCCTTGTCTATTACATATTTGGCTTATGGAGCGGTCTCTGAGCTAATTTCAAACCCTTGTTTTATGCATCACCCCACCTCACCTTTCCCGTTAAGCAGCCATAGTGTGTCTTCTAAAGGTGTGACTCTGTTCTGTTTTGTAATTCAGTTCAAGTGTAGCGATTTTGACATTCCCTCTATAAGCGATATCTTAGGAAAAGTGTCTTTTTCTGTGTGACTTATTTCACTTAGAATCATCGTACCTAAATCCACTCATCATGCTGCTAACTAGCCTTATGACATTGATTTCATGGTTGAGTGATATTCCATTGTGCCAAGTACCACCATTTCTTTATCCATTTTTCTCTTTCCTGGGATATTGATGGTGTGCCGAAGTGGAGGTTCTTGGAAACAGAGCAGCCGTAAACTTTAGGGTGCCTGTGTCTTGTTGATTTTTAGTTTTCCCAATTTATACGCCCTTGAGTGGAAGTGCCCTATGCTCTCTACGCTGTGTTTATTACTTGTTTCAGGACACACCGTACTCTTCTCCAGAGTGCCTGTTGGCAATTTACATCCCGCCCATCAGCGTAGCAAGGCTCCCATGTCTCCATGGCCTGTCCTGCTTTTCTGGTTTTTACTGTTTGTTCAGCATGGCCCTTTTGACCGAGGGCAAGCGAGACTTCTTTGTAGCGCTGATTTGCCCTTCCGGCTTGCTTGGTTGGCCAAAAAGGGCGTATGCGTTTTTTCCTGAATATATTCAGGAAAAAACGCATACGCCCTTTTTGGCCAAGGGCATCATTGTCAACGTTTTGCCGCTTTTCATGTGCTTTAAAGGCGAGTCGAATCTACCTCCTGAAATCTGTTTCCTGCAAATCTGCCTTGCTTTCAAATCCTCTTCGTTGCCTTCCCTCAATATATTTGTGGACGAGAGTTCTCATTTATAACTCTGCACGTTTGTGAATTGCAGTGCCCCTGAGCTCCATTTGTCTCCTCGCTTTTTTGGGAGCTGGCCGCAAAAGCGCAGGATTGCTTCAGGCCCTATTTTGGTTCTGGGGGGCAGGCTGAGCCTGTGGTTCATTCTTCTTCCTGATGGGAAAATGGAGTGACCTATGCCTGTCCCAACACCTAGGGCTCGTCTCTCGTTGGTTCCGCGTCTTCCCGTTCATCCTCAGGACAAATTGCAACCTGTACAATCAGGAGGTTAAAGGTGCTGATTCTCCAAGTAGGGAGATGGTTAGTCAAGCGGCTGGAATGGCGAACCCGAGCACAAGGAGAGGAGAAATGAGGTGCGTTTTAGAAACCTTTCCCGATCTCATGGCATACCATCTTCTGGGTTTCCCATGCATGTTTTGATGTAGGAAGATTCCCTTGTACCTGGAGATTTGAGACCCATGGGGTGTGTTCCCCGCAGTGTTACTTTAAAGTATCTGCATTTGCTCACCCAACCTCACCAACCCTCTCAGCCCCAAGAGTGTCCAGCCTTATGTCTCATCCAGCTGTGGGTCTTGATATGGTCAATCCAGGTTGCATCATAGACCCTGAACGGATTTTGTAAGAATTTCTCTCTCTTTCACTGTCTTTGTTTTGTGGGTTTTTTAAAGTAATTTATGTTTAGAATCGGGCTTGGCTGCTTTTCCCTGCTGTGTTGATGCCGCTTTACACCCTCTTGATTCACTTGCAGAGAGATATCGATACATAGGTTTTCAGATTCTTACTAGTCAGATATATTCTTGTGTGTTGACTAGGGTGTGTTGAGTCCAGTTCACTGAGCAGGGAGTAGGCCTTGTCTATTACATATTTTGCTTATGGAGCGGTCTCTGAGCTAATTTGAAACCCTTGTTTTATGCATCACCCCACCTCACCTTTCCCGTTAAGCAGCCATAGTGTGTCTTCTAAAGGTGTGACTCTGTTCTGTTTTGTAATTCAGTTCAAGTGTAGCGATTTTGACATTCCCTCTATAAGCGATATCTTAGGATAAGTGTCTTTTTCTGTGTGACTTATTTCACTTAGAATCATCGTACCTAAATCCACTCATCATGCTGCTAACTAGCCTTATGACATTGATTTCATGGCTGAGTGATATTCCATTGTGCCAAGTACCACCATTTCTTTATCCATTTTTCTCTTTCCTGGGATATTGATGGTGTACCGAAGTGGAGGTTCTTGGAAACAGAGCAGCCGTAAACTTTAGGGTGCCTGTGTCTTGTTGATTTTTAGTTTTCCCAATTTATACGCCCTTGAGTGGAAGTGCCCTATGCTCTCTACGCTGTGTTTATTACTTGTTTCAGGACACACCGTACTCTTCTCCAGAGTGCCTGTTGGCAATTTACATCCCGCCCATCAGCGTAGCAAGGCTCCCATGTCTCCATGGCCTGTCCTGCTTTTCTGGTTTTTACTGTTTGTTCAGCATGGCCCTTTTGACCGAGGGCAAGCGAGACTTCTTTGTAGCGCTGATTTGCCCTTCCGGCTTGCTTGGTTGGCCAAAAAGGGCGTATGCGTTTTTTCCTGAATATATTCAGGAAAAAACGCATACGCCCTTTTTGGCCAAGGGCATCATTGTCAACGTTTTGCCGCTTTTCATGTGCTTTAAAGGCGAGTCGAATCTACCTCCTGAAATCTGTTTCCTGCAAATCTGCCTTGCTTTCAAATCCTCTTCGTTGCCTTCCCTCAATATATTTGTGGATGAGAGTTCTCATTTATAACTCTGCACGTTTGTGAATTGCAGTGCCCCTGAGCTCCATTTGTCTCCTCGCTTTTTTGGGAGCTGGCCGCAAAAGCGCAGGATTGCTTCAGGCCCTATTTTGGTTCTGGGGGGCAGGCTGAGCCTGTGGTTCATTCTTCTTCCTGATGGGAAAATGGAGTGACCTATGCCTGTCCCAACACCTAGGGCTCGTCTCTCGTTGGTTCCGCGTCTTCCCGTTCATCCTCAGGACAAATTGCAACCTGTACAATCAGGAGGTTAAAGGTGCTGATTCTCCAAGTAGGGAGATGGTTAGTCAAGCGGCTGGAATGGCGAACCCGAGCACAAGGAGAGGAGAAATGAGGTGCGTTTTAGAAACCTTTCCCGATCTCATGGCATACCATCTTCTGGGTTTCCCATGCATGTTTTGATGTAGGAAGATTCCCTTGTACCTGGAGATTTGAGACCCATGGGGTGTGTTCCCCGCAGTGTTACTTTAAAGTATCTGCATTTGCTCACCCAACCTCACCAACCCTCTCAGCCCCAAGAGTGTCCAGCCTTATGTCTCATCCAGCTGTGGGTCTTGATATGGTCAATCCAGGTTGCATCATAGACCCTGAACGGATTTTGTAAGAATTTCTCTCTCTTTCACTGTCTTTGTTTTGTGGGTTTTTTAAAGTAATTTATGTTTAGAATCGGGCTTGGCTGCTTTTCCCTGCTGTGTTGATGCCGCTTTACACCCTCTTGATTCACTTGCAGAGAGATATCGATACATAGGTTTTCAGATTCTTACTAGTCAGATATATTCTTGTGTGTTGACTAGGGTGTGTTGAGTCCAGTTCACTGAGCAGGGAGTAGGCCTTGTCTATTACATATTTGGCTTATGGAGCGGTGTCTGAGCTAATTTCAAACCCTTGTTTTATGCATCACCCCACCTCACCTTTCCCGTTAAGCAGCCATAGTGTGTCTTCTAAAGGTGTGACTCTGTTCTGTTTTGTAATTCAGTTCAAGTGTAGCGATTTTGACATTCCCTCTATAAGCGATATCTTAGGATAAGTGTCTTTTTCTGTGTGACTTATTTCACTTAGAATCATCGTACCTAAATCCGCTCATCATGCTGCTAACTAGCCTTATGACATTGATTTCATGGCTGAGTGATATTCCATTGTGCCAAGTACCACCATTTCTTTATCCATTTTTCTCTTTCCTGGGATATTGATGGTGTACCGAAGTGGAGGTTCTTGGAAACAGAGCAGCCGTAAACTTTAGGGTGCCTGTGTCTTGTTGATTTTTAGTTTTCCCAATTTATACGCCCTTGAGTGGAAGTGCCCTATGCTCTCTACGCTGTGTTTATTACTTGTTTCAGGACACACCGTACTCTTCTCCAGAGTGCCTGTTGGCAATTTACATCCCGCCCATCAGCGTAGCAAGGCTCCCATGTCTCCATGGCCTGTCCTGCTTTTCTGGTTTTTACTGTTTGTTCAGCATGGCCCTTTTGACCGAGGGCAAGCGAGACTTCTTTGTAGCGCTGATTTGCCCTTCCGGCTTGCTTGGTTGGCCAAAAAGGGCGTATGCGTTTTTTCCTGAATATATTCAGGAAAAAACGCATACGCCCTTTTTGGCCAAGGGCATCATTGTCAACGTTTTGCCGCTTTTCATGTGCTTTAAAGGCGAGTCGAATCTCCCTCCTGAAATCTGTTTCCTGCAAATCTGCCTTGCTTTCAAATCCTCTTCGTTGCCTTCCCTCAATATATTTGTGGACGAGAGTTCTCATTTATAACTCTGCACGTTTGTGAATTGCAGTGCCCCTGAGCTCCATTTGTCTCCTCGCTTTTTTGGGAGCTGGCCGCAAAAGCGCAGGATTGCTTCAGGCCCTATTTTGGTTCTGGGGGGCAGGCTGAGCCTGTGGTTCATTCTTCTTCCTGATGGGAAAATGGAGTGACCTATGCCTGTCCCAACACCTAGGGCTCGTCTCTCGTTGGTTCCGCGTCTTCCCGTTCATCCTCAGGACAAATTGCAACCTGTACAATCAGGAGGTTAAAGGTGCTGATTCTCCAAGTAGGGAGATGGTTAGTCAAGCGGCTGGAATGGCGAACCCGAGCACAAGGAGAGGAGAAATGAGGTGCGTTTTAGAAACCTTTCCCGATCTCATGGCATACCATCTTCTGGGTTTCCCATGCATGTTTTGATGTAGGAAGATTCCCTTGTACCTGGAGATTTGAGACCCATGGGGTGTGTTCCCCGCAGTGTTACTTTAAAGTATCTGCATTTGCTCACCCAACCTCACCAACCCTCTCAGCCCCAAGAGTGTCCAGCCTTATGTCTCATCCAGCTGTGGGTCTTGATATGGTCAATCCAGGTTGCATCAGAGACCCTGAACGGATTTTGTAAGAATTTCTCTCTCTTTCACTGTCTTTGCTTTGTGGGTTTTTTAAAGTAATGTATGTTTAGAATGGGGTTTGGCTGCTTTTCCCTGCTGTGTTTAAGCCGCTTTACACCCTCTTGATTCACTTGCAGAGAGATATCGATACATAGGTTTTCAGATTCTTACTAGTCAGATATATTCTTGTGTGTTGACTAGGGTGTGTTGAGTCCAGTTCACTGAGCAGGGAGTAGGCCTTGTCTATTACATATTTTGCTTATGGAGCGGTCTCTGAGCTAATTTGAAACCCTTGTTTTATGCATCACCCCACCTCACCTTTCCCGTTAAGCAGCCATAGTGTGTCTTCTAAAGGTGTGACTCTGTTCTGTTTTGTAATTCAGTTCAAGTGTAGCGATTTTGACATTCCCTCTATAAGCGATATCTTTGGATAAGTGTCTTTTTCTGTGTGACTTATTTCACTTAGAATCATCGTATCTAAATCCACTCATCATGCTGCTAACTAGCCTTATGACATTGATTTCATGGCTGAGTGATATTCCACTGTGCCAAGTACCACCATTTCTTTATCCATTTTTCTCTTTCCTGGGATATTGAAGGTGTACCGAAGTGGAGGTTCTTGGAAACAGAGCAGCCGTAAACTTTAGGGTGCCTGTGTCTTGTTGACTTTTAGTTTTCCCAATTTATACGCCCATGAGTGGAAGTGCCCTATGCTCTCTACGCTGTGTTTATTACTTGTTTCAGGACACACCGTACTCTTCTCCAGAGTGCCTGTTGGCAATTTACATCCCGCCCATCAGCGTAGCAAGGCTCCCATGTCTCCATGGCCTGTCCTGCTTTTCTGGTTTTTACACTTTGTTCAGCATGGCCCTTTTGACCGAGGGCAAGCGAGACTTCTTTGTAGCGCTGATTTGCCCTTCCGGCTTGCTTGGTTGGCCAAAAAGGGCGTATGCGTTTTTTCCTGAATATATTCAGGAAAAAACGCATACGCCCTTTTTGGCCAAGGGCATCATTGTCAACGTTTTGCCGCTTTTCATGTGCTTTAAAGGCGAGTCGAATCTACCTCCTGAAATCTGTTTCCTGCAAATCTGCCTTGCTTTCAAATCCTCTTCGTTGCCTTCCCTCAATATATTTGTGGACGAGAGTTCTCATTTATAACTCTGCACGTTTGTGAATTGCAGTGCCCCTGAGCTCCATTTGTCTCCTCGCTTTTTTGGGAGCTGGCCGCAAAAGCGCAGGATTGCTTCAGGCCCTATTTTGGTTCTGGGGGGCAGGCTGAGCCTGTGGTTCATTCTTCTTCCTGATGAGAAAATGGAGTGACCTATGCCTGTCCCAACACCTAGGGCTCGTCTCTCGTTGGTTCCGCGTCTTCCCGTTCATCCTCAGGACAAATTGCAACCTGTACAATCAGGAGGTTAAAGGTGCTGATTCTCCAAGTAGGGAGATGGTTAGTCAAGCAGCTGGAATGGTGAACCCGAGCACAAGGAGAGGAGAAATGAGGTGCAGTTTAGAAACCTTTCCCGATCTCATGGCATACCATCTTCTGGGTTTCCCATGCATGTTTTGATGTAGGAAGATGCCCTTGTACCTGGAGATTTGAGACCCATGGGGTGTGTTCCCCGCAGTGTTACTTTAAAGTATCTGCATTTGCTCACCCAACCTCACCAATCCTCTCAGCCCCAAGAGTGTCCAGCCTTATGTCTCATCCAGCTGTGGGTCTAGATATGGTCAATCCAGGTTGCATCAGAGACCCTGAACGGATTTTGTAAGAATTTCTCTCTCTTTCACTGTCATTGCTTTGTGGGTTTTTTAAAGTAATGTATGTTTAGAATGGGGTTTGGCTGCTTTTCCCTGCTGTGTTTATGCCGCTTTACACCCTCTTGATTCACTTGCAGAGAGATATCGATACATAGGTTTTCAGATTCATACTAGTCAGATATATTCTTGTGCGGTGACTAGGGGGTGTTGAGTCCAGTTCACTGAGCAGGGAGTAGGCCTTGTCTATTACATATTTGGCTTATGGAGCGGTGTCTGAGCTAATTTCAAACCCTTGTTTTATGCATCACCCCACCTCACCTTTCCCGTTAAGCAGCCATAGTGTGTCTTCTAAAGGTGTGACTCTGTTCTGTTTTGTAATTCAGTTCAAGTGTAGCGATTTTGACATTCCCTCTATAAGCGATATCTTAGGATAAGTGTCTTTTTCTGTGTGACTTATTTCACTTAGAATCATCGTCGCTAAATCCACTCATCATGCTGCTAACTAGCCTTATGACATTGATTTCATGGCTGAGTGATATTCCATTGTGCCAAGTACCACCATTTGTTTATCCATTTTTCTCTTTCTTGGGATATTGAAGGTGTACCGAAGTGGAGGTTCTTGGAAACAGAGCAGCCGTAAAGTTTGGGGTGCCTGTGTCTTGTTGATTTTTAGTTTTCCCAATTTATCTGCCCCTGAGTGGAAGTGCCCTATGCTCTCTCAGCTGTGTTTATTACTTGTTTCAGGACACACCGTACACTTCTCCAGAGTGCCTGTTGGCAATTTACATCCCGCCCATCAGCGTAGCAAGGCTCCCATGTCTCCATGGCCTGTCCTGCTTTTCTGGTTTTTACACTTTTTTCAGCATGGCCCTTTTGACCGAGGGCAAGCGAGACTTCTTTGTAGCGCTGATTTGCCCTTCCGGCTTGCTTGCTTGGCCAAAAAGAGCGTATGCGTTTTTTTCCTGAATATATTCAGGAAAAAAACGCATACGCCCTTTTTGGCCAAGGGCATCATTGTCAACGTTTTGCCGCTTTTCATGTGCTTTAAAGGCGAGTCGAATCTACCTCCTGAAATCTGTTTCCTGCAAATCTGCCTTGCTTTCAAATCCTCTTCGTTGCCTTCCCTCAATATATTTGTGGACGAGAGTTCTCATTTATAACTCTGCACGTTTGTGAATTGCAGTGCCCCTGAGCTCCATTTGTCTACTCGCTTTTTTGGGAGCTGGCCGCAAAAGCGCAGGATTGCTTCAGGCACTATTTTGGTTCTGGGGGGCAGGCTGAGCCTGTGGTTCATTCTTCTTCCTGATGGGAAAATGGAGTAACCTGTGCCTGTCCCAACACCTAGGGCTAGTCTCTCGTTGGTTGCCCGTCTTCCCGTTCATCCTCAGGACAAATTGCAATCTGTACGAAACAGGAGGTTAAAGGTGCTGATTCTCCAAGTAGGGAGATGTTTAGTCAAGCGGCTAGAATGGCGAATCCGAGCACAAGGAGAGGAGAAATGAGGTGCGTTTTAGAAGCCTTTCCCGATCTCACGGCATACCATCCTCTGGGTTTCCCATGCATGTTTTGATGTAGGAAGATGCCCTTTTACCTGGAGATTTGAGACCATGGGGTGGGTACCCCTCAGTATTACTTTAATGTATCTGCGTTTGCTCACCCAACCTCACCAATCCTCTCAGCCCCAAGAGTGTCCAGCCTTATGTCTCAATGAGCTGTGGGTCTAGATATGATCAATCCAGGTTGCATCAGAGACCCTGAACGGATTTTGTAAGAATATCTCTCTCTTTCACTGTCTTGGTTTTGTGGGTTTTTTAAAATAATTTATGTTTAGAATGGGGCTTGGCTGCTTTTCCCTGCTGTGTTTATGCCGCTTTACACCCTCTTGATTCACTTGCAGAGAGATATCGATACATAGGTTTTCAGATTCTTACTAGTCAGATATATTCTTGTGCGGTGACTAGGGGGTGTTGAGTCCAGTTCACTGAGCAGGGAGTAGGCCTTGTCTATTACATATTTGGCTTATGGATCTGTCTCTGAGCTAATTTCAAACCGTTGTTTTATGCATCACCCCACCTCACCTTTCCCGTTAAGCAGCCATAATATGTCTTCTAAAGGTGTGCCTCTGTTCTGTTTTGTAATTCAGTTCAAGTGTAGCGATTTTGACATTCCCTCTCTAAGCGATATCTTAGGATAAGTGTCTTTTTCTGTGTGACTTATTTCACTTAGAATCATCGTCGCTAAATCCACTCATCATGCTGCTAACTATCCTTATGACATTGATTTCATGGCTGAGTGATATTCCATTGTGCCAAGTACCACCATTTCTTTATCCATTTTTCTCTTTCCTGGGATATTGAAGGTGTACCGAAGTGGAGGTTCTTGGAAACACAGCAGCCGTAAAGTTTGGGGTGCCTGTGTCTTGTTGATTTTTAGTTTTCCCAATTTATACGCCCATGAGTGGAAGTGCCCTATGCTCTCTAAGCTGTGTTTATTACTTGTTTCAAGACACACCGTACACTTCTCCAGAGTGCCTGTTGGTAATTTACATCCCGACCATCCGCGTAGCAAGGCTCCCATGTCTCCATGGCCTGTCCTGCTTTTCTGGTTTTTACACTTTTTTCAGCATGGCCCTTTTGACCGAGGGCAAGCGAGACTTCTTTATAACGCTGATTTGCCTTTCCGGCTTGCTTGGTTGACCAAAAAGGGCGTATGCGTTTCTTCCTGAATATATTCAGGAAAAAACGCATACGCCCTTTTTGGCCAAGGGCATCATTGTCAACGTTTTGCCGCTTTTCATGTGCTTTAAAGGCGAGTCGAATCTACCTCCTGAAATCTGTTTCTTGCAAATCTGCCTTGCTTTCAAATCCTCTTCGTTGCCTTCCCTCAATATATTTGTGGACGAGAGTTATCATTTATAACTCTGCACGTTTCTGAATTGCAGTGCCCCTGAGCTCCATTTTTCTACTCGCTTTTTTGGGAGCTGGCCACAAAAGCGCAGGATTGCTTCAGGCCCTATTTTGGTTCTGGGGGGCAGGCTGAGCCTGTGGTTCATTCTTCTTACTGATGGGAAAATGGAGTGACGTGTGCCTTTCCCAAAACCTAGGGCTAGTCTCTCGTTGGTTCCCCATCTTCCCGTTCATCCTCAGAACAAAATGCAACCTGTACGAAACAGGAGGTTAAAGGTGCTGATTCTCCAAGTAGGGAGATGGTTAGTCAAGCGGCTGGAATGGCGAACCCGAGCACAAGGAGAGGAGAAATGAGGTGCGTTTAAGAAACATTTTCCGATCTCACGGCACACCATCTTCTGGGTTTCCCATGCATATTTTGATGTAGGAAGATGCCCTTGTACCTGGGGATTTGAGACCCATGGGGTGTGTACCCCGCGGTGTTACTTTAAAGTATCTGCGTTTGCTCACCCAACCTCACCAATCCTCTCAGCCCCAAGTGTGTCCAGCCTTCTGTCTCATCCAGCTGTGGGTCTAGATATGGTCAATCCAGGTTGCATCAGAGACCCTGAACGGATTTTGTAAGAATTTCTCTCTCTTTCACTGTCTTTGTTTTGTGGGTTTTTTAAAGTAATTTATGTTTAGAATGGGGCTTGGCTGCTTTTCCCTGCTGTGTTTATGCCGCTTTACACCCTCTTGATTCACTTGCAGAGAGATATCGATACATAGGTTTTCAGATTCTTACTAGTCAGATATATTCTTGTGCGGTGACTAGGGGGTGTTGAGTCCAGTTCACTGAGCAGGGAGTAGTCCTTGTCTATTACATATTTGGCTTATGGAGCAGTCTCTGAGCTTATTTCAAACCCTTGTTTTATGCATCACCGCACCTCACCTTTCCCATTAAGCAGCCATAGTGTGTCTTCTAAAGGTGTGACTCAGTTCTGTTTTGTAATTCAGTTCAAGTGTAGCGATTTTGACATTCCCTCTATAAGCGATATCTTAGGATAAGTGTCTTTTTCTGTGTGACTTATTTCACTTAGAATCATCGTCGCTAAATCCACTCATCATGCTGCTAACTAGCCTTATGACATTGATTTCATGGCTGAGTGATATTCCATTGTGCCAAGTACCACCATTTGTTTATCCATTTTTCTCTTTCTTGGGATATTGAAGGTGTACCGAAGTGGAGGTTCTTGGCAACAGAGCAGCCGTAAAGTTTGGGGTGCCTGTGTCTTGTTGATTTTTAGTTTTCCCAGTTTATCTGCCCCTGAGTGGAAGTGCCCTATGCTCTCTAAACTGTGTTTAGTACTTGTTTCAGGACACACCGTACACTTCTGCAGAGTGCGTGTTGGCAATTTACATCCTGCCCGTTAGCGTAGCAAGGCTCCCATGTCTCCATGGCCTGTCCTGCTTTTCTGGTTTTTACACTTTTTTCAGCATGGCCCTTTTGACCGAGGGCAAGCGAGACTTCTTTGTAGCGCTGATTTGCCCTTCCGGCTTGCTTGCTTGGCCAAAAAGGGCGTATGCGTTTTCTTCCTGAATATATTCAGGAAAAAAACGCATACGCCCTTTTTGGCCAAGGGCATCATTGTCAACGTTTTGCCGCTTTTCATGTGCTTTAAAGGCGAGTCGAATCTACCTCCTGAAATCTGTTTCCTGCAAATCTGCCTTGCTTTCAAATCCTCTTCGTTGCCTTCCCTCAATATATTTGTGGACGAGAGTTCTCATTTATAACTCTGCACGTTTGTGAATTGCAGTGCCCCTGAGCTCCATTTGTCTACTCGCTTTTTTGGGAGCTGGCCGCAAAAGCGCAGGATTGCTTCAGGCACTATTTTGGTTCTGGGGGGCAGGCTGAGCCTGTGGTTCATTCTTCTTCCTGATGGGAAAATGGAGTAACCTGTGCCTGTCCCAACACCTAGGGCTAGTCTCTCGTTGGTTGCCCGTCTTCCCGTTCATCCTCAGGACAAATTGCAACCTGTACGAAACAGGAGGTTAAAGGTGCTGATTCTCCAAGTAGGGAGATGTTTAGTCAAGCGGCTAGAATGGCGAATCCGAGCACAAGGAGAGGAGAAATGAGGTGCGTTTTAGAAGCCTTTCCCGATCTCACGGCATACCATCCTCTGGGTTTCCCATGCATGTTTTGATGTAGGAAGATGCCCTTTTACGTGGAGATTTGAGACCATGGGGTGGGTACCCCTCAGTATTACTTTAATGTATCTGCGTTTGCTCACCCAACCTCACCAATCCTCTCAGCCCCAAGAGTGTCCAGCCTTATGTCTCAATGAGCTGTGGGTCTAGATATGATCAATCCAGGTTGCATCAGAGACCCTGAACGGATTTTGTAAGAATTTCTCTCTCTTTCACTGTCTTGGTTTTGTGGGTTTTTTAAAATAATTTATGTTTAGAATGGGGCTTGGCTGCTTTTCCCTGCTGTGTTTATGCCGTTTTACACCCTCTTGATTCACTTGCAGAGAGATATCGATACATAGGTTTTCAGATTCTTACTAGTCAGATATATTCTTGTGCGGTGACTAGGGGGTGTTGAGTCCAGTTCACTGAGCAGGGAGTAGGCCTTGTCTATTACATATTTGGCTTATGGATCGGTCTCTGAGCTAATTTCAAACCCTTGTTTTATGCATCACCCCACCTCACCTTTCCCGTTAAGCAGCCATAATGTGTCTTCTAAAGGTGTGACTCTGTTCTGTTTTGTAATTCAGTTCAAGTGTAGCGATTTTGACATTCCCTCTCTAAGCGATATCTTAGGATAAGTGTCTTTTTCTGTGTGACTTATTTCAGTTAGAATCATCGTCGCTAAATCCACTCATCATGCTGCTAACTATCCTTATGACATTGATTTCATGGCTGAGTGATATTCCATTGTGCCAAGTACCACCATTTCTTTATCCATTTTTCTCTTTCCTGGGATTTTGAAGGTGTACCGAAGTGGAGGTTCTTGGAAACACAGCAGCCGTAAAGTTTGGGGTGCCTGTGTCTTGTTGATTTTTAGTTTTCCCAATTTATACGCCCATGAGTGGAAGTGCCCTATGCTCTCTCAGCTGTGTTTATTACTTGTTTCAGGACACACCGTACACTTCTCCAGAGTGCCTTTTGGCAATGTACATCCTGCCCATTAGCGTAGCAAGGCTCCCATGTCTCCATGGCATGTCCTGCTTTTCTGGTTTTTACACTTTGTTCAGCATGGCCCTTTTGACCGAGGGCAAGCGAGACTTCTTTGTAGCACTGATTTGCCCTTCCGGCTTGCTTGCTTGGCCAAAAAGGGCGTATGCGTTTTTTCCTGAATATATTCAGGAAAAAAACGCATACGCCCTTTTTGGCCAAGGGCATCATTGTCAACGTTTTGCCGCTTTTCATGTGCTTTAAAGGCGAGTCGAATCTACCTCCTGAAATCTGTTTCCTGCAAATCTGCCTTGCTTTCAAATCCTCTTCGTTGCCTTCCCTCAATATATTTGTGGACGAGAGTTCTCATTTATAACTCTGCACGTTTGTGAATTGCAGTGCCCCTGAGCTCCATTTGTCTACTCGCTTTTTTGGGAGCTAGCCGCAAAAGCGCAGGATTGCTTCAGGCCCTATTTTGGTTCTGGGGGGCAGGCTGAGCCTGTGGTTCATTCTTCTTCCTGATGGGAAAATGGAGTGACCTATGCCTGTCCCAACACCTAGGGCTAGTCTCTCGTTGGTTCCCCGTCTTCCCGTTCATCCTCAGGACAAATTGCAACCTGTACGAAACAGGAGGTTAAAGGTGCTGATTCTCCAAGTAGGGAGATGGTTAGTCAAGCGCCTGGAATGGCGAACCCGAGCACAAGGAGAGGAGAAATGAGGTGTGTTTTAGAAGACTTTCCCGATCTCACGGCATACCATCTTCTGGGTTTCCCATGCATGTTTTGATGTAGGAAGATGCCCTTGTACCTGGAGATTTGAGACCCATGGGGTGTGTACCCCGCGGTGTTACTTTAAAGTATCTGCGTTTGCTCACCCAACCTCACCAATCCTCTCAGCCCCAAGAGTGTCCAGCCTTATGTCTCAATGAGCTGTGGGTCTAGATATGATCAATCCAGGTTGCATCAGAGACCCTGAACGGATTTTGTAAGAATTTCTCTCTCTTTCACTGTCTTGGTTTTGTGGGTTTTTTAAAATAATTTATGTTTAGAATGGGGCTTGGCTGCTTTTCCCTGCTGTGTTTATGCCGTTTTACACCCTCTTGATTCACTTGCAGAGAGATATCGATACATAGGTTTTCAGATTCTTACTAGTCAGATATATTCTTGTGCGGTGACTAGGGGGTGTTGAGTCCAGTTCACTGAGCAGGGAGTAGGCCTTGTCTATTACATATTTGGCTTATGGATCGGTCTCTGAGCTAATTTCAAACCCTTGTTTTATGCATCACCCCACCTCACCTTTCCCGTTAAGCAGCCATAATGTGTCTTCTAAAGGTGTGACTCTGTTCTGTTTTGTAATTCAGTTCAAGTGTAGCGATTTTGACATTCCCTCTCTAAGCGATATCTTAGGATAAGTGTCTTTTTCTGTGTGACTTATTTCAGTTAGAATCATCGTCGCTAAATCCACTCATCATGCTGCTAACTATCCTTATGACATTGATTTCATGGCTGAGTGATATTCCATTGTGCCAAGTACCACCATTTCTTTATCCATTTTTCTCTTTCCTGGGATTTTGAAGGTGTACCGAAGTGGAGGTTCTTGGAAACACAGCAGCCGTAAAGTTTGGGGTGCCTGTGTCTTGTTGATTTTTAGTTTTCCCAATTTATACGCCCATGAGTGGAAGTGCCCTATGCTCTCTCAGCTGTGTTTATTACTTGTTTCAGGACACACCGTACACTTCTCCAGAGTGCCTTTTGGCAATGTACATCCTGCCCATTAGCGTAGCAAGGCTCCCATGTCTCCATGGCATGTCCTGCTTTTCTGGTTTTTACACTTTGTTCAGCATGGCCCTTTTGACCGAGGGCAAGCGAGACTTCTTTGTAGCACTGATTTGCCCTTCCGGCTTGCTTGCTTGGCCAAAAAGGGCGTATGCGTTTTTTTCCTGAATATATTCAGGAAAAAAACGCATACGCCCTTTTTGGCCAAGGGCATCATTGTCAACGTTTTGCCGCTTTTCATGTGCTTTAAAGGCGAGTCCAATCTACCTCCTGAAATCTGTTTCCTGCAAATCTGCCTTGCTTTCAAATCCTCTTCGTTGCCTTCCCTCAATATATTTGTGGACGAGAGTTCTCATTTATAACTCTGCACGTTTGTGAATTGCAGTGCCCCTGAGCTCCATTTGTCTCCTCGCTTTTTTGGGAGCTGGCCGCAAAAGCGCAGGATTGCTTCAGGCCCTATTTTGGTTCTGGGGGGCAGGCTGAGCCTGTGGTTCATTCTTCTTCCTGATGGGAAAATGGAGTGACCTGTGCCTGTCCCAACACCTAGGGCTAGTCTCTCGTTGGTTCCCCGTCTTCCCGTTCATCCTCAGGACAAATTGCAACCTGTACGAAACAGGAGGTTAAAGGTGCTGATTCTCCAAGTAGGGAGATGGTTAGTTAAGCGGCTGGAATGGCGAACCCGAGCACAAGGAGAGGAGAAATGAGGTGTGTTTTAGAAGACTTTCCCGATCTCACGGCATACCATCTTCTGGGTTTCCCATGCATGTTTTGATGTAGGAAGATGCCCTTGTACCTGGAGATTTGAGACCCATGGGGTGTGTACCCCGCGGTGTTACTTTAAAGTATCTGCGTTTGCTCACCCAACCTCACCAATCCTCTCAGCCCCAAGAGTGTCCAGCCTTATGTCTCAATGAGCTGTGGGTCTAGATATGATCAATCCAGGTTGCATCAGAGACCCTGAACGGATTTTGTAAGAATTTCTCTCTCTTTCACTGTCTTGGTTTTGTGGGTTTTTTAAAATAATTTATGTTTAGAATGGGGCTTGGCTGCTTTTCCCTGCTGTGTTTATGCCGTTTTACACCCTCTTGATTCACTTGCAGAGAGATATCGATACATAGGTTTTCAGATTCTTACTAGTCAGATATATTCTTGTGTGTTGACTAGGGTGTGTTGAGTCCAGTTCACTGAGCAGGGAGTAGGCCTTGTCTATTACATATTTTGCTTATGGAGCGGTCTCTGAGCTAATTTGAAACCCTTGTTTTATGCATCACCCCACCTCACCTTTCCCGTTAAGCAGCCATAGTGTGTCTTCTAAAGGTGTGACTCTGTTCTGTTTTGTAATTCAGTTCAAGTGTAGCGATTTTGACATTCCCTCTATAAGCGATATCTTAGGATAAGTGTCTTTTTCTGTGTGACTTATTTCACTTAGAATCATCGTATCTAAATCCACTCATCATGCTGCTAACTAGCCTTATGACATTGATTTCATGGCTGAGTGATATTCCACTGTGCCAAGTACCACCATTTCTTTATCCATTTTTCTCTTTCCTGGGATATTGAAGGTGTACCGAAGTGGAGGTTCTTGGAAACAGAGCAGCCGTAAACTTTAGGGTGCCTGTGTCTTGTTGACTTTTAGTTTTCCCAATTTATACGCCCATGAGTGGAAGTGCCCTATGCTCTCTACGCTGTGTTTATTACTTGTTTCAGGACACACCGTACTCTTCTCCAGAGTGCCTGTTGGCAATTTACATCCCGCCCATCAGCGTAGCAAGGCTCCCATGTCTCCATGGCCTGTCCTGCTTTTCTGGTTTTTACACTTTGTTCAGCATGGCCCTTTTGACCGAGGGCAAGCGAGACTTCTTTGTAGCGCTGATTTGCCCTTCCGGCTTGCTTGGTTGGCCAAAAAGGGCGTATGCGTTTTTTCCTGAATATATTCAGGAAAAAACGCATACGCCCTTTTTGGCCAAGGGCATCATTGTCAACGTTTTGCCGCTTTTCATGTGCTTTATGTGCTTTAAAGGCGAGTCGAATCTACCTCCTGAAATCTGTTTCCTGCAAATCTGCCTTGCTTTCAAATCCTCTTCGTTGCCTTCCCTCAATATATTTGTGGACGAGAGTTCTCATTTATAACTCTGCACGTTTGTGAATTGCAGTGCCCCTGAGCTCCATTTGTCTCCTCGCTTTTTTGGGAGCTGGCCGCAAAAGCGCAGGATTGCTTCAGGCCCTATTTTGGTTCTGGGGGGCAGGCTGAGCCTGTGGTTCATTCTTCTTCCTGATGAGAAAATGGAGTGACCTATGCCTGTCCCAACACCTAGGGCTCGTCTCTCGTTGGTTCCGCGTCTTCCCGTTCATCCTCAGGACAAATTGCAACCTGTACAATCAGGAGGTTAAAGGTGCTGATTCTCCAAGTAGGGAGATGGTTAGTCAAGCAGCTGGAATGGTGAACCCGAGCACAAGGAGAGGAGAAATGAGGTGCAGTTTAGAAACCTTTCCCGATCTCATGGCATACCATCTTCTGGGTTTCCCATGCATGTTTTGATGTAGGAAGATGCCCTTGTACCTGGAGATTTGAGACCCATGGGGTGTGTTCCCCGCAGTGTTACTTTAAAGTATCTGCATTTGCTCACCCAACCTCACCAATCCTCTCAGCCCCAAGAGTGTCCAGCCTTATGTCTCATCCAGCTGTGGGTCTAGATATGGTCAATCCAGGTTGCATCATAGACCCTGAACGGATTTTGTAAGAATTTCTCTCTCTTTCACTGTCTTTGTTTTGTGGGTTTTTTAAAGTAATTTATGTTTAGAATCGGGCTTGGCTGCTTTTCCCTGCTGTGTTGATGCCGCTTTACACCCTCTTGATTCACTTGCAGAGAGATATCGATACATAGGTTTTCAGAT
This sequence comes from Eubalaena glacialis, assembly GCF_028564815.1. Taxonomy (NCBI): domain Eukaryota; kingdom Metazoa; phylum Chordata; class Mammalia; order Artiodactyla; family Balaenidae; genus Eubalaena; species Eubalaena glacialis. The sequence goes on along the minus strand of NW_026871159.1, from coordinate 7,148 downwards.
TCTTACTAGTCAGATATATTCTTGTGTGGTGACTAGGGTGTGTTGAGTCCAGTTCACTGAGCAGGGAATAGGCCTTGTCTATTACATATTTGGCTTAGGGAGAGGTCTCTGAGCTAATTTGAAACCCTTGTTTTATGCATCACCCCACCTCACCTTTCCGGTTAAGCAGCCATAGTGCGTCTTCTAAAGGTGTGCCTCTGTTCTGTTTTGTAATTCAGTTCAAGTGTAGCGATTTTGACATTCCCTCTATAAGCGATATCTTAGGATAAGTGCCTTTTTCTGTGTGACTTATTTCACTTAGAATCATCGTACCTAAATCCACTCATCATGCTGCTAACTAGCCTTATGACATTGATTTCATGGCTGAGTGATATTGCATTGTGCCAAGTACCACCATTTCTTTATCCATTTTTCTATTTCCTGGGATATTGAAGGTGTACCGAAGCGGAGGTTCTTGGAAACAGAGCAGCCGTAAAGTTTGGGGTGCCTGTGTCTTGTTGATTTTTAGTTTTCCCAATTTATACGCCCATGAGTGGAAGTGCCCTATGCTCTCAACGCTGTGTTTATTACTTGTTTCAGGACACACCGTACTCTTCTCCAGAGTGCCTGTTGGCAATTTACATCCCGCCCATCAGCGTAGCAAGGCTTCCATGTCTCCATGGCCTGTCCTGCTTTTCTGGTTTTTACACTTTGTTCAGCATGGCCCTTTTGACCGAGGGCAAGCGAGACTTCTTTGTAGCGCTGATTTGCCCTTCCGGCTTGCTTGGTTGGCCAAAAAGGGCGTATGCGTTTTTTCCTGAATATATTCAGGAAAAAACGCATACGCCCTTTTTGGCCAAGGGCATCATTGTCAACGTTTTGCCGCTTTTCATGTGCTTTAAAGGCGAGTCGAATCTACCTCCTGAAATCTGTTTCCTGCAAATCTGCCTTGCTTTCAAATCCTCTTCGTTGCCTTCCCTCAATATATTTGTGGACGAGAGTTCTCATTTATAACTCTGCACGTTTGTGAATTGCGGTGCCCCTGAGCTCCATTTGTCTCCTCGCTTTTTTGGGAGCTGGCCGCAAAAGCGCAGGATTGCTTCAGGCCCTATTTTGGTTCTGGGGGGCAGGCTGAGCCTGTGGTTCATTCTTCTTCCTGATGAGAAAATGGAGTGACCTATGCCTGTCCCAACACCTAGGGCTCATCTCTCGTTGGTTCCGCGTCTTCCCGTTCATCCTCAGGACAAATTGCAACCTGTACAATCAGGAGGTTAAAGGTGCTGATTCTCCAAGTAGGGAGATGGTTAGTCAAGCAGCTGGAATGGTGAACCCGAGCACAAGGAGAGGAGAAATGAGGTGCAGTTTAGAAACCTTTCCCGATCTCATGGCATACCATCTTCTGGGTTTCCCATGCATGTTTTGATGTAGGAAGATGCCCTTGTACCTGGAGATTTGAGACCCATGGGGTGTGTTCCCCGCAGTGTTACTTTAAAGTATCTGCATTTGCTCACCCAACCTCACCAATCCTCTCAGCCCCAAGAGTGTCCAGCCTTATGTCTCATCCAGCTGTGGGTCTAGATATGGTCAATCCAGGTTGCATCAGAGACCCTGAACGGATTTTGTAAGAATTTCTCTCTCTTTCACTGTCTTTGCTTTGTGGGTTTTTTAAAGTAATGTATGTTTAGAATGGGGTTTGGCTGCTTTTCCCTGCTGTGTTTATGCCGCTTTACACCCTCTTGATTCACTTGCAGAGAGATATCGATACATAGGTTTTCAGATTCATACTAGTCAGATATATTCTTGTGCGGTGACTAGGGGGTGTTGAGTCCAGTTCACTGAGCAGGGAGTAGGCCTTGTCTATTACATATTTGGCTTATGGAGCGGTGTCTGAGCTAATTTCAAACCCTTGTTTTATGCATCACCCCACCTCACCTTTCCCGTTAAGCAGCCATAGTGTGTCTTCTAAAGGTGTGACTCTGTTCTGTTTTGTAATTCAGTTCAAGTGTAGCGATTTTGACATTCCCTCTATAAGCGATATCTTAGGATAAGTGTCTTTTTCTGTGTGACTTATTTCACTTAGAATCATCGTACCTAAATCCACTCATCATGCTGCTAACTAGCCTTATGACATTGATTTCATGGCTGAGTGATATTCCATTGTGCCAAGTACCACCATTTCTTTATCCATTTTTCTCTTTCCTGGGATATTGATGGTGTACCGAAGTGGAGGTTCTTGGAAACAGAGCAGCCGTAAACTTTAGGGTGCCTGTGTCTTGTTGATTTTTAGTTTTCCCAATTTATACGCCCTTGAGTGGAAGTGCCCTATGCTCTCTACGCTGTGTTTATTACTTGTTTCAGGACACACCGTACTCTTCTCCAGAGTGCCTGTTGGCAATTTACATCCCGCCCATCAGCGTAGCAAGGCTCCCATGTCTCCATGGCCTGTCCTGCTTTTCTGGTTTTTACTGTTTGTTCAGCATGGCCCTTTTGACCGAGGGCAAGCGAGACTTCTTTGTAGCGCTGATTTGCCCTTCCGGCTTGCTTGGTTGGCCACAAAGGGCGTATGCGTTTTTTCCTGAATATATTCGGGAAAAAACGCATACGCCCTTTTTGGCCAAGGGCATCATTGTCAACGTTTTGCCGCTTTTCATGTGCTTTAAAGGCGAGTCGAATCTACCTCCTGAAATCTGTTTCCTGCAAATCTGCCTTGCTTTCAAATCCTCTTCGTTGCCTTCCCTCAATATATTTGTGGACGAGAGTTCTCATTTATAACTCTGCACGTTTGTGAATTGCAGTGCCCCTGAGCTCCATTTGTCTCCTCGCTTTTTTGGGAGCTGGCCGCAAAAGCGCAGGATTGCTTCAGGCCCTATTTTGGTTCTGGGGGGCAGGCTGAGCCTGTGGTTCATTCTTCTTCCTGATGGGAAAATGGAGTGACCTATGCCTGTCCCAACACCTAGGGCTCGTCTCTCGTTGGTTCCGCGTCTTCCCGTTCATCCTCAGGACAAATTGCAACCTGTACAATCAGGAGGTTAAAGGTGCTGATTCTCCAAGTAGGGAGATGGTTAGTCAAGCGGCTGGAATGGCGAACCCGAGCACAAGGAGAGGAGAAATGAGGTGCGTTTTAGAAACCTTTCCCGATCTCATGGCATACCATCTTCTGGGTTTCCCATGCATGTTTTGATGTAGGAAGATTCCCTTGTACCTGGAGATTTGAGACCCATGGGGTGTGTTCCCCGCAGTGTTACTTTAAAGTATCTGCATTTGCTCACCCAACCTCACCAATCCTCTCAGCCCCAAGAGTGTCCAGCCTTATGTCTCATCCAGCTGTGGGTCTTGATATGGTCAATCCAGGTTGCATCATAGACCCTGAACGGATTTTGTAAGAATTTCTCTCTCTTTCACTGTCTTTGTTTTGTGGGTTTTTTAAAGTAATTTATGTTTAGAATCGGGCTTGGCTGCTTTTCCCTGCTGTGTTGATGCCGCTTTACACCCTCTTGATTCACTTGCAGAGAGATATCGATACATAGGTTTTCAGATTCTTACTAGTCAGATATATTCTTGTGTGTTGACTAGGGTGTGTTGAGTCCAGTTCACTGAGCAGGGAGTAGGCCTTGTCTATTACATATTTTGCTTATGGAGCGGTCTCTGAGCTAATTTGAAACCCTTGTTTTATGCATCACCCCACCTCACCTTTCCCGTTAAGCAGCCATAGTGTGTCTTCTAAAGGTGTGACTCTGTTCTGTATTGTAATTCAGTTCAAGTGTAGCGATTTTGACATTCCCTCTATAAGCGATATCTTAGGATAAGTGTCTTTTTCTGTGTGACTTATTTCACTTAGAATCATCGTACCTAAATCCGCTCATCATGCTGCTAACTAGCCTTATGACATTGATTTCATGGCTGAGTGATATTCCATTGTGCCAAGTACCACCATTTCTTTATCCATTTTTCTCTTTCCTGTGATATTGATGGTGTACCGAAGTGGAGGTTCTTGGAAACAGAGCAGCCGTAAACTTTAGGGTGCCTGTGTCTTGTTGATTTTTAGTTTTCCCAATTTATACGCCCTTGAGTGGAAGTGCCCTATGCTCTCTACGCTGTGTTTATTACTTGTTTCAGGACACACCGTACTCTTCTCCAGAGTGCCTGTTGGCAATTTACATCCCGCCCATCAGCGTAGCAAGGCTCCCATGTCTCCATGGCCTGTCCTGCTTTTCTGGTTTTTACTGTTTGTTCAGCATGGCCCTTTTGACCGAGGGCAAGCGAGACTTCTTTGTAGCGCTGATTTGCCCTTCCGGCTTGCTTGGTTGGCCAAAAAGGGCGTATGCGTTTTTTCCTGAATATATTCAGGAAAAAACGCATACGCCCTTTTTGGCCAAGGGCATCATTGTCAACGTTTTGCCGCTTTTCATGTGCTTTAAAGGCGAGTCGAATCTACCTCCTGAAATCTGTTTCCTGCAAATCTGCCTTGCTTTCAAATCCTCTTCGTTGCCTTCCCTCAATATATTTGTGGACGAGAGTTCTCATTTATAACTCTGCACGTTTGTGAATTGCAGTGCCCCTGAGCTCCATTTGTCTCCTCGCTTTTTTGGGAGCTGGCCGCAAAAGCGCAGGATTGCTTCAGGCCCTATTTTGGTTCTGGGGGGCAGGCTGAGCCTGTGGTTCATTCTTCTTCCTGATGGGAAAATGGAGTGACCTATGCCTGTCCCAACACCTAGGGCTCGTCTCTCGTTGGTTCCGCGTCTTCCCGTTCATCCTCAGGACAAATTGCAACCTGTACAATCAGGAGGTTAAAGGTGCTGATTCTCCAAGTAGGGAGATGGTTAGTCAAGCGGCTGGAATGGCGAACCCGAGCACAAGGAGAGGAGAAATGAGGTGCGTTTTAGAAACCTTTCCCGATCTCACGGCATACCATCTTCTGGGTTTCCCATGCATGTTTTGATGTAGGAAGATTCCCTTGTACCTGGAGATTTGAGACCCATGGGTTGTGTTCCCCGCAGTGTTACTTTAAAGTATCTGCATTTGCTCACCCAACCGCACCAACCCTCTCAGCCCCAAGAGTGTCCAGCCTTATGTCTCATCCAGCTGTGGGTCTTGATATGGTCAATCCAGGTTGCATCATAGACCCTGAACGGATTTTGTAAGAATTTTTCTCTCTTTCACTGTCTTTGTTTTGTGGGTTTTTTAAAGTAATTTATGTTTAGAATCGGGCTTGGCTGCTTTTCCCTGCTGTGTTGATGCCGCTTTACACCCTCTTGATTCACTTGCAGAGAGATATCGATACATAGGTTTTCAGATTCTTACTAGTCAGATATATTCTTGTGTGTTGACTAGGGTGTGTTGAGTCCAGTTCACTGAGCAGGGAGTAGGCCTTGTCTATTACATATTTTGCTTATGGAGCGGTCTCTGAGCTAATTTGAAACCCTTGTTTTATGCATCACCCCACCTCACCTTTCCCGTTAAGCAGCCATAGTGTGTCTTCTAAAGGTGTGACTCTGTTCTGTTTTGTAATTCAGTTCAAGTGTAGCGATTTTGACATTCCCTCTATAAGCGATATCTTAGGATAAGTGTCTTTTTCTGTGTGACTTATTTCACTTAGAATCATCGTATCTAAATCCACTCATCATGCTGCTAACTAGCCTTATGACATTGATTTCATGGCTGAGTGATATTCCACTGTGCCAAGTACCACCATTTCTTTATCCATTTTTCTCTTTCCTGGGATATTGAAGGTGTACCGAAGTGGAGGTTCTTGGAAACAGAGCAGCCGTAAACTTTAGGGTGCCTGTGTCTTGTTGACTTTTAGTTTTCCCAATTTATACGCCCATGAGTGGAAGTGCCCTATGCTCTCTACGCTGTGTTTATTACTTGTTTCAGGACACACCGTACTCTTCTCCAGAGTGCCTGTTGGCAATTTACATCCCGCCCATCAGCGTAGCAAGGCTCCCATGTCTCCATGGCCTGTCCTGCTTTTCTGGTTTTTACACTTTGTTCAGCATGGCCCTTTTGACCGAGGGCAAGCGAGACTTCTTTGTAGCGCTGATTTGCCCTTCCGGCTTGCTTGGTTGGCCAAAAAGGGCGTATGCGTTTTTTCCTGAATATATTCAGGAAAAAACGCATACGCCCTTTTTGGCCAAGGGCATCATTGTCAACGTTTTGCCGCTTTTCATGTGCTTTAAAGGCGAGTCGAATCTACCTCCTGAAATCTGTTTCCTGCAAATCTGCCTTGCTTTCAAATCCTCTTCGTTGCCTTCCCTCAATATATTTGTGGACGAGAGTTCTCATTTATAACTCTGCACGTTTGTGAATTGCAGTGCCCCTGAGCTCCATTTGTCTCCTCGCTTTTTTGGGAGCTGGCCGCAAAAGCGCAGGATTGCTTCAGGCCCTATTTTGGTTCTGGGGGGCAGGCTGAGCCTGTGGTTCATTCTTCTTCCTGATGAGAAAATGGAGTGACCTATGCCTGTCCCAACACCTAGGGCTCGTCTCTCGTTGGTTCCGCGTCTTCCCGTTCATCCTCAGGACAAATTGCAACCTGTACAATCAGGAGGTTAAAGGTGCTGATTCTCCAAGTAGGGAGATGGTTAGTCAAGCAGCTGGAATGGTGAACCCGAGCACAAGGAGAGGAGAAATGAGGTGCAGTTTAGAAACCTTTCCCGATCTCATGGCATACCATCTTCTGGGTTTCCCATGCATGTTTTGATGTAGGAAGATGCCCTTGTACCTGGAGATTTGAGACCCATGGGGTGTGTTCCCCGCAGTGTTACTTTAAAGTATCTGCATTTGCTCACCCAACCTCACCAATCCTCTCAGCCCCAAGAGTGTCCAGCCTTATGTCTCATCCAGCTGTGGGTCTAGATATGGTCAATCCAGGTTGCATCATAGACCCTGAACGGATTTTGTAAGAATTTGTCTCTCTTTCACTGTCTTTGTTTTGTGGGTTTTTTAAAGTAATTTATGTTTAGAATCGGGCTTGGCTGCTTTTCCCTGCTGTGTTGATGCCGCTTTACACCCTCTTGATTCACTTGCAGAGAGATATCGATACATAGGTTTTCAGATTCTTACTAGTCAGATATATTCTTGTGTGGTGACTAGGGTGTGTTGAGTCCAGTTCACTGAGCAGGGAATAGGCCTTGTCTATTACATATTTGGCTTATGGAGAGGTCTCTGAGCTA